>NW_017729032.1:35567499-35578763 GCF_001723915.1 Gavialis gangeticus
GAGAGTAGGTTTAGATTAGACATCCGTAAGAACTACTTCGCAGTTAGGGCGGCTAGGATCTGGAACCAACTTCCAAGGGAAGTGGTGGTGGCTCCTACCCTGGGGGTCTTTAAGAGGAGGCTTGATGCCTTCCTAGCTGGGATCATTTGAGCCCAGTTTTTTTCTCCTGCCCAGGCATGGGGTTGGACTTGAAGATCTACAAGGTCCCTTCCGACCCGACTTCTATGATTCTATGATAATATTAGAATCTTAACTTCCCCTGTTGCACAGTATGGGCCATAAACAGAGTGCAGGTGGAGGGTTTGGCAGGAGTGGTGCAGGTGGAGGATCTGGTGATGGCTGGAGCATGGGGTCAGGCACTGGTGAGCCAAGCTTGTTGCCAATGGCTTTGCCCAGCAGGGCCAGTGGGCCGAACTTCTGCTGCCCTTGGGCGGCCTCGTGGGCTGGATGGAGAGGCACTGTGGTGTTATGATTGTACAACTATTAAGGGTGCAGAATCAAGTGTTTAGAAGTTAGGAAATGATACCAGTTGGAAACACCAAAGCTTTTCAAAGAAGTGGTTCCCAGAATTTAATGTAGGCAGAAAATTATATTTTTCCCTAACTTGTTTTGGAAAGGGCTCACCTGTTTTGGTTATGGTTTTCCAAATTTTATCCTAAGACAGACGTCTGCTTTGGAAAACTTCACCGCAAGCAGGTTAGGAGTGTTGTAAGCAATTCAAAGCAGGGTCTGAAAATGAGAAGTACTGGGTAACCTTAACTGGAGGTGTCGCTCATCCTGTGCTTACTCATGGACAAGTCTGATTTTGTTTTTTTCTGTATATCACCTTTAGCCCATCATATGAGTTGTAAATATAACGGGTTGCATTATTTGAGTGACTTTAAATTCATTACCATGCTGCTTTCTAAAGTTTAGGTATTTTCAGTATTTGTGTTCCTTTGTTTGTGAAGGATTATTGCAGCTAGCTTACCTGGGTAACTGAGGGCCTTGTTACATGGTAGTTTTGGGCAGCTCCTAGAGCTCTTAATCCCTGGATTGTCTGCACATTAACACCTGAAACTGTTTTTAAGCACTCATTAGGCAGCTCAGAGTTATGCCACTTCATGGCAGGATTCTTTTTGATCTGTGCTACCCAGTTTGTGTTATACTAAGGAGTAGCCAGGCTAGGCTATACCTTAGTGTAAATATTTCATCTGCTTGTCCCGACCCCCCACCAGCCTGGATTGTGCCCGTTGCTCCCCACCCTCCATCCTTCCCTGATCCCTGCTCACTGCTTAAGGTAGAATTGGGGGATCCCCAGAAGGCAGGAGGGAAGCCCGGAAAGGAAGGGGGAGGTTCCTACCTTTTAGTCCTGCAAGCCTCTGCTGACCTGAACAAGCGACTGCTCCAAGCTTGAGCTAGCACTAACATAACGCTGATCAACATTTGTGCAGCTCACAGCTTAAGGTGTAACAAAGCCCTCAGTGTTTATTTCAGTTGAGAATCTCTTGTTACTTGCAGGTAGTGTAGCAGATGTGCCCAATAAGTAGGGACCTACCAAATTCACAGGCCTCTGGCCGATTACATGGCTGTAACATGGCTGAGGCCCCTGATTTCATGGCCGTATTATGGCCAGGGCTGCCACTTTGAAGGTGGAGCAGAGTAGGCCCCCCCATGCCTCTGACTGGCTGAGGAGCACTGCAAGTCCCGCCCCTCACAGGCATTGGTTGAAAGGTCTAGCTGGAGCTGCCTGGCTTGTTAATTCAGTAGTTATCAACCTCTTGGAGGGACGGAAGGCAATTAAATTACCGAGTAAACAAACAGTTTACAGACTGTCACCCCCCACTCCCTTTCAGGAGAAGGGGACTTTTGGTGGGCTTTTCCCTGCTCTCCTCCCCCTCCCCTCCCCCCCATTCCCTTTTTGGAGATATGGGAACTTTCCCCACCTGTAATCCCTCCCGCTTCAGGAGATAGTATTTTTTTTCTTTCTGCTTCCTTCTCCCCCACCCCCTGAGACGACAGTTTTTTGATAGGTGGCTCTCTGTGTTTTTTCACAGGGAATTGGCAATTTCACGGGAGACTGCCAATTGCACAATTTCCATGAAATCATGTATTTGGTAGGTCCCTACTAATAAAAGAGATTAGGTAGAAGCTAGCTAATATATTTCCTTATATATAAATGAAGTAAGACAAGGTCCTTGCATAGAATAATTGAGCCTAATGAGCATTGCTAACGTCTTGTAAGTTGGGAATGAAAACAGCTGTAGAGTGAGGTTAGCCTATGATCTACCAGCTGAAAACTGGAACAGTTTGGAGAAGGATGGGTTTGGAATGAGAAGAGGAGAGTCAGAGTAGGAAGCTGTAACAGATCAGAAGTGAAGTGTTATGGTCCAGGCTTTCGGCTTATTAGAGATAATTTTGGGTAGAGGGTAGGCCCTCTACCGAGTGTATAGTAAGAATTTTTAAAGATATAGGCTACTTTATTTGCAGACCAGCTGTAAGGAATGACATACTTCCCAGTATCTGACTGTGCAGTCTGACCTTGGGCCAGAGCACCCAGGGCAGTGGCAGTTGTGTGTGCATAACAGCTCTAAGGTCAGGACCTTAATTAGGGCTGTTGACTACTTCATATTTTTAAAGCTAATTTTCTGTTTGTGAAGGGTGCCAGATTGACGGTTCCAAACTGAAATCTGAAGCTGTGTAACCATAGCATGAGAAATGGCAGTGCAAGCTTCCTCATTGCAGAGCACTGTTTAGACCAGGAGTACCTGATGGCATTTTATGCTCATTGGCGACTGTAACAATATGTTATAGTTAGACAAATTTTATGTCAGAAGTGATGGAGCAGCTGGTGGAGGGAGGGTGAGAACAGGAGCAAGCCAATGTTCCCTGACTTAAAATGAGAAAACTAATAAAACTTTCCCTCTTCATATTGCTTCCTGCATTGGCTCTTTAAGATTTCTTTAAAAAATTGGACATAAATGTAAATGGAATGAGGGAGCATAATTTAAAAAACTCAAAATAGCAGTAGATTAAGATCAAACGAGGGAATCTGTCAAGGCAGACAGATGTAATGTCGAACCTATCCAGAAAATCTAGTTTTATTGCAATTTTTAAAAACCATCTTTATTGCTATTTAATACAAATATCAAATTGCAATATGCTCTCTTACAGATGAATGGTATATTAGGTCAGTACATGAAATTCTTGAAATTATGGAATACTAGTTTATCCTAGCTGGGGTTCCTCTTTATAGGTTGCATACATTTATGTGGACAAGCATATTTGACCCACAGTAGCTTTCTGAATGTTACTTTGAAAACAAAGGCTGCAGTGCAGCTGAAATTTTGCTGTTGGAGCCATAGCAGAGTTCTGGATTAACCAAGAGCACGTGAATTGTACTGCCTGGCTTGTCACTTTTTTCTGAATTGGCAGATTGTTGAGATTTGCAAGAGCTGAATTCTTTATGTGCCAGAATGGATGAAGTGGGCAGAATGATGTGTGGGTCTTGTAGTCGTTTACTAGTCAGAAATATGTTGGTTCTCTGTGCTGGACGCTTTGAGGGCTGACTCTGAAAATCCTAATGGGGAGGAATTTCTAAAAGAGGTCTGGTGGGGTGGAAGATATTTTTAAAAATAAGTTAGGATTTTGTGCTTGCTAACCTTGATGTCTGACTGAAGAAAGCCATGATTAAAGAGGTTTATAGCACACATTAGATGGCAGCTAACCATATAGAGTACCGCATCATTTTGAAACAACAGACCATTTTATAAAAGGAAAAAAAATATTAGTAGGTAGCTGGTGGTTTTTAAGGAGTTGGTGGTATATTGTGAAGAAGGGAGGCTTTAGGGGCCTGGAAGGGGATCTTCAGAAGTCATGCAGCTTGTGTAGCTTTTGTCTTGCAACTGGAGGGATAGTGCTTAGAAAATGGTATATATAGGTACTTTAGTTGCTTTTCAGAGTAGTATGTCAGTGAACCTTAACAGAGAACAAGGACACTGATTCCACTAGTGTGACTGGCAGTATGTGAGGTGCCTAAGAAATGGTATATATCCATCAATTCTTTGTCAGGCTCTGGGGAAGGAGCAGGGAGATGCTGGTGAGAAATTGTAATATTATAGACAGTTATGACTTCAAATTCAATTAAGCTTTATTGCTTTGACTTTTGTTATAGCTGGCACATAAGAATATACCATGTATGTGTGTATTTAAAATTACAATGTAAAAATGACATCACTAAATCAAAACTGTAAATGTGGTAAATTGGTAACGTGCAGAACTTGCTGTTTAAGTATGTGTGGTTCTTGGAACAGTAGGACCCTAGATCTGCTTCTGGGACTCTAGGTGCTTCTGTAATAAAAATATTAATGCAATCCATCATTGACATGCACTGCTGCCATTCTTCATAATGGCACAAACTTTTGAGTCATCCTGTAATACTTTTGTTACTGAGAGCAATACCAAAAAAGTAGAACTGTCAAACAGAAGCTTCCACTGTTTCCTGGTAAAACAGTAGAAACTAACTAAAAAGTTCAAGCTGACTTTATATTTTCTTCTCCCCTTTGGCTGCCCAGTGCATACCCAGAACAGCTTCAGAACCCCAAAGGAATTGGCTTTAACTTTATAAAAATGACACCGTTTGGTGGTGGTGGAGTGAATGGGAAAAACACTTTCTTGCAGGAAATGATGGGTTTGAGGTTAAGATACTACATCCAGATAGGAGTTCGATTTATGGCTTTGTCACGTGCAGCATTTTATAGTTCAGAAAAGTCACTTAGTCAACCTTTGCCTCAATCCCTGTCTTGTAAAATGGGAATAATACTTGTCTCACACCATTTCTCTAACATTTTCTACAGAATTTAAGTGCTTGGGGCAAGGACTGTCTCCTTAATATGTAGCTACAATGCCTAGCACAATATAGATTTATGAGTTGGGGTCTCTAGGCATTTACACTTGATGATATATCTTGCTTGGATATAATGAAATAGCATTTGGGCTGCATCCATTCAATACTAACATTTCAAGGAAAGTTAAACTCATGAGTGGGAAGAAAGGCGTTAAACTTGGTGAAAACTAGAAGCCAGCAAAAATAAGGAAGCCTCTGAGCAGATCTAACAGCTTCAGTATACTTGTTTCTGCAGGATAAACTTATTGCACATGCTAGGGACTCTGAAGTGATCACTGATTGTACATGGTATTCAGAAGTGATACTATTTCACCCAAACATATAATTGCCATGAAGTTGAATGGAGGGCCCAACTGGGAATGTTCTTTTCTGTGAAATGTTACGGACCCCATCTAGATCTTCAGAAGTGTTTGGAACCAGTGGATCAGCAGCACAGACATTTACTGCTTCAACTAATGGAGTAACGATAGAAGTTCTATCTTCTGTGTAGATTAGTTATTAGGGAGAAATAAGAAGCTGCTATTATGCAGGGAAGCATATTCTAGATTCTGAGGAAATTTGTGCTCTGGTTACAGACTCATCTCTTTTTGCCCAGTCTTTTGTGTTCTCTACAGTCTGCTTTCAGTTGTGTATACTCTTTCCTTATTCCCTTCCCCCATGGCTTTTTTGTATTTCCCCCTTCACTTCTCATTCCTTACACTTGTAAAACCATATGATCCCATGTAGAGGGGTTTGGAACCTGTAGTTGCTGCATGGACACCTACTGATGGACAAACTCGGACTAGGTTTTACAATGTCTGCCACATACAGGAATCTCACTGACAGAGGGATTGTGCTGAAGAAGTTGCATGGAGAAAAGCACTATGTCAGGGCATTGTTGATGGAAAGATGGGTGTCACAGATTTTGTCTGAACTGCTGCTGTTATTGTCAAGGTGGATGAAATGGGCCTTGTCTTTCAAACAAGGCCCAAATTGATCCTTGCATTCAAGCATGCCTGTTTATACTGGTAAGAAGTACATAGACGGCGTTACACTGCTGCTTACCTGCAATATGTCAGGCTCTGAAAAAAGAAACCCATGGATTTATTAGAAAGAGCAAAAGTCCATAATGCTTTCTTGATGTCAAGACTGTTACTTGTCTACAAAGCAAACAAACAGGGAAAACAAGCTCAGTTTTCATGGAATTCCTAAACTGATCGGACCATAAACTTAATGGTAGAAAGATTTTGGTGCTGGACAGTTCTTCTTTGCATCTCTTATATGTGATATTACAGAAAGGCAAATTAATATTTATTCCTGATGACATGATCTCAATCCTGCAGTCCCTTGACCAAGGCACTATTAAAAGCATGAAGACCACAATACCAAACTGAATGTGACAGGTTAATAATGGGAATTGAAACTCTAGCATCTGCTAATTTCAGCTGACTGAGCCTTCTAGAGTCAGTCTTTCTCATACTGAGTCATTCTTGGGAGTTGGTGGTATATTGTGAAGAAGGGACTCTAAAGCTGATACTAGAGCAGGGGTGGGCAAAATGTGGCCTGTGGGCCAGGTGTGACCCGCCAGGCCATTCTATCTGGCTTGCGGGGCCGCTAAAAATGTAGAAAATTAATATTTAGCTGCCCCTGGCTGCCTGTCATGTGGCCCTCAATGACTTGCCAAAACTCAGTAAGTGGCCCTCTGCCTGAAGTAATTGCCCGCCCCTGTACTTGAGTAATTACAAATGGTAGAATTACAGCTGTCAACACAACTTGCATGGAAGCCAAGAAAGAAGATTCTCCTTTGGAAGTAATGCTACTTCAAACTTTTGAAGAATGGGTAGCTGTTTACAAGTTGCCTGTCACTTCAGAGTTGAGTGAACAAGATATCAAAGAGTGACCCAAGCTACAGAAACATGTTTAGCATGAAGATTGTAACAAAGTTGAAGCAAGATAATGGCCTATCTATACTGATACATGGGGCACCATTTAATTTTCTTTTTGACCTTTGCAACAACGTAAGCGTGCAATAGATAGGGACTGCTGTAATTTAGGCTCCAGGTGGGGGAAACGTGGGCTCCTTGCAGGCTCACTGGAGTCAATTTCCAGTGTTTTTCAGGGCGGGCTGTCCCACACCTCTGGCTGAGGTAGCCGGCCATGGGGCTGATTACCACTGAACAGCAGCCACACAGGCTATTCTTCAGCTGTTTTAAGGAAGTGAAGCACACCACATCTTAAACAACTATGTATAAATAAAGCTCACCCCTTACAGTTTGTAATGAAACCATAATAAATAAACTTTATTAAACAACAACTTTTATTGAATGCTGACTTTTATGGAATGCTGACCCCCCCCCCGGCAAAGTCCACTGCTGCAAAATCCATGTTCGTGATTGACAGCAAGCATGGAGCACCAGTGACATTTGCTGGCAACATAGACTGTTTTTATGGCGTGAACACTTGGACATAGAGTAAGGCAGTGTTTTGCCAGTGTATAGCTCTGGAAATGGCTCCCTGGCAGAGTCCCAGAATACAGTTATGTTCATGCACAGGTGGCACTCTTTGACACTGCTGACGTAAGTGGGATGTTCCCACTTGTACTCTTTCCCTCAACCAGGAATGGACTTGAGCAAATGAGTATCAAAGCTGGGTCAAAAATTTGCACTGCCCTTGGGAATGAGACAGCCAGTTGCCTGAACCGTGGTGGATTACTTTTGGCAGTAGTGGTGGGCTGTTCAGTTTGGGGGAAATGATGTTTGTTGTTTTTGATCATAATTTTGGCAAGAACAAATTGTAAGCAGATTCTGCAACTGGGGTTGTTTTAAAATACTCATATGCAGGGGGAGAGTCTCATAAAACAAGTTTTTGGTTGGTGGTTTAAATGGTTTCCGGGCATGGAGCAAATTGCTTCAGTTTTAAGAAATAAAGCTAAAAGGAGAATTTTTTTCTCTTTTCAGTGTTTTGTATCATACTTGCGTTCAATCTACCTAATGAAGAACAAAGAAATATTTGATGTTTTCATGTTGCCTCTAGCAGAATATGCACTGTAAGTATGATATGATATAATGTGTAGCACCTAATATGAAATGCTTATGAATAGAAAAGGCTTTTTTCTTGTATTTCTTTTAATTCTGTGGCAAATACCCATTTTATCTTGTTTACAAATGGAGTTTAAATTTCTTGTAACATTTGTTTTTCCTGCTTTCCCAAGGAAAGCTTTTTTACATTTCTTCATTCTTCCTTAAAGAAAATTAGAAAAATTTGATGCTGCACCACAAGGAGTAGTAAAAATGTTAATGCTAGATGCAAAATCTTGAGGTTTATGAAGTGAAATGTGTTTTAAGGCAATGGAATATTATATTTATTTCTATTTTTCATCTGTTTACAACATCCTTGAGCCTACGAGCTGTTTTATAGTGACTGTCCTTTTTAGTTCTTCTGAAAAGGAGAGTATAATAAGGCAGAATAAAGATGATACATTACATCTTCATTTTGAATGTAATGGAGGCATTGTTCCTTGAAGATAAATATTTTTAAATGAGATTTAGCGTAGTTGATGATTTGAAATGACTGTGTGATTAGGTTGTTTGAAATGCCAGTCTTTTAAATATTGAGTTGTCAGAGACAGCAGTGGCCACTGTTGTCAAAATATTTATGCTCAAGTCAAGGCTGAGACTGGACCATGTGGTCCCTTTTCTGAAGCTGCTCTTGTGCTACAGAATCTCAACTTGGATTTGAAAGCAAAAATGTTTCTAGCTGTTGCGTCTGTGGTGCTGCACTTCATTTCTAGTATTTGTGTTTGCAGATAGGTTGAAGGAAGCTTGTAGAATTCTTATCTACTCTTGCTTGTCTCAGAGGATGGTTTATGCATATATACAATGACAGTAATTTAAATGTAAACGGTGGTTACTGCAGCTCAAAGTATGGAAGGTGGAGAGGGACTGTTACATTATAAAGGCATGCATGGCTTTCTGGAAATGACATGCTATTTCCGTGCTGTCACTGCATTTAGGACATTTTTGCACCATTTCCCCCCTTGCATCTGATCAAAGCAGCCAAAAAATCAGACACAAAGAAGTGAATCTTAGAGAGCATTTGTGTCTTCTAAATCTCTGGGGCCTCAGGAGCACTCTTCCTTTAGTTAAAGTAGCTTGTCTGGGTGTGTGTTAAAACATGCACTAGAAATATATTTAGAGAAATATAAAGTATATATTGAAAATAGAGAAATACAGAGACAATTTAGAGAAATATATTGAAAAGATTCATGATTGGGGATCCATCCTCTTTTTTTTCTTCTTGGTAGATGTTCCTGGTGATTTGCTAGAGGTTGCAACTTGGGGACTTCACGGATCTTAATGGTTTTGGGATTCTTTTTTGCCTTTGAGAAAACGCTGGTTTAAAAAGCACGTGTGCTCATATTTTCAAATGTATCCAATGATAAAATATTAATTTCTACTTTGTTTCCCTGCTTTGGAGGATGTGATCAATTTTTGTTTAGAAAGGGAAGAGAGCAACCAAATCAGTTGCCTCAAAAAGCATCCTCCTTTTTCTTCCTCCTCACTCCCATAAGACCCTTTTTGTGATATAGAGGTTTATTGCTGTTAATATACTTAAGAAATAACAACTAGTGAATTGTCTTCAGAGGTTGCTTCTATCTTTTGCAATAGGCCTGTATCTGGAGTGCTGGAGAGTCCGTATTCATATGGGGGATCTGTATTGCAGCGACAGTGTATTGGGTTCAGCAAGTCTGTGTTGTAAAAATCTGTTACTATTTTAGGAAGGCTTTTGTTTATTGCATCAGCCTGTTCCTGTGTTGAGAGAGAAGCATAAACTAAATGTGCTTCTTGTTTCAGAAAATGTGCCTTTGAGTTTTCTTTCTCAAAGAAATGGTACAAATCACAGTTTTGGTATGAAAAAAGGGTTTTTACAGACATCACTGTGAAAGTTCCACATCCATTCCTAAATATTCATATAGTTTAGCTCTTATGTATAGCTCTTATGTTTGTGGCCTTCTAATTAACCATAGTATTTATCAGAATTACAGTTTGTACCATTCATTTTCATTTATATTGCTTCATTAGCGATCTGGACAAGGATGTGGAGATCACCCTGTTCAAGTTCGCTGATGACACCAAGCTGTGGGGTAAAGTGAATACACCGGCAGGCAGGGTCCGCATCCAGGCAGACCTGGATAGGTTAGAGAGTGGGCGGATCTGAACATAATGCGGTTCAACAAGGACAAGTGCAGGGTGTTGCACCTGGGGAGAGGGAACCAGCATTATGGTCATAGGTTAGGGGCTGACCCTCTCAGCAGCACAGAGGCAGAGAGGGATCTTGGAGTCGTGATTGACTCCAGGATGAATGTGAGTCGCCAATGTGACAAAGCAATAGGCAGAGCCAACCGCACCCTGTCCTGCATCAACACGGGCATTACTAACAGGTCCAGAGAAGTCTTGCTCCCCTTCTGTGCAGCACTGGTCAGGCCGCAGCTGGAGTCCTGTGTCCAGTTCTGGGTGCTGCTGCACTGCAAGAAGGACATGGAGAACCTGGAGGGGGTCCAGAGGAGGGCCACTTCTATGGTTGGGGGCCTCCATGGCCAGCCCTATGAGGAGAGGCTGAGGGACCTGAATCTCTTCAGTCTCTGCAAGAGGAGACTGAGGGGGGATCTTGTGGCTGCCTACAACCTTATCGGGGGCCAGCAGCAGGGACTCGGGAAAGGTCTGTTCACCAGGGCCCCCCTTGGAGTCACCAGGAACAATGGCCACAAGCTGAGGGAGGATAGGTTTAGGTTAGATATTAGGAAGAACTACTTCACTGTAAGGGTGGCCAGAGCCTGGAATAGGCTTCCCAGAGAGGTGGTGCTCTCACCTTCCCTGGAAATCTTCAAGAGGAGACTGGATAGGCACCTGGCTGGGGTCTTATGACCCCTCCCACCCCCAGTGCTCCTTCCTGCCCATGGCAGGGGGTCGGACTAGATAATCTGTCTAGGTCCCTTCCGACTCATTGATTCTATGAACCAATACTGCACTGTGTTATGTAACCTTAATAAATATGAATCACTGTGAACTTGTAAGGTGGATGTTATATAAAGTTTTAGTCTAAGTAAATTTTGCCAAACTTAAAATGAATGCTGTCAAACTTCACAGTATACCATGTATTTCATGGTTTTTAAAAAATTTTTTTTATCAGATTTCGTAAAGCATTTTAGAATGTACTGGGAATATTTCCTCATATTTCTCTACCTGTAAAGTCAGTTGCCTTCATTAGGAGACCAAGTGAGAGAGGCTTATTAGAAAGCTGTAAAAATGATCTTAAATTACTTTTTTTCTATATACAAATGTTAGCAGGTAAATCTGTCTCTAACATCTAGAACTAGAAGAGGTGGCTTGGCTAGTGATAG
>NW_017729032.1:35583763-35617497 GCF_001723915.1 Gavialis gangeticus
GCAGCTAAATCTGTCTCTAACATCTAGAACTAGAAGAGGTGGCTTGGCTAGTGATAGGGGGACTCTCCTTTTTCAATAATATAGAGCTCCTCTTAGAAGTAGGGGTGAATCAATAAAGATTTTGTTGGCCGATACTGATAGCCGATTATTAACCACCCATATTGGCCAATGCCAATCCAATAACCAATTTACTTTAAAATGCCTTGCAATGGGGAGACATAAATGCCTGACATAAATCAATTTTTTTTCGCATGCTCTAGCAGCCTTCTGTGTCACATGTATCAGTGTCTTGGTGCTTAAAAATGGCAGCAGGGGCATTTGAACTAAAGCTTGTTGAATGCTTGTGGGGACGCTTTTAAGCGGAGCAGAGCTGAGTGGGATGAGGAAGTACGTGGACTGCTTGCTTTGGGCTTGGGGGTCTTTGCTCTGCTGCCTTCCCCTTGGGAACCCTGTGCCGCCTGTGCGCTCCCTCTTTGCCTGCAGCAGGAGGCACAATTCACTGCCCCCACTGCTGCTGGGTGGGCAGGGGGCGTGCGGCTGACGTGGGGCTCCCAAGTGAAAGGCAGCAGAGCAGAGAGCCCTGAGTCCACAGTGAGCAGCCCACATCTGCCCCACACACAAATCTGGGGGTCTATCTGACCACCCCATGCTTCCCCCAGGGGCGCACACAGTAGCAGGGAGCCTTCCCCCCCGACAACTACTAGATGAGCTGCTCGTGGCTCCATCCCGCTCCCAGTCCTGGGTCCTGTGCAGTGCCTTGGCTAGGCAGTGCATCTACCCTTGCTCCTCTCCCTCCCTCACCGTGGGACTTTTGATCTGCCCCCTCCACACCCCTTCCCTTCCCCTGTGACCCTTCCCCTTCATAGACTTCCCTGCAGGGAGGTGCTCTCCATGCTGCCCAGCTGTATTCCTGGCCACATGCATGGGTGCAGTCGCACACGTGGACACACTGTCCCCTGCGTCTTGCTCCCAGCAGCCCCGAGGAGGACCCCTTTCAGCAGGCTGGAATGCTGTCCGTCTGTGAGGGAAAACCCACCACTTTCTGAGGGAACCCAGGCATCTGGGGGGGCCGGACCTGCAGGGGAGAACGAACCCAGGTGTCCAGGGCCCTGGCCAGAATGCCCGATTATCTCTAAACATTATTGGCTACAATGTACAAAGATGGGCAGTAGTCCACAATGTTATTTCCCCTTTTATCGGTACTGATCTGATAGGCAACCAGTATATTGGGTGCACCTCAGCTTAGCAGTCCTGCAGAGCCATGTGAAATTGCACTCAGAGTAGTGACTGAGTAGTACTGTCCCATGACTGGCTATTAGCCATATGTCATTTTGTGTGTGGAAAAGAGGGTTCTCAGAGCTTGTGGGAGAAGAAAGCATTACCCTGCATCCAGTTTTGGGCCCCGCAACTCAAAAAGGATATGGAGAAGCTTGAGAGAGTCCAGAGAGCCATGCACATGATCAGAGGTCAGGAAAACAGACCTTATGATGACAGGCTGAGAGCCATGGGGCTCTTCAGCCTGGAAAAGTGCAGGCTCAGGGGTGATCTGATGGCCACCTATAAGTTTATCAGGGGTGACCACCAGTTTCTGGGGGAATGTTTGTTCACCAGCGCGCCCCAAGGGATGATGAGGTCAAAGGGTTATGAACTCCTGCACGACCGTTTCAGGCTGGACATAAGGAAGAATTTCTCTACTGTCCGAGCCCCCAAGGTCTGGAACAGCCTGCCATCGGAGGTGGTTCAAGCACCTACACTGAACACCTTCAAGAGTAAATTGGATGCTTATCTTGCTGGGATCCTATGACCCCAGCTGACTTCCTGCCTTTCGGGCGGGGGCCTGGACTTAATGATCTTCCGAGGTCCCTTCCAGCCCTAATGTCTATGAAATCTATGAAACCCTAAATTGTTGACTTTTTTTGAAAAAAGGCAACCATTGGAAACTATTTGGAGGTTGGAAATATTAGATTACCATATTTACTTGCATAGAATACAACCCTGATTATAAGATGACTCCCCAATGATTGGATTCTATATAAGAAAAAATTATAAATTTGTTATGATTTTCAAGGCATGTAAGCAAATTATTGGAAGTTTGCCTGGAATTTGTCTCCCTCCTACTGCTACGACAAGGAAAATAAATCTGGGGGTCAGATTTCCTCTGCCCCCTCCAATTGACTGCGTATTTTTGACCAAAGATTATAGTAAGTTTATTAAAAAAAAAAAAAAAAATTTTTTTCTGTAATTTTCTTGACAGGAATTTTTTTTTATTGGTTTTTTTCCACATATTTCTTAATGGAAAAATATGCTTTTTCTGTGTGGTACTTGTATTGCATTGGGAATTTTTTTTACAATTTAAGACTGATATTTGACTGGTCAATTGTCTGAACCTTATTTGACCAGTCAAATACTCAACCTCTCTAATGAGAGAGGGATTAGTTAGAAAAGAGCAGAAGGATGGTCAGATGCTTTAGGGCTGTGCTTGCCTGGCTTCTATGCCAATGCAGGCTGTTCCTGTCATGGCAAAGATTCCTTTGATTTGCAGAGGGGACAGTTTTGGTGTCCTCTTTGATGGCACCAAGGGCTGCTGCCCTGTTCATCCCCCCGCAAGTCCATTACACTATTGCATGTTGGAGCTTGGCAGTGCAGAGCTGCACTGTGCCTGGGCAGCTGGGGAGCAGTGCCTGTGTAGCTAAACTCCCCTGGCCCAAATTGGACTGGAGCCTGGCTGTTCCAGCCCATGGCTTGGAAAGGCTGCCAGCTGCTGGATTATGAAACCAGTTGCTAGACAGCTGTAGGAAGTTGGAGTTGAGAAATTGCAAGGTCTCCTGGATCTGGAAGAGGATGTGGTTCTAGGGTTGGTTGTTCTAATGCCAAGCCTGTCATTTTGGCTAAACACCACTGCCTCAGAATGCACGTTGACCATGTTTGAGATTTGTACACTACTTGTAACTCTGCCTTGTGCAGCCTATCAATTACTACAGTAAACTTACCAATGAAGGGGAGGGAGAGGCAGTATTTACACCCTTTCTAAGGTAAGAGTATGAGGCTTTCCTCAATATTGGCTGTGAAATGCATGGAAATATGAACCCGAAGTCAATATATAGGAAACTTCACTTGCGCTCCTGGCTTCCAGCTCATTGCATCTGCCTAGATGATGGAACCGGCAGCTGGATTTGTCTGAAATGCATTATGTCCTGCAAAATTTAGTATGTTTAAAAGCCTTGCACGTCTTTGTTCTACATACATTATTCAAAACAGAGGTTGGAATAAGAACGCTATTGTATTTACTTGCATACTACATGCACCTTTCTCTCTAAAAGTCGGCCCTCCAAAACTGGGGTGCATGTCTTAAGCAGGGAAGCTGATTTTTCCACACTGGCATTGAAGCATGCAATGGCTGCCATGGGCTGTGCTTCTCCTAGTCCTGGAGAAAAGGGTAGAGTGCAACTTTTGGTGTCATAGTTACTTTTAACTCTGTTATAGCCACTGAGCAGTAGAAGCTGCATCTAGAGAATTAGTGATTCTGAGAGTGGCACTCTATTCCTCCTGCCTAGTGCTAGCCTTCAGCCACGTTGAACCTGTGCTATGGCAGTTAAAATTCTGGAAAAATCTTTTTTTCCCCTTTATTCTTCCTTCCCAAAATAGGTTGTGTGCATTATTTGGGGGTATGTGGTGAGTAAATATGGTATTGACAACTTTTGCATAAATGCTTCCATCCAGGAAGAGCATACATCAACTGCTGAAACTTCCTTAGCCTGACAAAGGGTTTCTGAACCCGAAAGCTTGCTTAAAAATTGTTCTCCAACTATTTAAGTTGGCCTAATAAAAGATATCAGATTCACCCAAAGAACCTTTTCTGCCTAAAAATAATTAATTCTCTCTACAAAATCCTACCACTTGCTCGGCAGATGGTAATTTACTGTTAATTCTGCAGGCAGTATGCAGATTACCTAATGTCCAGACAAGTTTGGCATTTCCGTTACATTTTCTGTTGCTCATTGCTGTGTAGTCATAGTGAACTAGCAATTTTTCTCTTCAGTTCCTCTGACAACTTCTGCAGGGATCCATACTGTTCTCTAGACATGCTGGAGATTTGTCATCTTCAGAGCAGTTGTGTTCTCTGTGGTATTCTTTTATAATAAATAGCTATTGTTAGCTAGAGGAAGGCTATCAGAAGCCATTTGGTGACAAAAACCAGCCTGTGTTTAAATAGAAATGTGAGTTTTTCTTTTCTTCATTGTAAAGACAGCTTTGAAAATATTGGCCTATATAAACAAATGCTAGGCTAGAAAGGAATAATTGGTTGGGATGTTTTGCAGGAGCTGACGAGGATGGGGTGGGTGAGGGGCAAAGGAAAGGTTCTTTTCCAGACATGGTCCAGGATGTCTGGGGTGTTGATTTTCAGCAGACAGCTTAAGCTGGACCTGAGTTTGGTGAAAAGTTATCAATTATTGCAAAGGCAAGCAGGAGGTGTAGCAAAAATATTTTTTTTGGGGGGGTGGGGTAGGCTTACTGAGAAATACTAAGGTTGTCAAAGCTTATTAAAATGTTCATCCGTCTCTATAGTCACAACAAGTAGGCAGCTGCCACACTATGAGTGTGGTTGGTGCTGCTACAGTAAGTGCTGCAAAGGGAACTAACTTTTACTATGTTTGCATACCTTGAGTCTGCCAGTACAACCAGCATGTACTGCTCACTGCCCAGCCCCACTGTGACACATCCAGTGACACCTGTAAAGGACAGAGAGTGAGGCCAAATTCCTGCTGAAGCCTGCCTTTTTCCACAGGTACCTGCCTGCCCAGTCCCAGGCATATTTGAGCTGGGACTAGGAAAGGACCTGTTCTCCACACATAAGATGGGCTGACCTGTTCCTTGATGCCAGCTGTGGAAGGTCGGCCCACATGAAGAAGCAAAGCTGAATCTTTTTTCATGGCTAAGCACTCAGCTAACTACCAGCTGGTATCTATTACTGACTGCTGATGAAAATTTTGGTAGTGAATGCATAGTGCTGCTTCAAGCAGGTCAGTACCATGGGAGGCAGATTTAAGTGGTGGCCCTGACAATTCTGGCACACTACTGTGGTTTTTTTTTTTTTTAAATTCACGTGATTTCATTGGATTTATCTGCTATTGGTTATGCAGATCAACTCCCTAGCACAGTAAGTGTCTTTACTGATATAGACAGTACTTTGTATGTATTTGAGTGAGGAACTCCACTTTTTTCATTTCCTCACAGCTGTGCATCCTCAATATAGAGATTAATTTATTCAGCTGTAAAATTCTGCAGTTGTTAATTATTGGGTTTAAAAGCAAGAGTACAGATTGTCATATATGTCTCAGTTGATTGAAAACCATATGATTTTAGGTACATTTTTTTGCACCACATTGCAGTCATCTTCTGAGAAACTTTGTTTTCCATTGGTTGAGTGTACTTGAACCTGAAATGCACTCTGGATTTGGGGGAGTTGACTTCCACTGTGGTCCAAGCACATGTGACTGAATGGAAAATGAACAGCAGCACTGAAGTAGGAATGATGTATGAATTAGTGTTTGGAATTATTGTGTAGTAGTATAATCAGGTAGAGTTTGCAACCTATGTAGGACCCTTCTGTGGAGGCAGTGAAACATGTTTATCTAAGTAGCTACAGCAATATAAAAATACATGCCATACAAAGTAGCTGTTGTCTTACAAAAACAACAGCTACTTGGAAAACACCCTAAACCAAGTCCCTTCCCTCACCAGCACTCATCTTGCCATTCTTTCAGGCAAAACAGTGATGGAATAGGCGCACCCAAACTGTTGCCTGAAAAGGATGATGGGACTTGTCAGTTGTCATGATCAAAGACTGGTTCAAAATGAGATTGGATTAGTATTAAGAAAATATAATGACTACAGATTCTAATGGAGCTGCCTTATCATAATTGATGGTTTTCTGCAGGAGTATTGATGATCCTTCCCAAGATCATCTTGTTTCTAGTGTCTAAAGCAGTGGTTCTTAACCATTTTAGACTCATGGCACCCCCTGGTAGACTCCAGGCACCCCTTGTGAGGTTTGTGGCACCCCATTAAAATTGTCAACTCTTAGTTTTCACTTGATTTTTGACAACAGAGAGTACTTTTTTCTGTTGCAAAGACCTCAGAAAGACCGCAACAGGTTAGGATACTTTTTTAATACTTAAGGGTTCCTATTTGAAATCTCTGGGTTTGTCTTGTGGATTATAGTTGCACACTTAACAGTGCTAACATTGAATGGCACCTTGTGGCACTTCTGAAAGAATCTCAAGGCATCCCAGGGTACTGCATCACCATGAGTGAGACTCATTGGTTTACAGTCTCTTCCTGAACTCACCGTTCCCAGAGAAAGTTAGTAGAAATTTTCTCTTATCATATACCTGACATTTCCATGGTAGGTTATACCAGCCATGAAAGGGCATGGTTCAACTAGAAACCTTTTCTTAGCACCCCCAAAATACAGATTTCCCCACACTTTATCTGATTTTTAGCTCAAATCTTGCACTCAGTAAATATCTTAAACTGTTAACTTTTGACTTCTTGAATCCTGTGGCCCACTCTAGCTTCCCCCCAGAGCCTCTTTCAGAGTGTTGCCCCCAATTGCATACACAGTCCCATAGCACACCTTCCTTTTTGTCCTCTTGCCAGACACGCTGCAAATAGCCAACCTGGGTCTGCATGTACTACCCCTGAAATGGAAGCAGTGTAACTCTGGTCATGTGTAGTGCTGTGCTGGGATTAATTCGCCCATCTACAGCACTTCACTAAGGTGGCTCAGCTGCTTCGCATTTGGTAGGTAGTATGCCTAGAGCAGCCCCACCTGACCTGGGTGGCTTGGCTCTCCCCATCCCTTAACTTTCTCTGTATCGGACCTTATGACATTGCTGCAGTCCATTTGTTGAAAAGGACTATCTTGAATGATTGCCTAGAGACCCTAAATAGGATAGTGCAAGTCTGATCAAAACTGGATGGAACTGACCTGGAGAAGAACTCGATCCATCAGACTATAACCTAAGTAGGGTATACCAAAGTACACCAGAAACAATAAAGTCTGAGCGCTTTTATCTCTAGAATAGATACAATTCTCTCTTAGTGGAAAAAAAGCTGGCTGTTCACAGGAAAGACAGATCATCCATCACTGCAAGCAGTCCTGTTTAGGGCAGTATAGATGCTATAGTGGGGAAGAAATATTTTTGTCTCACGTTTCAGCCTCTGCAAAAGATTTCATAAGTTTTGTTACTAGTGAAACACTGTTGGCTTTTTCCTGAACTTAGCTCAGTCTTGTACTTTAGAAATCTCATGAACTGTTAGGGGCCTCAGATCATTTGAATACTTCTTAACCAAGAAGATACAGGCCTGGTTTCAGGTTCATGAAAATGTACCTGGGATTTTTTTTTTTTTTTTTTTTTTTTTTTTTACAGGCCTCAGTCTTTCCTCATTTTTAGAGCATTTAGGAGCTATTTTAGCTGAACCCTTTCTTATCTGTGGTGTAGATAACAGCAAACAGTTTTCTTTAAGCATGTTAATTTGTGCATTTTGAATCTGTATTGGAGTAGACACAATTTCTCATTATGAATAAGATGCTCTTTTAATACTGGCTAATAGATAATGTGACTAAGGCAGCTTCACAGTTGTTATTAATTAAAGCAGTCTGGTAAGTTGACTCATCACTAGGCCTGTTCTTATTTTTTCTATTTACAATATTTTTTTTTTTCCTAGCCGAATTCCTAAACTGTAGAACAGGTGATTGACGAAGTGATGTGGAAGGATTTTATGTACTGTCAGCAAATACCTGTACTTTAAACTGCTTCAGAAAATACTTTTGCTTAAGAAAATACATGTTGACAGAATCTTTTTAACAATCCCTTGGTTTTATTTTAACCATAAAGAAATCAGTGTAACATACAAAGGTATCTGGCTTTTACACTGTTCACAGCATACTAATGAGACTTACCAACAGAATGTGTCCCAAACTTGGTAAACAATACTTGTAGCTTAACATTGAAATAAGGGATTGAATAGGTATCAGATATATTATTAGGTAGCTGAGGGTTATTTACCTCCAGCTCCCCATCCAGACTAGGGAGAGGAGTTCAGATGAAATAGAGATATTGCTATGACTTAATGTAAACTAAAGATATGTCCAACCCATCCTGGTTCTTGGGTAGACAATGGCATTGTTTATCTGCCATGAGAACAGGTTTTATTTTGAAAGTTAGGCTGTTTGTAAGAACTCAATTTCGTTTTGAAAGGGTTAGGACAGCTGCCTAATTTAGTCGCTCATAATTTGGATTATACTGAATGACATCCTTCATTTTATCTGCATAACCTGAACTATTCCTAATAATCTGAATTCTAAGTCTTTTATCAAGCACAACTTAAGCGTGGTTGGCTATTCATTTGTTACACTTTTGACATGCTTGCCAGTAACTAGTTTTTGGCTTATTCGGATAAAAAAAAAAAAAAAAAAAAAAGTGTTATCATACTTTACACTCCAAAACTATCCCCCTATAAGTCTTTGTTCCCCACTCTTAAATCTTCCCTAAAATAGTCACTGAACTGGACAGGCTGTCAGGATTGTAGCTATTTTATTCAGCTATGTAAAGATGTTCACTGACCCAGTTCACTCCACAGGTGGCATCTTGCCATCCTTGTTATCTTTAGAGGCTAGACAAACTTCCACTGTGTCAAATCCAGTGTTATACATATGATACTGTAGAGATTTTAATTTTGGTTTTAGTATTACTCTTAGAAATTGGTTTAAAATATCCTGTCATTCTCCCAAAAAGTCACTTCTTGACTTCCAAACGTAAGATGAAATCCTTTATCCAATCGCATTCTGTGCTTTACTGAAATTCTATTGTTATCGATTAGAGACTTGTAACAATTTGAAGACTGTTGGGGTTTTTTGGGGGGGGGAGGGGCATTTTTCATAGGTCATTGTATGCATCAGTATGAGGAGCTTACGGGTGATGAACTTGCCTAACTTTTCTCCTTGACCATGAAGGAACTTGAGTCCAAGATCCTGCTCATGGGAGTCATTTCATGGATGTTGCCTTGTTAAGACTGGAATGGTGTAGAGAAAAGCTGGGAGCCAAGATCACTGTTCAGTGTCCTAGCATGTTCAGCTCCAGAGATGGCAAATTCTTTAGAAAGAAACAAAAGCAAAACAAAAAAGCTTGTATAGAAGATCTGAGAGAAAGGTATGGGGGATCCTTTGGGTACTCAGGCTGTTAGTGTTTCAGGAAAGCTTTCCAGGTAGTTCCCAGCTTGGGAGAAATCTTAAAAAGGAAAATCTGCAAGTGAGCTAGCCACAAGTTTTCTGAGACATAGCAGCCTAACGGGAGGAGTTTTAGAGACTTCTCTTCCTAGGGATGGGCCCAATCTAGATGTGAAGAGATTGTGTGCGAGTCACATATTTGAAGACCAAAATCTAACAACTTTTATAATGAAGACTGTAGGATTTCTCAGAGTAATTTTTGCATCAAGCCCATGTCTTGTACATAAGAATATAGGACTGGAATTGAATATTTGTCTTCAGAGTCCAATCCCCCACTTATTACCATGCAACCAGGTAACAGAAATTTAGTTCACAAGAACATATGCTTCATTACTTCTTGCACACCACAGACATAAAAAGAACAGAGTTTCAAATAAATATTTTGTGCCACTGGAACAGAGATAGAGACAAGGAGGCTGCCAGTGCATTGGCACACTGCAGTAGCAGGAAATTTGTTTAGTTAAGCGTCCTTAGGTGATATGTGCTACTGATAAGGGCAAGGAAAACACAACTATCCTTGTGAATCTGACTGTGGGGAAGGGGAAACTTCCTGAGACCCCAAATCTGTTAGTTTAAGCATGTAAGCAAGGCATCATAACCCGACATCTGAAACGTTTGTCTCTACTGTTTAAGGCTGTCAGTCTGCCTTAGTTGGTCTTTCATTTCTAGTTTTGGCCAATTAATCTGTGCTTGAGAGGAAGGTGAAGAAGTACAGAAGACAAATAGTGCAGTCAGTGGTGAAATATTTCATCCTATCCCCTACAGGGGACTGGCAGAAGCATGATATGGCACAGTATAATATAGTGCCATAAATAATGTAAGCATGTATGTCCAATTTCGGGCCCACACTTCAGGAGAGATGTGGAAAGAATCCAGTGAAGTGTGTCAGAAATGGTTAGAGGTTGTGGAAACACAGCCTATGAGGAAAGGCTGAAAGAGCTGACGCTGTTTTAGTTGGAGAAGAGAAGATTGGGGGTGCGGTGGGGAGAATCTGATTAGCCTTCAGGTAGCTGAAGGCAGTTATAAAGAAGGTGGAGATGGCCTGTTTCAAAGTTTAACTATACTTATAGTTAGAAAGTTCTTTCTAATCTCCAACCTAAATTTGGGGCCATTACTTCTAGTCTTGTCCCTTACAGCTACAGAGGAAAGACTATCTAGAGAGGTTATGGAATCACCTCCCTGAAAATTTTCAAGAGCCGGTTGGAAAGGCACTTGACTAGGATCGATTTAGTGAGGGGTACTCATGCTTTGAGCAGGGGGCTGGACTAGGTGACCTAATGAGGTCCTCTCCAGCCCTACTTTCCTATAATCCTATTGTGGCAGAACAGAGCCTGGGGGTCCGTTACCTCCCCTAGCGCCCCTACCTTCCATGCCAGATTAGGTTTCCCGATGCACCCTCGATCACTCGCCCGCCATGTCTTTGATATTCGGTTCATTGAAGGGAGGCTGCCTTTCTCCCTCCCTGGCACGGTGCCTCTGATGCTCACTTTCCCACGCCCACCTACTCGCACTTCCTGATGCGCTTTCCCCCCTCCTGGGGCCTCTCCACGGGCCTGCCCCCCTCCTGGGGCCTCTCCACGTACAGACACTGCCCCCCCCACTGGGTCTTGTCCCTCTGTGCTCACGGTCTCCGCCCGCACTCAGGCCTTACTCGCGCTCCTCTCGCCCGGGGCTCAGGCGGCTGTGGCCTTACGTGGCCCCCCCCCAGACCCCTTCCTTGGGTTCTACGTCCCCTGGGCTCCTCCCAATTGGGGCTCAGGGGGCCTCAGCCTTACCTGGCCCCCAGACCCCTTTCCTGGGTCTCGCGCCCCACTGGGGCTCTCGGAGCACCGCAACCTTACCGGGGGCTCCTCTTGAGGTCTCCTCCGCCCCTACAGCCTCGCCCTATCCTCCGGTGTTACAACAACCAAAACAGAAAACACAAAACCCCTGGGCTATAACATAAATTCCCAGCCAACCTGGCTTGCTTCCATATATCTCCCCATCAGGGTTTTCTTGAGCTCCATCTTCCTTGGCGGCCAGAGGGGGACTGAACTCTGGCCTCGGCCTATGCTGTTTATAAAGGCCAGGCCCTGCCCCCTTCCGGTCAGCTGACCAGACCGGTTGTCACGGCAGCCTGCACCTGTGCTGCCCTGGTGATTGGCAGCTGAGCTCATAATGCTGTCTCCGGTAGCAGGCACCTTAGTGCCCTGCTACACCTATTTTATAAATTCAAGAGGAAAGAATAGGCAAAGGAAACCAATCCAGAAAGGATACCTGACCTAGCTCTGTTTCTTTGTGTGCGTGTGCAATGTAGAATTCCTTGCAACCTCTAAACTAAGGTAACAAAGGAACCAGAGCATCCTTTCTGAAAATTGATAATCTTGATATCAAGACTTGGTAGTGATGGATAATCTCTCATATCCCTGAGTTTTTTCTGATGGTTTCTTCATTGTTAGAAAGGTAAGCCTTATTTTTAGCCTGGTTTTGCCTTGGGTCAGCTTACAGCCTTTGGTTGTATATTGCTTTTGACTAGATTAAGGACTACTTTAGAGAATCATTTTCTTATGTATGTGCTATTTCATCTTCTCTTTGATAAGATCTAGCTTCCACGATGACTCACTGAAAAGCCAGCTTTTCCATATCCCAAATAATTGCTGTAACTTTTTTATGAATCTCTTCTAGTTTTCCAACATCCTTCTTGATATGTAGATCCCGGAGTGGGCATGGCATAGTAGGCATGGTTTTGCCAATACTTATACATAGGGACCTGCTTGAATTGGGGTTTTGCAGATTTTGCAGAAACCATGAAAAACAGCATTGTCCACGATCACTGGGAAATCTGGCATTGGCTGCAGTTTCCTACGAAAGCAACCAAAAAAAAAAGCAGTAGTGATGCAGACTGAGTAAGAGCGCCCTCTGCCAATCAGCCACAAGCAGCAGGGCTGCTAGGGCTATTCTGCCAATCAGCAATGAAGGGCAGGACCTCTGGGAAATGCCCGTGAAATTGGCTCTGTGCTCCCTGAGTGGGCTTTGAAAAATCTGTTGTTTTTGACTTAGGTAGGTCCTTACTTGTACAGAATTAACACCATCTACCTACTCTTGCTTGGCACTGTTGTTCAGGTGATTATCTGCCACCTTAAGTCTTTCTCAGAGTCCTTGCATTGCAGTTGGCTATATTACAATGCATGTCTGAATGAGCAGTTTACTAAGCAATCGAGATCATAATGTAGTAGTCTTGTCATTTTTCTCACCCTACCAGTTTTTGTATTAATAGGAATGTCGCTTGTGAATTCGTGGGAAGTGATTCTTCTACTCTTCAGCACTAATGAGCTCTAAACTGGAATATTATGTCAATACAAGAAAAGTGGAAAAATTAGACAGAACTCAGCCCAGAGTAATAAAAATGCTTAGAGATCTGGGAAATATGATTTACAAGGAAAGGCTGAAAAGTGGGATTATTTGGTTTGGAGAAGAGAAGATTGGCTAATGAGGGTCATCTATGTGTTGAATCTGAATGGTGGCCTATAACAAGGATGGTGGTAGATTATTTTATGTGGCCACAGGGGACAGGAGAAGGACAGGTGGTCTTAAACTGCATGATAGGAAATTTAGGTTGTTTGTTAGGAATAACTTTTTCCCCTAAAAGGACGATTAAATATTGGATGAGTCTACGTCGATAATTTGTGGAATCTCCATCCTTAGAAGTTTGAAAGGGACCTGCCAAGGTCCTTTTCAGTTCTGCTTTTTTATGATTTCATGATTTGCAATTACATTGTGGTCTGATGAACAGATTTTAGTCCATTTAATGTGTGCCACATTGCTTTCTTGTTTTTCCCCTTGTAGAGCAGTTTTTAATCAGAATGTTTGATAGTATGAAGTCGTATGCCTCATAGTATTGCATTTATCAGCCAAATGTGTAATCGCACTAACGAACAATATCAGTTATGTTTGGCAAGACCTATTTTCTATAAATCATCTTCATAGGCGTTAATTATGCTACTGTCCTTTAATCTTGATTATCTCGCACATCAGATTTTCCATGATTTTGACAGAGATTGATGTCAACAGGGGATTAGTGTTACAGGCCTACTGTTATTCTGGCCAGCCTTTACCTATTTAATTCTTTTGGTAAACTTAGTTTCTTTTTTTTTCCCCCTTCAGTCCCTTAAAACTTCTCTGTGACTCAAGATTTTTCAGTGTGTTTAAGTTACCAGTCTTGCAAATTTTACAAAAGGTGTAACAGATAGCTGTTGTTTGATTGTATTTGGAGAGGATGTAGGAGTTCTGGAAAGTACATATTGAGAGCAGTGATGATGCCATAGTGGTGGGAGCAACTTTCAAAAGTGGGGTGCCGTGCGTCATCTCAGGGTCCAACTTTGTTGACAAATAAGGTAGGATTGTATGTGTGTGGGTGTATGTGTGTGCATACATATGAAAGAATATTACTATATATTGATTATCCTACAGTAAAAACTTAATGGAGATCAGTTGTTTTTAATGCTTTGTAAATTAAGAGAGGTCCATCAGAGCAGGATTCAGTGCTGGTGTCATTGAAGGACTTCATGGTAAACACTGGATGTGTGCTGCTTCTCCCCTAAGGTTTTTACAACGAAATAACTAAACCCGCATTTATCTCACTTTAAAACAAACATTCACATGCTAGTCAAGGTAAAGTCTATGAAATTGTTTGAAAATAGATCCAATATTTCTACAGGTGATTACTTGGCGACAGATGAGCACTGACAACTCTGTGGCCTTGTTTATATACAACTTGTTCTGGTATAGATTATTTTAAAATTAATTTTAGGTGATGCAGCTTTCTTATGGAGACAAGCCCTGGGAGGCTTAGAGTGGTGGTAGAGAAAGAGAGAACAGCATAATTTCAGTCTTTTATTTGGAGTTCCTAACATGCAGACTTACTTCTCATCTAACTATTAACTGCTATCTGAACAACTCCTTCAGAAGACTTATGCTTCCTTAATTATTTTAAGTTGTAATCCAATACTCCTACACTGCTTCAAGATTATAATAAACTCCAGACTTTGCAGCATATTGCAGCAGAGGAAAAGAACTGAAATTCATCATTGCTAATATGGTTCTGCTAAGACAGTATCTTGTCTACTTCAATTTTTACATTAACAAATTATTCATAGTGTAGACCACTGTGGAAGAGCATAGGTCATGGGAATAACAATATTTGGGAATAACAAGGCAATTGTCATGGTAATTAAGTTTGAAAATCTAGTAGTAGATAGTTAAACTCATCAGGTGCTGGCTTAATTAGAGCTGGTTAAAGGGATAGTCAATTTACGGTTAAAGTTTAGGGCTTGCATTCAGTATATGGACATTTTAAAGTATTAACATTGAGCAACACCAATTGAATCTAGAATTATTTACATTCAGATACAGTAAGTATTTACATGCGTTTAAGTAAGTGAATAGCTTTGTTGAAACCAGCAGCTTCAGAGCTGGGGTTTATTTCTTGTCTCGATGTATGGATCTCTACACAAAACGTGATTAGTACAACAGGAAAGACCTCATTATTTCCATGAGTAACTTTTCAAATTTGTGTTTTGAACTTTTTGAAGCCTAAATTTACAAAGGGGATAATCTTCAACTCAAAGCCCTGTAATAAAAGGATTTTTGTTTCTCCTATTCATTTGAACGTTTTTGAACCTTCTACATGTTTCTTGTTTTGAATTAGAAGAGTAGTATTGTTAACTAAAACATTGTGAAGCAAGACGCAACATTTTAGGGTCTTATTTTTTATTAGCCCTCCTGCTTATTGAGCAGAGATGCGTTTAATTCACGCTTTCATAGATTTTGTAGACATTATGGCTGGAAGGGACCTCGGGAGATCATCTAGTCCAGCCTTCTGTCCCAAGGGCAGGAAATCAGCTGGAGTCAAAGGATCCCAGCAAAATAAGCTTCCAAACGCTTCTTAAAGGAGCAAAGAGTAGGTGCTTGCACCACCTCTGGAGGGAGCCTATTCCAGGCCTTGGGGGCTCAGACAGTAAAGAAGTTTTTCCTTATGTCCAGCCTAAAATGGTCTTGGAGGAGTTTGTGATGGTTGGTCCTTGTCATTCCATGGGGCGCTTTGGTGAACAGATGTTCCCCCGGATTCTGATGCGCACCTCTGATGTACTTATAGGCTGCCTCCAGATCTCCCCTGAGCCTGTGCTTTTCCAGGCTGAAGAGTCCCATGGCTCTCAGCCTCTCTTCATAAGACCTATTGTCCTGCCCACTGATCAGGTGCGTGGCTGTCCTCTGGACTCTCTCAGGCTTTTCCACATCCTTCCTGAATTGTGGAGCCCTGAATTGGATGCAGTACTCCAGCTGCGGCCTTACCAAGGCCAAGTACAGCGGGATGATGACATCCTGGGATTTACTTGAGAAGCATCTATGGATGCAAACCAGAGTTTGGTCTGCTTTAGCAGGTGCAACATCGCATTGGTGGCTCACATTCATCTTGTGGTCAGTCATGACCCCCAGGTCCCTTTTGGCCTTGGTACTAGCGAGCATAGCACTGCTGAGCATATAAGCATGCTGTGGGGTTTTTTTTTCCAAGGTGGAGTACTTTACAATGGTGGTATTGAAAGTCATCAGTTTTGTGTCCACCCACTTTTTCAGCCTATCCAAGTCAGCCTAGATCACCAGCCTGTCCTCCGGAGTGATCGCTCTACGCCAAAGTTTGGTGTCATTGGCAAACTTAGCCAGTCCACTTCTGACACCTGTATCTACGTCGTTGATAAAGACGTTGAAAAGAACAGGTCCAAGGATGGAGCCTCGGGGGGACACTGAGAAATTAATCATCATGGCGCTCTGTCAACCACCACTCTTTGCATCTGACCTCAGAGCCAATTCTCCAGCTATCAGACTCTGATGTAGCTGAGATCACAGTTGGCCAATGTTTCCAAGAAGAAATTGTGGGACACCAAATCAAAGGCTTTTTTGAAGTCCAGATATATGGCGTCAATCTCTTCTCCCTTTGTCCAGGTGATATGTCACCTGGCTGTAGAAGGAGATGAGATTGGTCAGGCAAGACCTACTTGCAACAAACCCACACTGGCTGTCCCTAAGGATGTTGCCATCAGCCAGCTTGTTAAGAATGGACTCCTTGATTTTTTTATTTATTTATTTTTTTTCCAGAATCTTATCAGAGATTGATATCAAGCTGATTGGCCTGTATTTCCATGGATCTACTTTCATCCCTTTCTTGTAGATGGGCACCACATTGACCTTCTTCTAATCTTCAGGTACTTCACCTGAGTGTCAAGAGTTTTTGCAAATCTTGGCCAGTGGTTGGGCTATGACTCTTGCTAGCTCCTTACGTACTCTGGGGTGCAGTCTGTCAGGACCTGCTGACTTGAAGGTGTCCAGCCTCTCAAGGTGTTCCTTTACAAGGTCTACAATGATGCTGGGTATAATTTCACCCTCCCACTGGCCATCCTGCATCTTGCTAGGCAAGGCGGGCCCTGGGGTTGATGAAAAACTGATGTGAAGTACCCATTAAGCAGGTTAGTTTTTTCCTGGCAGTTGGTTGTCAGTTGTCCCATTTGGTGTAGCAGGGGTCCAATGTTACCCTTGCTTTCCTTCTGACTCCCCACATATCTAAAAAAGGATTTTTTATTGTCCTTGATATGTGTAGCCAGGTGGAGTTCGGTTGCAGCCTTGGCTTTCCTGGTTTGCTCCCTACAGGTATGGACCAGTGCTGAGTAAATCGTCCTTTGTGGTGATTCCTATCTTCCATCCTTTACAAGCCGCTCTTTTTTGGCGTAGGAGGTCCGTGAGTTCCCTGCTGAGCCAAGGGGGTTGCTGTGCCCTTTTGCTACCTTTTCACCGAGATGGGATGGACATTCCTTGTGCCTTCAGGATTGCTCCTTTAAGGAATGAC
Organism: Gavialis gangeticus; assembly: GCF_001723915.1. Taxonomy (NCBI): domain Eukaryota; kingdom Metazoa; phylum Chordata; order Crocodylia; family Gavialidae; genus Gavialis; species Gavialis gangeticus. Next base: position 35,600,932 of record NW_017729032.1, read on the forward strand.
CACTCCTCTTGGACTCCTCTCCCTGCTGAGTCTTGGTCCCTTAGTGCCTCGACAGCAAGCTTCCTGAGTTTATCAAAGTCAGCTTTCCTAAAGTCAAGGATTTCTGTGTTGCCAACTGACTTGCCAGCTTTGCGGTGGATAGTAAAAGTGATCAGCGTGTGGTCACTGTCTCTCAGCTTTCCTTCGAACTTTAGGTTGCTGACTGTGTCATCTCCTTTAACTAGTACCAGGTCCAGCAGCGCTTTACCTCTTGTGGATCCATAGACTTCTTGGGTCAGGTAGAGTTTGTCCATGCACATGAGGAAGCTTTGGAATCATTTGAATTTGGCTGAATGCTCTTCCCATGAGATGTCTTGAAGTCTCCCATGACAACCATGCACCAAGAGCATGTAGCCTCAGCCAGTTTCCTGGTGAATTCCTGATCAATCTCTTGTTACTGGTTTAGGGGGTCTATAGTAGACTCCTACCATTGTGTGCCCTGTGCCACGTTCCCCATGTATTTTAACCCAGAGGGTCTCTAGTCACCCTCCCTGGGTGCCAATGTCAGCTTGCACGGATGTGTAGCCATCCTTGACATGGAGAGCTACATCCCCACCCCCTTGATCTGCATGATCTCTCCTATACATTGTATAGCCATCTATACCTGTGGCCCATTCATAGGTGGAGTCCCACCAGGTCTCTCTTATCCTTATGAGATTGTAGTCTTTCTTGTTTAGTAGGAGGACCAGTTCCTCCTGCTTGTTCCCCAAGCTTCTGGCATTAGTGTACAGACAAGTAAGTGTCCCATTGGGAGCCCTAGGCATCCTCACATTCCCAGGAGGACACGGTTCCAGGGCTGCATTTAGTCTTGGGGAAAGCAGGGATAGTAGCTGTTGATGGGCCTCCCTTGCCTGCAGGAGCTGGCAGCTCTGTGGGCTCTACTGGTGCTGCAAGAGGTGCATACCTATTGCAGAGCTCCAGAGGGGAGGGGACCTTGCTGCAGTGGGCCCTGGGGCTGTTGCCACCTTGTCCAACCTCCTGGCTGGACAGTGTGTTCTCAAGTTCTCCCTTGTCCTGGGAGGTGACCCTGGTCAACCCTTGGCCTTGATGGGGTGAAGGGCCTGGCAGTAGGAGCCAGTCTCCTGCTTGTCATCGTTGATGGCCCACAGTCCACTGTGGTGTGGAGCTCCTCAATCTGACGCCTCAGACTCCAAAGTGGAGCAGACCTCGCAAGGGGAGGTGGCCGTGCTACTGGTCCCATATGCCTGGAATTGTGCCAGGCAGACCGGCAGCCAAGAGCCAGAGGCTCCATCTTTGTGGAGTCTGGAACTATGGGTTCCGTCTGGGTGGAGACCTCAGAAGTGCCAAATGCAGACTCCGAGGGACCCTAGGGGTGCAGCGTGTGGCCATCTGCATTGTGTACTGTTGTGACTACCTTCCCTAGGGCTCACTGGCAGGGCCTTGGGCTATCTTGCACTAACTCGCATGCCAGGCCTAGAAGCAAGCCTGTTTGTGCGTCCTGTTTGTGAGGCTCTGGTCGCATGGCTCCCTGGGGGGCTGGGTGAAGTAGGAGCTGCGTGAGAGGCGTGACACTCCTCAGCTCAACTCCGCTGCCTCCTCGCAGCTGGGCTATGTGCCTTCCACCATGGGCCCCTGCTTACTTCTGGGTAGGCTGGGGCTTGTCGGGTGTCCTGGGGTCCCAGGGCTCACGGGAGGGTCAACCTCTTTTCTGCTTCCATAAGACCTAGAAAACTGATATGCTCAACCTTTTGATTCCAGCAGCATGGGACCATAAGAAAAATGCCAAATAACTCCAGTTTTATGGTAAAATCAGGAGTTCATAAGGCTGCAGTTGTTAAAATCAAATGCATACTAGTAGTAGAGTAACAACTCTCATAGGTCAGGAGCTGCATCTGATGCCACACTTAGTATGGCAAAAAATTATTAGGAAAATGGGAAGAGTACTTTTCATTCGTTTACCATGTGCAACTTTTATTCATCCTTTCTTAGAAGTCTGTTTGCTTTTTTGTTCTTGAAGACCCTCTTCATACATATTGTGTCTTGCCAGTACAGGGATCCTAATCCTGATATAGACCTGTAATGATTGTTTCAGTAAAGTTAAATCTCCTTTGTTGCATCATTGTGGCCCTGTTTTGTAGACTCAATAGCCTCATTTGTTTCTAAGAAAATTCTTTTTAATACTTAACTGCTTAAAATAATATTAAGGTTGATGATTGTTCTCTTTAATATCCCTCCTATGTTGTATACAAAGGAATTACTAGTGGGCCTTTGGTAGCTGGACACACGGTACTGTTTGTGAACTGCTTCCAAGTAATCATCTTTACCTTTTTTCTCTTAAATGACCCACTCATGACTGTATGTTTTGTTTTGCTTTTTTTCATAATTAGGTTCTCTCTTCAACTAAATTTAATCTTCACCTAACTGGTTCAGAGAGATGCAAAGTTTTGTAGGTGGCAAAACAACTAGTTTGTATCTTAGATGCTGTGCTGCCCTGCGCTGCCTTCTACCTGAATTCAGACTACCAAGGCTTACTACTTACCTCTAAATTTCTCTTCTTTTGAAGCTATTACTGACCACTTCTCTTTGTTTCTATTTTATAGCATTCCTCCATTCGCTTAAGTACCTGTTTCATTTTACATATGGAACTGACATAAGTCATTGTGCATTTGCTTCTAGCCCAGACCTGAGGAAAGACACTTTGGGCACGTCCACACATGCTAGCACGTGCGCTTGCAGCAGCTCAAATAGAAGTGGTGCAGATTTAAGCTGTGGCTTTTTGCCTCAGTGCACGTGCCTGGACATGAACTTTGTTGTGGAGCAACTTGTGTCACTTGGGGCAAAATAAACCTGCCTGGCTCCTCCCAGATCTGGTGCCAGAGGGAGCTAGAGCCTGTGCTGGCCCCAGCAGTATAAAAACCTGCCCTGTCCAGCAGCTTAGGGTACTTGCCCTCAGGAGCTTCTGAAGCCCAGCCTCTTGGTATCTGGGGTCACTAGCAGTATCCTAAATTCACTTTTTAAAATACCCCCAAATTCACGTTGTTCTACAATTTGAACACAATTTGTGGGTAGGCATGGAGGGATGTGGGTAGGTGTAGGGAGACTGTGGGTGTTGGGGCTGCTTAGGAGGGGTGGGTCCCCTGCCCCCACATAGGGCAGAGTACCTCCTCACCCCTCCCCCTCCCCACAGCACATGGACTCCCTTGCCTGCAGGGTCCCAGCCCCCCAGCTCTCTGGTCTTCAGCCCCCTGCATGTTCTCTTGGTCCTCTCCAGCCCCCTGCTTGTTCCCCTGCTTGTCTCCTGCCTTGGGAGGCTGGAGATGAGCGGGAGGCTGGAGACAGCAGGGAAAGTCTCCAGCCTTCTACTCGTCTCCAACCTTCTGCTCATCTCCAGCCCCCTGCTTGTTCTCCTGCCCATCTCTAGCATCGGGGAATGTTTTTGTGTTCCCACATGTGCCTCTTGCAGCGTCTCGCATGGGATTGAGATGCTGCAAGAGGCATATGCATGTTCATCTGGACACGCCCTTTGTGTCTGAAAGCTTGTCTAACTTCTCTCCCAGTTTTACAGTCAATTCAATAAAAGATACCAACAAAATTCCTTGCTTCTCACATATTTTCTGGACCATCCTGGCTACATCAACACTTCAACCTACTACATTATTATTAAATTCTCCTGAAAGAAAGTCTCTATCGTGAATGGACTTTATTTCTGAGAACAAAGATAAAATGAGTGAGCCTACTATCTTACTCAGGTGTGTAGAGAATTTAGATGTTGATAAATGACCTGAAAAGGAAGAGCACAAATTTGCTAAGAGGTGCTGAATGTACCCTAACTTCTATATGGCAAGGAATATTCAGAGTTTGACAAAGCTTTGCAGTGGTGTTGAGGGGAGACAGAAGGGACCTCTAGTATATGTCATGTACATATTGGGGAAAAGTAAGTTTCTAAACAATTGGTTTGTAAATGACTGAGAGAAATGTGTTTGGAGAGGTATATCTCTGTGTTTGGGGTTGAGTTCCTGATGACCAAAGCTGAACTAAACTGGAAAGCTTGCTGGTGGTCAACCATTAATGCTACTTTATCTACCTCAGCACCTCCCTCTTTAAATGATAAAAGATTTTTGTCCTGTTTTTGTTTTTTTTTTTTTTGGTAAGGAACCCAAGAAAGTTTTGTTTCAACCACTTTTAAAATGTATTCTTAAAAGTGGACAGAGAGTTTAGACATCTGTTGTCATGGTGCCACAAGTGTGGCACAGATAAATGGTCAGTTCTTCCAAAATGTGCAACAGGAGAAGGGTCGGAGAAGGGTCCTAGATTGGAGGAGTAAAACTGATCTGAGTGGGGATGTGCATAGATAGAAAGTCATGTACAAAGCCTCGGCTGAATTTTAAGTACACGGGAAATGAAATTTGGAGATGCTTGGTTAGCTATAAAATACAGCCTTCTTGATGAAGGGAGACTCGATTTTTAGTTTAAACAACTGAAATAGCTTTTTAAACTACTGGCTTAGTTAATCTAGCTTTTGAACATCTTAAATTTCGCAAGTTCTGCCCTCACCATCAGAAAACCATTTGCCATTAGAAACAGCTGTAAAGAAATATGAACTCATACTAAAAATGTGCTTTCTTCATTTTATATTTGGCCATGGGTCAGAGAATGCTGTTTGTTACCTCTTTCCTTTTCTATTGTTGGTAACAAAATTGCCTCAGTTAACTGGAAGGCTTCTACATTTGGGCTCCGGACAGAAATTGTACATGGTATGAGTGATTGGAAACCTGTTCATATCTGTAACACAACAGAAGTTCAGTGCATGTAAACCTTCCAAATGGCCAAAACTGGTTTAAGATAAACCTGGATGGATGTAGTATCAGACTTAACTGATTTAGGTTAAATCGGTTTATTGAACTTCTGTCCCAGATCCCCTCCAGATTCAAGTTAACTCAGTCCCCCAGTACCCTAGGATGCTTTGTACCTCCCCACAAACTTTCCCTCAGAAGGTGGGTGGGTTAGCTTTGGATCAAGCTGTCTGCTTCAGCCAAGCAGGGAGACGTGCTTTAGCACTCCCTGGCTTCTGGCCTGGGCCACTGCAGGTACATGGCTGCATTTCCAGAATCAAAAGTAAATGTCTGCTTGCTTATCGGTTCAAACTACGCAGATTAGATTAACCCAAGAAGATTGAATTGATTCAGCCTTAGGCTTTTTGACTGCCTGTACTTAGCCTTCGTGACTCAAACTTTTTTGTTCATCTTTTTAAATAAGAATGATAAGGTTGTAGGTCAAGAGCCATCAACCATATACATAGCTGGAAAATTTTCTCATATTATCTAACATTCAGAATTAAATCCTGTGAACAAAAGTTTGATTCTGGCAAATGAGTTGTTTGATTTTGTTTTTTCTTTACTTCTCCTGAGGTGTTCTTGTGTTGGTTTCCTTTTCTGTAATCTCTTGTCAGTCCTCTTGCATCAAATCCTTCAAAGCTGAAGACAATAAAACCTGGATACTTCACAGGGGGCACATCTACACATGTGCCTTAATGTGCAGTAGCCTATTTTACTGTGCATTAGAGCATCGTGGCAAGAAACATGTTGATGAACTAATGCAGAGTAAAATTAGGCTACTGAGCATTATGTCACTAAAAAAAAAAAAAAAAAGCTTGTGCTTTCACTATTGTGTATTAGGGCAGCCTAATGCACATTTAGTTAGTACCTCATATTATAGATACTACATTTAATGCTCAATAGCAGAAGTGCATTAATGAATTTATAGATGCACCCAGGTTTAAGTTCCTTAGCACTTTGAGAAGATAAGGATCTGTGAACCAAGCAAGGGTATCAGCAGCTTCAGCAAACAGCTCTGTGGGACTGTTGCTGTCCTCTAGTTGAGTGGTGAAGTGGTGCCTTTGAAGTAAAAGCTGCAGCAAAGCTGCACGGCTTGTCCCTTATTCAACAACGTATGGTGAAGATTTGGGAGCCATTCCCAGATAAATTATCTGTGTTCTGACTGAGTTCATATTTCTGCATGCTTTTCTTTGAAATTGACTTGTTTCTATGCCTATAAGAAAGCCAGAGATGGGAAAGAAAATGTTGTAATGTTGCCTATCACAGAACCTAATCATGGGAATGGTGTTTTTTAAGACTTCCTAGCTGGTGTGGCTGCATAAGTGTCAAAGTGGTATGGAAGTGTAGAGAAATGTTTGTTACTTGCTTAGATAAAGAGTTCTGAAACATTTTCATTGTATGACTCGTATCTTAAGTGTTTGTCTCCTTTGTCACTTGCAAACTGCATAGGTTATTGACAATTAAGTAATTTCTCTTAGCAGCTGTCGACATTTTTAACATAGAAGAGTTGTTTACATAGAAGACCTTAATATATTTTTAAGTCTCTTAATACAATTTTGTAGCTGGAGCAAACAGGAAGAGCCAGCACCACATTTTAAGAATATGGTGAAATATGTCCATACGGGGGTGCTACATGCTCAATTTGAACATGTAGAACATGTAAGAATATGGTGAAATATGTCCACAAGTTACGTTTGGGCTACTAGTTGATGTCATTCTATTGTCTGTTGAAAGCTCACATCTGTTTCTCACATTCTGGCTCTTTGTTTCATTTTCTTATTAACATTTTAGTAAATTTAGCATTCTTAAATAGTTTCATTGCTGTTTGTGGAGAAACTTTCTCCGTATGTTTAGAACAGCAGGTTTCGTTTGTAGATGTGTTTCCTGGTTTATGGTATTTTTAAATGCAACAGGAGAGACGAATGCTTTAAAAAAGAAGGAAAGAAAAAGTGCCCAAATGTTGACTGAGTTACCCACGAGAAAAAACTGACAGCCCATCTACATTTTCTAAATGCACCTCTAGAACACCCCTGTACAAAGACAAATCATACAATCCCCCACGAAAATCCCCAAACAATACTCCAAGCAACCTTTAACCTCCAAAATGAAAAGCTGAAATCTGCTTGGTGCTTTGCTTTTGATCCCAGTTTTGCATGAAAACTGCCCATATACCATAGTGGTAGGAATCAGCATGACCCTGTAAGGCAGAGTACTCCCAAAGAGATTACAAACTAGCATTGTTTTAACAAATACATATTTATTCAGTGCACATATTTTAGAGCAGTTCCAGAATGTAATATTTTCATAGACTGGCCGAAGTATAGTTAGCTCCTTACAGGCTTTTTGCCTAGTTTTGGTATTTTATGTAGAATAATAATCTAACTCTGAATTATCATGGGTAATTTGTGCTAAATTACAAAATCATCAGGCTGATATGTGGGTTGCATGCAATTCAAGCTTTAATTTAAAAAGATGCATGGAGTGAGGGTACCTCTAAGAGTTAAAGATCTCTTCCCCCACCCCATTTTCACCAATTAATCATGTATCTAAATTCTCCATAATCTTTCCTCATAAATCAGGCCGTTTTATCATTTTTGCCACTTTTTTCTGAACTTTCCCCTTGTCTCATTGATGCACAGATACTGTGTGCAGAATTTTAGGTGCTATTTCTGTGATGATGCATAGGAGAGGATTTAATTCTCCTTCATCTAGGATATAATTCCTGTGTATCCATAGTGCCAGTTTGCATTGTTGTATATTCCATTATATTCTCAGGCTCCTGGCACATGCTACAGTTCTGCTGAGATTAATGTAATAGGGGTGCATGCTTAGCTGGGTTTTTTTTTTGTGCCAGAAAGTGGCAAATCAGCCACAAAGTTATTCCACTTCTAAAAGCCATGTGTACAGCTGGACTGTCCTGATAATCAGCTGATTGCTGGACCTGCCCCAAGAGCCCTGGGTCTCAAACCTACCTGGGACTGTTGGATGCAACCCCAATGATCAGCTAATTGTCAGACCCAGCCCTGAGAGTCCCAGGTCCAGTCAAGACCTGGGGCTCTTGGCTCAGGTCCTAGAGCCAGCTGATTTTTAGACCTGACTCCGACAGCGCAGGGTTTTAAAGAGGGCTGCAGCTGTCAAGGCTGGGTCTGACAGTCAGCTGATGGTCGGACCTAGCCCTGGGTCTAGAACCTGTGGGATGCTGGGGGCAGCCCTGGGTATGGGACAGAGCTGTCCCTAGCCCAGTCTGCAGGATTAGGCAGGGAGCAGCTCAGCCATAGCTCAGCTGCGATTGGAGGCATTTTATATCCTATCCCAAACATTGTTCCTCCTGCTATCATCTGGCATGGCAAGAGGCTTGAGGTTTCAGATGTGGCCTAAAACTCCTTCTGTTCCAATTGCACCATTGTTTGAATGTGTGCCATGGGCCTGAGTAGCATTACATTTGCTCTTGCTTTTGCGGTTGGTTTGTTTGTGTTTTGTTTTTGGCAGTAGTGTTTCCCAGCCATCTTCCTCCTATTGGGAGCCTTCTGTTTCTAACAGTTTTCTTTTGAGTTATGTTTAGCTTTCATTTTTCAATTGGTTTGAATCTCCAGTTGTTACATGTCAAGAGCTTCTGTTTTTAGTTTGTAAATGTTAGTCAAGAAGCATTAAAACATGAAGCATTATAAAAATTAAACAAAGAACATTTCTCATTTAGTGGAATTTAGTCTTGTTTCACTGTCTTTCAGGTTAACTATGTATATATAATATATATTTTTAATTCCATGTTTTAGATCTCTTGGCCTTGCAGTTGCACCTCGTGTACGGTTTCTTCAAAAAGCTCAGAAGCAACTGTCTGTAAATGAGTCAACTGAAGGAAATGCCCCCCTAAAAGAGACAGAGAAATGTGAAGATGCCAGCTCTTTCATAAGCAATGAAGAGGTGAACAGCTTCAGAGCTTATTTTAATAAAAAGATGTCTATTGTCCAAACAACAGAAGGGGAGGAAAAAAAAGAAGAAACAGAGAAAAAAACCCTCCCCAGTAAAGTCATTGACAAAGAGGTTGATGTGTCAGAGGTATTGGAGGAACAGTCAGAAGGGGAGGAAGACATTCCTGTGATAAACAGGGTTCCAAAAGCAGAATCTCTGCAGTTCTTTGAGGATGATGATGATGGCGATGATGATGATGTTCGAGATCTTGATTTGCTGACAGTGAAACGACGGAACATTTTTGGTTCAGAAGCTAATGATGGTTCAGCTTTGGTAAGTGCATCTGATGAAACTTATGAATCTAATTCATTTGATGGTTGAAATAAGCTGTATAAAAGAATAGAGGAAAGGCAAAATTCCCTGGATATGGAGGCATGTTAAAATGAGTTCTGCTTAGGTATTGGGGAAGTGAATTGACCCTAATATGACTAACAATATGATTTGTATTATAATTTCATGTTCTGCATGTTCTGCTGATAAAACTAAGTACCTTTATTTGCATAACATTTTTAATTATTGTGGGTGATCTTTGTGATTACTATTTGTAGCTTAAATACGTGAGAAATCTGAGTTGTAATTGTTTTTTATTTACCAGTTTTCTTTTACCTACTTAAAGCAGTCACAGTTATGGCATAATTTGATGAGGTCCCAACATTCATGGTGTTAGGACCTCATTGTAGTTCATCTTGCACAAGTTCTTAATACAAACCATTATAAATATTCTTTATAATAATGTATTTTTCAAACCATAAATTTTACATGGAACAAGACCTGTGCTATTGAGAGCTGAGCCAATAGCAGAGTAAGTACTTCTTGTAAAATATGGTTGTAAAGGTTTATTAAAAGTATTTGTGTAGATTTTTTTTCACCTCTAGCCAGCATATATAGCTTCATACTTCAAGTTCCCTTCTTACCCATATTCTTACTCTTTATTTTATTCTTTAAATGTGTCCTATTAAGTATAGTTTTGGCATATGTGAGGAATTTTAGGTAGTATGTATACGATAGTTTTGTAGGTACCCTTTCCTCTAGTGCTTGATTAATTGCTATATTATAGAGTTAAATGACATCACGTTTGAATGAGACTTGGTGAGGTGTTCTTTCCTGAATTATGTATATAAAGAGAGTCCAGATAAGCAGACTAACTTATTTCTAATTTTGCACTTACCTTTGACTAAGCATTCCTTTATCTTAACAAAGTAAAGAGCATTTATCTTAAACTTAGGCTTTCTAGTCTATTAGTTATGTTTTTATGAAAAGAATATCAATCCCTTTCATAAAATATTATTTAGGATATAGGCATATAAACAAATTACTTCAAGCTATAAGCAAGGGGGTGAATGTAGGGCTCTGTCAGATGTTATTTTTGTAGGGCTACAAAGTTTGTAACTGCACAAAAGAGAGCTATGGGCATGTACACATGCACAGCCCCCTGCCTGGAGCCTGATAAAGTTGCCACAAAGTCATGCTCTCCAGCCAGAGAGTAATTGGGGACATAGTAGCTCCTATGCTCAGCTTTGTTTTCTATGCCCTAGAGGCAAAAGCCTGAGAGGGAGAGGTGGAACATGGAGTTTATAGGCTGGGGGTAATGTCCCTGTCTTCCCCAACCCCGTTCAAGATTGCTGAGCGGGAAATGGCTTTACACTATTACCAGGGTGTAGCTCACGCTCAGAGATGGGAACCTTCCAGCCCTGGCACACTCTTAATGAGCAATTTAGTCTTCTGCTTATTTGGTACTTATTTAGGACTTAAAGTGTTTTGAGTTCTAGGGTAGACGTGAGAAAAGAACCCTTTAACATACTAAAACATTGGAAATAGTAATTTGGATATGAACTTCAGATAGATACAAATTGTCATCTTAAATAAGCAAACTGTATGTACTTAGAGTGAGAGGTCTCTGCTAATGTTAGCAGAGGATTGCTTTCTTCCATTTTTCCCAAATTGTTTCCATAGTAATAATGTATATGTAAATGAACAAAACTATGTAAATATTTGCAGTTTAGTAGGTTCTTTGGATCCCATGTTTTGCAAATGGTGGAGAGAAGGTTCCACTTTGAAAAGGAGCTAACAAGAGAAAGGTTATGAAAAATTCTAGTGATTAAAAAAAAATCTTGAAACTCAGCAGGTAACCTTTTAATAATCTTGCGTTAAACATTCATAGGTTAGTTTAAACTCAAGCAAGATGGGAGTTATTTTCTGTGTTAAGCTGGTATCCATGTCACTTGCAAATAAGTGTTAATGTTTGTCGATGATACTAGTGCTGAAAAGCTCACAGCAGTTTTAGTTGTGTATGCATATACCACAAGATGCATCATGGTTGGTTCTTCAAGCTTTCTGGGTATCTAATTCACAGTGATGTATTGCTTTAATGTCCAAATGCATTGAAACAGCCATTAAAGTTTTAAAGTGCTGTTTTTTTTTATGATGATGACTCATGTTCATTGGCTTGTGAGTACTGCCTATAGGCAACTGAATGAAAAGTGAAACCAGGAAAAAGTGGGCGGGCCAAAAAGGCTTCTTAATACAGGACTCTTAAAAGGTCAGATATGCGAGAGGGGGCTTACACTTCTTGCAATTCTTTATAACATACTCTATCTCAGAATTTTTAAAAACTGCTTCTGGATATAGGACCCTAAATATACAGAAGTTGCATACTGTATTTTCACACCTTTACCCCCAATATCAGCCCTCCCTCCTCCAAATTGGGGTGTGTTTATTAATTGGGGAAGATGATTTTCTGCCCAGCATAGAAGCACCCTGCTTTGATTCCTGCTCCACAGTGCAGCAGCTGTTGCAGTACTATTCAGGCAGCTGAGAGAGTTTAGTTGACTTAATGACTCATTGCTCTTTGTTCCAAAGGGGCGAACAGTAATCTCTCTTTCTTAATGGTATTTAGGTTCCATTAATCAGGCTAACTTTTCTTAGGACAGTTTTGCTATCTGCTAGCTGCTTCTGGTTTCTCTTATTTTACAACCTTGGAGAGACTCCTTAGGTCTTTTCAAAATGATAGATCCAACCATAGAAACCAGTCTTCAGCAGGATATAGGGTTTAAACTTTAGTTAAGGAGGAAATAAAGGGGTAAATCAGCTGAAATTAGGTTTTCCCTGCCCCATGCAGCCATACCTCTGGAAAAATCTTTTTTTTTCCTTCACTCCACCTTTCAAAATAGGATGTGTATAATGTTCTGGGGTGTGCTGTATGTGAGAAAATATTCCAGAAACCTATGAACTGCTGAAAGGAAAATGGTATAAAAAACAGTGATTGGCAGCCCTAATTGTAGTGATGATTGCCGTCATTACCACAATAATAAACAGATACCTATCTAAACTGTTGTTACGTGATGAATATTTTTCCCTATCTGAAAAACTTATTTATTGTTGCTGGGGCAGAATGGTAGTTGAATATTCTCTGTATATAAACTCTGTAGGGAATTTTGGACTCTAGATAGAAATAGAAAAAATGGGAAATATTTATTTATTATGGATAGACCAGTTAAGAAAATATTTCTAGACATGTAGAAGATGACATAATTTGGAGACTTGTCTAATTATAATCAGAGATGGGGGAACTGTTGGTGAACATAACTGTAAACCCAAGTACTCAAAATTCCTGCTTATACATTTCCTTACGCAGACACATTACAGCACAGTAGCATGTTTAAACAAATAATTGCATTGGTGTACAGTTCAATGATGCTTCAGGCATGCTTGGACATGTGTACTCTAAGTATTGTCCTATGTAAATTAAGTTCATGGAAAAAAACCGCATCCTCTAGCACAGTTGCAGCTATTGACTTCTACTGAATCAAGTATTGCATAGCTGAAAACTTTTTATAGTGAAAAGAACACCATTGTTTTTGTGTGTCAGAGGTTACTGTGCTAAGTAATATATATATTACCTGTTAAGAGACTCTTTTGTGCTTGAAGGAGCTAGATAACCCTCAGTTTTCTTATTCCTCTCAGAAAAGTATATAACAAGACTGAGGCATCTCAGTAGTTCCAAGAAAGATGCCTTTTGTTTTTATAGTATTTAGGCTGCTTGATGATTCGAAGCAAGCTGACCTCCAGACTGAAATTCTGATCCATCAAGTCAGTCAAGATGAGTGATGTACCTTGAAAGAGATGATTATGTGGCTTGGTGTACCAGTGATTTCTAACTGTTGAAGGAGACATGAGCATTAGAGAGGACTATTTATCATAAGATGCAATACAATTGTGCATGTAAATAGAGTATTGTAAGCTAAAAATTTAAATTTAAAGGTTCTTAGATTCAGGAACTTAAATGTTTGATTTTTAAAATTGTTTCCTACACGAGTATCTCCTAACAAAGTACAGGTGAGATGCAGGTTTGCCTAATTAGTATCAATTTCTATATATAATAGGGCATTGTCTACTAAAGTGAGTCCTTGGTGAAAAGTACAACACGAATTTAATCATTTCTTACATTTTTGATAGAAGATTGAAGGGTTACTCAGTAACTGGATACTTACTTTGTTTTAGGTTTTTGACATGAAAAGCATGCATAGTAGAAATTGTAGGATTCATATGCTGTATATTTTTATTTGCTTTGCGTGTGTAATCTAATGCACGTTTCATAGACATTAAAAATTACAGTCTGGGTAATAATTGTAGTACTTAAAAATTTTGCCTTGAAAGTATTTTGGTCAGGATTAAGGGAATGACCTCTTACTTAAAATAGAAGAAATCTAGGGATTCTGAAAGCATTTTTACATGTAGCAAGATTTGTGTGCATGTGGTAGTACGGATCTATGATACACACACATTCATAGTTATGAACAGAACTTGAGTGGTCCAATTCTTTTGGCATTAAGTTAAAGCATAAAAATAACCAGAATTTAGGGTAACTATATTGTTATAAATATTACTGAAACAAGTGGTAATGTTTCTCATGTATTGCATAACAACAATTTTATCCTGATAGAAAACAAACTGTCTATATTAAATACAGAGCAGTACACCAATCTCAGATGAGTTCTTACAGTAATCCATGTTGTTAAATCTCTCTTCTCTGCCCTACCTGTTATAGTAAAGAGATACTTTATTGTTGTTCTGACAGTCTGTGTTTCTTCAAGATAAATAATTGAAAGCAAAATTTATAATGCTAAGCTATACAGTGAAATAGTATCTGCTGAAAGTACATTAGTTCTAAGATGCAGTCATTCTTGAATTTCAGGATCACTCTTGGTGTTATCCACACCACAGTATCTCTGCCTCATTTAGTGAACAGCATGGGTCTCTGGGGATAATCAGGGTAATGTAGCAAACAAGAATGTTCTCTGTGGGTGCAGACATCCAGCACCTTAGACTGTTTTAAATATGGTTTAAACTGCAAGTGTCCAGATGTACAAGTCAGTTTAGAATGGTTTAAACCACCTGAGCCATTTCAAAAGTATGCCTGGATAATTGGGCATTATTTTGAACCGGTTCTCTACAAACCATTTCAGTGTCATATGGGGAACACCAAGCTTTCCATGACTAGTGTCTTGCCTGGCATTCAGGCATCCCACACTGCAATTCCTGAATCCTGTGCCCCCCCCTCCACTTCCTCTCCCTGTACTGGAGTTGACTGCTCTGGTAATGGTCATTGCTCTGGTGGGTTGGAGGGTGCAGGTTCACATTGACCAAGCATGGAGTTGACAGTCATTCTGTGGCATTAAGTGCCTATTTTGCAGTGGCTCAGTTTTCCCTCACCCAGCCACTGATGGGTATTTACCTTTCAGAGTACCCCCTTGCCCCCACCTTCAGTGCATGGAGGGGTGAATTGAAATTAAGTGGCTTTCTAGGAAAGGTCTTTTCAAGCTAAGCTTGGGCAGACTCCAGAAATACTCAACCCCTTGGGACTGCAGCTGTCCAGGCACCCCCTACCTGGTCCAGTCAATCAGGGTCTTTCTCCCCTGCTAGGGAAATCCTGGGGAACCTGGGAAGTTGCCACTGAGAGGCATGCTGGGTTAGGTATTCACTCCCATCCCTGGTGGTGGTTCAAAAGCAATGTAGTTCCTGAAAGGTGACTGATCTACTTAGCCTTTTTGGCAGTGTACCTATGGACACTTCTGAACCACAACAGTTGCAAACTGTCCTTAATCAATGACATTCTTGGAATGGTTCAGTTGTGTATCCCCACATTGTGCGATCCTCTGCTGGGATCCCTGCTTTATTTACCGTGAAAGTTGGAAGGTACGTAGTGAGCAGAGCACAGTATTGCGGGGACTGGAAGGCTAGGGAGCTGTGCTTTTGAACATATATAAAGTGCTGTACAATCCTAAATACTCTAGAGCAGTGGTTCTCAACCTTTTTTGTTCCAGGACACATTTGTAAACATCAATGGCCAGTCCCAACCCAGTGTCCCTCACTCCTGACTTGCTGACCCCCTGCCCACAGTTTGTGGGGTATGGGGGGCCCCAAGCAGTCCCTTGGAGGCTGGAACTCTGCCAGCCTGCAGGGGAAAAGCCACGGTTTCCCATATTTTTCTCCTTTAAAAGAGAATCCATTTTTAAAGTTTGTTAAAGTTTAAAGTCTGTTCATGACCCTTTCATATATTCTTGCGACCCACTTTTGGGTTGTGATTCACGGGTTGAGAAATGCTGCTCTATAGAGTCTGTTCCCAATTGTCTCTGATCAGTCAACCAAAATGAGTAGATCCTTCTCAGTTTAATCTCCGATTCATTTTCTTGTTGTAAAAAACATAAAATACTTTCTGCCTCTCCAAACTGTTGTGAAGACAATTAACATATTACAACTAGATGCTTTAATAGTGGTGCCCAATTCATCTAGACCTACAGACTGGCCCTACGCTTTGGATTTGGCCAGTCTGGAGTCTCGGGCCAATCCACAGTCCAGATAGCACAGCTCCGTGCTCCAGATCTAGCCTGCAGGGCTAGAATTTGGTGGCATCCTTGCGGGCCAGATGTTGGTACTCTGTGCTCTAGATCTGGCCTGCAGGGCTTTTCACACAAGCAGTGACAGTTAATGCTGCCAAATTTCCAGGCCTGTAGGGAGCTCCGTGGGCCTACAGGCCCCATCTTGGTTACCCTTGCTATAATGTATTGTTAAATAGAGGTGAGGCCCACACAGTGTTTGATGAGGAGGAAAAAAAATATGGATTCTGAAAACGCATTCATCACCTCCAGTATCTGCAGTTCTCCCAGTAGTGCAGTAATCGACATAACTTATCTTACGGGTTGCTTATGTACACCCACCTGTTTGTGTTCTGTGCATGCCAGATGCTAAGAAAAAAAGTCTTGTAGATTAGGGCTGTGTGAAACGGCACTGTTCCGTTTCGATGGAACAGCGTTTCATTTCAAAATTCCTTTCTATTCGAAACCGCTGTTCCATTTCATTTTGTCGATACAGTTTTGCTGTTTCAACATTTCACCCAGAGGCTATAATGGGGAAGCTCAAAACAGCCTATAACTTGGTCATTTCTGGCCTGATTTGGATGAAACATGCAGGAATGGTAGCCCCTTCTGAGGGCATGAAGCCTGCCAAGTTTCAAGGAGATTGAGGTGCAGTTTCCCTGAACCCCCTGCACCTAAGTCTTCAAAGCAAAACTCATGTCCCGTGTATGTGTTAAGCCACAGTATGGTCAAAACTGCAGGGGTGGTGGCCCCTGCTGCAGCCACAAAGCCTGCCAAGTTTCAAGAAGATTGGTGCAGGGGTTTGAGGAAAACTGCACCTCAAGCTGCAGACAAGGAAAACTCATGACATGGGTGACACTGTGTGTGTTAAGGCGCAGCAGAGTGAA
>NW_017729032.1:35617949-35619860 GCF_001723915.1 Gavialis gangeticus
TAAGTTGGACATCAGGAGGCGCTACTTCACGGTCAGGGCGGCTAGGGTCTGGAACCAGCTTCCAAGTGAGGTGGTGCAGGCTCCCACCCTGGGGGTTTTTAAGAGGAGGTTGGATGACCACCTTACTGGGGTCGTTTGACCCCAGTGCTCTTCCTGCCATGGCAAGGGGTTGGACTAGATGATCTGCTCAGGTCCCTTCCGACCCTAGAAACTATGAAACTTGCCTCGTTTCATTTCGAGGCTGTTTCAAAGCTCTGTTTCATTTTGATTTCGCTGTTTCAAGCTCGAAACGAGTTGAAACAGTGTCGAAATGAAACTGCTGTTGAAATTTTGCACAGCCCTGTTGTAGATGCTGCTAGTGTGGTGCTGGGCATACTATTATGCCTGCGATTAGCCTGTGTAGCTGCAGTGTTCTCTCTGCCATTTTCCAAAGTATTTCAGACTTTGTGCCCAGATATATTATGTAGGTGCTTTCCACCTGAGGAATGACAGAAGAGTGAATAAAAGAGGACAGGTCAATATTGCTGGGATGGGATGGAGTCTTATAGCTCAGTGGTTGTCTACCTTTTTTGTACCAGGGCCCATTTGTTAACATTGCTGACCAGTCCTGACCCAGTGCCCCTCAGTCCTGACCCACAGCTCCCAGGCCCCAGCCTCCCAGTGTGTGGGGTAGGGGGTGGGTGTGTGTGTGGGACATGGGGGTCCCAAGCAGCCCCTTCCAGACTAGAACTCTGCCAGCCTGCAAGGGAAAAGCCACAGTTTCCTACATTTTTTTTCTCTTTTAAAGGAGAACCCATTTTTAAGTTTGTTGATCCATTTTTAAAGTTTGTTTACAACTCTTTTATATATTCTTGTGACCCACAGGTTGAGAGTCACTGTTCTATTCAACTGGTTATGCTGAAAAATGTTACTTGTGGATACTGCTGAGACCTTTAGTGCCAGTGAGCAATCCTAAGTTTGAACAATGTACTAAACTGATGAATTGTGGGTGCTCATCTTCCATTCAGCTCTTCAAAATGGTTTCTTCTGCTCATTAGCATCACATCTGGCTTGTTCATGTTTAGCATCTTCCATAAACTTATCTAGTCCAAGTTCTGGGCTGCCTTGGTGGTACTGGTGAGGGGTTATATGGACATGTAGGACATGTAGGTCACTTCAACTCTGCAGAGATAACTGATTTTTGTGGAACTCCACAGATGAGAGATGTAAGCAGTAGATGCACAGTTCTTCATCACTGTTTGTTGGATGTGCCCATCCTAGGAAGACTCAAATCAGTGTACTACATTACACTGCATCCCTTCCACCTTTCTCTTAGCTGAGTAATTTATGGTCAACAATATTAAGTGCCACAGAAGAGTCCAGCAGATTGAGACTAGATAGTGTCCATCTACTGTTAGATGATAATCCATTGATGCCCCTAACACAATTCCAGTTCCATGTGCTGGTCTGAGCATTGTCCATTCTCTGTCTTATTCAAGGCATGGGCCGTATGGAAAAAATGTAGATGATGTAATTACAGGATTTGTTTCCTCATGGATCTGCATAAGGTTGCATGAGGGTGCTCTTAACTTACTGTTTCATAGTAGGTAGGGTTGGAAGGGACCTGAGCAGATCATAGATTTCATAGACATTAGGGCTGGAAGGGACCTCAGAAGATCATCAAGTCCAGCCCCCCGCCCAAAGGGCAGGAAATCAGCTGGCATCATAGGATCCCAGCAGGATAAGCATCCAATTTGCTCTTGAAGATGTTCAATGTAGGTGCTTGAACCACCTCCGATGGCAGGATGTTCCAGACCTTGGGGGCTCGGACAGTAAAGAAATTCTTCCTTATGTCCAGCCTGAAACGGTCTTGTAGTAGTTTATGACCGTTTGACCTCGTCATCCCTTGGGGCGCTCTGGTGAACAAACGTT
>NW_017729032.1:35620317-35632433 GCF_001723915.1 Gavialis gangeticus
GCTCCCCACATATCTGAAAAAAGACTTTTTATTGTCCTTGATGCTTGAAGTTAGTTGGAGTTCAGTTGCAGCCTTGGCTTTCCTGGTTTGCTCTCTGCAGGACTGGACCAGTGCAGAATAATCCTCCTTGGAGGGAAATCCCATCCTCCATCCTTTGTAGGCCTTTCTTTTTAGCTTCAGGAGGTCTGCTAGGTCCCTGGACAGCCAGGGGGGCTACTGTATCCTCTTGCTGCCTTTCTTCCGAGATGGAATAGGCTGAGCTTGTGCATTGAGGATCGCTCCCTTGAGGAGCAACCACTCTCCTTGAACTCCCCTCTCCCTGGGGTCATTGTCCCTCAGAGCCTCACTGACCAGCCTCCTGAGCTTGTTAAAGTCGTTTTTTCTGAAGTCAAGGACTTCTGTGTTGCTGACTGACTTGCCAAGTCTGACCCCCTGCCATGGGCAGGAAAGAATGCTGGGGTCAAACAACCCCGGCTAGGTGATTATGTAGCCTTCTTTTGAAGACCCCTATGGTAGGAGCAAGCACCATTTCTCTTGTATTTTCTTACATACCACACTTCCGCAAATAAGACATGCGCCTTGTTTTGGGAAAGCAGAATAAAGAAAAAGAGGATTTTCCAAGCATGGCTGAATGGTGACTGCAGGGGATCCTGATTGTAGTGCTTCCGGCTGTAATATGGTTAACACAGTAGCTCCGCCCCCAAAAAGGTGAACTCTGTCCTCCCCTTCCTGAGGCTGGCAGAGGGAGAAGCACCACGGTCATTTTGCAGGAGTGTGTTTTCTGCTTTTGTTTTTCCATGAGTCTGTTCCAACAAAGAAAAATCACCTTACCTACTTAAGACGTGATCCCTATTCTGGGAAAAATGTTCACATGGTATGTGAATGAAAATGGTATAATAACCCAAGTACTCACTTTTTTGTGTATATATAATAGTTTGTCACTGTACAATGGCAACATTCTGTAATGTAGAGTAAAAATAATTATTAAACAGTGGTGAATGTCATACTGATTACACTCAAAAACTATAATACTTTCTACCAATGAAACTGTGGAATCTTTGCTTTGGTTTACTTAACGGTGGCCTTCCTTTTGAGATGCATAAATTATTTGTGTACCACTCTGTGCAATTTTCCATAAGTTGCATAAGTTAGGCTTTCTTCAGACAGCTTCAGTGTATGCTAATAAAGAACAAGCATATATTATAATTAAAAGAGCTGGGAAAGAAGTATAAGAAGAATGACTCTAGTTTTGTGGTCCAGGGGTTTTTGGTAATTTTTGATGAAGACAGTGGATAAAGTACTCATCTTCATTGTTTCAGGTGCTGCTTATTAGGTATTGGGATTCTCGCAAACAAGATTGGTTCATGCTTTGTAACAGTGATGCTAGTGGCTGATGATATGTACCAAAAATCTAACACACAGAAATCAAGAATTCCTTCTTTCCGTCTTTAGGTTTTTGATTATGTAATATAGGACTTGGATGTAATCGACAATCATAGTCCAGAGAAAGTGAGACATGATTTCATCTCTAAATGTAATATATTGAGAACAGCACATTCTGCACAAGTAATATTGAAGTTTATGTACATAGGATAAATAGAGACTACACTGAACTGAATGTTTAAAGAAAAAAACCCACCAAAATGCTAGTGCCTCAAAGTTCTGGATTTAGTTACTTTTTCTCAAGCCTTCTGCCACAGTATTTCAGAGGTGAATAATAGAAGAGATTTTAAGCATTAATTTTTTTTAAAGCAGTGTTACTAGTGAATCGAGGAAGTATTTTATTTTACTGGATATCCTGAAAGTCCAAGCCTGTGTTTGGCACTTAAATGATATATTTAGATGTTATAAATTAAAAGGACTTCAGTTTGAATATCTGAAATACTTGGATCAGCTTGTTGGTCTTTGCATGGCCTTATCTTACATTACTGACCAAACCTGTCCTAGACTACGGTATCTGCTACGGCAGGATTGTCCCAGTTTAAGGGGGAATCCTTTGGTTTAGTGGGTGGAGGGTGGGGAACTTGTTAGGGAACCCTGCTCCATTCCCCTCTTGTGCATCTTTTCCATTCCCCACCGATGTAATTGATTGTTGATTTTATTTTTTGTTTTTTTTGGCCTTGGGTACAGATATAGAAATATATTGTGTTACTGTTTTGTGAGGATATGTTTGGTATGAGTTGTGTGGTCTGATTTTATGCTGTCTTGCAGTTGTTCTGGGGCAAGGAGATGTTTACAATTTTTGAAACTTAAGAGGTATTAACAAAGATATGGGGATGTCCTGTGTATACCAACCCTAGGCCAGCCAGGAACACAAAGATCAGTTGACACAAGTAAGCAAACAGTCCAGCTAATAGGGGACTTCGAATATGGAGGGGAAGTGAGTTCTCTCCCTCTCCCTCTGTTTCAGTGGGGGGTGCAAGCTGAATTCTTAGGAGGAGTACAGGTCAGAGCTGTATTTTTTTTTTTTCTTCAGAGCTGCGATTTAAAATGATCATTTCTCCTATTTTGTGCTTGTTGGGTTTCCATATCCTGACCCTGACCAGTCTTTGCATTTAGATCATTTATCTTAATTTTGAAGCTTCTTAGAACCATCTTTAGTTCTGTTGTCATTTCAGGAAAGAGACCTTTGACTTCTTGCACTTTTCTCCTAGCCCTGTTCTCAGTCTGCTTGAGGGTAGTTCCTGCTTTGAGAACAAGCTTCATTTAGAATTTTTGGCCAGAATAGAAAGTCCTGCCCGCCCCTTTTTTTACTTACTGAACAGAGGTGGCTTGGGGGAAAAATACTCTAACGTCCCATTTGAAGGTGCCTCCAAGGTCTGTTCTCTTCAAAACCCACTGTCCTAGAATGTGATCTTCTGCCTAAGTCATAAGAGTCTCCCTTGCTACACATTTTATTGATAAGTTGTACAGAAAAGCTTGTCTTTTATGATGCATTTTAATGCAGGTTTTGGCCCTGTCTAAAGAACGGTGTGATAGCATGATGGTGCTTATAGTATAAAATGGCACAGCACAGAATACTATGCAAATACTAACCTTTCAGTATTTGGTGCAATGTATCTCCTAATGAAGTAAACCTCATTTCATGACTTGGTAGCTTAGAGACAATTAACTAAATAGATATTTTACAATCATGCATCTCAAAAATATGGGGATACTGTATGACTCGGAATGATTCATTAAAATATAAGTAGTTAAAATAGCTTATTAAAACTGGGAGTACTGCGTCAAGGATAAGGTTGTTCTGTTCACTAATTCGTTTTGTAGTTCTCCAATCTACTGCAGTATTTGTGTGGTTGAGAGTGAGTTAGTTAAATGCTCTTCATTGTAATTGACTTGTTTTTAATTTCCCTGTTTCATGTAGTTGGGACTTCTATATCAGAAAGTAAAGTGATTTTCTTTAAAGTGACTAGTGTATAAGTGCTGTGGTGATGGATGTTTTGAAATAGCTATTGCTGTAGCATAGCTTTATCAATGAGTAACCTTCCAGGTGCTGAATGATGAAATTGTGAAATGTTACTTGAAATTATATACTGCTAATCTTAAATTGAAATGCTGACTTTTGAAATAGTGGCAACATGTAGCAACCAACAAACAGCTGTGTCCAAAGTCCCTGAAATGCTGGCAGTCCTGTTCTGTAGTTACAAGTAGAAAACTTGAGCAAAATATTCTGCAAATGTAATTAGATGCATGTGCCTTGGGGCAAGCACCTGCTACTTTAGGGAGAATTGCATAAGAAACTATGCCCAAATGTATTTAAGAAGCATTTTTAGGCAGGCTTATGGATTAACATTTGTGATATGTAATTTTTAGCTTGGATCATGTCATAGTTAAAGAAAAAATCATATCTTAGTGGTGGTTTATCAGCTGTTAGCCAAAATAAGTAATTGCTAATTTATTACAATGCCACTGTTAGTTTTCTTTGGAATGTCTTGGCAAATTGGCATTTAACTACTGCATTGAAAACAAGAAATGCAGGTAGTGCAGTGGTTCCCAAATTATAAACTGTTGACTGACTGTAGAATATGCTGTTGATCATAGAATTGTGGAAAAGCTGGGAGGGGCTTCCGTAGGTGATCTAGTGCAACCCCTGCCTGAGGCAGGATTATCCCTATCCAAGCCATCCTGTGCAAGTCTGTTTTTTAACCTACTAGCAAAGCTACATAGTCAGCCCTCAAAAAACCACAAGACATAATACGCTAACTTGCCACAGGTAAAGCAGGTACACCGTGGCAGCCAGTGTGTTGCATAGGGTTGGTGCTTCATTTCACAGACAGGAATAGCCTTAAAACATGTGAAGCAGCTGGGACCAAGAAACCACCATGCCTTTTACTTTAAGGCATTCCTTATAGGGAAGGGCGTAGCTATGGCTCACAAAAGCTGATTCATCTCTGGTTTAGTTTGTCTATAAGGTGCACCTCTACCTGTCTCTGGGCATGTCTATCCATGCACTTTACTGCACATTAGACTAATCAAGTGTGCAGTAAAGCATCACCAGCTACACATGCGCAACAATTATTAAAGCACTGTTTGCTAATACCAACAGATACAGGTACTAGGAAACAGCACTTTAAATTAATGTGCCAAAGTGCATGTGTAGATGCTGACCAGTTAGCCCAGGTAGCAGGGGCCCACAACTGCCGCCTGCTAAGCCCTGGGCTCCAGTGAGCAGGGAGGAGCTGTCCCCAGCTCCAGGGGCAACCCCCAGCCATGTGGAACTTGGGGGGAACTGTCATGGCAGCTCCCATCTGTCTGAGGGCAGCTCCCAGCTGTGCAGAGCTCAGGGTTAGCCCCAAGCTCTGGGGCAGCTGTCATGGCAGCACAGCTGGGAGCTGCCCCCAGGGCCATGGGCAGCTTCCCCCTTGCCCTGAGCTCAAAATGACTGGGAGTTTTAATTCCTAGAGCCATGGCTTCTCCCTTCTCTGTCAGGCTTTAATTCCTGGATCCCCCTGCCAGCTAGGTGCTGCCACCTGGGGTAGCCTCTTGCTCCCCCTAGCTGCTTTGGGGGGCAGAGCAGGGCAGAAGCAGCCCTGGACTAGGCTGCTCCTGTTGGGCTCAATTTGCTCCTGAGCAGGGCACATGTGTAGATGTGTGCCTGGGAGCAGTCTAATGCACTTGAATTTACTGCATATTATTTGCACATGTAGATGTGTACATTTAGAAGTAACAAAAGCTGTGTATGTGACAGGTGTACGTGTGAGAGAAGTGAGGTATCAATATGGTGTGGTAAGGGAAGAAAATAGCTAGCTGATTTGGGCAGCAGATTCAGCAATGACAGGTACTAATTTCCAGGAAAGCACACAGAGAGGAGAGATAATGAGAAGCCAAAGCAGCATGAGCAGGAGAATCAATAGAGAAAGAACAGAACATAAAAAAGGTAAAAACTGAAGTTGGTGAGCACAAAAAGGCAGTGTTACTTTCTTCCCCTTCTCTAAGTGGATGAGACGTGATGAATTAGAGTGTTAAATGCACACGTGCTTCAATGTTTTTCCAGGGGTACTTGTCACAGGTATGCAGTGTGGTTGAATGGGAGGGTGGTCGAGACCACAAGTCAAACTCAGTAGCATGGTAAGCTGTTTATGTAAGCCCAAACATAACATCTTTAAATATGGCAAAAGCTGCCCCTGCTATGAGGACTTTGGAAAGGAAGTGCAACCTTCTAAACCAAAATACAGAGCTAAGGGTGCTGTCATAATCCGTTTACAATCCAAAGCAAAGTCCAAGTAGAAATGTACATGAGTAGCAGACCTCTCCATTGGTATGATATTACTTCTATATAATTTTCATATTTAGAATGTTTGGGAAAGCTTATGTTCATGACTGACTCTAAAAAGGGACAAACAAGGCTGTCCTGGGCTTCTTTTAGAAGAGCGATAATGAAAGAATTTAATAGCTTTCTTGATTCCCATAATCTCTCATGCACTGAATAAAATGAATATTGGTTGGAATGTTGTTTATATTAGCATTTCCTTATCTCAGAGACAAAGATGGTTAATGCAGAGCACCAGCTTTGCAGTGGCATCTTTCCAATAGGTTTCTCATAGGAGAGAGAAATGTTGCCTAGAATAAATGGAGAATATTTATTTCCATCTTTGTCATAAGAAATAAAATTTTCCTTGGGGACAGAAGAAATAACTTTTACTCGCTTCAGAAATTTTGAGAAGCATTATCTTGTTAGTTGTCATTTTTACAAGTATACAGCGTTGGCATGACTTTTATGTATACTGGAATGTCAAATATAGCCTGGGCATCAGGCTGGATCCAGAATATGGGGGCTCCTCCCAAGGCTGAACTGTAGGGCCAGCAGCAGGTGTGGGTTGGTGGGAGTGAATCAAGTGGGGCATGTGAGGCTGTATCTGCATGGTTGTTGCTCATCCCCTGGGTACTGACAGCAACATTCATTGGGGCTCAGGTCTCTCAATTCTGCTGAAGGGCCTTCCTCCAGCCTCTGGTAGCTCGCTGCACTGTTGCTGGGCTGGGTCAAATGGTTCCACAGGCTGCACGTTTAACACACCTGGTCTGTGTGGTTTAGAGCTGTGGTCTCCCAACTTTTGATTGGGCACCCCTATCAGTAAAAAATTTTTGAGCACGCACCCCCAATATATGTATATTTATATAAATATACATCTAAATAGAAGTTCTAATATTTTCTTCCCGCACCAAAATGGATCGTCTTGCAGTCAGGATTTGTTGCAAAAGACACTGCCAGTGACATAAGAATTTTCAGTTTCACCAAAATATAGCTACTCTATATTAATGATTTGGAA
Source organism: Gavialis gangeticus (assembly GCF_001723915.1). Taxonomy (NCBI): domain Eukaryota; kingdom Metazoa; phylum Chordata; order Crocodylia; family Gavialidae; genus Gavialis; species Gavialis gangeticus. The sequence continues at coordinate 35,627,085 of NW_017729032.1, forward strand.
AGATCCAATTCAAGAATATCTCTAGACCAGTGGTCTCCAAAGTGCGTGACTTTTGCAACAAATCCTGACTGCTGGCAAAAAGATCTACAGCCAGCAATTTGAAGGGAACCTGGTCCGTGGGATTGAGCAAGTAGCAACTCCCAGGGTAAAAAGTTCTCAAAGACTGTAACCAAGAGACTGAGGGTGCTTGTTGGTTGGAGGGGGTTGTTCAGTACTTGAGGTGTTTAACATTTGGGTTTGATAAAGCTTAGTTATTTTCATTTACCTCTAATAAACTGTTACGTTCTGTTTGTTACCAAATTGCTTGAAAGTGGTGAAGTTCTTTTAGGATCCCCAGTAAGGTGGATTTTTCCCAGATTTTTGGGTGGGAGACCTGCCCCAAATTTGAACCTGGCCCTTCTACTAGGCCCTAGTGGCAATACAAGGGTTACACAAGTTTTTTTGGGTGATATCTTTTATTGAACCAATTGCATAGTTGGGAGACATGACAAACAAGGTTTTGGGGACAAAAGTCTGGAGAAGGGCATTGTGTGCTTGAAAACTGGTCTAACATCTTTCCTAACTATACATAATCCTGTAAAAGATATCACCAGGAAAAACTTGCTTCTCATATTTCCTGGACCATGTCAACCAGAACATTTCAACTCGTGAAGGAAGTCATTTAACAACGTTATTTGAGCTGGGTTTTCTACGCAGATCATTGACCCTGGAGCATGTGAATCTTGAAAGTTTTCTGTCCTTCAGTTCTTGAGAAGGCGGGGTGGATATGCACCTTTATGGACAAAATAAGATGGAGCACACCTGTGCAGTCTGCAGCAGCTCTGCCTTCCCTGCTCTTGCCCGCAGTGCAGACATACCCCCCCACTGGGAAGAGTCTTGTGCTCCTGGGAAATCATAACAGGAGCTACTGTCCCCTCACTGCTCCAGGGGCAGGGGCACGACCAGAGGCTGGCTGGACTGGCCGCCTTAGGTGATGGGCATGGAGGGGGATTATTTTCTCCCTCCCTCTGCTGTTTGGCAGAGGGGGCAAGGAAGGAGCTTATTCCACCACTTGCCCTGTGCAGGGAGTGATCGGCAAAGGTGGTGGTTGGTGCTAGCACACCCTGGCTACAGTCCCCTGGGGGCACAGGAGGGAATAAACCTCTTTCCTGCCCCCTTTGCCTTAGGGGGTCTGGTGTCTGGCCAGCCCCCTACCCCTGCCCACCTGTGCTCCACCTAGGGAGCAGAGGATTGGAGGTAGTCCTGGTCCACTGATTAAGTCTGATGCTACATTCAACCAGGTTTTTCTCAAACTGGTTTCAGCCATTTTGAAACTGGTGTATGTCCACTGAATTTATGTTCTGTACAGGTTTAAACCAGTTTCTGCTCACTTAAACCAGTTTATGTGTAATGTCTCTCCCTAGCCAGAAAGACCATGGCAGGTTAGAATGTTTTTAACACTGTGGATTCCTATTTGAAATCTTTGGGTGTATCTTGTGAATTATGTTTGCATACCTAACAGTACTAACCTTGCTTGGCACCCTTGAAAGTGTCTCAAGGCACCCCAGGATGCTGTAGCATCCTGATCAAGAATCACTGGCTTGTATCCTCACAATAGCTGATAGAATGGTAAAAGTCAAGTTTTGTAATAAATAGTTGCTTTTTTTTTCTTGAGTGGACCAAAAGTGCCTGGTGAATGCTGCCAGAGAAGTGTAACTTTTATTAATTTATCCAGTTATTAAGATGCACAAAAGCATTGTGTGCCTCTTCCAAAACTGAGCCCAGCATTTGCCTTGGAAGAGCTTCACAGTCGATACAGGTTTCCCTCGCCAACCGCTGGGGTTAGTTTCCTGAAAGTTCCTATGGTTGGCAAGACCAAAGGCCAATGGGGAAAAAAGACGTGGTGGGCTGATGCACAGCGATAGAAAACCGTGGTTATTCAAAACTGTATACCATGGTAGTCAAAATGGTATAAAGAATATTAAGCATGGATATTCAAAACGTTGGTTGGCAAAACTGTGGTTGGTGAGGGAAACCTGTATTATACATGATGTGATAAAGAAGTAATGAGAAAATAGAGAATGGTCTGCCATGCAAAGTCAAGTGCAAGAGCAATTAGAAATGGTGTTGACTTGATCTAGACTAGTGAAAAGTTTTTTGTTAATTGAGTAAAAGAAATGTAAATTTATTTCAGGTTTCTAGAAATAGGTTTTGAGGGGTCACTTTAGCAAAGAGAGCCAGAGCAGCTTAGGAAGGGTCTTTCAAGGGTTGGAGCTGTGTGAAAGAAAGTCTAGAGGTAGTTGGAAGAAGTGAATAAATAATAGTAAGGCTGACATCACTGAATATGTAATCATGGGATGGGTGATCCCCAAGGATTGCCTGATGAGAAGAATGTCAGGAATGCCAAATACCTGGCAGATATATTCTGTCTGATAACATCCTACATCATGATATTTTGTGTTGATTTTGAATTTACTTGCTATTTTCTGCAAACAAGGAAATGATAGGTGCTTGGTGGGTTGTAAAGTTTTGTTGCATGTTTATAGTCTTTCAGTTGAGCTCTTTTGTGGCTCTATTTTTAAGAGCCACAAACTGGAGTGAGAATATACTCTGTTCATTTTCATTCTGCAGCCCCCTTGTACCAAAATAGATTAACAGATTTTATAGAGATTAAAGCCAGAAGGGACCATTAGATCCATCCAGTCTGACCTCTTTTATATACTAAATCATATAATTTCACTCGGTTATCTTATTTTGAGTTCAATTGCTGTGTTTGACTAAAGCATACCTTTAAGACAGGTATCCAGTTCTGATTTGAAGATTTCAGGATGTGGTGAAATCCATCTCTTATCTTGGTAGTTTGTTTCAGTGGTTAATTATCAAGTACGGGAGTGGAGAGTGAGTTGTGGGATCTGAGAATGAGTGGGGAAAATGGATAAGAATACAACATAAAGAAAGGGATGCTCTTTTAGCCTGAAAGACATTGTTAAATACTCTCCGGCAAAAGTCTACAACATGGAACAGCAATAGGAAAGCAGCACGCAGGACACAAATTGAAAAGGTAAAGTGAAAATGCAGATGAAGACACAGCATTTAGATTAACTAAACTTTAATTTATTACAAAATGTTATCACATGTTGGAAGTAATTTGGCAGGCATCCCAGAGCTCCTTTAACATGGGGAGGCTGGCGGGGGAGTTGATGGTTGAATATTTTGACTGATGGAACTTGAGTCAAATTTCTACTCCCTGTTGGTGCCTGCTTTTTATAATTAGTTTAACACGACATGCCTTTTTAAAAAGCTCCGTGCCACATCATCAGGATTTTTTCTTTAGCTTGGGTTTCAAACCCTCCATTGCTCCAATTCAGGTGAAACATTTCACCTTACCAACATTGTTCTTGCAGCTTTGGACAAAAAAGTTTATAAGTGCTGGAAATTTAAAGCATAAATTAGTATGTGTTCACTATTTTTTCAAGAAAGACTATTTTTGTATTCTTTTGAGTATAGGTAGAATATTCAGGGGTCATCAAAGCCAGTCATTCTTGGCAACTTGTCATTCTCTGTTGTAGCTAATTTTTATTATGGGAGGGGAAAGTGTCATATTCTTACTTAATTTTACCCATGGGTACTTTTTCAAAGAGCCACAGTGCTCTTTTTTTAGAAGTTGTTTAGTCTTTAATGCAGAACTGCTGCTGGTAGTCAAAAGTGGGTTATTTACAGGTTATGCAAAAAAGGGATTAAGCTTTTATGGCATTAGAAAACTGTTAAGTTCAGATGGTGCCAAACAGTTACAGAAATCTAATTCTTCTCGATCAAGGATGCTGGTATCAGGTACATTTTGGAAAAATGAATACAAGCCTTCGCAATTTAAAATGTAAGTATTTTACTTATTGGGAGACTGCATGGAAAGAGCCATGTTAAAAAAAAGAGGGGGTTGACCTCTTCATCATTAGGAAAGCTCTGAAACCATTGGCGTGGTAGGGTGGGAGGTGGGGAAGGGATTTGATGGAGCCTAGCCTCATGGGGGGTATGGGGTGTGGCCTGCCCCAATCCAGCTGTGGTGGGAGTGGAGATGGGGTGGAAGGAGACCTAGCCCAGCTTTGCTCCAGCTGAGGGGCAGCAGGTGTGGTCTGGACCTGATCCAGCTGTTGGAGGGGCTGTGTGTGCATGGCTTTGCTACCCACCCCACTACCAAAGTCCAAAAACCTGCACAGCAGGGTGGGGCCGTGTTGATTGCCATTACTCCCCGCTGCCAAATTTCCCAACCCATGGGGAGTCCTGTGGGCTGGATTCCAAGGCTCCATGAGCCAGAGGTTGAGCATCCCTGTTCTTCCAGATTGTAAAAACAAGTGGTTACCCAAACTCTCCACACTTTAGGGACCCATCTTTGCCAAACATGTTGAGGAAAGCTTGTCAGAGCTGTATTTGGTGGCATAAAGCTTTCTACACATGGCAGTTCAGTTTTGCCCATTTTGACTTTTTTCACACTTCTGTGTATAAGTTCTTTTGTCACCCTTTCTTTTTGGTAGCAGACTGGTTTTCATGGCGCCCAGTTTCTCAGTGTTCTTCTCACTTTACATGTTGCATTTCAGTTGACTTTGATGGGTGACACAGAAATTGTATGCTTTTGAAAATTACACTTTTAACAGGTCTGGCATGAAATACTCTCATGGGGCAACTGATGTACCCCTTTTTAATTATCTGGTCGTGCTGATTAATGGAAAGTCCATGCTACCTTGCCTGTCTTGCTGTCTAGGACAGTCGGACTGTTATTCACAAACATTTCCAAGGTCCACAAATTTAAATTCCCATATCTTATAGAGCTTATACTAAGGAAGATATAACAGCCTATAAGATTAATATAGTGATTAGGTGAAGGTTTTCAGGGGGAAGGGTAAAGATAAAAAGCTGAGAATGATAAGGTAAGGTATTTCAGTTTCCATTTTCTTTAAGTAGGACTTTTTTATTTAACTGTAAAACACTTGGAGAGTTGACTGCTTTTTTAATAAACTATAACCTCATGATCTCAAAAACATTGCATCATTTGCCCATTTCCCTGAAATTGACAAAATCTTTTAATTCATAAACATTCCTTGTTCAATTAAAGACATTGAAAAAAATATAGACACTAACATTAAGACAGATGTAGTAGCTCACCCAGCATTCCTTCAGTGCAGGTGGAGCTTTATGTACCCCAATGTTAATTGCTGGATTATGACTTCATATTTTATTTCAGGGAAGACTGATGGCTCTGTTTTCTAAGGTTGTTTGACGCTTCCTCTTATAAGTCTCTGCCTTTAGTTATAACCAGGAATCTTGGTTTTCTCTGTTTTAAAATTGCAAATTCTCTGAATTCAACCCCCCCCCCCC
>NW_017729032.1:35637433-35650057 GCF_001723915.1 Gavialis gangeticus
AATGCAAGTTTCTCCACCCTGGGAGGAAAAAGCTGCAGCATCCTTATAGGCTCAGCAGTGCTACACTGGCTAGCACTACGGATGAGAGGGACATGGTGGTCATGGTTGACCACAAGATGAACATGAGCCTTCAACGTGATGCTGCAGCTAGTAAAGCAACCAAAACGCTGGCTTGCATCCATAGATGCTTCTCAAGCAAATCCCAGGACATCATTATCCCGCTGTACTCGGCCTTGGTGAGGCCGCAGTTGGAGTACTGCATCCAGTTTTGGGTTCCACAATTCAAAAAGGATGTGGAGAAGCTTGAGAGAGTCCAGAGAAAAACCACGCGCACGATCAGAGGTCAGGAAATCAGACCTTATGATGAGAGGCTGAGAGCTATGGGACTCTTTAGCCTGGAAAAGCGCAGGCTCAGGGGTGATCTGATGGTCACCTATAAGTTTATTGGGGGTGTCCACCAGGATCTGGGGGAACATTTGTTCACCAGAGCCTCCCAAGGGATGACGAGGTCGAACAGTTATAAACTCCTGGAAGACCATTTCAGGCTGGACATAAGGAAGAATTTCTTTGCTATCCCTGTGAAAATCCACCCAAATTTGCCAATGTCATAAGAGCAGTAGTGATTTGTTTAAGTTTTCGCTGTTAATGCTTCTGAAGATTCTGTTTGCATTGAGTGTGCTTCAGCCTGGGCCTATGCAGGGACTAGATTCAGAAATGAAAGCAGGGCTTTTGTCTCTCCTATGCTCCCAGCGACACTTCCCTTCCCTGCCTTTTTTGGGCCATGGTGGTGTGGAAATAGCATCTGCCGAAATATAGGAATAAATTTGTACAAGCATCCTGGCGTGAAAAACTGATTGGCAAGGAGAGGGGAACTGGATCTGGAGTGGGAATCTGGGTGCAAGTAGCAGATATTAGACAGGTCAGGTGAGGGGCTGGGATGTGGGAGAACTGAGACTGGCTGGGCAAAGACTGGGAAGAGGAACCATGTCTTCATACAACAGGGGACTGGCTGGACAAAGAGATGGGATGCTTGGCTGAGTGTTCAGAGGGAGAAGATTGGTACTGGCTGGTCACAGGGACTTGGACTGGCATGAGTCTGGGGGGGAGGGAGGGTAGTCATGCAACTGAACTTTCATAATGTATACATAACAAAGGGCCAAATTAATATTACACAGGCACCCTTTTTCTTGTTAGGACTATTCTGTTAGACTCTGCTTGCTGTGAATGTGTATTCAGATTTGTCAAGGTTGCCATAGAAACTTTTAAATGGCAAGATCAAAGACTTAACTTAGATGCCTTTTACTAAGGTATTCATCTATTTAGAAAAAATTTGGGTTATTATTCATACATGTATCCTTAATTATGTATACTGTTAAATTGTTCTTTTAATGTATGAATAGCATAGACACCATTCTTCCTTTAACCTTTCAGTATACTCAGCAAGCAAATGTTTTTACAGTGCTTATGCTTTCTTGTAATTTAATTTTGAAAACATTTCTTTTAAAATGTAGCTGGTTATATAGTACCAGATGAAAGAAAAGTCAAGAGTTGAAAACATATATACTATGCAAAGGGATTTCTCTTTTGGCATAATTTTCCTGAACTTTTTAAAACATGAACTATAGATATGTAAGAAGATTTTAGTAAGAAACGGCCATTTGATTCAGAAGTGTAGTTGGGGAAAGGGACAGGAGGAAGAGGTGGCAAGTAGGGCTCCAGCCCCAGTGCTGACTATGAGGGGGCACCCGAATCCCCCTGGGGAATCTACCGTGGGAGGGACAGCCCTGTGCTGCTCGGCTATAGAATCCAGGCAGCCTCCAGCCAGCAGTGTATTGGACATCTGTATCAAAATAATTGTACTGATTTAATCATAGATCTAAAAATTAGACTAGTCAGATGAATGAAGATCTATAACAGAAACATTTTAAATTTGGTTTAACTCAGCTAAATCAGTATAACCAACTGAAAGGGCAGGTGTGCAGTACATTTCTAACAGATGGTTCCATGACACCTTGGCTTATCTTTTGGCATGTTATTCTCTTCTCTTCTTCCTCAACCCCCTTACTTTCCTCTTGCACACAACTTATGTCAGCCTAATTTCCAGCTTTCCTCAAAACGCCAGCCTTGCTAAAGTACCTTTACTGTCAGGCAAGTTGTCCTGCATCTGACTGCTTTTTTTTCAAGGCAGTGGATAGAAAATGCTTTCAAATATACATGATAAGTACATTTAAGCTTGTAGAGTTAAACATTTCCTAGTTGGCTTGGCAAATTCTACAGGATTTTATCTTGATAATAGGTGACATGTTTAGCTCAATATTACACCTGGCTTTTTTTTTTTTTTTTAAGGGAACACTTCTATAAAAGGACAGAGTCATACTTTGGTTTGTACTTAGTGTAGTTCTTGTGCATGTTGAGCAAAAAACCTTTGCATGGAAACTATGGCACATCCTGTTTCAGTTTGGCTTCCCTTCAGATGGTTCCACAGGGCAGGTAGATGTACTTTTCAAGGTGGGTGGTTGCTTATGAGCTGCAGAATGGGAATTCCATGTAAATTGTTTCAGAAGCAAAATTCATTATTAGTTGTGATTACTTTTCAACAATGTTACATTGGCTGGATTGCTAGAAACCATTCTTGTGTTAGAATTATGACAAGTGAAGTTTTTTTCCCTTTCTCTCTTTTTTTAGATGCAATTCCATTTTCAGTAAATACAGTCATGTAGATGCAATTATACTGGCATAAAATTGCTTTCAGTGTAGTTATCATGGGTTTAGCCAAAACTCCCTCGCTGGGCCAACAGGAAATTGAGTTTATTCAACTTAAAATTCATTTATCTGAAAACGTGTGGGAGAGGGAGCTATATAACAGCCTTATGGAGTTGACATAGTTATTGTATTATGAACTAAAATTACAAGTGGGTTACTACTTGCAACTCATCCCAATTAATACTTGCTCTTATAATCAAGTTATGTTTTCTTTAGAGTTGTGTTGCCCAATCTTTTTGCTTCGTGGACCGATTAATAGCTGTGGGGTGTCTGTGGGCCAGATCCTCTCCGTGGGCCTGATTTGCTGTGCATGGAGCTGGAGTTCAGTCTGGTGTACGCTGGATCGAGCCATGTTCCTGGACACTAGGTGTTGGCTGTGGCCCTGTGTAGGATAGGGCTTGCTGTTCCAGCCCCATGCGCATAGCATTGGGCCCTGTCGCTTGACCTGCGCCCACAGGATGTGTGTGCCTGATGTGGCCCCATTGCCAACCTCTGTTGGTGGGACCTTACACACAGGACCATGCCATCTGACTCACAGGGCTTTGAAATTTGGCAGTGGAGGAGTGGTAGTAGAGTTAATTGCCACTGTCCCTATCTTCCTTACCCTCAAACTTCTGGACACTTGGGGAGTCCCAGGAGCTGGATCACACAGCATTAAGGACCATATTTGGCCTGTGGCCTAGGGTTTATGCATGTTACCCCTGTTTTAAATTCTTCTCACTGATGCTCGTGTCAGGCATTAGAAAATTTGCATAGGCGTTCTAATGATATACTCTGAAGGCAGTGGGATAACTCAGTTAGCTGAGGCTGTGATGGTTTAGTCAGGGATTATCCTGTCTTAAGCAGGGAGCTAGACTAGATGACCTTGTGAGGTGCCTTCCAGCTCTTCTTTCCCATGATTCCTGTAGTAATGTGACTTACAGTCTATACTACTGGTGATGTGGAATAAAAAGAACCTGACCCAAAGCATATGTACAGCGATGTATAAAGCTTTGGGGTGGAGAGAAGAATCTTTGTGAGCTGAGCTAATTTTGCTGTGTTCAGAGAGGTGCAAAGAATGTGGGAACCCATAATGCTGGTTTTTTGAAGCCCATGTTAATGATTGAATCAAACTTCTTATTTGTCTTTAATCCAGTCAATTTTTGTTTCACTTTAAAAGCTTTTATATTTGTCTAAATGTTAATCATAAATGCCAGACAAAAATGCCATATGTTGCTGGAAACTGCAAACGATAGTTTGGCATCTCTTTGGGAACATGCTCAGAAACTTTGGAAGCATCTTTGCTGACTGTAGTAAAGAAAGGTCATCTCAAAAAGACTTAATGAGATGGTTTATCATAATCATCCTCCAGTTATTTTGACGTCTCAAAGTTTTCATTGGTGTAGCTATTTGTTTTTAAATCTATTTTCAGTAATTGAAGGTTGTTACAGCAAGACACTTGTGTGTCAAGAGAACAGCCATTTGACTCCTGGTTGTGCAGGTGATGTGCTGGCTCATATTGGTTCTTGTAATCTTTGTACCTGTTTTCTTTTGTTTTTTTGTCTCTAGTAGAAATTCTTACCTTTGTTACATAGATGTTGGTTAAACTTCAGTAGTATCTTCCACTACTTTATAAACGGTAAAGGCCTGCATTCAAGAATTGCTTAGTATCTGCAGCTCGCATCTTGTTGCATCTTTAAGGAACGTGTTAGCATTCAAAGCTTATTTATGGCTTGATATCAAGTCAGTGGTGATGTTTGAAACAGAATCCTTAAGCTTAAGGGCAACTCTGTTTATTTTTTTATGTTTGTATGTCTCTATATATTTCAGCAAATAAGAACGGTCACCTGTGATCTCTGGCACAAGCTCAAATGCAGTACAGGAAACCCTTGCTATTTGCCAATCCATTATTTGCAGATTCGAATATTCGCAGTGCGCTGCACCAATGGGGTGGGTCAAGGTGAGCGCCACTGCAGCTCCCTCTGGTACTGCACCGAGCCCCTGCCTCTGTGGAAGCAGGCACAGAGTGCTCCGTGGGGCGGGGTAGGGCAGAGCTGGGGACAGCGGAGGGGGAGGGCAGAGCTAGGCGGGCAGAGAGTGAGTGCTGGGGATGGGGAGGGAGGCGGTGGTGGTCAGTCCCCAGGCGCTGCGGGGGAGCCCGGTGCTTCCAGCTTTTTGCAGGGGGTGGTTGTGGGGTCTGACAGGGAGCCCTGTTAGTATTCGTGGATTTCACCATTCGCGGGGATCTCCAGAACGGATCCCCCACGAATGGCAAGGGTCTCCTGTACTTCCTGTTTCACTGAATACAAGAGTATTGTCATGGTCTTGTCAGACTTCTTTCATTCTCACATCGTGTTCTCTTTGTTAAAGGCCCTTGTGTTTTTGGATAGAGCTTATACTATTAATGTAAAAATGAACAGATTCAGCTATTACATTTATCCAGTTTTTGTTGTCCAAAAACCATATCAGCAGACTGAACTTACACACAGTTGTTTCATTTGACTTTCAAGAGAATATCTTCATTGGTCTTTAGCATTGTTTTGAAAGTCAGGTGTAATGCTTTATTGCAGATTTGTAGAATTTTATCAGTCTTGGATTCTGCTGATACTTATCCTACATGAGATGCTGGTCTTATGGAGGGACCCGTGGACACGTGAACAGGTTAACCCTGGGCAAGACAAATTGCCCTAGTTTAAAAATAAATAAACAAACAAACTTGCAAATACATATGGCAACCACTAAAGGCAGTTTAGTCCCATACCAACAGTAGTGGATCTACTTCTGGATAAATCAGGGCTATGTTTGTCATGCTTTCCAATGCCCATCTTTCAAGGGAGAACCTTGCTGGTTTTATCTCCACCAGATTCACAGCTGCTGCTTGCTAGGCAATTGCCACAGTGCTGAAAGGGTTAAGTTGGACACGTGGCAGCCAGGCGCAGCTGGAGCTGGCTCCCATGGGGCCCCAGGAGTACCAGTGCTCTTCAAAGGGAGGAGCTAGGCTTACCTGTATCCCTAGAGAGGAGAGAGCGAGGGAGACCAGAAACCTCACATGCTCGTGTGGAGGCATGAGCTGAGATTGAGAGAAGAATCTGGCCGAGGAAGGAAAGGAAGAGAGGGATCCAGGCAAATACATTACTCAACCTTGCCCTGATAGAAAGAAATGCCTATCTGGGAGGGTGAGAGAAAGCCCTGGTTGCGCAGAAGGTGAGCGTGCCTTGATTAAATATAAAGGGACACGGTCAATCAAGAAATTGGAGTTAATTGATAATGTCATATGTTAGCAACTGATGACATTTTAGCATGGCAGGTGAAAAGAAATAGCTCAGAGGCTGTTTCCACCACAGGATAGTGAAAGCCTGTCGAGGACTCACAGTAAACGATGGAGTTGATGAACCCTGTAGAAGAGGGACCGCTTACATCCTGCCTTACTACAAGTGCATATTCTGATTTGTGGTTCCAGCTAAATACCTGGTGGGACCAGTTCTTTAACTTGTGTTTGTGATGGTGACTACTAGTAACAATAAATCTTGACGCGATCATCATCACATGCAAGACCGAGATCAGCACGGTTCCTGCGTCGAAGGGACTTGCACCTTTTACAGAGGTAGGGAGGAAAATGTGGTAGGAACTTAAATTTCTTTTCAGTTTCAGCTGGAGTATCAGTGTCATTATAAATATGTGGGTTAGCATTTGTGGGTTTTGATAGAAATAAAGGTTTTCCAGCAGGTCTTTGGCTAGCCGAAAGAATGATCCTTCCCTTGGCAGATAGATGCTTCAGAAATATACAGGTACAAAAGGTTGCCAAAGAAACCCAAGTTGTATTCTTGCTTTCTTAGCTTTTTTGTAATACACTTAAAAGCCTAATCTGTAGATTTCAGTTTTTGAATGGTGAAAAAAGGGCAGGTAAAATGCAGGCATTCTTATCTAGACTTCTATGGATTTTGAGTCCTATTAATGGTAATGATCAATCAATGTGCAGACATTTTTCATGCTATGAAGGTGTTATGCTAATCAAATCTTTTCAGGGTGCAGGCATTTGCATTGTTGGGACATAACCATATAATATTAAAATAACTTCAGTTCCTACAGAGATGGTTGCATGCAACTGATAGATTCTTATTTTATTTTTTTTGACCAGCAAGGGAAAGCAAAAATTTGTGCTCTATAATTAAGAAAAAAATGTGCTTTGGCCCTTGGTCAGGGTGGTGTGGGGCTGGGAAGATGCGAATCATTCTGAAATCTTAAACATGGAGCTGAATTCAATTAATGTGAGTAATTTATGGTGGCATATCGATCTTCCTTTCCCAGTTGTACTTCATGAAATTCTGCTGAAATATATAGCTGCTCTACTTGCATGTTAAGTCTCAAATGGCACTAGTACAAAATAGAAATTCAGTACTTGTGCTATGAGACCTGAGGCATCTGAATGTCAAACTCCATCTGATGAAATTGCATTCTTCTTCCACTTTAATAGGATTGTAGGGATAATATAGTATAAATTTATAGTTGTCATAAGGATAAGGTCAGTAAGTAGATCAGAAATGTATTGGAACTGACCCTGTTTTCTCTTCACTTCAGTTAATTTACTGACTTCCTAGGCTACTTAGCCTTTCAAATTTCTCCATATGGGTAGATTCTCTGATATATTTGGGATATTTTAGACAGTGCTGGCCCAAGTCATTTTGTTTCTAACATCAGGTTTTTTGAGTAGCGGCATCTTTATACTGCTGGACTAGGGGTGTAAATATCGTTTAAAAATTTATTTAACTTCCCCAAATTGTATTGGTTAAAATATTAACTGATAATACAGCAGCTTATGTCCAGCTGTTGCTGGGAATCGCTCCTGGAGCCCTTTGGGGTGGGGGAAGGAAAATCCAGCCAGACAACACAGCCCATGTGTAGCCCTGCCCTGGGAAGGAGGGAGCATCTGAACCAGCAGCTAATTGGTTAATTGATGAGTCATTAGCAGGGATTCAGGTTTTCTATTTCCTGTGGAAAAGCATGGATTTTCCCCTTTAAAGGAGAAAGCCACAGATTTTCCCCCTTGAAGCGGGGGGAAAATGTAAGTTTCCCCTTTTCCAAACAGCTCTCTGCAGGCTGGCAGAGTTCCAGCCTACAAGTAGCTGCTTCAAAAAGGTTGCAAAACACTAAGTCCTGTCTGAAGGAGGTGGGGGTGGGGACTGAGACTAGCCAGGACTGGCTCAGACTCAGTCAGCCTTTGGGATGAGTAGGTCCTGGAGGTAGGGGTGGCAGTGGGAGGCCCCCTCTGGTGGGGCTGCAGTTTGGGAATGAGGGGTACGAGCAGGGTTTGGGGTGGGTGGCCCTGTGGGTCAGGTGTGGGTCAGGCTGCCAGGGCTGGGGTAATGGCCAGAGAATGGTATTTAGAGGTTTGCTTTTTGGAAATTGGCTTGTAGGTAAAATAGCTATGTATTAGAAAAATGGTCCAGGGCAACAGCAAGGGTTAATTGATTTCCAAAAGCCTGTTTCTGACAGTTTCTTCAAGGCCCACTGTGACTTGACAGGCAAGCAGCAAGCAGATGCACAGGCTGGGAAATTGAAGGCATGTACCACACTGTTTCATAACAGAGATAAGAGACTCTCCTGCACTGGCTGGGTCACAGTGCCCAGCTGGAGAGCCTTTGGGATTTCTGGTTTTGGGGAACAGACCAAATAAGAGAAGACCGGGAAAGCCCAATTTAGCATGTATGCATGTGATGAGTTTGTGAAACAAAGGAATGTCAGGACAGAATGTGGACAGTGTGATGACCACAGACACACCAGTCAGCAGTGCTGTAAGATGAAGAGTCATCATCATAGAGGGAAAAAGATGAAAAAAGGAGGGGTATCAGAGCAGCAAGAGGAGAACCTGAAGCCCCTATGGACTGTCAGCCCCTCTCACCCACACCACTGGGGGGAGGGGGCCTTTGCCTCCAACCTCCAGGTTGCTGACATTTGATATTTGAGAGGGAACCTCAAAGTGAAGCTTGCGTACTGGTCAGATGTACGTTGACTCTGGATGTAGAATTGTTTGCATTATTCTTATCTGCTGTTACTGTGTATCAATAAAATTAACCTATTATTGAATGGAAAGGTTGTGGACGGTCTGAGGGTTTGGGTCCACCAAGGTATCTGGCTCTTAAATCCAGTGCCAACAGGGTGGGAGGGGGGTGCTGCAGGCAGAGGTGCTAGAACATGTGGGGGCAGGGCAGGGGGATGTGGGTGACTCTGCCAGGGCTGGAGGGGGCCTCCAGGGAGAGCTGGCAAGGGACAGGGCAGGGGTGTGTGGGTGGGGGCTGGAAGAGTGGGGAGAAGGGTCTGTGGGTATTTTTAGGCTGGCATAAGGGAATTTGGGCAGCATAGCATCCCTGCATCTGGACCCAGCCCCACTGTGCTTCACTGGGGGTAGGGATGGCCAGGCAGGCAAGTTGTGCCTGGTTCTGTCTGGGGAAGAAGGCACCATCAGGACAGAAGGCTCATGAGAGAGCTGTGGTGAGACGAGGGCTCTGTGATTGCTGCCCACTTGTGCTTCCTCCCCTCTCTCCACCTGCTGCTCCCTGTGGAGAGGAGGAGCCAGGTTTCCTTGTGCCGGGCGGTGGTGAAGAGCTGGGGCACCTGCCCTCCCACCTGCTTCTGTGAGGATGAGGCAGTGGTGATGGTGGCCATGGTGGAGGGCTGCAGCTCGCGGGATGCTGTGGCGTGCAGGGTGCTGCCAGTGTAGTAATGGGTGGGTGTGGGTTTTTGTCCGTGATCGCCTACAAGAGGAGATCAAAGCATGACCTGCTCTCCATGCCTGACACCTGCATCTCCTGGCTCCTGCCACTGCCCATGACCCCTGGTGGTGGTGGGGCTGAAGTGAGCGGCAGGCAGAAGATGACAGGCAACGTGTGGCACCTCTTTCCCCCTTGCATCTCTCCGGGTCTGGGAGGGGATAGAGAGAGTGCAGGGCGCTGAGCTCTGTCCCTTGCCTGTCTCTCTGCTCATGCTGGGGCCAGGGGGACTGCCCCTGGGCTGGGAAGCTGCACACCGTGTGGTGTTGGCTGCCCCAAGGGCTCGGCACTCTGCTCCTTGCTGGCTCCTGAAGCCAATTATGTGCTGCTTCCTGCCTCATACAGGAAACCTGCCAGTGCTAGCCCCTCTCTGCTTGCTGAGAGGAGAGGGAGCTTCACTGCTGTGACTGACTGGCCCCACTGCGCTTCCCCACCCACCAAGGCAGTCTGGTGGCCACCACGTTATACCTCCAAGCCCGGCTTGCTCCCTGTGGGTCATGATTATAGACAGGGATGAGGGGAAGGGGATTAGGCAAGCAGTGCTCATGACTAACCAGAGCTTTGTTGGGAATTGGATTTGTTTGGCTTCCCCCTCCCCCGCTCCCTCATATTGTTGCTCCTGAGGTTTGATTCATTAAGGGGAATCCGCCCAAGTGTTCACTTGGAGCTGGACACCACTCACTAAGAGGGAGAGGAACCATCCCAGGAGTGGTTTTTTAGAGCTAGGAAGTCTCACACCCCTTCTTGCCTCTGATGCCTGGCACCCAAGCCTTGGAGTCCCAGAGCTGCTCAAGGTAGGCAAGCGCTGGCTGACAGGCAGGAGACCTGCCTGCAGGTCCTGGCTGGGGTTTTGTGGAGGGGTGTAATGGCAGGCATGTGCTGCAGGCACAGACACAATGCAGAGCTGGGCACACGCACACACACGCGCGCACACGCACACACGCGCGCGCACGCACACATGCGCACCCTCCCCTCCAGCCCCCCCTCTTGCCTCCCCAGCCACATGGAGATGGTTCTCTTTCCCAGGCTCCCCTTCATCTACTACGTGAGGCGCATTGCTGGAGCAGAGATTTATTGCTCACTCATTTGGCTAAGGGACTTCTAAGAGATTTTTGGACCTTCTCTTTTTTTCCCTTTCTTTTTGTTAGGTTTGCCCTATTTTATGGAAACTCATAGGCACAGGCTTTCTAACTTGCTTTTTCAAGTCGAGAGCACCCCCCACTACACTCGGGTTAGCGTGTTCTCTGTGGCCACCATCTTTCTGGAGTAAACCTCAGCAAAGGGGCAGAGGGGTGTTTCAGTAGCAGGAGTCTTTGGGATGGCTTTTTGTAAAGGGCAGTTTCAAAGGCAGACAACCCCCCTCAATTGCAACGGGCTGGGCACAGAACTAAATACCCCTCTCAAGCAAGCTATTCCAAACAGAGCGAGCAGTTAGGTTGGGGGCGGGGAGAGGAAGTCCCTTGTTAGTCCAATTTCTGTTTACATCTGTTGCAACTGCTCTGTGTTAGCAAAGTCAGTGAGTGATTCTGCCCCCCTCCCCCCAATTTTAAGATGTCCAGTCCTTCCCCAGTGCCTGTTGAAGCTGCTTAGCTCTGGGTATGCGTTAGGAATGGATTTAGCCTCTCCAGTGCTGCCAAGTGCAAATCAAGTGGTAGCAAAGCCCAGCAAAATTGAATGAATGAATAAAGATGGTGGTCTCCAACCTTTTTAAGGTGAAGATCACTTTTTTTAAGTATAGGGCAATCCAGAATCTGTGCCCCTGTCTGCCCCACCCCCATCCTGCCACACCCAGCAGGTCAGTCTTGGGGGGGGGGGTAGATCGAGGCCCCTGTAGTGAGGGAGGGAGTGGGGCAGGGGTGAGTGGGGCCCCACTCAGAGGGGGTTGGAGTCCGGATGGCTTGTCCAGGCACGCAGGGGAGCTCCTGCCACTGCATGCACCTCGGCTGAGGCCTGGGGGGCATGTGCTCCCTTGATCTGTGCATGGAGCGATGTGGCTGCTGTAGTGTGCTGGGCTTTGCACCCTGAGCCCTGCTGCAGTTTGGGGCTTGGGGTGCAAAACCCAATGTGCAGCAGTAGCCATCTAGAGCCCCCAGACTGAGATGGACTCTCAGGGGCTCCCTGATTGACTAGTTGATTGGGATCCACCGGTTGGTGACCACTGAATAAAGACATGCCCCCTCCCCCCAGCTGCTATGTTTAAGGTACTGCTTTCAGAGCTGCAGGAGCCTAAACTTTTACGTAGTCTCTAAACAGATAAGGAGCAGTGAGCTTGCCTTGGAGTAAAGTCAGATCTGTTTCAGTCCTGGTCTACAAGACTTTCTTTCCTTGAGCAGGAGGCTCAAGGACCCGGCAAGGCTCTGGGACCCTGCCAGACTGCACCCACCCTGAGCTAAAGGATAATCAGTAAGCTAACTGGTTATCACCGCACTTACTGGTTAAACGATTAATTGTTTAACCTTTCACATCCCTATTCTGGACTTAGCAAGTTGACTGCCATTTGAAATCTGTTAATGTACAGAGCAAGGAGGTCATTGTTTTACTTGGTACCTTGGCAGCAAAAACTAGCTTCCTGTTGCCAAAACAAGAAGCATCAGTGTCAATGTAGTTTTATGGATTTTTTTTCTGTTTGCCCATTTCCCTGTTTCAGTGCAGATATTAGTGACAGCTGTCTTGAACTTAGATTCAGAAATCTATGCTTTATGCCATTAGAATATTTTTGCAAATTTCAAAAAGCATAAAGCATTAACTTAACCTCTGATACTTGCCATTTAAAATATTAGATTGGCAGACCAGTTTGGCACAAGTGAAGAAGTTTTAAGGTTTTTGAAGTCTCTCAATTTATCATATCTAGTAGTGTTTTGATGGGATAATAAAAATGCATGGAGAGCTGGGCCAGTGATCAGAAACTGAGTGTTTTCATCTCTGGGCTAAGAACGAGAGGCCCCGGAGGCATGGGTGGTAGTGGATGGGTCCTTCTCAACTTGGAAGGACGTGGGCAGTGGGGTTCCGCAGGGCTCGGTCCTCGGGCCCGCACTGTTCAACATCTTCATCAGTGATTTGGACGAGGGGGTGAAAAGCACCCTGTTCAAATTTGCTGATGACACTAAGATGTGGG
>NW_017729032.1:35650851-35662718 GCF_001723915.1 Gavialis gangeticus
CCTAGAAACTGTGAAACTATGAAACTATTTGTGAAACTTTAAAAAAAAACAAACTAAGAAAACAAAAACTCCCTTTTGGGACTCATACTGAAATGTACTGGTAGTCTCAGTTGTGTATTCAGTATAATATAACAGCTGTTCCAAACTTGAATTTGACAGCTCGCTGCTGTAGGCTTGTCTGAAGAGTGCTAGACAACAGCAAAATCACTTTTGATAGTCACTGCAGATAAAATGCCATAGGAATGTCATTTTTAAGTTTGCTCAGCACAGAATGAGAATAGTAAGGGGATGATATGCCTTACCATGAATATACACATTGTCAAATAGGATGTAAAGTATAGGAAAATGTGCTTATAAGTCAGTATTTCAATACTTGAAACAATATGTAATAATCTTTGTCTTTCTTATTTGTAATAGTTTAGAGGTGCTTGGTCTCTATGGTCATGGGGGCTACATAAATACTAGTAAAGGTTGACAGAGGGAAAGAATAGCTTCAAGGCTCATGTAGAGACTTAGAGAGGTAGGTTCATTTTCAGGCTGTGCCCCGGACTTTGTGGTCTTGGGCAAATCACTTAATTTCTCTGGCCTTACCCTTAATGAGTTGCTTACAAATGTTTGCCTCAGTGGGAATACAGGTTTCCCTCGCCAACCACAGGGGTTAGGTTTCTGAAAGTTCCCGTGGTTGGCAAAACCATCAGGCTGTTGGGGGGGTGAGGGGCACCAGGAAGAAGGGGAGGATTGGGCCCGGCTCAACGCAGGCGGGGAACAGACCTGATGATGTGGTGGGGGGTGAGCGGTGCGCCCAGCCCAACGTGGCTGAATGCAGCAGCGGCTGGGGGAGGGGAGGAGCAGACCTTCTCCCTTGCTCAGGCCCGGGACCACTCTTCCTCCACCGCGCCTCCCCCATGCTGGCTCTGAACCTGCTCCTGTACCGCTGCCACCATGGCCTGGGCCCGCTGCTTGCTTCCCCTCCCCCCCCCACTGTGGCGGTCCAGCTTCTCCCCACCTTTGGGCCCGGTCCTCCCTTGCATCAGGCCTGGACCCGCTCCTCCCCTCCCCCTGCTGCTGAGGCAGGGAGGGGGTAGAACAGGTCTGGATCCCAAGCAGGAGGAGGAAAGGGGGGAGCGGGCCAGGATGGGTGGGGCATAGGGCTTCACCCCCCACCATTCTTGACGGGCAGTTGGCGTGTGTGTGTGTGTAATAAAAAGCTTTGTTGAAAAAGCAATGGCTATGGGAATTGACATAGGTTTCAATTTTCATTTACCAGAGGAGCTACTATAAAGGTACCTACTGAACTTATTTCCCCTTGAACAAAAGGTGCATTACAGGATCTACAGTAATTAAAAAAGAAATAGTTGTATATTGATTCTGATACTAGCCCTCTTAAACCAATGTAAAGCAACACTTTTCATCTATGTTTTTTAATTTAAAAATAAGAATAGTTCAGTTTTGAATGATTTGTTTAAAGTGAAGTTCATTTAATTCAGTGGTCCTTGAAGCTAAGCCATGATTTTATTATGACTGTGGTATGAATATTAAAGGCCCTACATCAGTCGGTGTTTAAATAACCATATTTATTTGCTATAAACATCTTGGAGACGAGGTGAAGCTATTAACACCAGTGAACAGTGAATATGATACAAGTAATAAACCAAATGGAGTTAGGGATAAGGAAAAAGCAAAGTGGTTTAAAGAGAAAGAAAGAGAAAGCAGCATTCCTCCTGGCTCCATATTTAACAAGACTTTTTTTTTCTCTCTTACAGTGTTTGTTCAGAGGTCCATGCTAGCCTTATTTTAGCAACATGCTCTCATTCTAGAGGAAAATCTTTGTTAGAGGAGTTTGTCTGTGGAATAAGCATGTTTGACCAACTGGAGTTTTCTCTATCATCATGAGATCTGTTTACAGTTTCCTTTTAAACAATGCTTATTTTAAACAATTATTTGGGGAATCAAAGCATAGATAACATTGTATGTCACTAATCCTCGATACCTTTGTGGTGGTTCTCTTTTTCTCTGTTCTCATTCATGCTGAACCTAGAAAGACTGACAGAGACATAGCCAGTCAAGAATAACTTTTGTAATGTTTTAAATAATATTTCAACCTACTTACTACACATAAAGATGTACCCTGCCCAGGGCTGTTTGGGACACCTATACACGTGAAGGATCTGTACTCTGATGTGCTAATTAATCGAGTCTGCTGAAGCATGCTAATTAGCACATTCTAGCAGCCTCTGTCACACATGTGCACTGTTCCTTTCATTTAAAAATGGTGGTGGGGTGCTTTAAAGCTTGTTGAACAGCCCTTAATTAAAGTGCGCCCTCATCATCTTGAAGCGCAGGACGTTGAATATATGTAACACTGCAGGCACTTTAATTAGGGTGGCTCTCAGCCCCGGAGCATGTGTATAGACACCATTAGACATTTTAAAGGCAAAGGTAAAAACATGCAACAGCTGTGAGATGATTGTTTTTACCTTCAGAAGACCTTCATGGAGCCAAGGACGAATAGAAGAGCCCTTCAGCTGGTGTACGGCATTCTCCACAGGTAGCTCTTGGGGTGACCCAAGTGCTTCAGGCTTGGTTTGGCACAGTAAACCATATCGCATGTGAATCTGTTAATTTGGCTTTATAGGTGGTGTGGGAAGGGCCTCTCAGTTGGCTAATGAGGAAATTCTGGTAATAACAGAGCCTTTGCCATTGTCACTGAGCTGGTGGCATGGATGATGAGTTGGTTATATTGTCTGGATAGGATTTCTGCTATGCAGGCAGTTGGGTGGGTTGAGGCAAGCATGGCATTTATTATACTTTGATCATCAGTTTTTTGGCTGCAGTCTGAAGCTTGATTTCAGGTGGAGGAGTTGGCTGGGACTGGTAACTGTTGGCTTTAATGTCCTTGTAATAACGCTAAGTCACTTATCTGCCAATGTGCTGTGGGGAGTCTTTAACTGGACTGGGGCATACCCTTTGCCAACTGTGTAGCAAGTAGTGAGGTCAGACCACCAGTGTTTTGTGTATTGGTCCCCAGGGGGACCTTACCAGGGTTATCAGGAGATCAGTTTCTGCTGTTACTTTTCAGAGCTGCTTTGAGGTGGTATTTGTAGGTGTGGACACAGGAAGGCTTGGAGTCCTTCTAAAATGAGACTTTCAGAAGGGCTGTAGCTGGTATGTTCCAAGTGTTGTGTGTGAACAAGCGGAGAAGGATTCAAATGCAGCATCCCCTCTGCAACTTGAACCAGGGATGAAGCAGTGTTAAATGTTGAAGTGGGTTTGCTGTTGCATTTGAATCATTCTCAGCTCATTCACATATAAAAGTTAGAGTTTACTAGCAGTTGCCCTTCTGCAAGTTTCCCTTTTGAAAGTATTCTGTGCTGACACACTGCGTTATGTGAGTGTACAGCCTTGGGTAACCCCTAGCATACTGGCTGTGGATCATGTGCCAACAGCTGAGCATTTAAACAGATATGAAGTTCAGGTTGGCTCTGAGCATGGTGTGTTGCATGTTAATGAACCTTCTTAATACACCTTTAAATGCTATTCTAGGTGAAGCATGAGAGAAGATAGCAATTACAAACCCATTAAATATTTTTCATGGTATTTCTTTCAGTTATGAAACATTCCAGCCTAAGGTTTCTAACCATATATTATTTAACTATATTGAAATGCTTCGGAGGTTTTTTTTTTTTCATTTGCGTGAGTTCCTTTAGTGTAGTAGTATTTGAAGAAGCTGTTTAGGAAAAAGAAAAATACTTAGAAAAAGGTTCAAGTAACAGTGGGTTCCAGGGATTATTTTGATTTTCCTTTTGTGTTTGGATTGTTACTTTTAAATGGATGACAAGAAAGTATTTAGAGAAGATATTGTTTTGTCTGTGTTGCCCCAAAAGAGCGTGTGCAGATTTTCACTGCAAAATATAGAAAGGAAATAAAATAGTTAAATACTTAGACTTCCAAATGGGCATGCCTCATTTCAAAGCTGGCAGTTTTGAAATAAATTAATGAATTACTAAGTCTGAAAGACATTAATTTCTTTACCAAATGTTTGTAACTAGTGGAGGATTATATTTGCAATTTTGTTTTGCATCTTTTAAAAAAAAATCCCAAAATATTTCACTCTTTGCTTCAAAATACCCAAGCCAAAAACAAAGTATAGATGCCATCTCAAAAAGAATTATGACATACAGTGGCTTATAGCTTTTTTAATATAAATCAGATGACATGCTGATGCATAGTTATATTTCAAGGTTTGTTTTTTTCAGTCAAGTGGAGTGAAATTACGTGACTATAGTTGCTTTTTTTTTGTATTTACTATAGGTTTCTTTTCCAGGTATTCTGGAAGGTAGGTTTAGCTGCTAAAATACCATACATATTTAAATATTTCCTACTTAATAAATTGTTTAGTTGGCTTAACTTAGAATTCTAAGTGCCTTGCAGTCAAGGCGCTGCTTAGATTTTTACTAGTTAAATTATTTCAGATGTTTTGCTCTCTATTGATAACTTAAATACCATATTTACTCAAATACTGTATAAGTTTAATTCTCCCCCTTCCCCCTCAGCATGGGGGGGAACTCCTTGTCTTACAATCATATACAAGGAAACATTATACATACATTGCATCATGTATACATCATGCATCATTACATACATTGTCTATCATTAAAATGTGGCCAAAAGCAGCATGTGCTCAATAACGGAAATAAACTAATGATGTTGTCTAAATTCATCCAGCACTGAGCATGACTGTAAAAGACATGGCCCATAGTAGGCAAACATACTGATGGGAACCTACCATAAGGGTAGGTTAGTGCAGGCTATCTGAATAAGATGTATAGTAGTGCCCATTGCACTCGGTCACTCTCTGCACTGACTTTTTGTCATGGTCATGGTGAGCCTCTACACTGAATAACATTTGACTTCCTCTTCACTCTCACAGCTGAGCTGTGCCTTTCTTTCCAATTTCCAATGATTTCTGTTTCGTCACCAGCTTTAAATGTTTGGCAGAAATCACTAAATGGGGCCCCAGGGTTTACCCAGAACCCCTCTGTCACTCCCTTGCTTAGTCTGTCACGTATGATTAGTGTGGCCCCACTATCCAGTAGCTGGAACTGGTCCAGGTTGCCCTGCATTTCATCTGCATATAAAAGTTTGGAGGATCCCATGACTCACGGCAAGAACATCTGGTTGCAGTCATGAATGTGGGGCTAATTAGCACGTAGGAGATTAGAATCTCTGAGCCCCTAGAGCAGGGGCTGGGAGCTCCCCGCTGCCAGGGCAGGGGGACATTGTCCCTGCCCAGGCTTCAGTGGCAGAGCTCACCCTGGCAGGCAGCTCCTGGGGCCAGGGAGCAATCTCCCACCCCCTGCTGCCTGCTTGACTGGGAGCACATTTGTTTCCGGTCGGTCGACTACAAGTGCTGTACTGCACAGTAATTACTCCCCAGTACATTTCCTACTTGTTTTTACAGGTAGCAAATTTACTCATGATTAGAGCAAATTACTATACATTAAGCATCAGCACGTGTAGATGGTGATGCTTGCTTTGCGCTAATTTCCTCTGATCTTGAGTAAAGTGTTTCGTGTAAACGTGCTCAGTGTTTCAAATTTGTTCTTCACTTCCATGTAATCAGAGCAGAGTAGAAATCTGCAGAGAACAAGATGGGGGTGGGGGAAGGTCTGCAAGGAGAAGTAGTTTGGGGTGGGGCAGGGCAGAGGGTAAGGGACCATCTGATGCCCCCAGATTTATTTTCCCTGTTGTAGCAGTGGGAGGGGGACAAAATCAAAGCAAACCTCTAATTATGAAATTCTGTACCTAGAAAACTGTAACAAGTTTACAAATTTTCCATATATAGGATCTGTTTGTAGGGGGGGAGGGAAATCATTTTATGATCGGGTTCATCTTATATTCAAGTAAATATGGTAGATTTAATTCATGCAGAGGTATTCTTTAGCTAGTCATGTACTGAAAATAATGCATACAAAGCTCAGTATGTGATGTTTTAAAAGTTTATCATTGAATGACATCCTGTCATAGTACTGCATGGCCTAGTATTTAGTAAAGTGCAAGTGGTTGTTTAGTGGTGATGACAACATCAGTCATTTCCACACAAATATATTTTTGTCAAAGGCAGTTTAGGTTTTGCATAGCCAATTTTTCAAGGGGAAGCTAGGTTGTTCATTTTTTTACAGAAGTAGTTCCTGTTTCTGACGTAGCAGGATGGAGAAAAAATTGTCACCTCACAAATTCACATAGGGTATAAAAGTGAGCACCCACCGCCTTTTTTCTTTCCTCCATCCGTCAATTTCTACTTCCTGGATCCTGTTTTCCATTTATTAGAGACTGCTAATTTCTAGTGTGTTACTGGTTATTGCTGCAGGATGTAGACCAGCATTCAGTTTGATTGCCAAAGATTTCCAGCATCACAAAGTGGCAAGAAGGAGGCCATACCGATGTTCCAGCCCCTGGCCTGGAGAGCAGCAATCTTGAGCTTACCAGCCAGGGGCTGATAGAGGGCCACCCCTTGGTTACTCCTGCCCCCAAGGGAGCTGGATCATTGACAGCATGCTCTTCCCTCTGCTGGGGAGAAAAACAGCAGCTGCAGGGATGAGGAGGACTCCTTTCCTTGTTCCCCTCGGTATGCCCCCCACCCCTTCATAGTCTTGAGGAGACCAAGTCTTAACTTGTAACTTCAAGATGGATGCTTTATATACCTTGCTTACATGTAATCATACTCATAAACCCTTGATCATAAACCTGATATTCATATTTCACTTTTCAAAGTTCTCCAGAAGTTTATTAGCTGACTTTAATTATTAGATCATTATCATCTGCATTAGCTGTTTCTATGACATTTTTACCATTTTGTTATGGCCATCTTGCTTTATAGAAAACAGCAGCATCATTTCTCCTGTTTTACAGGTAGGGAAATCAAGGCACAGAGGCAGAGTGAATCACCTTATGTGCAGGCATGTGTTTTGTCACTTCTGGCCCTAGTCTGCAAAACTTTTATATATGTACTCTTTCTATTTATGAATGCTTCTCTTGAAGACAATAGAACTTCTCATATACAGAAAGCTAGGCATGTGTAAATATTTTATTCTAAAAATATTTTCTATAATATCCAGTTTTTTCAACTGTTTATGAAAACTTTATTGTATGCTAAGTAGAGACAAGTGTATCAAAATTAAGAATCTGTCTGAAAGATTGGTACCTAATGGACAAGTTTAATGTACAATGTACTTTTAAGACAACGTCTAGATTTGATGGGGTGAAAAACTAACAACTGTTTTTGAGGTCACTCTGCATTAGTGACAATTAAGTGACAATTAAGGGCCTTATTCAGAAGTTGCAGAATAAAATCAGATCATTTTAAAGAACTGAACTGCATCTTGGGTTTTGCTGCCATGTTGTAAAAGCAGCAAACGTTTCAAGTAGAAATCAGAATTTTGTGTCAATTGCACGGGGGATTTCTTAATTTTCAAGGCTTCTAAAGAGTTTCAGTAGTGACTTTAGCGCTGTGTGTTTAATGAACATTGATTGTTAAGATTAGGTTCAGTAAGTGCATCACCTTTTTCACACACTGCATTTAAAAACAGTGTGCTTGTTTTTGTGCAGTGGTCCTGTTAGTCAGCCAGTGTTGATATGCATGTAAATCTCTGGAATACCATGATGTCATGTGAAAGCTTTATGAGCTTTCTGTTAAGTACATACAAACAAAACACATTTACTGCAAGAATACCTTTTTATGGGAGATTTATGAAAATGTTGGATTAAACTGCTACTCATAAATTAGTCCTGTTTGTGAGGCAGTTTAAAGCGTGAAGAATTATGCTGGCAAAATAAAATAAAACCTCAATCTCAGCAAATAGTATGTCAGTTTAGTGTCATAAAAAAGCTAGCCAGTCTGATGTAAATGTTATCTAAAATGCTAATGGGGAGTCTTGGAAATAGATTGCAAATAAGTGTTACAGCATTACAGCCTGTGCCAGTTTGAGTTAATCCAAGTTTTAGAAACCCACAGGAATTTTCCTGGGTCCTGCAAATTACTCTCTGAGGACCCAGTACCTTCTCTGAAGGCTAACTGCAGGAAACAAATGCAATTTTGATATGTAGTTGAGTTGCACAGAAATGAAATCCCCTTTTTTATCCCTGCTATACAAACTGAAGAGCCTTTGCATCAGGGTTGACTTCTCTGACTTGTGCAAAGTGCTGTTAAATGTTACTGGCACTTACATTTCTTAAAGAGAACCTTTGCAGCAAATTAGTAAGATGATTAGCTAGCAAATGCATTTAAGTGCTGGCCTGTGTTTTTGTTTTTATTTACTCAGACACCTTAAAAATACTGTGTGTTTTTTTTTTTTTATTTAAAGGAGAAAAGAAGCCACATAACCAAGCCAAAAATGGTTTGTATAGAGCAGTGGGGGCCAGCTGTTTTGGCAATTATACTACAAGCTATCCCCCACTCCCCCTGAGTGCCAACTCCAGTCCCCTTCCTCTGCCTGCTCTGCCGCCCTGCTTTCTGTTCCCTGCCCTATCTGTAGCTGCACTGCCTGTCCCCTCCCCAGTCTGCTGCGTGCCACGCGTGTGTCACCTGTGCGTGCTTGCCACAGGTTGGCTATCCCTGATATAGAGGATTCTACCATGTCTGTCAGAGAAAATTTGAGACTGGAAATACTTCTGACTTTGTACTTGGGTTTAAGACAAGGAGTTAAGATATTGCTCCATGGGGAAATCCATTTGTGGTAGACTTACTTCCTTACTTGAAATGGTTCTCTTTAGCTAGTAGGCAAGCAGCTTGCAATGATTCTGAGAACATTTCTTTGTTTTCTTTGTCTTAAGATGTACTTCAAATAAACCAAAAATTTTAAAGAGCTTTGCCTGGGCAGGTTGTTTTCAGCTAATTGAATGTGTAATTTCTGAGTCTACTGTCTTAGCTGTATGCCCCAAGAGACACTCTTACTACACATTGAAAGAACATAATCTTCGCCTTGCATTCAGCCACTTTAATGAGGGGGTGGAGTGTGTTATTGCTGTTATTGACAACTTGTTCTGTTTAGGTTTGGTTAGGGCAGTAAATAAAAGATACTTAATTTACGTAAGTCTGTTAAATAGTATTCTCAAGGGGAGTGCAAGTAATTTCAAATGCAGTTTGCAATGTTGTGACAGCTGATCCTATTACAAATTAGATTATTGAGAAGGGTTACAATGGAGGGATGGTTTGATTTGTTCCTGACATGCAGCAGTTTCTCTTATCACATAATTTATCAGCATTTCTAACTTGTAGGAAAGCAGCCCCATCTTTATAAAAACAGATTTGTTATGAATGAAGAGAATTTTAGCCATCTAGAAGTGAGAAGAGAGGGATTTCTGTGCATCAAGCATTTGCCAGTGATCTTTGATGAAATATTGAACAAGTCCTTAGATGCCTTATCATTGGGCAGCTTGCAAACTTGGCCATTTATTACTGCTATCTGTGTACTATTGTATTCTAGTCTGTGTACCACCATCTTCTGATTTGGCCTTCCTTTAGTGTTCAGTGAAATTGTATTAAAAATAGTGTAGACCAGGGGTGGGCAAATATTTGGGCTAGAGGGCCACTTAAGGACTTTAGGTCAGCTGTTGTTGCAGGAGGAAGGGGTTGCTGACCTGATAGAGCCAGGGAGGACAGGGGCAATTGATCACATCTTGGCCTGGTCATCCCACTTCTTTTGCTGGGGGTGCCAGAAGGGTTAGGCAGGCAGGGTCTCCATGGAGACTGGCCTTGGCTGGGCACGCTCCACTAGGCAGATGGGATGGGGCTGCGGATGGGTGGGGAGTGGTGTCCAGGAGCGGGATGGGTAGGTGGGTGGTGGGGCTGGGTTCATGGGGCAGTGACAGCACAGGATCAGGGTCTGTAACAGCTGTGAGCCAGTCCCCTGCATGTCTCTGTGATGGGTGCCAGTTCCTTGGGTAGGGACATTCAGGGAGCAGATTGTGACTAGCTTGGGCCCCGGCCCCACACTGTCACAACCCTGTGATCCTGGCCCCTGTCTGCACTCCCTACTCCCAGACTCTGCTCCCTTCCTGGCCGTAGCCCCATTCCATCTGCCTGGCTGTGGGGGTCCCAGGCCAGTTTTCATGGAAACGCTGCCATCTCTGTCTGGCACCCCTGGCAGTGGGTGTGAGGCAGGTTGGCAGTTACAGCCTAGCAGAACGAGCCACCGCCACTGGGGCTGGTGGGAAACTGAGTCTGGCCGCTGCTGTGCTGGCCCATCCCATAGTGTGTCTGGGGGTGGTGGGACTACCCCAGCTCCGGACCATGACGTTACCACTGCAAGATCCCAGCACTGCCCCGGAGCAGCTCCCTGCCCAGCTGCATGTCCTGCCAGTGCTGCTGGGTCCAGTTTCTATGGAAACCCCGGCCCTGCACTGTCACAATGCCACCATTACTAGGTCTCCATGGAAACTGGCCACAGTGACATGGGTAGGGGCTGCTGGGAAATGGAGTCTGGCTGCCCCCTGGATCTGCAATTTTGCCTACCCCTCCCCAACATGGTGTCTCCCAGAAACAGAGACATGTGCAGGACAACAGGAAGTGTCCTGCATGTCTGTTTCCAAGAAAAGCATGGGTGGGGCTGGACTGGGAAAGGGCTGCATCACAAGTTGACTTCCTGCCTGATTTGGGATTCTTAGAGAACCTTAATGAGGCAAGAGAGCAGCAGCACCAGCCAGGCTCTGAAGCCTAGGACGGAGCTGCCAATGCCATTGCTACTACCGTAGTGGAGCAGGGCTGGAGATGGATGGTAAGCTGGGGAGATGGGAGGCTTTATAAATTTTCCATGTATAGAATCCAGTTACTGGGGATTGTGTTAAATTCACAGTTGCCTTTAATTTGGGTAAATACGGTATTTTGGTTTTAGATTTTTAAGGTCTCCCAGGATCAGGGATCAGTGACAAAAAGTCCTCCCGCGTCATTATTAAGAAATGTGAAGCTTCATTGAAGTGTTTTGTTAATATCCGTCTGAAGCATCTGAATGCCTGTGTAGTATCAAAATGGATTTTTAATGTGCAGATCGGAGATATTGAAATCAAATGCAATACATATTTATTAAATGTAACAAATGTGTACAGGAGGTTGCAAATGTCTTTTTTGGGATATACCATTTTAAAAACTGGAGAAGAGTTGCAAAAGTAAGCAAAAGGAAAAATACTGTAGACTATTTTTAAATATTAAAATATATTACAAAAATAATATCTGGTGTTTAAAATTACAGAACTGTAATTTGAGCCAATACATTTATTTGACAGAATGTCAAACAGTGGTCTGGTGAATTAAAATGAGCATGTAATTCTTCAAAACATTATATGTAATTAGAAAGAATGGCGAGTGGAAAATTGGGGGACATTGTTTAGGAATATTTCAAGAGATTTATTTCATATTGTTATGTCACCTCATAAGTGCCCATATCTAACTTTTTATATTACTGACCACTTTACATTTTAAACTAATAAACACTTGAAAAATATTGCAGATATCAAATGGCTTTGGACTTTACTTGATAATGATTTATAATCATATTTATCTAGGTTCTTCTCTCAGCTTCTGTTTGTAGCTCATATTTTATGAACTATTTTCATAACTGTTATACAGCTGTTGCAACATAGATCAAATTTTTATGAACGCTTTTTGGTTTGAAAATGTACAGCGTAATTGTATCCAGCATTAACAAGTCATGAGCAAAATGAAGACTGAGGATAGTGATTCGTTTTTCAGTTTCATGATGGAAAGTAAACTGCTTTGATTGATTTGCTGTAATGAAGTCAATAGGATTGCAGCTTTCTGAATTAGACTGCCTTGAAAGCAGTTTATTTGCTTTTGAGTAGTTCACAATCCA
>NW_017729032.1:35672852-35676232 GCF_001723915.1 Gavialis gangeticus
AGCAGTTTATTTGCTTTTGAGTAGTTCACAATCCAACAGTTTGTGCTTACACTTCTCACTAAAGGGCCTGAAAAGAAAAAATATATATCTTGGTCTCTCTACCACTTGTATCTTGTCTGACTTTTAAATTGCAAGACCTTGGGTGTAGAGACTATCTGAATAGCACCCAGCTGGTTTTGATCCATAACTAGAACTCCGTGGGGCTGTCCCAGTTTCATAATTGTTATTTATTGTGAGCATGAGTGAATACAGCATGTTGATGGTAGTAGCTTTTATAGACGGGTCTAAACTGAGACGCAGAAGTCTGGGATCTGCCCAAGATGATATCTAACACCGAAGTGCATCCACTGACTTGAGTCTCCTTGATTGATGCTGGGGGAGTAAGAAGCAAGGGAAATTATATCACCTGAAACCCAATTCTGGAGGTTACTTCTGATTTCAGTGGGTCTCGTATGGTGCAAGAGTCTGGACCTGACGATAGGATTAACTTCTAGGATGGTTTACTTCTCTGTTCATTAAAAGACTAGGTTTCTATGGAAATGGAAACTAATGCAAATGCAGTCATTCTTGATTCACAGCTCACATACAAGTGATGGAGATAAGTCTGTGGCTTTAACAGTGAAGGTGAGAGTTCTGCTTATCTTCAGGTTGATACTTTCCCACAAGGTTAGGTATCATGAGAGCTTCTGGAAGTGAAGAAAAGCTATTTCAGTTCTTCAGTCTTATCAGAATTTAATGGATCACGGAACAAGGCAAAATAAAAAAGGTGTTGTCTTCCCTTTGTGTTGTCCAGTAAACAAACTACAAAAAGAATGCTTTCTTACCTCTTTCAAAATAGAAAATTGATTAACTATACCAATACTTTATTAAGAAAGATAAACTTTTTTTTAAGCTGCAGTTTTCATTCCAGAACCCGATTGATGATACTGTTGAAACAGACTGTTCGGGTTTTTCAGGATGTATAGTTGAATATTATAGAAGAGAAAATATTTTACTATATATGTCCATGAATTACAGAAGAGCTAAAATGTAAAATTTGTAGTGTTCACAGGTTATTCCATCAAAAGACTAGGAAAATGTGAAGAAGCTGTTCATAAATTAATCTGATATACCTTTTCTTGTAAAAGGGTTTTGTGATATAAGTAGAGGTGCACCAGTATATTGGTTGCATATGGGATCAGCACTGTTGAAAATTTACATTATTGGCAGTTGGCGTTTTTTGGCTGATAATGTCACCGATAAATGCTGAGTGCATGTGCGCAGCTGCAGCATGCATGCAGCCAGGAATACAGCCCAGCAGCTTGCTGGTATGTCTGTGGGAAGGGAAGGGGCATGGGGGAGGGATGGGGTGCTGGGGAGGGACAGGGCATTGACGGGGCAGGTCAAGGCTCCCACAGTGAGAGAAGGAGTGGGGCAGGAGCAGGCACTGCCCAGCTGGGGCAGTAAATGAGACCGTGGAGTGAGGCATGGGACAGAGCTATGGGCAGCCCATACAGGGGTTATAGGGTGGTGGGGTGGCTCCCTGCCGCTACGCACACCCCCATGGGAGGCATGTGTCCCCTCGGGTTTGTGCATGCGGTGAGGGCAGGCTGCCCACTGAGGGCGAGGAACCAGGGCTGTACCAGCCTTTTCCTGGCGAGAGGGTGCTGGCCTGGGGCTGCACTCAGGTTGGGTGGTGATGCTGGGAGGGGTGTCTATATGGAATTCTGAGGTGGCCATAGCCCCCCCCCCATGCCACCACTTCTGCCACCTGCCCCATGCAGCTGAGCCCACCCTGCCCCTCCCTGCCCTGAATGCAGCCACAGTCCAGCCCCTGGCCCTGAGCCCACAGTGTGCAGCCTGCCCTTGCCTTGTGCACAGATGGGGGAGGAAGGAGGGCACATGTCCCCCATGCCTCCCCCAGGGTCACATTCACCACCCTGGATGGGCAGCCTGTTCCCCAGCCCCACTCCCTCCCTCACTGTGGGGGCCTTGATCTGCACCCCCCAGGTCCATTCCCTTCCCCTGCACAGACTTTATTGGCAGGAGGCTACTCTACAAGCTGCCAGGCTGCATTCCTATAAATCAGTTATTGTCTGATATGTCTGGTTAATAAATGGCTATCAGCATCAGCCAAGAAAATCTTTATTGGTGCGCCCCTAGATCTGAGCATAAGATATGAGAGCTAATTCTAATTCTGTCTTGGTCTTCTGTGGCTTCATGTAGGTCACTTACCTCTCCATTTCTCTTAAAGCTCATGAGAAAGTAGGGCTACCTCATCTCTCTTGTAGTGGTGGCATGAAGGTCAATGTTTGTAAAGTCCTTTGAAAGTGAAAATTGCTATACAAGTACTACAAATCTTGGTTTTGACTGTTTGGGAGTATTCATAGAGCCATTCTGTGGAACCAAACAGGATTGGAATATTTCGAGAGCACAGAGCTATCTGTATTCAATGTATTTTTGGCTGAAGCAATAATTATTCTTATTAGAGCTGTTTTAGTATGTCTAATGTGAGTAATGCTGTATTCGGGGTTTCAGCATGCCATTCTCCAGATCTTGTATGAGGTGGAACGCTCTTTCAGGTATTCATCTGTGGCAAAAAACCAGTAGCCGTTTTGCTGTCAAACATCTGAGACCTAATGGAGCTGACATTAGGCTAGGGGTTGACAAAATACAGCCTGCAGGATGGACATGGCCTACAAAGGGATTTTTGTCCAGCCTGGGGTGGGTCCCTCAGCCCTGCTTACTGCAAGCATTGGGGACAGCTTCGGGTATGGTGTGTATGGCTGGTCCTGCCACCCCTGGGTGGGCAGCTGGGCTGGGACAGCTGGACTTGCTTCCTAGCAGCCCCCTCAGCATTGGCTCCTTCCATCTGTTGCTTCCAGTCTCTGTTGCTGCTGCTGGCCCTGGCCCCACTGTCCAGGCACCCTGGACTGTCCACCCCACACCCACCTCCAGGGGTGCCAGGCAAAGCAGGTGGGCAGGCGGAGTCTCTATGGAGACCAGCCTGGGACCCCCGTGGGCAGGGTGTGTGGCCAGGCAGATGAGATGGGGTTGCAGGCGGGGCTGGGGTTGGGGCCAGGATCATAGGACAAAGACAGGCTTTTGATACTGTCTCTCACCCCATTCTCATTAGGAAGCTGGGGGACTGTGGCGTAGACACCCATACAGTCCAATGGGTCGCCAACTGGTTAGAGAGTCCCACCCAGAGGGTGGTAGTGGATGGGTCCTTCTCGACCTGGAAGGACGTGGGAAGTGGGGTGCCAAAGGGCTCGGTCCTTGGGCCTGCACAGTTCAATATCTTCATCAGTGATTTGGATGAGGGGGTGCAAAGCACCCTGTTCAAGTTTGCTGATGACACTAAGATGTGGGGGCATGTGGGCACAATAGAGGGGAGCAAC
>NW_017729032.1:35676266-35688817 GCF_001723915.1 Gavialis gangeticus
GGAGGGAAGGTTTAAGTTGGACATCAGGAGGCGCTACTTCACGGTCAGGGCGGCTAGGGTCTGGAACCAGCTTCCAAGTGAGGTGGTGCAGGCTCCCACCCTGGGGGTTTTTAAGAGGAGGTTGGATGACCACCTTACTGGGGTTGTTTGACCCCAGTGCTCTTTCCTGCCATGGCAGGGGGTCGGACTAGATGATCTGCTCAGGTCCCTTCCGACCCTAGAAACTATGAAACTGTGAAACAGTGTGGGGCTAGGGCCTGGGGCAGAGCCTCCTGGTCTTACCCTTCTGTTCTGATCCTGAATGCCACTCCCTGCGCCCATACCATCTGCCTCGCTGTGTGCCCTGCCCACATGGGTCCCGGGATTGTTGGGCAGTGATAGTGCAGGGCCTGGGGTAGAACCATGATTTGCTTTCTGTATCCCCCTACCCAGAGAACTGGCTCCCATTGCAGGGTACCTGTCTCATTCCTAGATGCTGCTCCCCACCTGCCCATGGCTTAATCCCAGCTGCCCAGGGCAGACTGTGCTAGGCAGTTAGCGGGGTAGGGGGGATGATCCAGCCTACGACAGCTCACCAAAACTTCCTAACTGGTCCTCAAGTCCAAATAATTACCCACACCTGGATTAGGCTGTTTAAAATTATCATCATGATCTCATTTAAGAATAGCAAGTGCATTTAACAAGCAACAGAAATAATCTGTGTAAAAATATAGCAATTTGTATCTCCGCCTCCGATCATTTTACCATAACTTAATTGCTTTTTTGAAATAAAAAATGTGTTTTCTTTAATTTAACGTCTTTCAGTTCAATACCAATTGGTATTGATACACATCTTATTTTGCTGCATGCTTAACAATATCATAAAAGAACAGAAAAACTTCAGTTAAAGAAAAAATAGTATGTACTTTATCTGATGGGGAAAAATATCCACAGTATCAGTGACTGCTTTCTAAATCAGTTATCAGGGTAGTTTTAGGTTTTGAAAGATCCTGATTTCACAATTAAATTAATCCTGGATATCCAAAATTACGCATCCTGCCATGCCACATACACATGGCAGGACTTGTGACTTTTGGGATTAGAGGTAAAATTTGTCAGCTCTCAGCTGTACAACAAACAGGTGGGGAGCCCAGTTTCAGGGACTGGATCCCTGATGGCAGGCTCCCCACCCATATGGATGTTCAAAGGGTGCTGCAGGAAGCATGTTTTTGGGACTGGTCCCTAATGCTCTGCTGCTGGTGGCACCCTTCCAGTTCGCCAGCACCTGGGGAGTCCTTCAGCTGCCATCAGGGCACCTTTATAGACTACTTGCTAATCAAGATGTAATAATAAAGCTCAATATATGTAGACCAACAAAATACTTGTTTGCTTTTAAAAAAAAAATGTTTTCTTTTCCAAAGCCTTGTATACCGATTTCAATGACAATTAAATTGAGAATTGAAATAGTGGTAAGTATTTATTATATCACTGGTTCCCAGCCTGTTTAGATTCAAGGCACCCTTGAGAAAATTCCAGTTTTTAGCTTTCACTCATTTTTAGACTACACAAAGTAGACTAATTCTTCTCTTGCAGAGAACTCAGAAAGACCACAGCAGGTCAGAATGTCTTTGACGTTGTGCATTTTGTCTGTATTTATCTTGTGAATAATGTGCAAGTGTTTGCACATTTACCAGAGCAAATACTGTGCATCACCCAATATCCATCAAAGGATCTCAAAGTACCCTGTGATGCTGTGGCATCTTGGTTGAGAATCACTGCGTTATACTTTCTGTTTTAAATACACTGAAGCATCTTTTAATTGGGGCAAATGCTTGAATCTCTGCATGGATATGCAGTTCTGTCAGGCCTCCTTATAAACTTACGCAGAAGTACATTTAATGCACGCGGTAGTGAATTACTGGTTATGATTAGAGTTTAGGTCACCACCAAGCCATCTCATGTTCCAGCATTCTTCTTTGCCGTTGCTGACCTTTTGAACATAATTTAAAATGCATGCTGAAAGACCTTGTCTGATTGAAAATATGGGAAACATTTTAAATAGACAAAATTAGAATTTGGCAAGTATAAATTTGACTGAGCCCAATTATACTATGGACTTTAGGTAATGACTAAAATTGGTCAGAACCTCTGTCTGATGGATGGGAAAAGTTCCAGCCTTAGATGTCTAGTTCCCTAGCATCTTTTATAGAGACTTTAGAGATTTAGCTGTGATGCATCATATGTTACACCAGTGCCTTTTTCCTACTTCCTACATCATTTACATTTTTCTCAAAGTGATGACTATGTCGTGGCTGGCATAATTGACATCTTGATATAGATTTGTTTAATTATAAATACATTGTTATATTTGTTCCTGGCGAGAAAGTTTGATAACACAAACCCGTGTATGAATAAATGTCATTTCTAGTGTATTGCCTTTGTTTTTCGAAATCCTCCAATCCTGTTTTATTTTGGTGTCTGCTGTTAGAAAGCTCAGAAGACCTAATTTCTGTACATGATGGTAGATTTTATGAATGGTTTAGGAATTCTAAATTCTGTTATAAATTCTTGTACAGGGATGGTAAGGCAGAAGATTTCACTTCACTGTGCTCTCTCTCACTGCATGTATGAGTACTGGCATAGTAGGTAAATCGTTAAAAGAAAGAAACCTCAAAAGAAGATTTAATTTAAATTTCTGGTTCTGGGTAGACAGGCAACCTTAAGCATTTGTAGCTATCAGAGGTTGCCTAATAATAAGCAGTGCAGGCTATGTCTTAAATGTCATTTATATGAAAAGCCTTTCTTCAGAATACTACTAGAGAGGAGGAAGATTCTAATATTGTCTCTATGTAATATTAGTCTGTAGCGTAGAGAGTATATCAAGTCTGTGTCCTTATCTCTTATGCTATTATTGGTGGATGTAGCCACTATTTCTAACTTCCCAGGCCCTGTGGAATCATGTAGAACAGAATAAATTAATGTAATCCCTAAAAACAAATGAACTGCATTTATCTGAATCCAAGCCAACCCCCCCAGTAATTTGATTGTGTAAATGGAAAATGTATAACATTAGTTTTCCTGTATAATTTGGAAAATGTATAACATTAGTTTTCCTGTATAATTATTGGAGGGTTATCTTAAATTCATCTCCTCTCTCTGCTGCAGTGGAGAAACTAGTGTCAGAGCAGCAGGGAGTGGGGGAGACTAAAGGGGAATGGGGTGTGGGGAGAAGGTGGTGGAGAGGTTAAGCAGCCTGACCTCCCTCTCTAACCCCTACAATTTGCCCCGTTCTGTCTGTCCTTCCCCTGCTTTCTCCCCGTTGCCTGCTCCCCTGTGCCTTCTCTCCCATTGCCTCTGCCCCACCATCTCCTTCCCCTGCAGCCTCTGCCACCCTGTTTTGAGTTTAACCCTTTCAATTTGAGCAGTTGTGGTAGAGCAGGGGTGTCAAACTCAACCTGGGCCTATGCATCATGCCCTTCTCCTTCCCCATACGTGCCAAATCCTGTATACATGGCACCTGTTCTGAGGTCTACACCTTACATGGCACAAAACATGGGTTGGCCAGCCAATGTGGTGTGGATTTCAGAGTGGTCAGAACCAGTACTGCATGTGGCATGTGTCCTGGGCCCTGCCTAGTCCATTGTACAATGCATGAGTCAACTCAGATCCAGAAGCAGCACTGGGAGCCATATATTTGACACCTCTGGGTTGGAGCATCTCTTAGGCTACTAGGGCCTCTAAAGAGTTTTTAGCTTTGTGAAGTAAAAACTATTTCTATAAGAACTTTTCTTCTTCCTGTATGGAAGGCTGTTCCAGAGCCTTACTGATTCAGTGGTTTGATATCTCTTCTTATTTTCCAGCTTAAATTTATGTCCTATTCAATGTATGCCTGTTTGCTCTTGTGCCCAAACTGTCCTTCAGTTTAGAGTTGTTCTTCCATCTTGGTGTTTGTTTTCTTCATTCTGCCATCCAAATTCTTTTAGACTCCTCTAGTATGCTGGGCACTCTACCCCTCACCCCTCTTATTAGCCCTTTTCTGCCTCTGTTTCAGTTTAAACATCTTTCTTGTTCATAGTCTGCTAATGAGGAGGTTATTTTTTGGCTTTGTGGATTTTCATTCACTAAATAAACAAATAATAATCATAGTCTTAGAGAAGTAGGGCTGGAAGGGACCTCCAGATATCATCTAATCCTACCTTTGGCCTGAGACAGGAGCATCATATGTCATCCAATGGCTTTTTTCAGTATTCCTGTTGAGCTAGCACTTTGCTTTACACAATTACATTAATACTTTATTATCCTGACTGGAAATGCCTCTCTTGATATATTCTAGGATCACATTTACCTTTTCTATGGCTATACCATAGTCACAAGTCTCTCCTTTACTCTGTTTCTATTTGAGAAGTACTTTCTCTAGAGTAAAAAAAAAAAAAAATCTTAATTTGACCTAAGTGCATAGCTCTGAATTTTGTGCTGTTGAATTTGAGCCCATTTCTATTACTGCAATCCTCAGGGTCATCCAGGTTTTCCTGTATGCTGTTCCAGTCTTTCTATGTATTAATGGTACCTCCCAACTTCGTTTTCCTAAAACAGCTTTATTAGCTCAAACCTAATTTTTGCGCCAGGGTCAATAAGGAAAATATTGAATAAGATTAGCCTTATACCTTTTTTTTTTTTTTTGTTCGTTTTAAGGAACTCCTCTGGTAACCTCCTTCCAGTCCTATACTTTCCTTTGTCATCTCCCTTTTAACCATTTTCTTATTCCCTTGCCCCACCTTCCACCTCGTTCCCAAAATGTTTGTGCCAATACTCATGTCTTCAGTTAAACTCAGAATTTCTCATGTGGCACTGTATCCAAAACTTTCATTAAGTCCGGGTTAATCTTCTGCACTTCCTGGTCTTTTTAAGTTGTTAAATCACCAATATCAAGGTAGTTCGGCATGATATGGCTCTACAGCGGTGTTGCGTTTGATTTCATTTTCCATTTTTTTCCATGGCTTTACTTATGCTTCAGAATAAATTAAGAGATCTTTGCATAGTTGAGATCAGAGTAAAAGGCCTGTAGTTCCCTTCGGTCACTCGCTCCCTTTCTGGAAGGGAAGGACCTGATTTGCAGATCTTCCTGCATATAGAAACAGCCCCAATTCTGATGCATCTTGCTGCTGGGCTTCTCATTTCAAGTGTCAGTTCTTTCCAGATTCTGGGATAGAATTGTTTTGGAAGCCCTGACTTGAGAGCTTTCTTTCCTTTGGGTTTTGTTTCCATGTCGGGGATGGCCGTTTCCATTTTCATTAGCAAGCCAGTCTTTGCCTAAAAAACAAAGTCATTTTTAAATGTAAACTTGAAACTATATATTTTAGTTTTTTGTAAGATACTGAGATTAATTTTAATCTTGATCCCATTCTTGCTGCATATCAGCTGCACTACTTCTTTTCTTGTTCTGTTTATTATTTAGGTTGCTGAAGAACTTACATTTCTCTGTGTATCTGACTCCAATTTACTTTTGGTTATTTTCACTTTATCCCACTAGTTCCTGATCTCCAAAGACTTCTCTTTTTGGTGGTGAATTTTTTTCCCATTCCTTGAGGGGTTTCTCCTTAATAAATAAGGAGATGTAAATCCTTTCTGGAGGTGCTTATTTATCCAGTTAAATCTGGAATCCTTTCATCTTGTCCCCCCCCCCCCGCTTAGGAAGCAAATTCCAGATGTTTTGTTCCTTTGTCTTAGAGATTTGGACCTTATATTCAGGCTTATTCTATTTCAGCTCTTGTCTCAAGCCCCAGTAACCTTCTGCTTCTTTTAGGGTACCTGTCTTTCTTTGTCTTAACATTAAAAAGAAGTGATGTACTTATTTAATCAGTTTGAATGTTACGGATCAAATCCTATTAATCCATTTGAACAGTTTAAATTGAACAGAGTCATTTCAGTAGGACTGCTTTGTGAATCAGAGTTTTAATTTGGTGACTCCTTGTAAGTGGTAAAAAGTATCTAGCTATGATGTTAACCTTCTATACTCACAAACACTTTTCCTGAAGATATTGTTGGAATTCTAGTAACAATACAAAGAAATTATTTTGTTTGTCCCTCTTTTCCTTGTCAAGAATCAGGAGTTTTTTAAGTTACTATTCCTAATGCTCCATGAAAATTTTTAAGGATTTGGGCTAATTCTTAAATTTAAAATAAAAAATTTAAGGGTGCATCGATATTGGCCCAAGAAATCCATACTGATGGCCGATTTTATTTTATTTTATTTTTTTTTAATGAACCATATTGGCTGATACAGAGCCAATCCTGATATACAGTTGGGCAGCATGGAGAGTGGCGTCTGGCTGGTAAATGTGTTGTGGAGAAAGGGGGGAGGGAAAGGGTGTGGGGGGGGCAGATTGAGGCCCCTGTGGTGAGGGAGGGAGTGGGGCTGGGGCAGGGGTGGGGTGCAGGATGGAGCTGTGGCTTGTCCAGGGATGGGGGGTTATGTGCCCCTGGATCTGCGCATGGGGTGAGGGTAGGCTGCCGCTGCAGGCTGGGGCTGGGGCAGCACACAGCAAATTGTGATGGGGACCTGGGCCAGGCTGTGCTTGGGGTGGGCAGAGGCAGTGCTGGGAGTGGGGCTATGGAGGAAGGGGGGACTGCAGCCACCACAAAATTCGCCATAGCCCCCTTAATAGTAGTTCCCCTCCCAGTGTCACCGCTGCCTGCCCCCGCCAGGAAGAGCCTGCCCCAGCCTGCAGCAGCAGCCCACCCTCACCCCACAAGCAGATCTGGGGGCACACACCCCCTGTGCCCTCCTGGGGTACTCATAGTGGTGGGAGCTGCCCCCCAGGACCCTCTGGATGAGCCATGGCTCCATTCTGTGTCCTGCCCCAGCTGTGCAGTGCCTGCCCCAGATCCAGCCCCACTCTCTCCCTCACTGTTGGGTCTTCAATCTTCCCCCCTTCCCTCACAGCAAACTTACCACCTGGACCCAGCTACTCTCTACACTGCCGGGCTGTGCTCCTGGCTGTCTGCTTGCTGCACTGTGGCTGCGCATGCATGGGGTATTTATCGGCCACATCAGCCAAAAAAAGCTGGTTGCTAATAATGTCAATTTTCCTTATATTGGTGCTGAAATGATATGGGACCGATGTATCGTTGCACCTCTACAAAAATAATTTTGTTGGTATTTCCATTTTTCTGCTGTTCATATCCCTTCGTAATTTCAGCACTGTATATTGGGTTTGGAGCATTCTTTTCTGTATATGAGACTGAAAAGCTTGTCACTCCTGTTTGATTTTTTTTTTAAAGCTTTTCTATTTAACTTTGTAAAATTATATACAAAAAATTTTCAAAACAGATTCCTGTAGGAAAATGAATGGATTGTAAAACAGTGAGACATGATGAAGGATGTGTTAGGAATGAAATAATTTCCTTATTCTTTCTGCTTTGTACATGTACATACTTTGTCAGGAGAACGTGATAAAGTACATTCTCCTATGAGCAGAACTAGGGAAGCTGCTTGCACATCATTCTGGGAGGTAGTCTATTTCACCCCTGAATTCTGTTAATAGTCATTGTTTTAGTAGCAATGAAATGTGTTATGCACAAAGATGAGTATCTCAGGATCTTTCTAAAACTCCATATTTAATTATTCCTTGTTAGCATTGCTGTATAGTTGTGGTGCTCAACCTTGGTCTTGTGGATCAGATGAATGGCATAGGACCCATCTGTGGCTGAATGGGGCCCTAAGACCCAGCACTACATCCTTCTTGCTTTGTGTGCTTGTATTGGTCCCTGCGGTCTTGGCATCACCCCTTCCCACACCTTACATGCCAGGATTGGGTCCTGGGAGCCTAGCACCATCCCCTGCATACCGGGATTAGATATCAGACACTTGGGAATGTTCCCTCCTTTCCCTGAACTCTGGCATTGGCTCCAAGGCACCTGGCAACATCCCTGCTTGCCAAGATTTGTTCTGGGGTCCTGGCACCACCTCTGCCCCCCATGCACTGGGATTTGGTTCTGGCAGCACCCCACCCTCCTTCCCCAATTGGGCCCTGGGGCCTGGCACCATCCTTTACTGTTTCTGTGTGCAAGGATCAGGTGCCAGATCCAGTGTGCCAGCCCTGGGGCTCCCGATGGGTTCAGAAGTTTGTCAGTAGTGGAGGATGCTCCCATGCCACCAAATTTCCAGTCCTGTGGGGAGCTATATGGGCTGAATGATATGGTACGGACTGGAGTTTGAGTACCCCTGCTATATAGGAAGCTAACCTTTGTTTTCCTTTGATACCCTATAATGTTGACCTTTTAATCTATTGTTCCCAATTCATTATCTTGATTCAGCTGACCTTGTATCTTCCCTTTTGTTATGGGACTTTACTGTGCCGAAAGCGTTTTTGTTTTTTTTTTCTTCAGGAGGCAAGATTTCTTTGTGATATCTTTTATTGGATCAACTGTACAGTTGGGAGAGCTGTTGGACAAACTTTCAGCCATCAGGTGCTCTTTCTCAGGTCTGAAGGAGAAGCAGATTTAGGCTGAGTTAAATATCAGAAAAGACCCATGCTTGGAGGGATAGATAAAGGCTCTGAAGTAGGAATGAAGAAGTGTGAACAGCAGCCATTATAAGACAAAAGTAGTGCAGTAGGTAATCTATCGGCAGAGGAAGGCCATTTCAATTGGGGTGCTTGTTACCCATAAAGTGCAAGGATATAATTGGAGGTATTTGTAAGGTTGAACCATAAAGCCAATGTCTATATTAAGACCAGATTTTTTTACTGTCTAGTAGAGGTATGAATTTCTGTTCCCAGGCTCATCTTCTGGAGGCAGTTTGTAAATTCCCTTTGAGCATGAGGATTGTGAGGTCAAAGGGAGTGGTTATTCTGTGAAAAATGTACTTGTACTGGCGTTTGTGTCCTCTGTCCTTTTATATTATTCCTGTGTGGGTTGTGATGTGTAGTTCTTGTCCAGTTTGACCCACACCGTTTTCATAAGGGTATCTAGCACACTGGATGAAGTACTGTGTTCTGTGATGTCCGTATATAGGATCTGCGTATTTTGATGGTTTTGTTGAGAGGAATGTTCACTGTTGTGGTGCTAGAGACGTGTTGTTGACAGGTTTTTCATTTGTTGTTGAGTCAGGGTTGTCACATTTTCCTCCATCCTTCAGTTGATCTCAAACAAAGATATGCTGACAGTCGCAATGAAATTAGGTATACAAGAGCTGAGATACTTAAAAACTACAAATCTTTATAAAATAGATTTTATGTACAAAGCTTAAAACCGAGGATATAGAACATAAGTGTAAAGGCTTTTTAAATTTGGGGGGGCAGTTGATCTGCAGGATTCTTTTGTGTCGGTACTCACAAATAGTGATGCTATTCCAAATCTATATCAACAACACTTGCAGTAACATCATGCTATGCATTTATTTTATTCTTCTGATTTTCTTGACACATTAATAATCTATCTTGGATTCTTGGGGGTGAAGTGGCAAAGAAATAAGTTGTTTGATACTTACTGGTCAACATGATCATGACACCCATATATCATAGAGATGGTTCCAATATAAAAAAAAAATCTCAAATATCATAGTCTTGTTTCTCTTCTGTCATTTGTTTCTGGACTTCACAGTCCCATGTGTGTGTCCCGCCCTTTTAATCAGAACTGTAAGCCCAGCACTTTACCAATTACAAATAAAATTTTATTTTTTTGATTGTAGGTAAAGCTAGTCAATCTCTTTATATTCAAGGTGCATGTTATACTGCAATCAGCCAGGGCCATGTGCATCAAGATAGGAATGGTTCTGTGATGAGTAATATCTGTTGAGAAAATGTTGTTCTGGTTTTGCTCATTTTCATAATTTCTTCAGTCTAATTGTGTAACCTTTTTGTCTTCTGCAGTCATAAATAGAAATAGCTGTAGAGATGGGTGATGAGAAGGCTTTTAATGTCTTCATGTTGGTGTTTGCAAACATTGTCTTTGAACCTATTCTGAAAAGCAACCAAAAATGCTCGAGGCTTCTGTCATGACTACAGGGCTAGCTGTATCCAAGTTTCCTGTGGTGTCTGAGTGTCTTGCCTCCCCCCCCCCAGGTTTCTTTACCTATCTGAGAACAGAGTTCTGAAGTTCTCCCACTCTTAGATTGGGTGCAGTGCTCTGTGTATCAACTGTTATTACTCAGCAGGATTTGGGCAATTGCAGTTCTTCTCTTTGGGAGTCTGATAGTGGTAAATATAACATTTTTTAACAATAAGGGTGGAAAAGTTGGACAAATGATTTTAAACACGTGTTTCCTAAGGGTTTCCAGTTGTCTCCCTCTTGGTGTAGAGTCCATTTTTCTTGGAGAAACTTTCTCTCCTCTTCTTTTTAAACCTGTCTCTCTAATTTAGTTCTGTGTCCAAGGCTTTGTCTCTTCTGTTGCAAAACAGGCCTGTCTGCTCAGGAGGAGATCAAGCCGGACCTGTTGTCCCTTAACAATTTAAGTACTTGCTGATTAAAGACTTATCTGGAACTATTTTTTGACCTTCCTGCTTGCTTTTCCTTAAAGCTCCCTTTAAAATAAACTAGTGTATTTCTACAGAAAACATAATAACCAGGTCAGCATAACCAGTCTTCATAAATTTCTGTAGGATGGATCCAAATCTGTTACAATTCAAGTTTCATATTCTGTTACAGAGTGAAGTAGGGTGGAATTATTTAATAGATAGTAAGCTGCTTTAAAAAGTTTATTTAAAATATGTTTTGGGGACATTGAAATACTTTGAATACATTTATATTTTTGTCAGATATGAGGAAGTAAAGATACTTATTTAGAAGAACAATTGTTGAAACACCTAGTCTGCACCTCTTGAAGTTTTAGGCAGCTTTATTTCTTTGAAATTCTTTTTGTTCTATATGCATTTTTAAAGCATTATATAACTTTTATGTACTGAATATCCAATTCTTGAATATCCAACTTCTTATTGATATTCCTCTAAGCTTATTTAGGGAGTGTATTATAGAGGCAGCTGAACAAACAATATGCAATAGCGTGACGGTTTTGAAGTATTACTTTAAAACATTTATTTACAAAAGTAGAGTGC
This sequence comes from Gavialis gangeticus, assembly GCF_001723915.1. NCBI lineage: Eukaryota > Metazoa > Chordata > Crocodylia > Gavialidae > Gavialis > Gavialis gangeticus. Next base: position 35,687,300 of record NW_017729032.1, read on the forward strand.
AATGTGGGATATCAGGTCTGCATCGAGAATAAATAAAACCCCCTTGGTTTATGTAAACCACTTAAAAGAAATTCAAGTGATTAAAGTAAACAACAACTTCCTCATTAAACAGTACTGTCAATAAACAATGTTTGGGGAAGTATAGTGATCTATTTTTAAGTTTAAAAACTTCCTTTAGTTAGAGGTTAATATATTTGCATAAAAGGTCACTATATAATTTAAGAAATGCAGTCTTTTTTGTCATTGCTTTATTAAATGCTTATTAAACAATCAAATACTTTTTATCAGTTTATTACTTTGCTTTCTTCTTTTCTTAGCTATGTATTCCATTGGTGCTGAATGTTACTTAGAAAACATTTTGGTTGCTTAGAATAAAGTGTACATTTGATAATGTATGTAAAGGTTCAGGATTAGTTATGTTTCTTACATAATACAGCATCCATGACAAAAACAATGTGGATGGTTAAGTATAAAGATGAGGATGGAAAGAATATGAGAGGTGATTAGGGAAGAGTTAACTGATTCCCAGTTCAGAAAACTCATCTGGTGGCATTATAAATGAGCTTCCTCTGTAAACTATAGCTGCTAATAAATAACATTTAAAAAATAGTGAGCGAGGAGTGTTAGCTGTAGTTGTCACACTGATGGACAATGGGGAAATAGCTGAATCAAAATAAATGGATCATACTGTAGCTTTCATTACTGTAGTAATGGAAGCATTATATGGGTTATGAGCAATGGGAATCTGATATCTATGAATAGGTTCAACTAAGGCCAATAAAACTCTTATGAGAGCTCTGATTTATAAATTATACCTAAATCAGTGGTCTGTAGCTTGTCGGATGTGGACTATTAGCAATAGTTATGAAACGCATAGTGAAATGGTTCAGAAAAAAGTGTTAGAGGGAGTTGAGGGACAAAATGGTAAATGAAAAGATTTATCTTTTACAATATGATTGTAGAATTAAAAAGAAAAAACAATTTATGAATTTTTCAATGAAAAACCAAAAAAAAGCCATGACACAAACAGCTTCCAAGTATAACAGTGGATGTACCAAATACTGCAAAGAAAACCTGGATAAAGCTTCTATTCATATTGTGCTATAAAAGTGTCTAAAAGCTTTAGTTAGAGATTGGGACATGATTGTATGGAGTGCTTTTACATATTTTGTAGGCTCTCTGATAGAATTAACAATTTAAGAATATGACAAGACAACAGGTGGATTCAACAAGCAGATGGGTACAAGGTAGTAGAGACAATTATGACTGGTGTAATAAGCAGCAGTCACAGCACACCATCTGCCTAGGCGTTAATGGAAACTGTAGAATATTGGTGGCTTTTTTTAACTGTTGTGAATAATTTTCTGATTGTGCCTGAAGGTGCAGCTGAATATCTGCTATTTAATGTACCTCAGCTGAGGCATAACAGTGCAGCTGGGTGTGTGGGCCAGGGACTACTTAGAGTGGTCACTGCTGCTGATGTGATTGTGTGGCTGGGATGTTGGGGGGGGGGGGGGT
>NW_017729032.1:35693817-35695712 GCF_001723915.1 Gavialis gangeticus
GTGGCTGGGATGTTGGGGGGGGGGGGTTCCTCCGTCTTCTGCCCCTACACCACCAAGTGAACACTCAAGGTGGCTGCTCCAGTTGTCATGCCCTAGTTACTCTAGTGCACTTCACTGCTGTTGGTTTAGTTGGTTAGTTTTGTTAGGAGTTGGTCCTGAATTTGTCATTGAACAGTCCATAAACATGTTAAAATATTATGGTTGCGTGAAAGCTGGACTATAAGAATTACATCTGGGAAGATATTGGTGACTTGATACAAATACTAGCCTTTGCACAAAGAGTTATTCAGTACTGAACTGTTATTTTGGGGAATCTGTACTGACAAGCTTAGTTAAACCTTAGCGAAGTCCTCTCCATAGAGTATAAATTAGGAAAAATGCTATTGACATAAATTTAACTGATTTTGAGTATTGTGAAGAGCTCCAGGTTGTCATGTTAAGTTGAGGGAGTTCATGTTACATTTCTAATATTAATCACAGTACTTTATTTTCCTTACAAATATTCTTTAGATTCTGAAGTGCATTGGCTATCAGCAAGTCATTAAGTGTTTTTCTTCAGCTAAGTGATGGAAACTGCCCATGTTGAGGGTTCTAATAAGTTAGGCTATGATTGCTGTATCATGTATCATTGTTCTCCCAAGAGCACTTCCCATCACATTTTGAAAGTGGCTGACCAAATTACTATTAGGCGTGGTGCCCATCCTGGCTGACTGTGGTGAAGGTGATTAATATAATTGTAAGGTCTCATTCTCTGGTTTGGAACTGGATGTATGAAAGGTTCCTGACAGCCCATCTGAAACAAAAAAAAAAAAGCAAGAGGAGAACAGCTAATTAACTGTAAATCGTTCTTCAATTTCAAGAGACTAGCCCTTCACATTTGACAGGGAAGCCTGATAAAATCTTAAGTGCAAAGCAAAGAATGGATGTAGATCATTTACTAATGAGGTAAGTAGCAAAGAATGGATATAGATAATTTGCTAGTTATGTGCACATTGCTATTGGAGGTTAAAAAGTTTTGGTTTTTTTGAGATTATGGCTCAGTAGCTTGAGGAAGCATTACAAAAAGCTTGTATTGAGACCCGGAATCTGAAAGCATAAAGGAAATTAACGGGTATAAAATTGCTTATGATAGATTTAAATGGGGGAGAAAATTCTTGATCCAAAAGAAATTTGTAAGCTGTATATTTAACAGAATTGTCTGTTGTCAGCCAAAGAGTCTTCCAAGTCATATTAGGTTTAGAACATTTTACTGAAAATAATTCCCCCCCACACATTATTCAAACATAGGTTTATATTTGCTTTTACTTTAGCTGTTACAGTAATGCAGTGTTTATCATATCTGAGAACTTCTAATGTTCATTCATTTTATAAGATTTTGCCAGAGGCAATTTAGCAAGTGGTATGGGTGGATGCACGACTGGGGTGAGGGCAGTGGTGTGGCCAAAGAGCTCACTGTGCATGCACCACACAGCCAAAGTGGGTGTGGCTGCACCCTCCGGGCCAGGATACCTGTGCGCTCAGAGAGCTGAACTCATCAGTTGGTTGGTGGGGGGGTCTGGCCATACTCCCTGCGTTTTCATGGCTCTGAAGCCTGGGGTTAAGTGCCACTGCTGTTTTCCTTCCCTCTGGTCTGGCCCCCTTCTGTCCTCCCTCAGTTCAGCATCAGGGGAAGAGTGGCAGTGCTCAGCTCCTACTTTCATGCAGGTCTGGAGGCCAGGAGGTGTATGCTGTTGCCACTCATTCTTTTCTTCTCCTGCTGCTCAATTTGGATGAGAAAGGGGAAGGGTGAACTATAGCAGTGCTCACCTCCTGGTCTCTGGAGCTGCATGAAAGCAAGGGCTCCCACCCTGCGCCAACCAGCTGGTGGACTCAGAGCTCGCAGTACACGGTGGACC
>NW_017729032.1:35695723-35696369 GCF_001723915.1 Gavialis gangeticus
CAGAGAAGGGTGGACGCGGGGTGGAGCTGTGGCTCGTCTGGGGGTGCGGGGGGGTGGCTCCTTCTGCTATGTGTACCCCAGAGGCCATGGAAGGGGGTGTTTGCCCCCTGGATCTGCGTGGGGAAGGGTGAGCTGGGGCTGGGGCTGTGCTGGGCTCTTCCCAGTGGGGGCTCGGTCAGGCTGTGCTTATGGCAGTTCTGGGATGGGAGGCTGGGAGGGGCTATGGTGAATTTTGGGGTGACTGCAGCCCCTCCTCCCCACATCCTACAGTGCCACCACTGCCTGCCTCAAGAACAGCTCAGCCCAGCCCCCACCAGGAAGAGCCTGGCACAGCCCTGGTCCTAGCCCACAGCAGTAGCCTGGCCCACCCTGTGCAGATCTGGGGGGCACATGCCGCCGTGTCCTCTTAGGGTGTGTGCAGTGACGGGAGCCCCCCCCCCACGTTGTCTGGATGAGTCGCTTGCCCCATTCCGCCCTGGCTGGGCAGCCTCAGCCCCAATCCCTCAATCACCGCAGGGGCCTCGATCTGCCTTCCCCCCCTGCCCCCCTGCACCCCTTCCTTTCACCCTCCCCTTCCATTACAACAGACTTACCAGCAGGACATTGCTCTTCAAGCTGCCAGGCTGGTATCAAAAATCAGATGGGT
>NW_017729032.1:35701369-35706518 GCF_001723915.1 Gavialis gangeticus
AACAGCTCAGCCCAGCCCCCACCAGGAAGAGCCTGGCACAGCCCTGGTCCTAGCCCACAGCAGTAGCCTGGCCCACCCTGTGCAGATCTGGGGGGCACATGCCGCCGTGTCCTCTTAGGGTGTGTGCAGTGACGGGAGCCCCCCCCCCACGTTGTCTGGATGAGTCGCTTGCCCCATTCCGCCCTGGCTGGGCAGCCTCAGCCCCAATCCCTCAATCACCGCAGGGGCCTCGATCTGCCTTCCCCCCCTGCCCCCCTGCACCCCTTCCTTTCACCCTCCCCTTCCATTACAACAGACTTACCAGCAGGACATTGCTCTTCAAGCTGCCAGGCTGGTATCAAAAATCAGATGGGTATTGGCCAATATGCCTCCTTAAAAATTGGCTATTGGTATTGGCCCCAAAATCTCTATCAATGCACCCCTACTTTAGACTGAAGGCACACTTCCAAAAATACCAACACTTAGTTTTCACTCATTGTATTGACGATAGAAAAATAATAGAACAATTCTTCAGTTCCAGAGTACTCAGACAGACTATGAGAAGTCAGAATATTTTAACACTATGAATTCCTAGTTGAAATCTTCGGATTTATCTTGTGAATCGTTTTGCATACCTAACAGTGCTGACATTGCCCCACAGAATCCGTAAGTGCTCTCAGCACCCTGGTGGAGAATTACTATTGTAAAGGTAGAGTATGCATATTTGAATAAAGTGGCTAGGTCTTTCTGCATGTAAAGGTTAGTCACCATATATGACAACTCCCTTGATTTCAGTGGTGATTTTGTTGGGATGTGTATTTTAGCAGGTCTAACTTAATAGTAACATGAGGTGGGGTGGTAGGAAGGAGGAGTAATCATAAATTGTTGCTGTCAGCTGTATTTTTTGCTTCATTCGTCTTAATGCAGGAGGTCCCAAATTGTGCTCCATGGGCAACTTTTAGACTATGGTGAGTTGGTGAGTCTCATTTCCACCTATTAAGTTGACTGAGGCAGCCAAAAGCTATTGTAAAGATACTTGTAAAGATATATTTTTCTGCGAGCAAATTGCTTACGGCAACCTGTGAAAGACACGAGAGGGACATGAGCCACAAGAAAAATTGTTTTTAAGTTGAAGTTTACGCTGTGGGGACCCTTTCAGGTGTTCTGCAGACCAAGAAAGGTTCAGGAAGCCTGTCTCAAAAGAATCAAGTACTTGAGAAAATAAGTCTAAATAAATCTTGGCAGCAGTGCTAATACTGAAATACAAATGGTATATGAATAACAACACAATATCAAACCAAATAACCACATATGCATTATTGACTAACTTTAAATATTACATAAAAAGATTCATCTTAAATTTAGTAAGTCCTAAAATCTTAAAAGCCTCTAACAGGTGGCCAAACTTTGGGGAAAAGGGTTTTATTGCCTAAATTTAACAATTAATTTTTAAATGAGTTCTAGTCTTCTGATGTGCCCTGTATGCTTCCTGTGTCATTACTGCTAAGCTAACCTAAATCTAAACTTCCCTTGCTGCAACTTGAGACTGTTGCTCCTTGTTCTGTCATCTGCCACCACTGAGAACAGTGTAGCTTCATCCTCTTTTGAATCCCCTTCAGGTAGTTGAAGGCTGCTATCAGAACCTTTCAGTCTTCTCTTCTCCAGGCTAAATAAGCCCAGTTCTCTCGGCCTCTCCTCATAATTCATGTCCCCCAGCCCCCCCACCATTTTTGTTGCCCTCCACTGGACTCTCTGCAATTTGTCCACATCCTTTCTGTAGTAGGAGGCTCAAAACTGAACATAGTACTCCAGATGTGGCCTCACCAGTGCTGAATAGAGGGGAGTAATCACTTCCCTTGACCTACTGGCAACACTCCTACCAGTGCAGCCTAGCATGCTATTAGCTTTTTGGCAACAAGGGCACGCTGCTGGCTCGCATTCAGCTTATTGTTCACTGTAACCCTCCAGTGGATGATACTGAAAGGATTTTGCTAATTGAAATAGGAGAGAAGTTATGATTTAGCAAGATGAGCATTTGCTTTGGATACAGGAGTGGAAGCCTAGCAAAAGAATAGAACAGGGGAAGAAGGTTATTAAAAAAGCACCTGTAGATTTTTATATGCAGAAATGCTCCCTAGTGAAAACAGCTGTGCTGGCTCTTTGCATCCAGTTCATTTTACAGTCGTCTTGGTACTTACTTCAAAGGAAATATTGCTAGAATCAAGTGCAAAGGTAGGGTAACTGAGCGTATACAGCCCTTCAGCTATCCACAGATCACCTACTGCCGAGGTGGCCAGTGTGTGGCATGCGTGTCACAAGTGGCACAGACAGTCTCCGTGTGTAGCATGCAGCAGACTGGGAAGGAGACAGGTAGCACAGCAGATGGAGCAGGGAAAGTAGAGAAGCAGGTAGGGCAGGAGAAGGGGATCTGAATGGCATTGTGTGGAGCTAATTAGGCACTACTGCCAAAAAGGTTGGCTTCCACTGGCTTACTGCATACTCCACTACTACAACCTGTCTTCTGTATATATTTGCCTTGAATTCATGTATTACAAATCATCTTTACAATTCATTATTTTATGTCATCTTTACAATTCAAAAACAAAAAACGGTCCTCTGTAGAACACCAGGATAAGTATATCTAAGGGTAGTTGCTAATTTTTTTATTATTATGGAAGAGCTAAACTGCTAACAAAGAAATTTACTCCATGATTGTTAAAATTTTTTGAAGAAAAATGTTAGCATAAGAAGTTGCTGAATCACTCAGTCCTTTAAATGTAGTGTTGATACAGTAATTGCAGTTCTTTGCAAGATCTGCTATGAAATCTCATAATAATACCTTTGAATAAAATGGCTTTATTGCTACCTTTATCTCTGTGTGTCATAGTTGAATCAAATTACTATGTTGTCTCCAGCTGGTCAATAAAGTTCACACCAGATTTTTTTCCTTCCATGAATTATTGCAATAAGAATGACTTTTATAGCTTTTTCAGTGTCACAGTGTACCCTAAAGTCAGAAAGTAATCACTGTTGGGTGAATTTCTGTTGGGTCAGGTAATCTGAAATTAGAATATAAGTAACTTTTTCTAAATTACCTGTGTAACATGGACTAAATGGAAATAAGTTTGAGTTGCTTAGATGGATTTTATTTTCTATGTTCCTTGTCTTGGTTCTTGAGGGAATTACTGTAAGGTAACACCTTCAGACTCTTCTCAAAATCCTATGTAGCCAGATCCCTTTGAAAGTCAATGGGAGCTAGAGATTTATAACAGCAACTAAGTAATTTAAGGGCATGGATCCCACATACTTTCCATGGGATGTGCCAAGTAAGTGGGATTCAGCTGCTTTTTGGAAGTCCCATCCTGTGTAGTTGATTTACTTTGGCTTCTGCTGAAAAAGTCAAACTTGATATATTACAAAATTAAGACTTTGGAGTCCCTAAATACAAATGGTAAATGTAAGGAGACGTTCTGCTTTGGAATAGACACAACCTACAATTTTCTAGAATTATTTAATTATTGATCATTTATTGTTTGGACTACATTCCTAGCCTGAAGGGTCATTCCTAGTTCTAGTGTTGGTGACTCAATGAGCAGTTCATAATTAGCTTGTTTAGGCATTTCCACGCAGTATTGATGTGAGCTTACATTCTCCGAATTGTGGGACTAGTGCAAAGTCTGGGCTCCTTATTGATTTTTGCGCTAGGGCTCTTGGACAGGTTTGAGGGAAAACCTAGGTGCTCTATTTTACATATGGTTCGTACAACAGGAGTATTATTAAAGCTCAGCAATGAAAATATGTGCTGGTAAAGCTATATCAGTCAAAAATATTCACAGAAAGCAAATGTAGTCATTTATCTGTAAGCCTTTTCAAAAAGGATAAATATTTTCCACATGATTTCTTGTTTCATTTACTGTATGAATTATTTTTCTTTAAATAAATAGTTTGTTATTTTTTCATCTACATTTTATTGTACAAGGCAGATCAGGTAGTGCAGTGACCAGATGTTGTATTGAAATATGGGAGGAGCTATTAAAGTGATAGATTGGATTAAAATAGCCTTTTCATTGATCTATTTTGGCTCTAAAATTCACTGTGTGCATCGGAAGAATAGAGTTCATGTTGTGTATAGATCATACCAAGAAGAAATATTTATCTCTAGGTCTGTTGATTTAAGTAGTTTTGATATTGTACATTCCATTTTTTTCTAGGTAAAATATTGATTGTTGTGTGTTAATGACCTGTAGCTGCCTCATTAATTTCCCCATAGCTTGTTATGACAGGCTATTCTAAATACTGAAAGCCACTGATGTTTTAAACAGCAAACTAGATAAATAAGGCAATACATTATTCCAGTTATCTCCTGGGGACTGTTAAGGATAGAAAATGCATTATGACCATGCCCTTGAAAGAATCTTGTTTTTTCAACATGAAATGAATTTCTTGATGTACTTTTTCCTCACACTGTGCCCTAATTATTGACTACTCTAAGATTTGTGCTTCTGTTGCACGTAGAAACAAATCAGTTAATTTTTTTCCTACCTTATAAGCTGAGTTTTACTTTTAAATTGGAAAAGGCATATATGAGAGTGCTGCTCACCAGCTGAAATGAATGTTGGCCTTTTTCCAGCACAGATCTGTAGAACTGTGCTGTGCATGTAGATGTGTTTTATGCTGCCCACCTTCCTGCCTCTACTCCCCTCTCTCCACAAACTGCTGAGAGGTATAGCTAAGGAATATTACCAGCACCACCTGCTGATGTTGGACAGCACAGCCTGGTACCTGGCCCCAATGTGGACATAGCCAGGGATCTGGCCCCAGCAAGCTACCCCGCTCGCTGCTAGTCTTACTGCTTACTGGGGCCACGACCTGAGCTCTGCTGCACCTGCCCTGCTTTGAGGCGTAGGTGGTACAGCCTCAATGAGTGGTGCGGCATAGGTGCTGGCCATAGTGAATGCTTCAAGGAGTGCACATCCTGGGCATTGTGCAGGGGCATGGTCTAATGCAGCATTGGGGGATGGATTATAGGGCTCCATAGGCCATATGTTTGACATTCTGGTCTAGTATATAATACAGCAGCAATATATAATATTACTATCCTAAAATGAAAGTGTCATAACCATATTTTATTAGAATAGGCTACGGAGTTGTGTGAGTTGAGGGAAGGCCG
>NW_017729032.1:35706617-35718781 GCF_001723915.1 Gavialis gangeticus
AGGCCGGGGGGGGGGGGTAAGGGGGACGGCGTGTAGAGAATCATGTTACAGGTGAAACCAGAGTTATCCTGTAGGATCATAGAAAAGCAGGGCTGGAAGGGACTTCATAAGACAGGCAGGGGTGGGAATTATTCGGGTTGGAGGACCACTTAAGGAGGTTTGTTGAGCTGTTTGGGGAGGATGGGGGGAGGGATAATTGATCCTATCTGACTTGGACCCATCAGGCCTGTCCCACCACCGGGCACTGGACAGAGTGGGCAGGCAGGGTCTCCAGAGCACATTTGGCTGGGTGGATGGGATGGGGCTGCAAACAGGTGGGGAGCAGCGTGTGGGAGTTGGATGGGCAAGCAGGGCCAAAATCTCAGGGTGGTAATGTTGTGGAGCTGGGGCCCAAGGCAGAGCTTCTATCCATTCCCCGTGTGTCTCTGCGACAGGCAGCAGGTCTGTGAGCAGGGGCATGCAGGGAGTGAATCGCAGCTCTGCCCCAGGCTCCACACTGTCACCACCCTGTGATCCCAGCCTCATTTCTGGCCTTAACTCACCCATCCCACTCCCAGATACTGCTTCCCACCAGTTTGCAGCCCCTTCCCATCCAACTGGCTGAACACACCCTGCCTGCGGAGGGTCCCAGGTCAGTCTCCATAGAGACCCCGCCTGCCCACTCTGGTGTCCCTGGTGGTGAGTGCGGGGTGGACAAGCTTGGGTGCCTGGGCAGGGGTGCTGGGTCTGGTGGCAGCAGCAACACTGTCAGAGGCAGCCAGAAGGAGCCACCAATGACAGGGCTGCCAGGAAGCTGAGTTCTGCCACTGTATTAGCCCTGCTGCATACTTGGGGGCAGCAAGACTGGCTGCATGTTCCATGGCCTGGGCTGCCCTGTTGGTGGCTTGGGTGGGGCTGAGGGTCATGCTGCAGACCAGTTAACATCTCTTGGTGGGCCCAATTTGGCCTATGGGCTATATTTTGCCCACCTGTGTCATAAGCAGGGATCCTGGTTTTCCCTGATAAAAAATTGCAATTTCTTTTTTTGCAAACTCTCTATTAAAAACCCTGAAATCCATGATTAAAATGAAAGCACCCCCCTTCCACCACCACCCTACTGGTGCCTCTCAATTTGTCCCAGCACCCTGGCCCTGCTGGTGCCTCAAACTACTTTACAGAAGTAGTGGTAATCACATTTTATAGATGGAAAAATGGAGATACCAAAGTTAAGTAACTTTCCCAAACAAGCCAGGAAAAGTGACACAGTGGAAATTACAACTCAAGTCAGATTCTTAAAGCACAGTTGTTCTTTTTAAGTTTTAAAATGTTATTTCTGATTCATAAAGTTACATGCTTTTCTGCAGAAAGAGAAAAAAGTGTCTTGTCCATGTTATAGTGCTTCGCCTACAGTGACTGTTGTCCAAGGCTACTGTCTTACATTAACATAAACTGTAAGTATGTGTGTATCACAGATTTAAAAAAAGCCATTAACTTGTAGTAGTTACCATTTGTAGCAATGAAAATTTAAAGCATTTAAATTATACAGTAGAACTATTATAGAGGCAGTAATACATGGGAGGTATGTTGCAAAAACTGAAGATTTTGTCAGACTGCGTGGTACAAAAGTTAATTTTTACTTGCTAGTGTTATACAAGGTGTTTTACATTTTGATTGTATTCTATGGTAATTTACAGTGCATGTAGGAAAGGGGCGGATTGTAAAGTGAGGATTTGTCTTTGTCTAATTTTTTGGCGATAAAAGCTAGGTATCCATGCTCTGTGCTATGAGGCTTAATAAGATGCAAGAAGGTAAAATACAAGATAGTTGATTCAGAGCCAGGAGGGTATATCCAAATGCTACAAATGGCATTGTATAAAACAGGGGTAGGCAACGTTTTTGGCCAGAGTGCTGAAAAAGCCATAGTGTCTACCTTGCAAGGTGCCAGAGTGTCGGCATGCCAGACTGGGGCAAAACCAGGGCAGGGGGTACGTGACAGGATGCATTACATATATTAATATAGTTAATAATCATAAATGTTGCTTTTTTTTTACAGTAAAATACCAGGTTTTCTAAAAATTCTAAACCTGGTGACAATACATAAAACTTCATATACTGTCTTTGTATGCCTTCTAACCGTAAAATTTCCTGAAGTTCAGGCAAACTAAAGGCAGGGGAAATGATGTAAACAGACAAACAGAAAGCAGAACATCAGGAAAAATTGAATTATTTGAAGTGCATATAAATCTGGGTATTTCCGAGAAGGCAATCAGAGAGCAGAAAAACTTTCACAAAACTGAGCAATATGAAATGTTTCAATCTAGGAATGCGAAGTGGAGAGATCAGACAAACGGAATATGAACTGTTTTAAGAAAGTAAAAAACGGAATAATATGAGCTGGTTTAAGAGAGCAAAAACTGAGTATGAAATGATTTAACATAGCAAAATAAGCTGAATATGAACTGGTTTGAGAGAGAGCAAAAACTGAGTATGAAATGATTTAACAAAGCAAAACAAACTTAATAATATGCAACATTAAACTCTGTTTGCAAAGCACAAAAATCAGCACCAGCAGGCTACTGAGCTTTCTGCTGCCCAGAGCCACGTGCTTCCCTCATATATGCAGGCGGGGGCAGGGGAGAGGGCTTCCAATGTCTGTGGCGGTGCTGAGCGCTTCACAAAGCTTAATAAAACCTCCCAGCGCCTTGCCAGGCCCCGGGATGGAGTCAGGAGAACATGGGCATGGACCAAGTCTGGGTTCTGCCGCCCCTGCCCTTGGTGCCTGTGGCCGAGTTCTTGAAGATCTGTGAAACTCTCAGCACCACCACAGACATGGGGTTGGGGTCGTGTCCCTGTGTCCCTTCCTGTGTTCTGGCCCTGTCCCCAGTGCCTGCCATTGTACTGGGAGCTTTTATGAAGCTGTGTGACGTGCTCAGCAATGGCAGACATGGGGTTGGAGTCAGCAGAAAGCAGACAGCATCCCTGAGCCTTTGCCTCTGCTCTCCCCATTCCACTCCAGTGCCTGCTGCGCTGCTGGCAGCTGTGGCTGCTTTGGAGCGCATGTAGTAGCAACTTAAATAAAAAACTTAAAACACTTTCCTCGGCACACCTCCTGGTGCATGGAGGAAAATGTCTCCATGTGCCACTAATTGGCGTGCATGCCCAGGGGGTTGCCTGATATAAAAGTTCATAATTTGGTGTGTAGGTTTCCAGCATACATAAGTCACAAGCACTGGATTTATTTTAATAACTTGTTCTTTCTTTAAATGTATGCAGTAACTAATAATACAGATTCTTACAGAATATGAACATCTGCAGTACAAAAAAAAAAAAGATATTCTTGGCCCACAGTGAAAATTGACCATTGATTCTCAGCCAGGGTGATGTAGCACCTATGCATGATTCACAAAGTAACCTAAAGATTTCAAATAGGAATCCATAGTGTCAAAACCTTCTGGCCTATTGTGGTCTTTCTAAATTCTTTGTAATGGAAGAATTGCTATATTGTTTTTCCAGAGTAAAAAAAATAAAAAAAGCTGTGACCTGACATTTTCTATGGGGTGTCCTGAGTAATGAGGAGTACCATGCATCTGAGAACCGCTGCAGTAGATTTCAAAACCATTCGTTCTTGTCCATGGTTCTGCCTGAGTGACAAAGGTCTTTTGATATTTGTGACATGACAAAAGAGGGGGATTATTATTATGACAGACAGGGCTGACTTGAAGAGCAAAGAAATAATGGTGCATTTTAGCACAGTCCAGTAATGGTGCCAGTGCAACCTTAATAGGATCATTGAGACATAGGGCTGAAAGGTCATGAGGTCATGTAGTCCAGACTCTTGCTCAAGGCATGATCATCTGTGATTAAACCATCCCAGTCAAATGTCTGCCTAAACTGCTCCTGAAAACTTCCAGAAATGGAGAGTCCATAATTCCTTTAGGTAGCCTGTTCTAATGCTTGACCACCCTCATAGTCAGAAAGTTGTTCCTAACTCCAACCTAGATTTCCTCTGCTGCATTTTGAGGACTTTGCTCCTGGTCTCATCCCCTAGAGCTATCAAATTTGTCTTTAACAGAATGGTGCTCACAGTTTGCCTTGATCCTGCCTGGTTTCTGCTCCAGCCTCTCATGGTCTCACCTTGCTTCCTCACCTGCCACAACTGGGTGTTAAAAGGTAACGAGGGTGGCTGGTGAGCCCAGGCTGCTTTCCTTTTCCATACTCGGTCCTTCTTTTGGGCCTGAATTGCTTTGTCTAAATTTTGGGTTCTGACTCTCTCCTTTCAGTGCAAAGTCTTTTGGTCGTGGGGCTTCTGACCCTGCTGTCCCAAATTGCCGTAAAGGCTAAATTAGTGGCCTCCTTCCACCCCTACGGCCACGTCCGTGCCCTGCAGGTGTTACTGTGTCCACAATTTGGTCTTCCTGTAGAAGCTTTTATACATTGCGCTGCAAGTTCCAGCCATTCTGCTTCAGATTAATCCTCAGCAAATCTAGTCGTAAAGAATCCCTATATTCCAAAAATGGAGTAATGAAGCAGAATTTTAGCCATGTATCTGAAACTATATTGCAATTCAGTGATAGTCTAGAGTACTAATCCTAGTTCTACCGTTCATATTACTATTCCTCAATTATACTGTTGCCCCCTCGGTTTCATACTGTACATGAAAAAGCATGCAAGGTGCATTACTAGCAATGCAGCATATAGATTTTACAGTCTTTATTGTAATAGGCCCGACAAAATTAGAGGGTGCATGGGTCAGGGGAGCATTCCAAAGGGCATAAAGTAATGGGTCTCAACCTTAGACTCAAGGCACCACTTCATAATTTTTTTGAATTTACTGGCATCCTGTTCCAAAAAAAAATTATTAAAATATAACATGATTGGAAACATTTTTAGAAGTCAGGGTAGATTCGTACGTTATACCTATAGTTTGCACACTTGAGGCAATGTTGAATTTCTTATAGACTAACTAGTGACAGACAGAGACTCCCTCTTCCCCCAAAGCTTTTGTGGACTGAAGTCACTTCATCAGATGCTGTGAGCTTCAGCCCATGAAAGCTTGTGCGACATATATGTATACTTGTCAATTGTGGTTAATCCGTAAGTTGCAAATCTACCCTGCCTTCTACTTGTCTTTAGACTAACATGCCTAATTAGGTCTTGCAACATATTTTTAAACAGACTGCAAGAACATAAATGAACAAACATAATATTATAATATAATTAATGAGACTCACGAACCTGGCGATTCTTGCAAATATCTATCAAGTAAAACCCATAAATAGCTTTCATTGTATTGTCTCAACTTACATATGGGGAATGGCGTGGCTAAGCTGGAGGCAGCTTTGGTACAACTAAGACACAGATCTGGGCAAATGAGGAAATGGGGGGTGAGGGGAGCTCTGTCAGGGCCTAAGCCAGTGCTGCTGCTTCAGGGAGGTGTTAAACTGAGGTGCACATACTTAGAAAATCAGCATAAAGGGTCACTGTTCAAACTCATGGGGAAAACTACTATTTATTAAATAATAAATAGACTTCCAAGTGCCAGAAAGACAAGCGAACACTCACTATAGAATCATAGGAAGGTAGGGCTGGAGCGGACCTCACAAGGTCATCTAGGACTAAACCACCCCAGCCAGGTGTCTAACCAGCTATTGAAACTTTTCAAGCATGGAGATTCCACAACTTTTCTAGGTAGCCTGTTCCAATGCCTGTCCACTGTCATAGTCAGAAAGTTCCTCTTAATCTCCCTCCTAAATTTCCCTTGCTGTGGCTTGATGTCTTTGCTTCTACTTCTGTCCCCTACAGCCACAGAGAAAAGCCCATCTCTGTCTTCCCTATAATCACCCTTCAGTATTTGAAGACTGTTATCAACCCCCCCCCCCAATAGTTTTTCTCCAGGCTAAATACCCCTGGTTCTCAGCCTTTCCTTATGAGATTTATCTCCCAGGCCCCTGATGGTTTTTGTAGCCTGGTGCTGGACTATTTCCAGCTGTCCATGTTTTTCTTGAAGCTGGGCCCAAAACTGGACACTACTGCAGATGACACCTCACCAGTGCTGCGTAGAGAGAGAGAATGTCTTCCCTTGACTTGCAAGTGACACTTCTGTTAATATAATCCGGTATGCTGTTCAGTATGCTGATGGCTCTTTTTGCAACAAGAGCACACTTTAGGCTCATCTTCACTTTATGGTCCATTATAATCCTGAGGCAGGAGTGTCTCCGCAGCCTGGAGGTAAAGTTATAGGTATAGTATAGTTTAGAAAGTATAAATTCGGCTTCAAACCCACTGCATGCAGCTGTGCAGTGCTTGACTCCTTTATCAACCACAAACTTTGACCCGCTTTTGATTTGGCCTGCTCAGTTACTGACTTGCTTTATGTCTGTATGCAATATCAGTACTGTCCACAGAAGCATTGGGTCATTCTGCAAACCATGGATTGGCAGAGCTGTAGCATGTTTCTTAGCAGTTGGTTAGTTATTTACAGTTCTCATTGTTTTCCCACACTAATGGAATTGTTGGCCTAATACTTCATACCTTTAGTTATTGAGCAAGTAGTGTTAGAGCAAATTATTAGAGGTGCACCGATGCATCGGTCCAATATCAGATCGGCACTGATATAAAGAAAATTGACTATAACAGAAGTTGGCCTGAAGTGGCCGATAATTTGGCTGATAAATGCTCGTGTGTGCACAGCCTCAGTGCAGCATACAGGCAGCGAGAAGCATAAGCCTGGCACCTTGGAGAGCTACGTCCAGCTGGTAAGGTGGGTGTGGTGGGAGGAGGGAGAGAAGAGGCATGCGGGGGCAGATCAGTGCCCCCCCATGGTGTGGGAGGGAGTGGGGCTAGGGTAGGCATTGCCCAGCAAGGGCTGGGCAGGTGCAGGATGGGAGCTGCAGCTTGTCCGGTGGGTGTGGGGAGCTCCCGTCACTGCGCACTGCTTGTCCAGTGGGTTGTCCTGTTGTTGTTCCCGCTGCTCGACCCCAGCCTGCAGCTGCAGCCCACCCTGCCCTGCCTCGTGCAGATCTGAGGGCACACCCCCTCCCCCCATGCCCTCCTGGACAAGTGGGGGGGAGCAACAGCAGGAGCTGCTGGACAAGCAGGCGAGTGCTGGACTAGTGGCTCCCCGGATGAATGGTGTGCAGCGGCAGGAGCACCCCCCTGCACCACTAGATGAGCTGCAACTCTGTTGTGCACCTGCCTTGCCCTGCCCCAGCTGGGCAGTGCCTACTCCAGCCCAACTCCCTCCCTCACCCCAGGGGGCATTGATCTGCCCCCCCCCATGCCTCTTCCCTCCCCCTCCCCTTTTACCACAACAGACTTACCAGCTGCACTCAGCTGTATCAGAAATCAGATCGGTATCAGCCAATATGACTCCTTAAAAATCAGCTATTGGTATTGGTTCTCAAAATGTCTATCAGTGCACCCCTACAAATTATAGTTTTTAGTAATGATTAACGTAAACTACCAAAAATGATTGTATTTAGCCCTTCAGTTTTAAAGCTATAGAACAACATTTAATCTAAAGCGGAAGCCTGCAGTCAGAGGGGGTTGTTTATTTCATGTTTTGGTCATCCTTTGTTAATTTCTGTATTTTAGCCACTTTTGTAATTCTGATAAAAATATGCATGCCTAATCATTACAGATGATCTTCATTTGGTTATATTTAAATCACACTTATTTTTAAGTATTTATTTTTTTACAAAATGAGCACATTTAAAAGGTATAAAATATTACGTAAATAGTATGGGTCCTAAAGAGAAAAAAGCCAAAACTGATCATAATACAATATGAGGTCAATAACTCTTAATAGTAATTTTGGTAAGTTTTATTTCATAATCTGATTCAAGGATATATTTGTGTTAAAAAAAAAAACAATTCTTTCCTCCCCACCTCCCAAACTGTAGCAGTTTGAAACACCAGGGGAAAACAGACATTTTCTTATAAGGCACAGAAAATAAATGGTAACTTAAACATTGTATTTAGGCATGCTGTCAGACATTTTGCAAATCCTTTTAGTCTTTATTATCAACATAGCTATTATTGTAAATAGTACTTTAATAACTACTTATGGGATTTAAACTTGTTTCAAAATAAAAAATGAAAGTTTTAAAGCAACTGCTAAAGAATGTATTTTTAAAAAAAGAATTGACATACTTTATAGCAATAGAAATATTAGGGGACCGCCACTCTACAATATTCTAGAGAAAATATTGTTTTAAATGTGGTTTTAGAAACAATTGAAAAGTTGGACAGCACCAAGGCTTTTCAAATAGTTTATTAATCTGTTTATCAATTACTTGATAAAATAGTTTTTTATCAAAATAAAGAAGTAAGAAGTAACATTTCTCTGGCCATGTTAACTTGTTTTTCCATGCATTGTGTTTTCCATTTCTGTTTTTATGAGTAAGCATTTTTAGTTTGGAGAAGAGAAAACTGGGGGTTGGGGGGATTTAATAGCAGCTTTCAACTACTGTAATGGGTGATTCTAAAGAAAATGGAGCTAAACTGTTCTCAGTGGTGGCAGATGCAGAACAAGGAGCAGTGGTCTCAAGTTGCAGAAAGGGAAATTTAGGTTAGATTTTAAGAAAAACTTAGGTAGATCTTAGGAAAAACTTCCTCACTTGGAGGGTAGTAAAGCACTAGAATAGGTTACCAAGAGAGGTTGTGGACTCTCTATCCTTGGAGGTTTTTAAGCCCTGGCTAGACAAAACCTTGGCTGGGATGATCCTGCTTTGAGCAGTGGGTTGAACTAGGTGACCTCCTGAGGTCTCTTCCAACCCTATTTTTCTATGATTCTATGAAATATATGTAATACATTCTTTTTAAATGTGTGTAAGAGAATAAACAGGCTGTGCAGAGATGATGTTTTATCTTTGTTTTGCTTCTTTATGCTGTTTTCTTTAACCACAGACTTAAGACTTTATCCTGCAAGATGTTAAGACCCCTGTGATTAGGACTTTGATACTGTAGTAGGAGTAGGGGGCATAGGGGACATACCACATTACTGAGTCAAATTCATGAGTATGATAGGCTTTATCCTATATAGTTCCTTTAAAAGTTTGATCTCGCTCCATAATAAGACTAGTTAGGTTTTTACATCCATTGCCCTTGGAAGACTATTCCAGATGAGCAGGGGAGCAGGACCTGATGATCTCACGAGGTCCCTTTCAGCCCTAAACTTCATTCCTCTGATCTCCAACCTAAATTCTAATATAATAAAAGCCTTAGTCTGTCTGTCTTTCCATAACGCTCAGGGCCAACTGTGCATGCGCTGCCCAGAGGGTGCATGCCAATTAACTGTGAAGGCCTGGAATGTTATAACACCCGGCAGGGAGGGGGAGGGGAGTGGGAAGGGGGGTTCCGGTGGCAGTGCCCCCCTGCTGCTGCCACCTGGCCCTGGCAGCAGTTGGCACAGGGGGGAGGTGGTGAGAAGGGAAAGAGAAGATGGGGAGGAGGGTGCATGGGGCTGCACTGGGAATGGCAGGGGGTGGAGGCAGCCAGTGGGGGGATGCATGTGGCCGGATGCGGAGGGTAGGGGCGATGCACAGGGCCAGACATGGGGGTGGGGTGAATGGGGCCAGAGGTGGAATGGTGGCGGTGCTGGGTGGTGGCACTCTGTCCTCACCCATCCCCTTCCTCCGTCATTCATGACGGGCAATTTGCTAGTTTGTTTGTGTCTCAGGGCACTGTGGTGTACCTACTCTAAGGGCAGTGGCAGCTTATCTAGAGAGCTCTACAGCTGCAGGTTGCTGTGGCAGCAGCAGGCTAATGAAGGAAGGAGGCAGGGCCCTGGGCACATATAAGCCCCAGGGTTGGGGCTAGCAAGGGTTAGTTCCCCAGTAGCTGCCAGGGAAAGTCGCTCCTTCAGTGAAGAACTGCTCAGAGACACTATGGACGCCAGATATGCTGCTTACAGGACTAATGGGGCTCTGGGTACCCTGGGCTGCAAGACGCTCAATGACTGGGGAGAAGTTTGTCTCTTTAAAAGAGTCGGAGTGTACCCTGCATTGTTTGTATTATGTTATAGCCTAAGGGCTCATTTTTGTTTTTGCTTGTACACCAGTGGACTGGCATGAGGCTAATTGGAGAGGAGGAGGCCTCATAGGGGTACACTACCATGTTGACCCTCTCCAGTGCCAGAGAGGGTGCGGACACAGGGCTGCGGAGAGCCCAGTGCCAGAGGGCACAGCGACAGGGCTGTAGGAGAGCCCAGTGATAACAGAAGGCCGAATTAGACTAAGACCTCATTACAGGGACAACATTGATATACCATCTGCAAGGAATGGGGCGTGGTAAAGGGGCAGTTTTGGAGCCATGCATCTAGCCCATAAGGCTTGGGGTGTTTTACAGGGCACCTACTTAGAGTGGGACCCAGCAAGGGGTCTAAGAATCCACAGGGTTTAGTGGGGTCCATCAGGACTGTGACTGCACAGCAACTTGAGGGCAGCCTCCCTATCTATTATCTAAACCAACAAGATGTGACAGGTGAGATTAGAAGGCACCCGCAGGGTGAAGCTGGCACAGTCACGGAGCCCTAGAGGCATCATGGCCATCCCTGGGGCTCCTGCACTGTGACATTTTATATCTATCTAGTTTATACTTATTTGTTCCAACCTTGCCCGTTTATTTAAACAGTTCTGTCTCTGCTGTTTTCCCCCTTTTTATAACTTATAGAGAAAAATTATAATCTTTCTCTCTGCCACCATAAGCATAAATATATCAAGCCCTTTTAGTCTCATCTTTTCTCATTGCAGTTTTTATTTTTCATTTTACCTCTGTCTTTATTCAGAATTGGTTTTAAAGCCATTCATGCCATTGAATTCTGACTAATAGGTTGAATTACATTCCCTGCCCCACTTTCCTAAATATTAGTACTATATTTGCTATTCTCTACCAGAAGGTCCCACCCTCATCTTGACAGTTTTGTAAAAAATTCCTTCCTAACATGAAAACAGTGTGATTAGTGTCCCTTTTTTCAGAGTTTTGGAATTGAGACTAACTCCCCATGCTCCTTAATTCAAGGCCATTAAGCTCTTTGAATTTTGCTTCTAAATTGGATGCGACAAGTTGTTTCCTTACTCTTATTTCCTTTGGCCATCCTTTCTTTATCCTTTTTTGACATCATCCTTGTATCCTCTTTTGACATCATTCTTATTGGTTTTACTTTGGGGCTAGTAAGATGTAGGTGATCTTAATTTTTATCCTAGCCTCCCGAATTCATTCTTAGTTTTATATTTACTTAGCTGTCTGAAGATTAATTTTGATGATGCTTGACTTTTGGCATGTTTCACTTCATCCTTATGGTTTTTGATTTCAAAGATGTAATTGTTTTTGTTGATGCATCCCTTTTTCCATATCTTGTAGAGTCTCTGCCTACTAGTATCTCTTTTTTTGAGGTTTATTATTATGGCTGCTGAATGATTAAAAAAAATTAATTGCAATTAATCGCGAGATTAAAACGTAATTTCATAGTTTCATAGTTGGTTGTGTCGGAAGGGACCTGAGCAGATCATCAAGTCCGACCCCCTGCCATGGCAAGAAAAAGTACTTGGGTCAAACGACCCCAGCATGGTGTTCGTCTGGCCTTGTCTAAAAGACCCCCAGGGTAGGAACCAGCACCACTTCTCTTGGAAGTTGGTTCCAGATCCTAGCTGCCCTGACAGTGAAGTAGTGCCACCTGATATCTAACCTGAATCTACCTTCTGCCAGCTTGTGACCGTTATTTCTAGTCACTCCAGGTAGCGCTTGGGGGAACAGGGACTCCCCCAATGCCTGCTGGTCCCCTCTGGCTAGCTTGTAACAGGCCATTAGATTCCCCCTCAGCCTTCTCTTGTGGAGGCTGAACAGGTTCAGGTCCCATAGCCTCTCCTCATAAGGCCTGCCCTGTTGCCCCCTGATCATGCGAGTGGTCCTCCTCTGGACCCTCTCCATGTTGTCCACATCCCTCTTGAAGTGCGGGGCCCAGAACTGGATGCAGTATTCCAGGTGCAACCTGACCGGTGTTACATAGAGGGGGAGGATCACCTCCTTGGACCTGCTTGAGATGCATCTGTGGATGCATGACAAGGTACAGTTGGACTTCCTGACTGCATCGCCACACTGCCAGCCTATGTTCATTTTGGCCTTAATAGTGATTCCAAGATCGTTTTCTGCCTCTGCACTGATGAGAGGGGAGTTCCCCAGCCTGT
>NW_017729032.1:35718792-35719246 GCF_001723915.1 Gavialis gangeticus
GCATCTAATGATTTGGTGACCTGGTCATAGAAGGCCACCGGGTTGGTTTGACAGGATCTGCCTCTAATGAACCCGTGTTAGTTGCCCCTAAACATAATCTCCCCCACTCGCCCCTCGTGGACATGTGCCAGAATAATTCTCTCAAAAAGCTTACCCAGGATCGAGGTAAGACTAACTGGCCTATAGTTTCCCGGGTTCTCCTTCCTCCCTTTTTTGAAGATGGGAACCACATTGGCCCTCTTCCTCTCCTCTGGCACCACACCAGAGCACCAGGAATGTTCGTAAAGCCATGCCAGGGGTCCCACAATGATGTCAGCTAATTCCCTCAGTACTCTAGGGTGGCGATCGTCTGGACCAGCTGACTTAAATACATTCAGTCCCTCCAGAATTTCCCTAACAAGTTCCTCACTAACCCTTGGCCTAGGTGCACCTCCCCTGGGATCTAAGGGGAGTC
>NW_017729032.1:35719989-35732485 GCF_001723915.1 Gavialis gangeticus
GTGTCTTACAGGGGCCCCACGTTACCCAGTACCTTCTTTTTGCCCCCTATGTATTTAAAAAAGGACTTCTTGTTATCCTTGATCCAGGTCGCTAGTCCAAGTTCCATCTCCGCTTTGGCGTTCCTGACTGCTCCCCTGCAGCCCTGAGCAACTGAGGTATAGTCATCCCTGGTGATGGCCCCTCCCTTCCATTGGGTGTTCGCCTCCCTTTTAGGTAGGAGACATTCTCGGATGCTTTTGGTGAGCCATGGGGGCTTTTGCGCCCTCTTGCCCCCTTTGATCCGTGTTGGGATTACCTTCCTTTGGGCTTGGAGGATCATCTCCTTAAGGAGCCTACCACTTTTCTTGGACACCTGGCTCCCCTCCCCTCTGGGACCTCAGTGCCTCCCCGACTATTCTCCTTACCTCAGTGAAGTCCGTCCTCGTGAAATCTAGGGATGGATGGATCTGTGTGTGTCAGCAGTGGGGAAGGGCCACTTTTCCCCCAGCAGCACAGGCAGGCATGCAGCAGAGAGAGGGAGGGTCCACTTTTTCCTCAGCACCAGCAGCGGTTAATGTACATTAAAAACATTAATGCAAAAACAAATTAATGCATTAATTTCCTGCATTAACTGCGATTATCTGAAAGCCCTATTTATTATTCATCATTTGAGGACATCTTCTCTACAGGTGTGTTTATTGTCATTCTTCACCATGGTTCTGCCTAAATGCTTTTTAAACATCTTTTAGAATTAAGACCGAATTAATGCAGTTTTGATATTTAACTGTTTTGAAAAGGAGAAAAAAGAGAAAACTCACTGTTACTAATCTGGATATTTAAATGTTTCAATTTAGTCCTTGAAATCTCTGCATTTTTACGATGTACAGCGTTCACGCTTACTTTGATCTCTGGCTCGAGATTTTTGGGGGAAAAATATTCAAATTTAAGATGTTGCCCTCCCCCAGTAATTAGATTCTATATGTGGGAAATCATATATTTGTTTATTTTTCATCTACAGAACCTAATTACGGGGGGGAGTGCATCTTTTTGCATCCCCCCCACTACTGTGGTCAGAAATAGTGGTAAGGAGGCAAGCAGCAGGGATGCAAGTGGCAAGTTGGGCAGGCAGTCTCACTTCTCCAGCCACCCTCCTGGCCTGGGGCACAGGATGGCTGCAGCTCCAGATCTGTCACTGGGTCAGGGCTGGGGCTCAGGCCAGAGTCAGAGCTGGAGCTGCATCAGCTGCCTGTCTTGGGCTGGTATTCAAATCCAAGATCATGCTTTTTTCTCCATGTTGAATGGGGGGAAAGTCCTCATCTTGGAATTGAGTAAATATGGTACTAGATGGGTAGCACATCAGTTTATTGTACTTTGGTCATTTTATCTCGGCAACAGAAAATATTTTCAAGTAAGTGTTTTCATATGTTCATTTTATGGTAGTGTATGAAAATTCTGAGATCCTGAAACTGTGAGAGAAATGTTTATGTGTTCTGTCTCTGAGAAGTTTTGCAAAGATGTGGTAGGGGAGATAGTGAGTAAACATCATTTTTTTTGTTTTTGTTTTGGTGAACTGTCATCTTTACGCAAATTGTCTTTCAATGGTAGCCCATGTCATATCAGGCTAAATAGAAAGAATGTATATTATATCACAAAGGAATGGGGATTTGTTAAAGTAAAACTGTGCAGCAGATGTGCACTCACTTTGTTGAATTCTAAAACAATTGAAAGCTGTTGTTTGCACTGGGGCCGGAAAGATGGTGAACACTTAAGTATCAAATGTGCTGTATTACTTGTTTTGGGGTAGATTTTAATCAAACAAAGCAAAAAGTCAAATTTGCAGAGGGCAGGTATAAGAAACTTTGTGGAAAAATAGGATTGAAATAAAAACAGTTTTGCAACTTTAGCTAAAGTTGCTAAAACTAAAATGTAGTACCTCTGCATGCACATGTAATATATCACAGTTTTCATAACATTGAAACAAAAGCTGAATACATCTCTCTGGTAATAAATCACTTGAAAAACAAAGTACAATCACAGCTTGGAAGTGCTCTTTAGTGTAAAGTCAGAAGTAGTTCCTTTTCCACAACATTTCTTTACATCAATGAGTTTGAAGCTGCATAAAGGAAAGTATTACTATTTTGCCATTGTGTAGCTAGTTGCATCACTTGTGAAAAAAGGCTGAAACAATTGCTACCAGCTGGCCTCCAAAGATAGCTTATTTGTCAGGGCATTTATATAAGGGGTTGAAAACAAGGTCATAGCAGGCTGATTCAGTCAGATTGGACCTTTTCAGTCCGAATGAATGCTGGCCTCTGTAGTATTCTGTTTTATCATAATTAGTGAGTTTGGCAAACATTGTGTTTCTGTTTTCTACATACTTCAGATGGCAGGACACCGTCTCCCTTTCTGGCAGTAGAAATGTGCATTCTCCATATATTGGGATAAAGAAAGTGGATGCCCATTTTCTCATACTTCTGATGCCAAAGTTATTCAAGGTCTCTAGGTTGAAGGTCTCCAGATAATTTTTATTCCTTCCATGTTCCTCTAAAATAATGAAGCCATTTGGATTCTCAAGTTCTATGTATGTACATTCAGGTAATCTGGGAGAATTCTACGAGGTTATTCCGTCCAGTAGAGAATCCTACCCAAAGCTGTGTGTACATACAATCATATGATGAAGCCCTAAAAAATGGAGAGCTTGCAATGCTCACATTGTGCAGCCAGGAGGGAGGCCCTGTGCATACATCTCAGTGTGCTCTGCAGGCCCCCTTAGTCTTCCTGGTGACAAATGGCAGCAGTGCATAGGGCAGCCCTGATTGGCTGACCCAGACTGGCCATGATTAGTCTGTTTCCCTGCAGCACAAAGTGAGCTTTTTGAAGAGGTTGAAGTCTCCTTCCTGCTGCAGTAGCAGTGTCCAGTGAGTGACACATTGTTTCCCTAGAGCAGGGGTCAGCAACCTATGGCATGCATGCTGAAGGTGGCATGCAGCAAGGTTTTTATTGGCACGTAGGCTGCTTCCCTCGCCAAGGGGTGGGAAGAGGCATGCCCAGATTGAGCAGTTGCCCGGGAACAGCCTTGTGCTGCTGCTGACCCCGGCCCCAGAACAACCTGACTGCGCCACTGACCCCAGCCAGGTAAGAGCCCCTGGTCCCATCCGTAGCCCGGCACCACCGCCAGCCCCTGCCCCGGGCTGGGGGACATCAGCGCCCCAATGACCCTGGCCCTGGCCCCAGCCCTGCACTGCCGGCCACATGCTGCTGGCCACGTGCTGCTAGCAAGCCCCAGCTGGCACCACTGCCACGACTGGCTCCGGGTCCGGCCATGCTGCGGGTAGACCCAGCCCCAGCCAGTACCACTGCTGCTGCAGGCCCCAGCCCCGGCCCCATTGCTGCCACCCGCCCCAGTCTAGTGCCACTGCTGGACCAGGGCCATCAGCAGCATGGGGATGGGGCCGTAGCCCTGCGCAGGCCCCGGCCCCATCCCAGTTGGCCACATGCTACTGGTGGGCCTGGCCCCAGCCCTTGCCATCGCTGCCACTGCCACTGGCCCCAGCCCCGTGCTGCCAGTAGACCCTGGACCCAGCCCCGCGCTGCTGGTGGGCCCTATTCCCAGTATTTACATACAACAGTAGTTTAATTAGTCCAGAAGAGAGCCATGCCTGTTATCTTGCCCTCTGTTAATGTGCCTTATGAAGAGAGGCTGTGAGCTATGGGACTCTTCAGCCTGGAAAAGCACAGGCTCAGGGGGGACCTGGTGGCTGCTGATAAGTACATAAGGGGTGTACATCAGGACCTGAGAGAAGGGGCACTCTGGTGAACAGATGAAGGAAGAACAAGGACCAATGGTCATACATTCCTCCAAGACTGTTTTAGGCTGGACATAAGAAAAAAATGTCTTTACTGTCCACGCCCCCAAGACCTGGAATAGACTCCCTCCAGAAGTGGTGCAGGCACCTACTCTGGACTCATTCAAGAAATGCTTGTATGCTTATCTTGCTGGGATCCTTTGACCCTAGCTGACTTCCTGCCCCTGGGGCTTGGGGCTAGACTCGATGATCTTTGAGGTCCCTTCCAGCCTTAACGTCTATGAAATCTATATATAGAGAGAGACCTTATAACACTAATATGCAGTGTGTCCTGCTATGTATTCTTCCGCCCTCTTTGTTTTTCTGATATGCCAGCACTCCGGCACCTTTCAAGGTAGACGTTATGGCTTTTTCAGCACTCCCGGCAAAAAACGTTGCCTACCCCTGCCATAGAGAGAGGGTGGAGAGATTCTGGAGGGCTACGTTCTCTTCTGAGAGAAGCCACAGCGTGTACAGACATTTGCTCTCCCAGGAGAAACTGTCCTGGGAGTGATTTAACCCTGGTTTTTCTGAGGTTATTTTATCTGCAGAGCAGCATTTTTACTCTAGAAGAAAAAGATTGAACATCTGTACACTTGTGGTTTCTCCTGGGAGAGCAGCAACCCTCCCAGGAGAAACTGAACGTCTGTACAAGACCTAAGCCTTTGTCAGATGCATTCAAAATATCTTCAAACATCATTTCAGTAGTCGTTATAGTTCTCACCATTGCTCTTTCTGACAGTTATACTGTCAGGCTTTAATCATGGAGAAGTAATCTTTTGCCGATATCTGGTACATATTTACTGGAGGTCCAGTAAAAAATACATAATGGTTGCTGGTCATCTGTTGATAATTACACTGTTAGTTGTTTTTTTGTTTGCAAAGGATGTATAATCAACAAGCTCACTTCAGTTGTAACCTGTTTGGGATAAAGACCTAGTACTACAGACCTTAATTCTTTTGCTGCTTCACTTATGAAGAGTAACCAGATGGAATTTTGTGAATAAAGATATTTAGAAGCTTCCAAGTCGTCTTCTGCCTGACCCCCTTTGTCACATTTGCTATAGTCAACTGCTTGTGAGGGAGAAAGGAGCTATGACAAATCATAAAAAATAAAATACTGCAAACCTAAAACAAAGTAAAATAGTATGCAGGTCTAACTCCTTGCCCTCAGACTTAAGATTTCTTTCCAACACATATTTAGAACATGGGTTTCATGCCATACAGAAGAATGTCACTTAAACATTTACAGTTTTAGTGATCCTGGAAACACATGGCTAATAAATCTTTTTGAAATATTTTTTTTGTATGGCTGGAAAATCCATGAAAATAAAACAAGATGAGAGGTTTTTGTTCTTTCATTTTTACAAATCTTTCTTTACTTAGTTCAGTGAATGATAAATAAGCTCTGCCTTCCTGCTCCAGAGTTTGATTCCATCTCTCTCAATGTTTTCAATTATGTTACTCTATTACTTTAAAATATTAAAATGTAGTCTGAGAGGGAATTAATAATTTTGGTCCAGCTGGAGACTAGAAAATTAGAAACTGGAACAAATTGCAGGATTTGGCATATTTTTTCCTCTTTTAATTCTGAGATAAGACAGCTTTCTTTCCAATTTTAGTATTTTTTTTTCTTGTGCACCTTTTAGATTTTAGAGGTTAATAAAGGAACTGGTAGGAGATGTTGTCCACTTGCAGAATCTGAAGAAATGCTATCAATAGTATCACTGCTTAAGATTTGTGCTGTTTTTGTTGTTACAGGCCCAACTGAGTTTTTCCAAATTACTTCTAGCTGCTTGATTCCCAGTGTTAAAATTATTTATTGAAAGTGACAGATTAAAATTGGATTCTTCAGGCTTTGTAATTTGGGTAATATGCATAGGAAATATATTGTTGGCTTCATTTCTAGTGAGCCTTGCTTTTGACAGAAATCATTGTGAATAGCACCTTGATGATATCTGTTGTTTTCTTAGAAAGAGAGAAACAGTTGGTAAGGAATTTTGAAATAAATAATGGCCTAAGCCATTTTTGTATATGGTTAAGTCAGGGTTGCCAAACTCACCTGGTCTCATGGGACAGATGAATGGCATGGCACAAGTCCGTGGGCCAGATCGGATCTATGGAACCCTTGCCTGCATGCCTGATCCACAGCACACAGCACCCACTTAGGCTGCTGGCACCAGTGAGCACCAAAGGCAGCACAGGACCAGTCTGGCACAGGGTGTGGGTCATTGGGACAGCACTGGAGTTCAGCTCATAAAGCTCTGTGTGCTGTATTGGTTTAACTGAAATTGTGGTTAATTGAAGTAGTCTAGTACTTGGAGCGTGTTACTGTTTAACAGTTTATTGATATATTTAGTGATATGGAAGAGAGCCATGAAAAACGTTAAAAAATTAGCTTGATTTAAATTCAACTACAGCCACAGTAGTGATAATTATCATTTTAAAATAATTGTGTGATATCACTCTAGAGCAGAGTTAAATTTGTTGTTCCCACCTATGAATATTCGTAATATGCATCAATGTCTTTTAAGTTAAACATTTTAATTTAACCTTCAGCTGAATTCCTAAAATCCACATGTACAAATACTAGTTGTTTAAATACCGTAATGCGTCTTACCTCAAACTAGTTTTAACGACTTGATTGTCCCTCAGCTTTGACATAGGTTTTGTCTGGAAATATTTAATATAATTCTCTATTCAGAATCGTATCCCGTTTATTTAAAAGCAACTAAAAATATCCTAAAAAGTCATGGTCTTGTCCTGCTAGTGTCTTAAAGCTTCAGGAAGAACTTCAGTTTTGTTAATGTTGCTAACTAATGGAGCTTTTTTAAAGCTAAGTTGTTCTTCATTTTTGATCAAAGGTTCCCTGGCTCAGTATTCAGTAAGAGCAACCCTCCCCCAAAGTGAATAAAAATGGTATTGACTCAAATCCAAAATGAGGTTTTCTCCCAATCAACCTGAGCTGCCACCTGCCATAGGTCAGGGTGGATTGTGCGGTGGGAAAGGGGGCTCAGGGTTCATGAGGCTAGGAGAAGGTGGGAGGAGACTATGCAGGTTGGGGGGAGACCTGCTGTGTGTGGCTTGGTAGGGGCAGGACCAGGCACTGGGGAGAAGCAGCCGGGGGGCAGGCACAGGCATGGCAAGGGCAAGAGATAGGAGACAGGTGGCACTTGGGCAAGCGCAGGCATGTGAGGGAAGGGATGGGAGTGTGAGAGCAAGTGGTAGTGGGGCAGGCACTGGGAGGGCAAATGGTGGAGAAATGAGCAGCAGGAGGCCCAGCACAGGCAAGCAAGGGTTGGTGAGGAGGACGAGGAGTAGGGAGGGCAGGGGTCTGGATCCTCATCCCCCTACTGCTGCTTTCCCTGCCACAGCAGTGTGGGGCATGGATTTAAGACTACCCTCCAATAATTAGATTCAGTTAATTGAAAATTATTACAAAGGTATAATTTCCCATGTACAGAAGTTAATAAT
This sequence comes from Gavialis gangeticus, assembly GCF_001723915.1. Lineage (NCBI taxonomy): Eukaryota > Metazoa > Chordata > Crocodylia > Gavialidae > Gavialis > Gavialis gangeticus. Next base: position 35,727,289 of record NW_017729032.1, read on the forward strand.
TGGAGAGTGTCTTAAATTCACAGTCATCTTGGATTTAAGTAAATACTGTACATGTTATCAGAGGTCTATATTGAAGTCTGCAAAGTGGTGAAATCTACATTAACCCTTTCAACAACAAACATTCAAATATATGGTTATTTGTTTCTTGAAACTTTTGCATACTAAGTGATGTTCAGAACAGAAATATGTTTGGAGATAATTTTTGTTCAATATGCTGATATATGAGAAAATTGTTTCATCTAGTAAGTCAAGATGAACACACTTCATCTTCATGAATTCTTTTAGAAATTCCAAATCAAATGTTTGATTTTTTTTTCTAGATATGATGGATTACAGTTTTTACTAAGCAGCCTTGGAAAAGTATTTCTGTTCTGTGGATGAGTAATAGATTTCTTTTTTAACAGGGGATCAGAGGACATTAATGTTTTTTTTTCCGTAATGTAGAGGGTGTTTGAAATTACTATTATTTTTTTTTTCACTTCCAGAAGCTAGAATTAAAATGGTGGCTCAAAACCTCAGCTGTAAGAAGAATGGAAATTATTTCACAATGGATTTGATGATTCACAATGAAACTCATTATTTCTGAATTCTAAAGATCATTAAAAAATCATATTGGCTTAAGAGAGACATTTTTATTATATATCTCAAATCCTGTTTAAAGACTTCTAAATAATATTTTCTTTTCATGTATATAATAAAAGTGTTTCTCTCAACCTAAAACACTTTTTCTTTGCTGAAATGGAAAACTTTAGCTTTGTAGGGAAGTTGTATCATTGGAACACTGCTTTCTCGTAAATGAAATTTTGATTAAATTGATACTGTTGTGCAGACTTTTTCATCTGTGCATGCACAAACTGTTTTCACACTGCAAGCTTTGTTAGAAAGCCCCTGTACAGGGAGGGAGGCTAGAGGGGAGACTTTTCAAGTATGATTTTTTTTTTTAATAGGCAGGGTCAAGCAGTCATTCTCACTCTTGCTGCTGTTTTCCTATGGAACATGCCAACCCTGAAGTGTCCTGCCATCCCTGAAGGCCCTGCAAGGCATATAGGACACCTCTATTATTATGATGAAAATGGTTTCCAGTGAGAGAGAATGTGACCACTTCAAGCTCTCTTCCTATTTGGCAACAACTATAACAGATGTTTTCAACCTTTTTTGATAAGTGCAGGTGTTTCAACCTTTTTTGATAAGTGTACCTCTGGCGGCCAGACATGGGGAGGGCTGGGGGGGGCAGGTAGCATGTGGCTGGACATGGGACAGCGTTAGTGCGGGATGGTGAATGGCAGCTGCTGCAGCATGCAAACTCCACCCCCCCCCTACGTCTGACTGGCTGGGCAGTGCCTGTGCAGCCCACAGAGGGGTGCCGCTGCCCTCGCCCCACCCCTGCTCCTGGGAGGTGGCAGCGTGGGGTGGTGAGTAGCAGCTGTCCCTGCCCCCCCATGCATACCCCTTAGGGCCTTCCCAAGTACCTCTGGTTGACAACCCCTGAACTATAGTATCTCCACAGATTTAGTTACAGGAATGAGGTAACCATCATCTGTTAAGAAAGGTCCAGGTTGCAGTTGTCACTCATTCAATTGCCACTGAAATGCATCCCCAGTAGTGCTTCATGGGCTTGATTTTTGACACCTCTAGTTTAAGGAGATTTTTGTGGACTATGCTTTTGTATTACACTTCCTGGGTATAGTAGAAATCCATTCACAATTTGAGGGTTATGTTGTGGGAAAGGGATCTAATTTTTTTTTTAAATAGGGGTATGATGAAGCAATGACTAATGTATAGTTACCATGCAGAGTTAGACAAGTGTTTTGTGTTATATATAAGCCATTTAATACATACAGGTAAAGTTACTTGCTCTATTTAAATGTTTACAGTTGCAAATGATTTCTAAAATATTGATGTGCTGTTATGTTTTCAATCAACAGCCTCAAACCATTAGGATTCTGTTCAGCTTCATTTTGTAGTTCTCGCATATCAGCAATGTGAGTGTCAATGTGACTGACTGTCTGGTAATATGTTATATACATTTAAAAACAAAATTCCTTTTGTGCTTTGGCAGTAACCAAAAATGAAAGGCACACAGTTTAGTTTTTTTAAAAACTGGAGTTAAAACAGATACCACTCATGCACTTGAGTATGTCTGTGAATTTGCCCATTTTCTTGAAATATTTTTGTGCTTTAACTGTCCCTCTGTGCAAGGCCTGCACAAAGGTGGGAAACTGACAGATTGGTTAACTGCAGAGAGAAAATAGTGAAATTAACTGAAATGCTGGAAGACAAGCAAGTTGGAAGACGTGTTCTTTTTTTTAATCTTTCAGTTATAATTTTACTAGTTACTTGTAAGAGTAGCATGTGTCAGATTTTCAGATAAGGTGTCCCTATGGATCCTCTTAAGTCCACAGAGCAAGTTCTTTATTATAACTTTTCTTACAGGTATGCCTGGGTATGCTCAATCTCCTTTATACAGTTAGCTTTTACCATCTTTGTTCACTGCTGAAGGCATGTGGTAGTTACAGGAGTAGTTTTGTGGTGTATGGCAACATTTTTTGGGGAATGCACTTGGAAATGTGCTAACAAGTTTGGTGTAATGTGTGCCCCTCCTTCAAAATACATACCATATTGCCCCAGTTTATAAGTCAATTCTGTGTTTTCAGGTTCAGTTTTAGGAAAGGCAGATTTTCTGTGAACAGAATTTGGTGAACTTCAGATAAAGCCCTTGGATTATTAATGTTGTTACAAAAACCCACAGGAGAATCCAGTTAACTGAGAAAAGGAGCCAAAGGGGTAATGCATTAAGAATATTAAATTGAAAAACACATGGAAAAAATTCTGACTTGACATTTTTTCTGCACATACAAATACAAAAATTAAGGCTGTAGGGGGCCTAATTATAGGCTGACCTCACATGAGTCATGCCGTCTTATGGTTCTTTTGGACAGGACGGGGGGAGAGGAAAGGTATCTTATTGTAGTGCTCTCCTTATAAAAATATATATATGCAAAATAAACACTTGTAGATGTTTATTTAGTAGAAATTATATCCAGAATTTTCAATTTTTAAAACTTTTGTGCACCCAAAAATGTTTTTGTCATGCCATCCAGAAAAGAGAGACTATCAGCTGACCTGCCAATACAATTAGTGTTCAGTTTGCTTTACGTGAGTAGACTTGTATCAGTGGCTGGAGAGACGTGCTGTAACTGGTATTTCTTCTCTGATCCATCTGCTCTTTGTACTCTCCTAATATGTGCTGCAGAAAGTGAAAAATTGATCTCTCTCAGGTAGGTTTGAAAAAAGTTAACACATCTTCATTCAACCAAAATATTAATACAAATTTGAACCAAGTTCATAGAATAAACTTATTCCAGAAAATTCCCTTCACTTAGCTGGCACAGAAGGGTAACAGTTTTTGACTGTTGAGTTGAAGGGATGTGATGTGTATATTGGATGAGAAATACTGAGATTTTCATCTTGAGTTAGTCCTTGTGTGATGTAGTTCCATCTGTTTCATTGGCACTGATTGGAATAGATGACAGTGTGTTATGCTAGAGATGGACACTCACCAAGCTCCTGGATCCAAACACTTTTAGATTTGAAGGATATTTGGATTTCAGCGGTGTCTTTGGCCTATTCTTATTTGAAGAAAGTAAAATGATCTCAGCATGTCGTTCCCACAGTAAGGTTACATCCTAGCCATAGCTTCTCAAGTGCTGCTCTTTCCATGGATGTCTTTGTTCTAACTGCTAATCTGAATTTGTGGGATAATTTAAACTGCTGATCATTTATTTATACAAAATGATTGGTTAGCAGTATTTAGCTAAGGGAACTTTTCTGCTTATTAGAACATGACTAGGGACCTATCCAAATTGAGGAAGCAGATGGCCAGTATCATGGGCAGATTGTAGGGCTGGATGCCATTTTCATGGGCTTATCATGGTGCGGCCACTCCATGCCTCTGGCTGCAGGGCCCTGGTGGCCCCACCCCTCTCTGCTGATTGGTTGAGAGGGCTGTCTGCCATATGGCCTCATCCCTCTCCACCAACCAGTGGCAAGGGATGGGACTGCATGACTGAGAGCCCAGTGGCCAGTCAGCTGCGAGGGGCAGGGCTATATGGCTGTCAGCGCTCTCAGCTGATCAGCAGCTAGACACGGGGGCGGCAGCCACCTTGGCTGGTCCCTTTTGTGCTGGCAGCCCCCTTCCCTCCAGTAGGCTGTCCATCTAGGCTACAATATCCATGAGGACTGCTGGATCCAACTGGGGAGCCAGCATTTTATTTATGACAAATTTTTTTTGCAGATTTTGTGGACATTGCCCTATTTCATGGACAATACTCAATGTTTTTCTAAGAATAGATTCCTCTACATCTGAAATGCTGGTATCTTTCTGAATTAATATTTTTGTAATAAATTGGAAAGTAGTATGCATATTGGCTACTTTGATTGCAAAGGCTTTTGCATATTGGCTACTTTGATTGCAAAGGCTTTTCCTGTTAGAAAGCAAGCCGGTGGGGCACCTTATAGAGTAACTTGTTTAGTGAGGCATAAGCTTTCGTAGGCTACAGCCTACTTCATCAGATGCTATGAACAGACTTGAAGACAGCAAAGGTACTTAATAGAAAGGAGTAAAGTCATTTTTAAATGCAAAGGTTTGGGAAAGAAGGGGATGCCTGCTGAGAGAAGTGAAGCTGGGTTGAAGAGCTCAAAAGGGATGCACAAAACATTTAACCCATTGAGGATTATAGAGATGATAAAAGCTAGTCCAGGTAATGAAATAAGAATCCAGAGTCACTGTTGAGAGGAGTTTGCTGTTAAATTTTTTTGATTATGCTATATCATGATCTTTGTTGGAATTTTGCATGATCCTAGTTTAGAAAGGCAGTTCTTAAGTCAGCCATCACCTGCAAACATCAAAGTCATGTCAACTTTAATGTTTTAATGATGCTTTTTCAGAGTTTGTTACAGTAGCTAATAAATCAACACATGAAGACTAGTATTTGCATAGTTTCATAGTTTCTAGGGTAGGAAGGGACCTGAGCAGATCATCAAGTCTGACCCCCTGCCACGGCAGGAAAGAGTACTGGGGTCAAACGACCCCAGAAAGGTGTTTTGCCTTGCCTCCTCTTAAAGGCCCCCAGGGTAGGAGCCAGCACCACTTCTCTTGGAAGTTGGTTCCAGATCCTAGCTGCCCGGACAGTGAAGT
>NW_017729032.1:35732664-35738862 GCF_001723915.1 Gavialis gangeticus
ATCCCCCCTCAGCCTTCTCTTGTGGAGGCTGAACAGGTTCAGGTCCCGTAGCCTCTCCTTATAGGGCCTGCCCTGCTGCCCCCTGATCATGCAAGTGGCCCTCCTCTGGACCCTCTCCATGTTGTCCACATTTCAAATACGAATCCATTCATATCCCTACCATTGCAGATATTTCTATAAAATTTGTGGTTAGAACTATATGCCCCAACTCTTAATACCAAGCAAATTTTTAGGATAACAGCTACAAGTTTCTGATGCTTTATTTTTTAAGGCTTGACTTAAAAAAAGAGAGAGAGAGAGAGAGAGAGTGTGTGTGTGTGTGTGGAATCAATGAGTCAGAAGAGACCTAGAGAGAGCATTGAGTCTGACCCCCCTGCCATGGGCAGGAATGAGCACTGGGGGTGGGAGGGGTCATAAGACCCCAGCCAGGTGCCTATCCAGTCTCTCCAGTGTGTGTGTGTGCACGTGTGCGCGCTGGGTTTTTGGTTGTAGCAGTGTTGGTTTAAGACCATAGGCAGGGAAGGGTTTTTTTGTAGATGTAATATCTTTTTTTAGATCAACTGAGTAGTTCTAACTACTCAGTTGGTTTAATAAAAGATATCACATCTACTCAAAGAACCTTGCCTACCTATGTATATATATCGAATTACAGCACACTGGAGCAGCCCCCCTGCTCATGTACAGGCACCCCATAAAAGAGGAGTCAGACCAGCCCAGTAAGCACATCCTAGTCTGAGTCTCTTCTGTCAGTAGGAGGTCAGATAGCTGGCTGAATCACTGATACAGTACTGGCATGAAAAAGCTCAAATATCTTCCCTTGCTCTTCCTTTGCAATACTTGATTTTTTTTCTCTAAAATCTGGTTATGTTGCTCCTTGGAGTGAATTTACAGAGGGGCTTGAGAGATAGATAGTAAAGCTGCACCTCATGGCTGCTTTTATGGATGGGAACTTATCCATCCAGTCAGCCTCCTTTTCCACATCCTTCCTCATTCTCTCCTGAAGACAGCTAACTGTTAAATACTCTGTTTGATATTTGCACATTTATAGAGTGTGAGCAAGAATAAAAGAGTAAATTGCTCCACAGGTGTTAGAAAGGCATAACTAACTGTGTGCAGGACAAGTAACTGTTATGCATCTCTGCTGGAGGTCTCTTCTATTGAGAGGCAGGACATGAATAATTATTAGTTTAGTGCTCACAGTGTATGTATACTCTGTGAGGGACATGGGTGAAGACAGCTAGTGCCTGTATCTGAGAAGCCTTCTTTAGCAGACCTCTGGTAGTTTCAATGAGGAAAGTGTTCATATGATCACATAGTTGTGAGGACTTCGACAGAAGAATTAAACAATAGTGTGATATTCAGTATACAAGCCTCCTCACTTCCAATAGGAAGCATCTTGGAGATGTACAAAAACAGGTGACAAATTAAGCACCAAATCAATTTGAAAATTTCCAGCAGCAGTTGCTGTAGATTTTTGGTTAAAAGTATTAATGCTATTTGGACTCTGAAAAAATGGAGGTTGTGATTTGTCTTCTCAGCCATACTGAGTTGTAGAGGAAAAATGAAAAAACCCCAAGACTTTGCTGAAGGCATAAATAGTGTCAGAGTGATGATGTAGCTGTGATGGTTTGGAAATTATGTGAGGGGCAAGGATTTCTTAGGATGACATATTTTATTTGACCAACTGTGTAGTTGGGATAAAGTTAGACAAACTTTTGAATGCAAGACATGCTTTGTCAGGTTTCTGATCACAGGAACCAGGTACAGCTTAGTGAAAAATACCATAGGGGAGGGGTTGAGAAATTTTCAGGGGTAGCAGACTTGCAGACAGGCAACTTTCTGACACCAAGTACTATAAAGAGCTTAGGGAGGGACCCCACATCAGAATTTGCTCTGGAACTGGGAAATGTCATCAAATCCTTCTTATGTCAGCTTTGGGAAAAACAACTTCCACTTATCATCCCCTCTCCCACCCATTATGTTCCAAAGATCCATAAACAAGGTAACCCTGGCAGACCCATCATATCCAACTGTCATACCCTCACAGAGGTGCTATCAGGATTCATAGAAACTCTCCTGAAAACACTTGTCACTCAAAGGACAAGTTTTCTGCAAGACACTATGGACTTCCTCAGTAGAATCCAGAATACCGACCACCTTCCTAAGAAGGCCATACTTACAACTATGGATGTACCAGCCTCTACAGTAATATTCTACACCATGAAGGTGCAGCTGCCTGCCTAAAATACTTGCATGAGCATGGAGTAGACTCAGATTTGCAACATATCATAAATCATCCACTTTATCCTCATACACAATAGCATCACTTCCAAAAGTTGTCATTTTCTCCAAACCACTGGCATAGCCATGGGCACAAGGATGGCTCCTCAATATGCCAGCCTTTTCATGGGTCACCTGGAGGAAAAATATTTAGAAAATTGCACCATCAAACCTGCACTATACCTATGATACATAGATGATATTCTCATCATCTGGACTGAACACCTGGACTCACTCACTGACTTCTACCACAGGTTCACCAACTATCATCCCTTGATCAAACTGTCTGTGGAATACTTCTACACTAATATCAACTTTCTAGATGCCACAATCCATATCCAGGATGGCACTCTACAAACCACTATATACAGAAAGCGTTCAGAACCTAACATCTAAAACAAATGCCTTTTCATAAATATGACAAGGGACTTTAAATGCATATGCCTTAAATGGGCAAGGGACTCTAGGCACTTTACGTTAAGTTGATGGAAGCTGTTTTATTGCTTGATTAGACTGGGAAATACACTAGACTCAGTGACTCCTGACTTTAAAAGATATTGTTGAAATGTGTACAAACAGCTGTGTCTTACTGGGATTGCTCAGAGCATAAGAACAGTGAAGCCAATAGGAACAGGTTATAATACTGTAGTCAAGGGAATTCTGCAGATCTAGTAGTTGTTGTGGTCGAGACTTGAATTGAATGTTTCTGGGATATAACTGTAAATGGTTTAAAAAGAGGGAAAATCCACAGATATTTTGCAGATATAAGTTTGATTGAGAAAAATATTCTAATGTTAGGGGTGGGGAAAATTGAGGTCTAAGATTTAGGCAATGTCTCTGGAAGCCTTTTTTTTTTGCTTGTGGACTTTGTGGGTGCATCTACACGTGCCATTAGGGAGCACAATAGACTGCAGAGCTTATTGCTCCTGGGCTTTTGGTTTACACCTGCAACCAGAGCACAGCACACTGAGCAGGGTCTCAGCAGCCCTGGCTGGCAGGGGGCCTGGGGGGGTCAACCTTCTAGTCTGGGGTTGCTCCAACTAGGCACATTATGTTGTGGAGGAGGGGTTGGCTGGAGCATAAAGGTGCTTCAGCATGGGGCTAGCCAGTAGGCAGCTCCCACACTAAAGCACCCTCGTGCCACAGCCAGCTCAGCATCCACATGTGTGCTGCTGTTCACTAAAAACTCGACAGCAAGGTAGGACTTGTATTTAACAGTCCCACCCTTCTGTGGAGTTTGTTTTGTGTGCACTAATAGGGGCCCTTGTGTAGATGCTGAGATGTTTACTGTGCAGTTCATTAGTCAACTGAACAGTGAAGTCTTGTGTAGATGCACCCCGTGTGGCAAAAAGAAATCCAACTGGGAATTGGTTGTTTCCTCAAGAAAAGTGAAAGGGCTTTTTGGATTTATAGTTTCATAGTTTCTGGGGTCAGGAGGGACCCGAGTAGATCATCTAGTCCGACCCCCTGCCATGGCAGGAAAGTGTACTGGGGTCAAACGACCCCAGCAAGGTGTTCATCTAACCTCATCTTAAAAACCCCCAGGGTAGGAGCCTGCACCACTTCTCTTGGAAGTTGGTTCCAGACCCTAGCTGCCCTGACCATGAAGTAGCGCCTCCTGATATCTAGCCTAAATCTTCCCTCTGCCAGCTTGTGACCATTATTCCTGGTCACTCCTGGCAGTGCTCGGGGGAACAGGGACTCCCCCAATGCCTGCTGATCCCTGCTGACTAGTTTATAACAGGCCACTAGATCCCCCCTCAGCCTTCTCTTTTGGAGGCTGAACAGGTTCAGGTCCTGTAGCCTCTCCTCATAGGGCCTTCCCTGCTGCCCCCTGATCATGCGAGTTTAACACCACTGAATATATTTCTGATCCTGTAATAGGTTTCTTTCATTTCCTTTCTAAATTTCTGAAAGATAATTTTGATTCTAAACCTTTGACTACTCCAGCAAACCATCTGGCATGTTCATGTGCAAGAAGAAAAGAGAACTTTGGCTGCCAATATATAAAAACCCTAATCCTGTATCTGGGCCTATATTTTATAGAATTTCAGGAAAGATGTTTTGATATGAATCTGCTTATTGAAGTAACTGAAATTGAAGATTTTCACTTTTCTGAAAAAAGGTGTCAGCTGATGTTGGCTGACTTAATTATGCAACGTGTATTAAAACCTTCCAAAGCATTGGAAAACAACAATGAAACCAGTTGTCTTTGGCTTTAACTTTAAGGTTAGCAGCTTGAGTTCAGCCCTAGGCTTTTTTCTTATTTTGAATAGTAATGTACAACCCTTTGCTTATAACCACAGTGTCCATACATGGTCTGTTCTGATTTGCTTGCTTGATGATATAGTTCACCATTGGAAACCCATTTACAACTTTATTTACTTTTTTTTTCTCTTGGGTTGCTGGTTAACATTGGTGAAATACATTCTGATATTCAGTTTTTTTCACGGTTTGTAGTATAACACTTAATAAGCTTTTTATATAGTAGAGAGAGACTCCAACCTTCTTTCCTTTTGAAGTTTAATTTTCTCTGTGTTCTAAGAGTTAAATTCACTGCTCTATTCTATTAAAAAACATTTGGAGAAACATCCAATTATGTTGTTGCAAATACTGTTTTAATTAATCATTATGTACAAACTTATTAGTATATGTATGTAAAAATTAAAGGGATCTTGTGGATTTTTGGTGGCTTGGGTTTAACTTGAGAGAGGCTGCATGTCCCTCAAGGTTTGGATGAAAATGGAGTTGGACTGTGCCTGAATTATGTAACAGATGGTGTTGACTGACAGCCTAGTTGGGAATAGCTGGTTGTTCCTATTTATAAAGTGGTTCATTGCCTAGCTGCCCCCTAAATTGTGTACTGGGGCAAGACATAGTAGCATGGAAGACCAAGCCTTGGGCAGTTAGGATGGTGTTGGACATGGGGTATTGCAGCTAAGATCAGCTGTTTAATCAATACTTTGTACTCCTTCCTGACCGTTCTATCCCCCTTCTACTTTTCCACCTTCCTTCTCCATCTATTTGCTATATCGGGGTGAGAATTAAAAAAAATAACCCCAAGCAGACAAAGTACTTTTGCAGACGAGGTTGATGCAATTTGGACTTCAGACCAGGGCTTATTATGCATGTTGGTCATAACATTACTTCAGGCTTGGAAAGGTTTGGATGGTGTTTAATCTAAGTGAGATTCCTGACTGATGAATGGGGTAACTAGTTATAGAATTCCAAATATCTATTCGGAGCTTTTGGTTTTGTCTCCTCTGATTGAACAGTTGGCTGAGACATTGTGAAGGCTTGTAAGCTACAGGAGAAACCCTTGGAGGTCTGCCCTGATGAAGAATTTCACTGACTGTCTTAAGATTCTCCTATATGAAAAATGTTCAGACATCCCATGCTGGGAATAGGACATTTCATATTTACATTAATGAGCTGCTGGATTAGGGGGCCTGCTATAAACAGAAATGTCCCCTTCTCCATTAGGCAGCATGCCATTAATAGAGAGTACCTGAAGGCCAAGTGTTGCTGTCCAAAGTCAGCATTTTTACATTGTACAGCTAGGTGCACCGTTTGAGATTTTTTGGGCTGATGCTGATAGCCAATTTTTAAGGAGCCATATCAGCCAATACCAATCTGATTCTGATGTCTCCAGGATGCCTGGCTGCATCAGCATCAGGCTAGTAAGTCTGGTGTGGAGGGAGGGAAGGGACTTCTGCCCTGCACACTCCCTGGGAGGGCTTGGGGGATGTATGCCCCTGGATCTGTGTGGGGCAGGGTGGGGCGGGCTGCTGCTGCAGGCTGGGACTGGGGTTGCACTGAACTCTTCCCAGCAGGGGCTAGGCCATGCTGCGCTGTGCTCAGGGCGGGCAGGAATGGGGTTGGGGGGGGGGCTGCAGCCACCCCAAAATTCACTGTAGC
>NW_017729032.1:35739130-35743249 GCF_001723915.1 Gavialis gangeticus
TCCCCCACACCAGACTTACCAGCCAGATGCTGGTCTCCAAGTTGCCAGGCTGTGCTTCCAGTCCTGTGCATGCTGCAGATGTGCACGTGCATGGGGCATTTATCAGCCACATTATCGGCCGCATCAGGCAAGAAAAACCAATTTCCGATGCTTTCAATTTTCCTTATGTTGGCGTCGATCTGATATGGAACCAATATATTGGTGCACCTCTATGTACAGCTATTGGGGTTTACAATCCATCTGGGATGATACTATAAAGTTAACGAGTCGATTAATCTATAGCAGTCTGCTAACATAACAATTACAAAGATTTCTGTGTATGCTGAAACATGCATTTGTTTTCACTAAAACTATCGTTCTGGTTTGATTTTTTTTATTATTATTATTATTGGGTGTATAATTAGTAAAAGAAAATCACTAGTTGCATGGGTAAATTTTCTCTTCTAGGGTTGCCTTAGTTCTCATGGGGCAGAGTAGAGGAAGGAATACCAGGAGGTCTAAGGATATGGCGTGGCTTCCAACACCAATTGAAGCTAACGCTATAGATGTCCCATTACACCTAGAGCAGTGGTTTTCAGCCTTTTTTTCCATTTTGGATGGAGGTGTGGATCCCTTTGAATTGTAAATATCGGTATTCACATACAGTTGATTGATCATCGTCACCTTTTGCAGATCTCTTAGACATAGGCAGCGGACCCACAGGTGTCTATGGACCAAAGATTGAAAACCACTGATCTAGTGTCTTCCATAGCAATTTTTATTAATCAACGAATCATAGAATCACAAAATTGGGGTTGGAAGGGGCCTCAGGAGGTCATCTAGTACAGCCTCCTGCTCAAAGAAGGAGCATCCCCAACTAGATCATCCTAGCCAAAGCTTTGTCTAGCAGGGTCTTAGAAACCTCCAAGGATGGAGACTTCACAACCTCTCTGAGTAACCTGTTCCAGTGTTGTACTGTCTTCCTGGTGAGAGAGTTTTTCCTACCATATAACCTAAACTTCCTCTGCTGCAACTTGAGACTGTTGCTCCTTGTTCTGTTATGTGCCACCACTGAGAACAGTCCAGCTCCATCCTGTTTGGAATCCCACCCCCCTTCAGGTAGTTGAAGATCCCCTCTTAGATCCCCTCTTAGTCTTCTCTTCTCTAGATTAAAAAAGCCCAGTTCTCTCAGCCTCTTCTCATAAGTCATGTCCCCCAGCTCTGTCACTATTTTTGTTGCCCTCCAGTGGACTCTCTCCAATTTGACCACATCCTTTCTGTAGTAGGTAGGCCCAAAGCTGAAGGTAGTACTCCAGATGTGGCCTTTTCAGTACTGAACAGAGGGGAGTAATCTCTTTCCTTGACCTACTGGCAACACACGTACCAATGCAGCTCAGTCTGCCATTAGCCTTCTTGGAAACAAGAGCGTGCTGCGGGCTCATATTCAGCTTATTGTCCACTGTAACCCCCAGGTCCCTTTCTGCCCCCATCCTGTATGGTGCATGGGATTGTTCCATTCTAAGTGCAGGACTTTGTACTTGTTCTTGTTAAACCTCATGAGATTCCTTTTGGTCCAGTCCTCGAATTTGTTTAGGTCATTCTGAATCCTAGCCCTACCCTCCAGCATATCTTCTACTCCCCCCAGCTTGGTGTCATCTGTAAACTTGCTAAGTGTACACTCTGTGCCATCTTCCAGGTCATTGATGAAGATTTGAACAAACTGGACTGACCCCTGGGGGCACTCCACTTGATACCAGCTGCCAACTAGATATCAAGCCATTGATGATTACTCTCTGAGCCTGATGCTCCAGCCAGTTTTCTATCCACCTTACAGTCGGTTCATCCAACCCATGCTTCCTTTGCTTTCCTGTGAAAATGTTGTGGGAGACCATATCAAAAACCTTGCTAAAATCAAATATCCAGTTCATTGTCATATTGGTCTTGGAGGCAAAAGGATTCAGAGCTTGTTGTAGAGGTTTCCACTTCTTGTAAGCTTAGTCATAACCTGGAAATCCCTCTTACTTAGGCTGAGTGTTCCCTTTCATAACAGCTGAGATGATGTTTATCACCAGGGATCTGGGTTGATTTTCAGTTCACCACAGAAAAATGTGGTTTTTCTTACTTTAAGAAGAAAAAGATGAATTTTCTCTTTTAAGGAGACAAATGCAGATTTTTACCTATAAAGAAGAAAAACACAGGAAACAGCAGACTTTTCCTTGCAGGCTGGCAGAGTCCCAGTTTGCAAGGGGCTGAGGGGAGTGGGAGGATGGCGATTATTCAGGGGACACTGTCTGTGTGCACACATGCATGTGCAGCCCGGCAGCATGGAGAACAGGTAAGTCTGGGAGCAAGGATTGAGCCCCGTATAGTGAGGAAGGGAGGAAGGAAGTTGGGCAGGGCTGGGAGTGGGACACTGCTGAGCCAGAGTGGTACATAAGGCTTGGGATCTGGGATCAGAAAGTGTGGCCACAGGGCCCGGGTGGGTAGTGGGATGGAGCTGTGGGTGGCTTGTTCAGAGGTGGCGGGGTGGCTGGCTCCCTGCCACTGCATGAACTCCTGGGGTGGGCCTATGGGGAGCACATGCCTCTCAGATTTGTGTGGGGTGGGGGTGGATTTGGGCTGCCCACTGGGCTTGAGGCTCCCTGCCCTGCTGCCCTTCCCCTGAGACTGTCCATGGTGTAGCAGGCAGGACCTCGTGCAGCAGGGCAGAGCTGGTCAGGGAGGCTTGGTGCTGCTGCTAGGAGCCCTGTGCCATTGTGGTAAGGTGCTCCTTTCTGCTTGGTACCAGTAGGTGTGGCGATCCGGAGTTGTGCCTTCCGCTGCTGCTGGGCAGGCAGGGAGCACCTCAACATGGTGGTGCAGGGCTCCCAGGGTGGCACAGAGTCTCCCCACTCTGCTCTCCCACACCATTTCTTCCCCGCTGGGCCATGGAAGCCCCTGGCAGGAGGGCAGGCAGCCTTGAGCCCACAGTGGGCAACCCACTCCTGCCATGGGCTCTGCTCTAGCTGTGCCGCCTGGAGAGGGGGAGCCGGGCTCCACGCTCTGCTTCGGCCACAGCAGCTACCACCTGCCATAGGCAGGGGTTTAGGCATTGCTGCAGAGGGGTAGGGGGTCAGGGACCCAGGTCCCTGGTCTAGTAGTGCTGGCAGTTGGGGCCCTCAATGGCAGGGCTGCAGGGGGCTGTGAGTTGAGAGCGAGGGGCAGTGGCAGGGCCAGGAATCTGTGGGTCGGGAGTGAGGGGTACTGCCAGCAGGGCTGTAGGGATGTGGCTTGGGAGTGAGGGGTAATGGCATGAATAGGGCAGTGGCATATCATGGCTGCTCAGCATCACAACAGGTTGGGGACTATGTCAGAAAAGTTGGACACACACACACACACACACACACACACACACACACACACACACACACACACACACACATACACCTATATCGAGATAGATAGATGTCTAAATAGATACATAGATAGCTATGAAAATCAGTGCCTTCCTCCCAGTTCCCTTAGCTCCCTAGGATGCAGGTCCAGGCCCTTCACTTCCTACCCACAGCCCCCCAGACCTGTCACAAGTGTTTTTTTTTTCCTATGAATAAGATTATAATTTTTTATTTTATGGTGCTTTATTTTTAATGCGTTAGTGAACTCTAACATAATAAAAAAGTCTTTCTGCAGTTAATTTTATTATGTCTCTTTGTAGTGGATTCTGTACAGAATAAGGAGATTATACAACTAAAAAATTCAGGTTCTCCCCAGTGTTTCTTTTCTTCATGCCTATGTTTGTAGGAATTCCAGTTTTGCTAGGACCATAGTTATGCTAAGCTACATTAAACTACAGTGTGAAAAAGCATTATGGGATAATGGGGCCTCTTAACTGCAAGATGACCGAGCAAGAAAGGGAAAAAAAAAAGTGCAGTAATGAGCAAAATGGTGTTGAAGGGGGAGTACAGACCCACAGCTACCAATGTAAAAGGTAGAACTTACTAATGAGAATGCAGGTGTGTGAACTTGGCAAACAAAGCAAAGATAAACATCTTGACAGAGAATAAGAATTGGCACAAGATGGGTGTAGGGTGTGGATATGGTGGGGGTGAGTTGTGTAGGGGACATGAGGGGGTGTTTGTGGGGTGTGGGTGTAAGTGGGTA
>NW_017729032.1:35748249-35755064 GCF_001723915.1 Gavialis gangeticus
CACAAGATGGGTGGGATTGGTGGGGGGTATGCAAATATAAATACGGGATTTGAGAAACCTGTACCTGGTAGAGACCTAGGGGAGTGTGAATAATGTACCGTGTCTCTACCTGTCAAGGGCTAGTTTTGCTAAGTTGGACTGGTGGTTAATCTCACCAATTGGTGTGCTTTCTGATGACGATAAACCTTCATGAGCTTCGCCACTAAACACATATCCGAGTTGCGTTTTCTGCGTCGCCTTCAGGATCTAGAAGACAGCTTGCTAGCTTTGTCTTTCAGCAGTCTGTATATCAAAAACAATAGCAACCAGATACTACTCAAAAAAACACTCTTCATGCCTCAGAGCAACAGCGCAGACACCAGGTTTTCAGACAGTCGCAATTTGGCTGAATTCAAATGATCTTCAGCCTTTAATTGATGCTGACAGAGGTTGTTGAGCTTGGATGTTTTCTTCTGGGACACTGTTTGAATAAAGTACCTGGACCATTTACAGTTGTGTTGAAAACCCTCATTGGGTAATAAGCTTGTCTGTACTTAAAAGAAAAACTGTTCATAAGAGCCTGAGATCAGAACCCTGCACATTCTGTGATTCCATGAGCATGTAACTCTAGCCTGAGGAGTTTAACCTATGAGACTATGACAATCTAAGTATCCAGCATTTACTGTTTCTCTGCTGATTATGTTAGCTGACACAATTAATTAATAGGATTAGCTCTCAGTCTCTAATTACTTCCCCAGATTCTAAAAATCGTAGCTGTTTTTTGCCAATGTGTCAGTACCTCTGGCTTCCCTTCCAAATATTGTTAAAATGCTGTCAGGCTATTAGTTCAAAAGTCTAAAGCATAACAGGAAACATGAGCAGACAATGTGATTTGGGTAGATGTGGTATCTTTTATCAGACCAACTAAATAGTTGGAAAAATTGTTCTTTGCAAGTTTTTGGGTACAAATACCCTTCTTCAGGCATATAGGGTAAGTACAGAATTCAAAAAGCCTGATCCTGAATTGATTCTATCTTTGCAGGTTACTTTAACCTGCATAGATTGAACTGATTTGCAAGTGAGTAGACATGCACTTTTGATTGCAGAAATGCAGCCACATGTCTGCAGTGGCCCAGCCTAGAAGCCAGGGGGTGCTAGAGTGAGCCCTCCCTTCCCTTTGGCAGCAGCCACAAGGCTGGAGGGAAGCTGACCTGGGGGGAGTGGGGGAATGGGAGCAAGGTGTGGCCAGGCCCTGGCAAGCCACTAAGTATGATTGGGGAGGGGTTTAAACCCCCACCCTGACCTGTAGGGACCTCAGCCATGGTGTGCCTGGAGGGCAAAGGGGGAAGCAGCCCTTGCCAGGTTCATCCCGGGGTGGGGGGCACCGGCCAGGGCAGAGCCACAGGCAAAAGGGGGAAGTGAGTGGGGGATTAACTCCCCTGTCTTCCCACTCTCCCACAGGCATGGGGACCCCAGCCGGGGTCTGCCTGGCTTTCCCCTCCCGCTGGATGCTCATGCACTGGGGTGCTTGGCCAGAGCTGGCTTGGGCAGTGCCTTAGGTGAAGAGGGGACAGGGGGAGGATTAAACTCCCCAGTCTCCCCTCTCTTCCACAGGCACGAGGACCCCATCCAGGGTCTGCCCGGCTTTCCCCCTGCTTGCCATTCACGCAGCAGAAGTTGTGCCCACAGCCAACCTGGGCAGTGCTTGAAGCTGCTGCCCGGACTGGCTCTGCCCCCCCCCCACCCCCCCCCCCCCCCCTGCGTGGGCGGCCCGCAAGGCAGAAAGCCACGCAGACTCCGGCAGGAGTCCCCATGCCAATGAAAGATAGGGAAGACAGAGAAGTTTAATACCCTTCTCTGCCCCCCACTTTACCTGAGGCTGCTGCTCAGGCAGGCTCTGGCCATGCCTTCTGCCTCTAGAGCAGTGAGCAGGGGGAAAGCCGTGCAGGCCCAGGCTGGGATCCTGTGCAGGTGGGAGAGGGGAGGCAAGGGGAAGGCAGGCAGCCTTCTGGGATACTGGGGAACTGTGATTTAACTTGAACCAGGAAGGAGTCTGGGACAGAAGTTCCATAAACCATTTTGACCTAAATCAGTCAAGTATGATACTACATTCAACCAGGCTTATCTTAAACCAGTTTTGGCTTAAACCGGTTTATGTGCACTGAACTTCTGTTCTGTTACAGGGTTAAACCAGTTTCTGTTAACTGAAACCAGTTTGTGTAGCTTCTATCCCTAGTCATAGAGAGTCTGCTGGTGAATTGTGTGCTCTCCTGGCTTCTGCTGTACCCAGGAGAGCACACCATTCACCAGCAGACTCTCTATATGCCTGAAGAAGGGTGTTTGTACCAGGAAGCTTGCAAAGAACAATTTTTCTGACTATTTAGTCAGTCTAATGAAGGATATCACATCCACCTAAGGACATGTCTGCCTACGTCCTTAGACTAACATGGCTACAACCAAGAACCCTAACAGGAAACATGTCATTTTAATAACAGAATAAAAATATAGTAGGCCACTGTGCTGAGTATTTGCCTTCTTTCTGGATAGCTCTGTTCTCAAGGCCATCAAAATGCAAACAAGCAGGTTGTTGAAGACTTGTATAGAAGTAGCTGAGGATGATGAAATGCAAGTGTAAATGCAAAAATCATGATAGCAAATTTGGAGTGGTGTGGGAAGTGGTAGCAGTAGATGCAGCAGTGGTAGTTCGCTGTTCTCTTGTAATCTGAGAGGAAGAATTTTCTTGGGCCCTAGTTAAAGCCAGTTAAGTCCTGAGGTATTAGCCCAGTAAAGCTCAGTCTCTGCATAAGTTAGTTGTTATAGGTGGAGAGTTCATATTGCCATTCCCACAATAACATACTTGGTGGACCTAGGTGGTTCTGGTCCTGAAAGGTTTTAAGTTATGTAGAGCTCCACTTAAAAATATTGTTTGCTTTTATTACAGAACGTGATTGAAACAGAGTATATCCATGAAAAGGCATTTTAGCTTAGTTTATATCTGACATTGTATTTTCCAACTCAATTATGGGATGTATATTTTGGGGAAATATTTTTATTTAATATCCTATACAGAAGTTATTCCTTGTTATATGCCTCAGACAGAAAATATTCGTATGATCTTTCATCTACTTTTTTTCCCACAGACTACATCAGATTCAAAGTTGAAGAAAAAAGCAACTAAAACCAAAGAAGCCAAAAAAATATTGAAGAGGAAATTTAAAGTCAATACAAAAATAGTCTTTACTGAAGATGGGGAGGTAAGATTATTTCAATATATACTGTGTATACTGGCAAAGGCTGAATTTGTATTTTCTATTAATCTTATACTTCATGAAGTATACTTCAAACAGAAGGCAGAGTAGAGATGCATCTTACTGACTGACTGAATAGACATGTGTGGCTTTTGTGAGCAAGAACTCATTTAATCGGATGTTGTGAAAGGGCGTGCACAGAGCAGTTATCAAATAGACAGATTGATCTGAATACAAAAAAATGGAAGGGAGAGAAGAGGGAGGAGGTGGCAGTGCTGGGAGAGGCAAACAAGTAATAAACCCTTGGGGACAAAAGGGTCAAAAAAGCTAATGCAGATAATAGAATAAGAATCCCTACTCACTTTTTAGACTGTGTTTAATACAATCCAGTTGCTTCAGAGTTTTATATTGAAGATCAGATTTTCAAGTGCTGCATGATTATAGTTGGGACTGGCGGTACAGCTTCTATAAAAACCCACGTAGTTTAGATACTAAAAAGAGAGGTTTGGACTCTTCTGGAAACTTGAGCTCCCCCACTGTAGAACAGGAGAAAAATAAGGCAGAAAGGGACCTCAGAAGGTCACCTGGTCCAACTCCTTAACTTGGCATAGGATTATTCCTGTCTCAGACATTCCAGACAAAGGCTAGACAATTCTTCTTAATATCTAACCTAAATCTCCCTTGCTGTAATTTGAGTCCATCACTTCTCTTGTCTCAGGTGGATACAGGGAAAAAATGTTTGTAGTCCTTTTTGTAACATCTTTTTTTGTATTTTGAAGACTTACCAAATCCTTTTTTCAGTCTTCTCTTCTCTAGGCCAGATAATCCCTTTTTGTTCAATCTTCCCTCGTATATCATGTTTTGTAGACCTCATTTTTGTTGCTTCTTCATTAGACTCTTCTGTTTGTCCTCATCTTGAAATGCAAAATGCAAAACTAAGCACCAGTCATCAGGCGAGGCCTCACCAGTGCTGGAAAGGCTGGGAGAATCACTTCCTGTGACTTGCATATGGCACTTGTTAATGTTTACCAGTATGCTGTTAGCTTTATTTATTTAGTCATTTATTTTTGTGACGGGACTTGTTAAGAAAATTGTCTAATTCCTATGTAGCCACTTGAATCTCTCCAGTTCTGGTGAACTTCAGTGAAAATATAAAGGGTCCCTACTTTTTCTATGCAGTATTTAGTATTTCAAACATTCAAATGTTCAATGAATCATTTGGGTGCCAAGTTTGTACCAGATGATATTGAGATAACTTTATATTGATCTCTCTATCAACCTACTTGGATCATCTAACAATATTTGAAAAAAAGTATTGATTTTATATAGACAGAAACTACTGTGGTTTCCTATCCACTTCAGCACCGCTTCATTTTGGTGAAAACCAGAGCAAACCAGCCTCCATACTCCATGGGTCTTTTTAATGGTTCATTTCACAAACTTCAGAGGCTATCACTATGCTTTCTTTTTTCAGTGTTTAAGATTAAAATGGAGGTTTTGCTGTGGACTGATTGCAATAGTGAGCAGAACTTAAACTAAACACAGTGATCACCTTTTAAAGCTTGTTGCCTTTAACTAAATAACATTACTAATGGTATTTATATGCCAAGAGTACTTTCCATAGGGGAATGTCATGGTAATGATATTCAGCAAAGATAAAATTTGAAAGCTGTTACAGATTTCTTCAGCAATAGAAGCACTTTTTTCCCAAATATATTTATTTTAATGACTCGGAGGAAGTTGTTTTCCTAGTCCAGCAATCCCATTTAAGATGGACCTTTGAAATAAATAATATCATGTAATGGGCTACATTGCCTCTGTTTAGTGGAGTACAACTAAGAGTGAATTTGGCTCAGTATGTTCATTTGGGGGATTCAGAGCTGCAGCAGTGAATGAAAATCATTGGATTCCATCTACATGTCTATTTTATGAACAATTTTTTTTGGCTGCTTGTAGAGGTTTTTCAAAGGATAACATGAAAAATGTTTTAAGTGAGCTGGAATCTTGAATGCCTTGCTTTGTTTTTTAATCATTTTAATATATTGTCTTCTGTCCTGGAACAAAAATGAAGTGTTGTGAGGATGGTGTCTGGCTGTTGACAATCTTTGCTTTAATTTTGGCTGTTGTGGCTGTTGACAATCTTTGCTTTAATTTTTTAGCAAATGCTTTAAAATATTTTGGGTACATTCAGCATCAGAAAAGCTGGTCTGTCAGTTTGTGTAAGTAGGACAGTATGTTGAGACTTGTTCATGAATTTGTGTGAAGGATGATCATGGCTGAAGCTGTGCCATGCTCAGAATGTAAACTAGAAACACAATCTTTGTAATAACTTGAAGGAAGACTCATGAGGAAAAGCTCCTGGAAAAGATTGGATGTGGCTTTAAAGAAATAAGCATTCATTTCTATTTATTTATGCCTGTAGTTACCACCACTGCCTGGGCGCCTCTGTGTAACTTAATAGACAGTGATGATTAGTTGTGGTTCTAGTGGGTGTTTCTGAATTGCACACAAAATTTTATGCAAGTCCTTCTGAAAATCTGGTCCATGAATGACAAACTTGTGGTAAGCTGCTTTATAATGAGCGGAGGTGAACAGGTAGTATATTTGAGCATCTTCAGTGAAAAAAGAATATCAAGCCTTCGATACCTGTATCTGAAAAAGGTGATATATTTGTTTTTGTTTCCAGAACCTGTGCTTGGAAGGAGGGTCTGCGGAGGAACAGAGCAGTCAGATTTAGAATAATCTTGATAGGTGGTGGGCAGATAAGTGTTTTGCCTGATCCAGTGCAGTGAAGCGTAAAGCAATGAGGATAGAGACTAAAAGTCAGCCCGGGGATTATACTTTGAACAGTAACACAATAAAGAATGATTTGGGAGTTATTTATAGAAACACAAGCTTTGCATCTGCAGGAGTTATTCTGTGTGGTACTGGGTCTGAATGAAACTACATTTTAGTGTTTGACTCTGGTACTTGATACAGTTCTCCTTAGTAAAAATAGAGCTAAAGGAGTGTTTGTTCATATTCATACACAAGCTCCATTTTGCAAAAGTAGGTAATATTAGATTTTATTTTAGGTCAATAGGGTTTGGGAGGCTGGAAACACAACCAGCTGGTAAATGGTTCTCTTTTTCCTTGCCAAATAGTGTCACGCATATCTAAGCTTGTATTTTTCACAGGGTGCTTTTGCAAAATGCCTTAAGGTATTTCAAACTCCTTGTTCCAATCCCCTGTTTTAGAGAGACCCCTGCCCTAATCAGAACAGATGTTTTAAATTCTGTCCCAGTAGAATGCTGGTGGTCCAGTTAACAGTGTGTTTGAGACACTTTTTTTGTTTTTTGAATAGCTCTGAACCTTTGGTTTTGAAACACTATTTTGATCTTGAGTTTCTTGAGTAAGTAATGTGTAGTCAACATGCAGCATAGATAGGGTGACCATACATCCTGGTTTGGCCAGGACAGTCTCAGATTTTGTGGGCTGTCCTGGCCAGTTAGTAAAAATTGAAGCAAAAGTCCTAGATTGGTGCGACTCCATCTGCACGTGCCCAGCCTGGCTCCTCCTGAGCAGTGGCTGGAGGCAGGGGCCAGGCTG
>NW_017729032.1:35760064-35763911 GCF_001723915.1 Gavialis gangeticus
TTTTGTGGGCTGTCCTGGCCAGTTAGTAAAAATTGAAGCAAAAGTCCTAGATTGGTGCGACTCCATCTGCACGTGCCCAGCCTGGCTCCTCCTGAGCAGTGGCTGGAGGCAGGGGCCAGGCTGAGCTGGGCACCATTCTTCCTGCCCAGAGCAGGGATCGGCTGGGGCAGGATGTGGGGGGAGAGCTGCTGTGAGTATGGGCTGTTCACACGTGCACATATTCACCCGCTTATAGCCCCAGTGGTGTCGGGACCAGGGACCTCTGCCCTGAGAGGAGTGGGGATCCCTCCTTCCTCCCACTCCTGCTCATCTGGCTGATGGAGACCTGTGCTGGAAGGGGTGGCTCCTGGCTCTGCCCTGGGACTGCAGTCCCGGCTGGCTCTATCCCGCTAGGCCTGGCTGCCTCCCTTTCTGCCCTGCACCTGTGGAGCAATTAGAATTTAAAAAATGCAATTAATTACGTTTTATTTTTTACCACTGCTACCTGCCTGCCTGACGCACCATGCTGCTCTGCCACCTCCTCTACCTGCAGCAGTGCCCTGACTTGGGGGGGGGCAGTGTCGCAGATTTCACATGGCCCCATATGATAACCCTAAGTATAGAAATAAAATGTATCTATTTTGAAGTTCCAGATGCAGTCTGGCAGAACAACCTGTAGATATCTGCACTTTTGGCCTTCTCTGTGTTTTGCTATTCCATAATACACCAGCATATATTTCTTCCTTACACGCTAGTTATTTCATCTAGCCCCATCTCCTACCTTTGTTTCAGTTTGTAGGATAGAAGAGATGACTGTTTACTCTAAAATATTTGTTAGGAAATGGTGGGACATCTGTTGTGACCTAAGGATCTATATATATGTAGTGGCATTCTAAAAAACAAGATGTTGCTGGGTTTGGCTTATCTGCATCTTTCACGGGGGAGATCAATAGAAAGGATTCTAGCTAGGGATTCAAATTTAAAACTCAGAGCATTGATAAATTGACTCATGTTCAAATGTTACAGTAAATTTAAAGGACAATTTATTATGAAGAGGATTTTATGATGGGTCTGTTGGTGATAATGGACTGGGCTTAGTGACTTCTTAAAGTCCCTTGTTCCTATGTCCTAGAATACGTGTCCCGTGTTCTTCATGAATACATAAAGTCCAGATCATTTTGGGAAGAACAACCAAATGAAGGGTTGTACTTAGTATTGTTCACAGAGCAAAGGGAGGGTGGGAGGTCCTTGTGAAGAGAAGGTGCAAAATCAATAAACTAAAACATGAAAACTACCATTAAAATTGATCTAAACGAATTCTGTTCTATTGTGTTGGGTAATGTATATTCTTGAAAGTAAATTATCGTATTCTCACACATTGACTAAAATTGCTTATAGCATACTCTTCTTATCAGGTAGAGGGAGAGAAAAACATGTCAAAACATTTCAGGTGAAATCATTGACAAATAATATGTTTAACAGAGACTTAGTTTGAGAAGTGTTCATTTTTTAATTAATGTAGCCTCTATAAAATGTTAAATGCATATCCTATTTTGTTGTATATAAACACATAATCCTCCACAACCAGACCTTTTCTTTAGCCCAGAAAAAATAATTAGCATTTAGCTAGTTTCTGGATTATTAATGGAAACCGTCTAAGCGTTGGGCGTAGACAGGTGGTTTTAACTTTTTTTTTTGTCTTCCATCATCTAGTTAGTTCAGCAGTGGCCACCTGTACAAAAATCCAGCATGGACAGAGCAGATGAAGATGATGATTCTGGTGGCATTGACCTTGATAAAGCAAAAGAGAGACTACAGGAAGAGGACAAATTTGACAAAGAAGAATATAGGAAGAAAATTAAAGAAAAACATAGGGTAAGACAAGTTCTTTGCTAATTGAGATGGAAACAAATGCTATAAATGTTTGAGTGGCTCTGTAAATATAATTCAGTATACTGAGAAATAAATGTAAGAAAATGCTATTTATTTAAATTCTAGTAGTGTTCTCAACACAGTATAACACGTAGAAACGGAGTGCTTACCCTAAAGAACTTAGATTGATAACACAAAGCATTGGAAGATGCCGGATGTTGATACTTATTTTTTTTATTTAAGTGTTAAAAAACTGATGACAATAATTCATTGACAGCATTGGCAAGAACTAGTGGAGGAAATGAGTCTAGGAAGCAGTTTGTGGGGGAATAGAAGTGGAGGTTGCACAGTACATATGGTTTAACAAATGTCTACGGTATCAGAGAGAGATTATCATTGAAATGTCTTCACACTATTCATAGTCCAACATTCAGTATTACATTTTAGCTAAGGAAAAAGTACTGTTTTTTGTGTAGAAGTTATTGGGGTTGTCAGAAATTTTGCATGAATTATTCAAATAATGTCGTATAACGTGATTCATTTTGGCTGTAATTTGAAAGCTTTAATGCCTGCACTTAGAATGTTCTTTGGCTTCTAAAAACCTTAAATTGCAAGCTGTAGGTTTGCAAACTGTTTCTGGACCATTTATTTGTCATAAACTAAAGCAGAAGGTTTGAGAGCTTAGTAGTTCAAGTAATACTGCATGTAACTCAATGTCTTCAGTGCTCAGTGGTTATTCTGGTAGTTACTGTGGTGTGAAAAAATTGAATTGGACCACATGCTGTTAAAGGGCTACTATGATTAAAAGGCTTGAGTAGTATCGAGTCGCTATAAGTCACTTGAGTAGTGGGGAGTGTACAACATTCAGATCTTCAATCATTATTTAATACTTCCATAACACTTACCCTTTTCAAAGGATTTTAAAGGCACAGTATTGATCTTTGAGAGTGCTGATTTGATCTAATTTCCATCTTAATGACAAAAGGTTAAAGGTGGATACTGGGATATGAGTAAGCATATATCTTTATATACACCACTCTGGGATAGAATTGAAGAAAATTCTGAATAGCATGAAGATACTTAACTATTTCATCTGAGAGTCAGTGGGGGTTAGGCATACTTAATTTGAAAATCTGCTTGAGGCTAGTAATGAAAAGCCACTCCAAAAGCTTTTGAAAGGGTGGGTAATTTAATAGTAGTTGCAAAGAATGCAAAATTCACTCATTTTCCATGCTGTAGGTGAAACCATGGTCAATTTGACAGGAAGTAGATTCAAGAGCATAGCATAATAAATAAGTAGGAAGAGATTGATTGATTTATAACACATCAATCAGCTGGTTTATTGACAGGTACCTAAACTTTGAAGCTTTTGTATTTTTAGTGTCAGAATATAATGATTTAGAACTTTATAAATTGCTCCTTCAATACACCTTCATTCTTATAATGCAAAGGACAACAATTAACGCTAGCCATTTATTTGCATTTTTAAAAATTACTTGACTATTAGTCAGAAAAGATAATAGATTACAAGTGAGTAGAACAAACTACACTGTAAACATGTCAAGCTCATTAATAACCTGCATTACTAAATTATGTCTGTTTTGTATGGTATACTCAACTATTATCCTTTTATACTTGAGTGTCTGGAATAAGTAGAAAAATAGCTGAATAATATTGACAAAAATATTGAAATGGTGAACACTTCACCACCCTACTTCTTTGCATGAAGGCCCTGAATTTTTTTTTAAAATTTAAGATGAAAAAAATTTGTCTCATAACTTATTTGTTGCGCGTTACAAAGTATTTGATTTTTCTGGTGACTGTTCATTTTGTGAAATGGCCTTGCAAATGTTCAGTACTCTTATTTTTCACTTTTCCAATTTGATAGAGATAAAATTTAGGGAATGATAAAGATGGCAGGGAAGGATTAAATTAGCCATTTGTTCAAGACTTGCTTATAGATTCATAGATGTTAGGGTCGGAAGGGACCTCAGTA
>NW_017729032.1:35763922-35767309 GCF_001723915.1 Gavialis gangeticus
GGTCGGAAGGGACCTCAGTAGGTCATCGAGTCCGACCCCCTCCATAGGTATGGAAGTGCTGGGTTCAGATGACCCTAGCCAGATGTCCATCCAACCTCTTCTTGAAGACTAAGATTTCTACTGACCTTGGTGTGTATTTCCATGTGCTTCACCATTCTTATTATTGACTAAGACCACCATACCTATTTTTTTGGAAGCAGTTAAGTATGAGTTGCCAACTTGTTTTAGAAATAAGTTATTAAGTTCACACCGCCTTTCAGAATTCGTGTGTTTTGTTCCTTCTCTAGTCACTAAACCATACTCTTGTTTTCAAAGTCAGGGGTAGAACAAGGATTCTTTAGTAACACACTGGTAATGCTGCTTAGCAGTTGTAACCCACTGAAAAGAATGTGTCAAATACTTCTCTAATAGCTGAGCTATGTAGAGGCTAGCAGTTAATCCTGTATCTCAGGCAGTATTCATCTCATTTTGCAGTCAGAAGTTCCAGGGTTCAGGCTCTTCTGATAACCATGTAAATGGTATAACACTGTTGAATAGGATAGATTGTTTTGTGAGTTTTCTTCTAAAAGTATTAGTCTATTTAATTTGCACTTTGAGCAAATGTTTGTAGCACTTGGATAGGAATTATAATCTATAAATTATAGTGAGAAGCACCAAAATCTTGGTGGTTCAAATTTCAATCATTTATTCCCCTCTTCTGTCCCTGATGCTGAGGTCCTGTCTGTGGGAATGCCAATCTTGGAAATAATTCCACAAACTTCTAGTGACAGCAGCATTTGTATGAGGATAGATTCTATTTGGGAATACCTTTCCACTTTCACATTGTCTGCAACCCTGTTCATGAGACAGAAGCTTGAAAACATAAAAGGGCTGTGTAAAAAGCTAAGAATTTATTTTTATTGATTGGGAAGGTCTTTTATTGATACTAAAACATGTGGACCTCAATTAAGAGATTCTTAAGCCTATACCTGTCTTTAATCATTGAGTCATGCAAAGCTATTTAGATGCTTAAAGATAGTTGCGGAAGTACGTTTCAGCCTGAGCTTTATTCGTAGACTTTGTCCTGTACCTCTAGAATTCAGCTGATAAAGCTCCCGTTGAAATCAAGTGCGTAAATCTGTTTTTAGGTATTGCAAACTGTCATTAAATTGTACAGTATACCAAGAACATACGGAAGAGGTTTATTGGTTGAGGTGTGTGCTATAAAGTAGTTTAGAAATTCTGTCACCTTGACAGAAATATAATTTGTAAAGGTTGGCTATTAAAAATGTTTATTAAAAATTCCTCTGTATGTAATTTTGACCACATACATAACTTTCTGGTGCTCAGCATTTAGGACCTATATCAACTGAAGCTGAAATCTTACGAATCCAACATATGACAGTGAAGGGTTTTTTCCTTATTTTAAAGCTTGTGCAAACAGAAGGGTAACTTTACATTGGAAAAAAGGAATTAATATTTTAGAAATGTTTGTCACACATGTAGAATTTATGCACATTTGCATGTGTATAAATATTACTACTGGAGTGAAGAGAACAGTGAATAATTTTACTACCAATTTCCAATAAAAGCCTGCTTTTTTTACAAGTTAAAGTATATCAATGAATAGATTTGTCCTTATGCACAAGACAGCACTTCATTTCTACTACTAATAAAAATATACTGTCTGTCTTTGTTTTAGGAACATAGGACATTTAGAAGAAAACTTAAAAAAATGCAAAATCTAAATCAATGGTGTTCTCATCAGTATTTATTTACAGAGCTTACCACATCTATATAGAAGATATCAAGTCTAAGAATGAGAAGTTGGGTGATGCCCATTAGAAAATAGTATGATCACAAGGGAAACGTGATAAGGCTGATTAAGGAGAGCATTACAATTTCAGAGAAGCTCTTCAGAAATTGCACTTCATAGTGCAGTGTATTTTTCTAATATTACAGAAGCAAGATATTAGTCATGGGGTGGAAATATTGTAGAAATGCAATGAGGCTTAAAGGATAATAAAGAATTTAAATCATGAAAGAACATCACCTTCAAATACTTATCAGTTAAATTTCCCATACATATGTTGTCTTAACTTGACTAAGAACAGTCTCTTCTTGATGCCTTCTTATCTGGGGCTTATGCCAGTAAGGAACCAAGTATATTATCTGAGAGAATTGCAGAGTTGCAAAGCACAGTTGCAAGCAGCAACATTTTATAATACATAAGATTCATCCAAAGATATTGTACTGTTTGGATAATTGAAGAAATATTGATGCTGTTTTCTAGAAAACTTGCAGTAAGATGAAAGCTGTTGCTCAACCTGCAGCCTGGATGCCAGCAGTACTATTAAGAGGAGTGGTGTTATTAAAATAAATAGTGTTCAGGAAAATATTTGTCTAGCAGTGACCTAAATAGAAATAGTTAATGAACATGGACTAATTGTTCTCTTTTTAGAGCTGTATGGCCAATATAAAAACAGTTTTTGAAAGTGAGCTCTTTCTCTCTCTCCCCACAAAATACCTTCACAATTTCTGCAGAACAAATTTAGTTTTGCTGGTGATGCACTGAATCCAGAATATATAACAAAGGATCCAAGAATTTAAGACACTGTTTGTAATTTAGAGAGCAGATGGAGACTAACTTTTAATTTGATCAAGTGTGAATTACTGTATTTAATTGTTTCTTAAAGAAAAGGAAAAATGCACAATAAATAATAAAATTAGAGGGGAAAGGAGATTAAAGACAGTTGTGCCATGCTTAGTTTAGATTTCTTAAACATTAACTGGGCATACCCTATTCAGACATAACTCCATTTAAATCTCAATCATGACTGTCTAGGTACTTTGTTGGCTTTTCTGTGCAATTTAACATTTGCCGGGATTGCACACTGTTACTTCCTTTCAAAATCTAGTTTTCTCTTGATGTTCATGCATCACACTTCTGCGCCTTTCAACAATCTTTCTTTCTTCATTGACATCTCTCTCTGCACTGTTCATTGCAGTCTCTTTGAGTTCCTCCATTCTTTTCCTTCTTCTCTTACCATGGTATCTCGGCCAGTTCATAACAGTAGCTGTATGTTCACACTTACTCCTATTAGGTGTGAGCCAATAGAGATTTTGGGAGCTGATACCAATAGCTGATATTTAAAGAGGCATATCAGCTGATACTGATATCTGATACAACTGCCATCAGCTGGTAAGTCCAGTGTGGTGGAAGAGGAGGGGGCAGGGAAGGGGGCAGATCAACACTCACCACAATGAGGGAGGGGGCAGGGGCAGGCATTGCCCAGCTGGAGGTGTGCGTGACGGAGCCACGGCTTATGGTTGGGGGGCAGCTCCCACCTCTGCTTCCAGTCCGGGAGGACGGGGGATGGCAGGGGGTGGTATGCCCCTGGATTTGCA
>NW_017729032.1:35767451-35784070 GCF_001723915.1 Gavialis gangeticus
ATGGTTGGGGGGCAGCTCCCACCTCTGCTTCCAGTCCAGGAGGACGGGGGATGGCAGGGGGTGGTATGCCCCTGGATTTGCAGGGTGTGGGGCAGGCTACAGTTGCAGGGTGGAGCTAGAGCTGGTGCTGGTGCTGTTCTCACTGGGGGCTGGGCTTGGAGTGGGCTCCGGTGGGGCTGGGAGGAGGCTGCAGCCACCCCAGCTTTGCCGCAGCTCTGCTTCCAACCCCACCCTGCTGCCTGGCACAGCCCCAGCTTTTCCTGGTGCTTGGATGGAAGTGGGCCTTTCAGCTGTGGCGGTACAGAGCTGGGAGTGGAGCCATGGCAAAATTTAAGGTAGCTGCAGCCTCCTTACAGCAGTGGCAGAGCCCGCTCTGAGCCCAGCTCCTAGCAAGAAAAGCCCCACGTAGTGCTGGCTCCAGCTTCATCCTGTAGCTGCCGCCTGCCCCACACCGTGCAGATCTGGGGGCATATATACCCCCGCCCCCCCGGGGGGCAAGCAGCAGCAGGAGCCACTCCCACCCCGTGAGCTGTGCCTCTGTTCTGCTTCCCCCCTGCCCCAGCTGAGCAGCACCTGCCCCTGCCCCCTTCCTCCCCATGGGGGGCATTCATCTGCCCTCCACCCCCACATCCCTTCCCTCTCCTACTTTCAACCTACCAGCTGGAGGCAAGTCTCCATGCTGCTGGCTCTGCTCCCTGCTGTACTGTGGCTGTGTGCAGCGTAAGCATTTATCGGCCCTATAAGGCCAATATCCAATATAGACAATTTTCTTCATACTGGTACCGATCCGATTTTGGACCGATGTATTGGTGCACTTCTGGCTCCTTTGTACTTTGATTTCTGATGGATTTCCTTTATTGCAATCCTTCCCACCTGTCTTCTCTCTGCTCAGTATCGCTTCTGATTTTTAATTATTTTCTTTTGAATCTCTTACCTGTAACTGCTTCCTCTCTTGTGGGACCTCCATTTCCTCAATTTCCTGCTGTTAAACCCCTCCACAAAACACATTGGCTGCTTACAGTTAAAAAACAAAACAAAAACAGCATTTTAAAGTTGGCATGCTCCCATGCCGAACCTAGCACATGCCCAGAAGAGACATCGTGTTGGCTGGATCCAGCTCGCCCAATATCTTTGTAGATCGGGCACTTTAGTGGAGCTTTTTTGGTACTTTTATCAAATAGCTGTTTGAATCAATTTTACATAATGGTGCCATAAAGCCCTGCTGAAGCGTCCGATCTGTACAGATGCTGCGAAGCCAGGTTGAACTAACGCATTGCTTCTTCAGATGAAACACATTTTTTAAAATGTCTTTAAGCAGCAATTAATTCCATTTCAGCCTTTAAAAAAGTTAGTGTAAAATTCATGCACTGCTGGTTCATACTAGAAAGTTCACTTGCTGTGGCTTATCTGAACCACTGAAGGAAAACTGGATAAAAACTAGGATATAAAAGGAGACTCCCTGAGTGAACAGGGACAGCAAACAGGGCAAATAGTTTGAAGGTCAGCTAGCTGCCCCTCTCTTTGGTGGGGAGCCTCTCAGCTTGGTGTGAGGAAGCAAGGAAAAAAGAACCTTTTAGGACCAAGGAGCATTAAACAGGCCAGCTTACTGGCGAGTTTGCCAGGGAAGAAGGGCAGCAAGAAAGGTGCCAGATTAGGAAACCCAGAGAACCAGGATGATTTGGAATGCCAGACCCATTGCCACTGTCTCTGCTTGTACCTGTGAGGTGTCTGTCCAGGCAGGACTGTTCACTGTCGAGGCTTCCACCCATGTCCTGGTTTGGTGCTGTGTAGACTGCAACTTGTAGGTTTCTTCCAGTGACAGCCAGGTGGGAGATTGCCTGCAATGTGAGCAGTGCCTCATGGTGCCCTTCAGAGAGCAGGCAACAGAGCTATAGGAGGAGGTGGTAAGGCTCAGAAGCATCCTCTACCATGAGAATTTAATTGATTTGATGCTGAAGGAGACCTCTAGGACTTTTGAGGAAGGACTGCCAAAGGCAGCACTAGAGAAGAGAGAGAACATGGACTCCCAGGAAGGTGGAAGCTGGAAGCTTGTGACCTCTAGCAACAAGCATAAGTCTTCATATCCACCTGCAGCAGTTTGCTTGGAAAACAGATGCGGAATCCTAGCAACAGAGGAGGAGCAGCACGGTCCATTGGTGGAGGAGGATAGACAAGGCCTCCCCAAGGTTGGCAGGATCGAGACTACTGTCACCAAGAAGAAGCAGTGTGTGGTGGTGGTTGATGACTCCCTTTTGAGTGGGACAGGGGCATCCATCTGCCAGCCTGATCTATAGTCTCAGGAGGTCTGCTGCTTGCCTGGAGACCAGATCCAAGATGTCACAGAAGCATTACCAAGACTCATCTGGGCGTCTGACTGCTGCCCCATACTGCTCATCCACGTGGGCACCAGTGATACTGCCAGGTGTGACCCTGAGCAGATCAGAAGTGACTGCAGGGCTCTGTCATGGATGGGTACAAACTGTTTAGGAAGCACAGGCAGTGGAGAAGAGGAGGAGGAGTTGCTCTTTATGTAAAAGAGCTGCACGATTGCTCAGAGCTGTAGTATGGAACTGGAGATAGGCCTCTTGAAAGTCTCTAGGTTAGGGCCAGAGGGGAGAAAAACGAGTGATGTTGTGGTGGGTGTCTGCTTTAGACTACCAGAACAGGTGGATATGATAAATGCAGCTTTCTTCAGACAGCTAGTAGAAGTTTCCTGATCACAGGTCCTGATTTTCATGGAGAACTTCAATCACTGATATCTGCAGGGAGGGCAGTACAGGCAATCCAAGAAGTTTTTGGAGACTTTTGGGAAAACTTCGTGGTGCAAGTGCTGGAGAGGCCAACTAGGGCCATGCTCTTCTTCACCTGCTGCTCACAAACAAGGAAGAATTGGTAGTGGATGGCAACTTGGGCAGCAGTGACCACGAGATGATTGAGTTCAGGATCCTGAAGAAACGAAGGAGGAAGAGCAGCAGAGAGTATGGACCCTGGACTTCAGAAAAGCAGACTTTGACTCACTCAGGCAACTCATGGGCAGTATCTCTTTGGAAACCAGTTTGAGGGGGAGAGAAGTCCAGGAGAGCTGGCTGTACTTTAAAGATGCCTTACAGAGAGTGCAGGAACAAACTATTCCAATGTGCAGGAAGACTAGCAGGTATGGCAGAAGACCAGCTAGTTTTATGTAGCTGGGAACTCTTCAATGAGTGAAAACACAAAAAGCAAGTTTACATGAAATGGAAACATGGAGAAATTACTAGAGAGTAGTATAAGAGTATTGCTCAGGCATGCAGGGATGAAATCAGGAAGGCCAAAGCACAATTGAAGTTGCAGCTAGCAAGGGACGTGAAGGGTAACAAGAAGGGTTTCAACAAGTATGTCAGCAACAAGAGGAAGATCAGGCAGAGTCTGGGTCCTTTAGTAAATGGGGAAGGCATCCTAGTGACAGATGATACAGAAAAGGGTGAAGTACTCAATGCCTTTTTCACCTCAATCCTAACAGGCAAGATCAGCTCCCAGACTACTTCACCTGGCACAACAATTTGGGGAAGAGCCAACCACGGTGAAAGAACAGGCTAGGGATTATTTAGAAAGTTGGATGTGTACAAGTTCATGGGGCCAGGTGCAGTGCACTCAAGGGTGCTGAGGGAGTTGGCTGATGTGGAGAGCCAACTGGCCATCATCTCTGAAAACTTGTGATGATCAGGAGAGGTCCCAGATGAGTGTGCCCAGCTTTAAGAAAGGGAAGAAGGAGGATCCAGGAACTGAGGACCTATCAGTCTTACTTCAGTCCCTGGAAAAACCATGGAGCAGTTCCTCAAGGAATCCATTTCTAAGTACTTGGAGGAGAAGGAAGTGATCAGGAACAGTCAGCATGGATTCACTAGGGACAAGTCATGCCTGACTAACCTGCTTGCCTTCTATGATGAGATGACTGGCTCTATGGATCTGGGGAGACCAATAGATATGGTGTACCTTGATTTTAGCAAGGCTTTTGATATGGTCTCCCACAACATTCTTGTAGGCAAGCTAAGGAAGTATGGGCTGGATGAATGGACTGTAGAGTGGATAGAAAACTGGCTCAGAGGGTAGTGGTCAATGGCTTGATATCTAGTTGGCAGCTGGTATCAAGTGGAGTGCCCCAGGGGTCAGTCCTGGGGCTGGTTTTGTTCAATATTTTCATCAGTAACCTGGAAGATGGGAAGGATTGCACTCTCAGCAAGTTTGCAGAGGATACTAAGTTGGGGGGAAAGTAGTTGATACTCTAGAGGGTAGAGCTAGGATTCAGAGAAACCTTAACACATTTTAAGGATTGGACCAAAAGAAATCTCATGAGGTTCAATAAGGACAAGTACAAAGTCCTGCACTTAGGATGGACCAATCCCATGTATCGGTACAGCCTGGGAACCAACTGGCTAAGCAGTAGCTCTGCAGAAAAGGGCCTGCAGGTTACAGTGGACAGTAAGCTGAATATGAACCAGCAGTGTGCTCTTGTTGCAAGGAAAGCTCCAGACTTCTTGGGCTGCATTAGTAGGAGCATTGCCGGTAGATTGAGGGAAGTGATTATTTCCATTTGGCATTGGTGAAGCCACATCTAGAATCCTGTGCCCAGTTTTGGGCCCTCACTATACGAAGGATATGGACATGTTGGAGAGAGTCCAGCGGAGGGTAACAGAAATGGTTAGGGGGCTCGGGCACATGATTTCTGAGTAGAGGCTGAGGTAACTAGGTTTATTTAGTCTGGAGAAGAGAAGACTAAGGGGGGATTTGCCCTCCTGGACCTGGTTCTGGCCACAGGTGATGACCTGGTGAGGGGACTCCAGGTTCTTGACCACCTGGGTGATGGTGATCATCGCCTACTAGAATTCGCCATAAGGTGCAGGGTGTCACAGGCCTGTAGTAAGGCAGTAGCCATTGACTTCAAGAAGGCCAACTTCAATGAGTTGAGGAGATTGGTTGGAGAGGCAGTGGGGTCCTGGAGAGTTGGGGAACTGGGTTTCCAAGACGAGTGGTCATTCCTTAAGGAGATGATCTTCCGTGCCCAAGGGGTGACAGTCCCAATGAGAGTCAGAGGGGGCAAGAGTGCTCAAAAGCCCCCCTGGGTCACCAGAGTCATTCAGGAACATCTGGAAGACAAAAAAGAGGCATACGCCCAGTGGAAGGGTGGGGCTATCACCAAAGAGGAGTATACCTCCAGTGCTTGGGCTTGTAGCAGGGCTGTTAGGAAAGCTAAGGCAGGTATGGAACTAAGGCTAGCATCAAGGATCAAGGACAACAAAAAGTCCTTTTTTAAATGCATAGGGAGTATGAAGAAAGCACTGGGTAACGTGGGGCCCCTGTGGGATACGCTGGGCAAACTGGTGGTTGCACCAGAAGAAGAGACAGACCTTTTTAACAATTTCTTTGCCTCCATTTTTTTGTTCAGGGACCAGGACTCCCCCACTGAAATTCAGGATGGACTCAGGAGAGACTCTGACAGGCCTAGGGTCAGGGAGGACCGAGTTAGGGAACTTCTGGAAGGGCTGGATGTGTTCAAATCAGCAAGTCCAGATGCTCCTCAAGGGTGTTGAGGGAATTAGCAAGGGTTATCGAGGGATCCCTGGCATGGCTTTACGAGCACTCGTGGTGCTCTGCCCAGGTGCCAGATTGGAAGAGGGCCAATGTAGTCCCCATTTTCAAAAAAGGGAGGAGGGAGGACCCGGGCAACTATAGGCCCGTTAGTCTTACTTCGATCCTGGGGAAGCTCTTTGAGAAGATTATCCAGGAGTGCATCTGGGAAGGACTGGCAGGGGGGATGATGCTCAGGGGCAACCAGTATGGGTCCATTAGGAGCAAGTCCTGTCAGACCAACCTGCTTGTCTTTTATGATCAGGTCACAAAATCATTGGACGCAGGTGTCATGGTGG
Organism: Gavialis gangeticus; assembly: GCF_001723915.1. Lineage (NCBI taxonomy): Eukaryota > Metazoa > Chordata > Crocodylia > Gavialidae > Gavialis > Gavialis gangeticus. Next base: position 35,773,355 of record NW_017729032.1, read on the forward strand.
ATGTAGTCTTTCTGGACTTCAGGAAGGCCTTTGACACTGTCTCCCACCCCATTTTCATTAAAAAGCTAGGTGACTGTGGCACTGATGCCTACACAGTCAGATGGATAGCAAATTGGCTGAGGGACCGCATCCAGAGAGTGGTGGTGGATGGGTCGTATTTGACCTGGACGGATGTGGGCAGTGGGGTCCCCCAGGGCTCGGTCCTTGGGCCCACACTATTTAATCTCTTTATTAGTGACTGAGACAGGAGGGTGAAAGGCACCCTGTTCAAATTTGCTGATGACACCAAGATCTGGGGTGAGGTAGGCACACTAGAAGGGAGGGACAGGATACAGCTGGACCTGGACAGGTTACAGGGGTGGGCGAATGAGAATAGGATGGGATTCAGTACTGACAAGTGCAGGGTACTGCACTTGGGCAGTAATAACCAGTAGCATACCTATAGCTGGGGAACTTTCTTCTCGAAAGCACAGTGACAGGAAGAGATCTTGGAGTCATTATCGATTCCAAAATGAACATGGGCTGCCAATGTGAGGATGTGGTCAGTAAGGCCCAACCGCACCTTGTTATGCATCCAAAGATTCATCACAAGCAGGTCCAAGGAGGTGATCCTCCTCCTCTATGTGACACTGGTCAGGCCACAGTTGGATACTGCATCCAGTTCTGGGTGCTGCACTTCAGGAGAGTTGTGGACAGCATCGAGAGGGTCCAGAGGAGGGCCACTAACATGATCAGGGGACAGCAGGGCAGACCCTATGAGGAGAAGCTACAGGACCTGAATCTGTTCAGCCTCCACAAGAGAAGGCTGAGAGCGGACCTGGTGGCCGTCTACAAACATACCAGGAGGGGCCAGCGGGAAATGGGAGAGACCTTGTGTTCACTTGTGCACCTCCCAGAGTAACAAGGAATAACGGCCATAAGTTGTTTGTGAGTAGGTTCAGGCTGGACATTAGGAGACACTATTTCACAGTCAGGGTGGCTTGGATATGGAACCAACTTCCAAGGGAAGTGGTGCTGGCTCCTGCCCTGGGGGTCTTTAAGAGGAGGCTTGACAGTTACCTAGCTGGGGTCATATAAGCCCAGTTTTCTCTCCTGCCCAGGGCAGGGGGTTGGACTTGATGATCTACTTAGGTCCCTTCCGACCCTACATCTATGAATCTATTTAATAGCAGCCTTTAGCTACCTGAAGGGGGTTCCAAAGAGCTGGACTGTGGTAGGGTGACAGTAATTTGGATTATTATGAAGCACTGGATTTGCAGTGGAATGCAGAGGCTTTACCTGTGACCTAGCAAAGCTGCTGCCTACAAGGCAGAATGATATCTAAGCCAGCCATTTGCTTATGCTAAATAACCATTTTAACTGTGTCAGCCATTTTCTGAGCAAAAAGCAGCAAGTGAGTCTGTGTGCTGTGAAGCAGCTACAGTAAGGGATGAGATAAGATAGAGGGGCCCAAAAAGGTGGCACAACCCAAGACAGAAAAACAGACTGGAATGTGGAAACCATCACGTAATTGGTAACAGAATCCAAGATGAACATATGCAAAAAGGTGAATGGTAATTGGTGAAGAAGCCTCCATGGCTTCCAGGTTTTGGTCAAAGTCTGCCCGTTGACCAAAGAAGAGAAGTCAAGGTCTTAGACATGTGCTCATAGCAAAAAGACATGTAAATGAATGAAATGCATAGGTAATTTAGTGCTAATGAAGCAAACAGTAAACAGAGGCAGATCTTGAGAGGGGAGGAGAAATGGGTGGAACAGAAGGTGGGACGGAGGTAGAGTAAATGTTAATGAGTATAAACCAAAGTATATAAATATGGGGAAAAAAACATTGCTTGTGGCAAGACTCCATCTTTTATGGCGTGAGGCCCCTTGTCCGAAGCTGTCTCCTTTCTGAATAAAGCTGTTGCGAGCAATGTGTGCTGGTGTTTGCTCCCTGCTCTGGCTAATGAGTAACAGGATCCATGGGTAATTGGACCGTCGTCTCCCTAGTCATTGGGTGCAGTGTGGAGTCGGGGTCTAACAGACTGTTCTCATGAGCAGTGGTCTCAAGTTGCAGCAGAAGAAGTTTAGGTTATATCTTAGGAAAAACTCTCTCACCAGGAAGATAGTACAACACTGGAACAGGTTACTCAGAGAGGTTGTGGAGTCTCCATCGTTGGAGGTTTCTAAGACCCTGCTAGGCAAAGCTTTGGCAGGGTTGGTCTAGTTGGGGATGGTCCTTCTTTAAGCAGGAGGTTGTGTTAGATGACCTCCTGAGGTCCAACCATAATTTTATGTGATTCTATGATTCTAGTTAATGGAGTCTTGAGGAAGTGTTTACGTACGTCTGTAGAAAGTAGACAAGCACTTGACAGAACTATGAAATAAGCAAGTAAAACTAGGAAAAGTTTGGGAGTAAATTTATTATATTTACTTATGTTACAAATTTATGGGTACATTTATAGCAACACCAAGTACAGTTTTCAGAGTTTGCTCTTTGAATTTTAACAAGCAATTGAGTTGACAGGAATTTGCAGAACTTCTGAAAACCGTATCAATGAGAAATGCTCATCTTATAGTAGACAACTTCTGGACAGTTAATTTATTTGATTTCCCATTTATCAGGTTTTCAAAAGTTCATATGCAGGTGTCTAAATGTATTGTATGTGCAAATCAAGATATGTGTTCATTTGTTAGTCTTTTATGTGAAGAAATTTCAGAGTAGAAAGTGTGTGTGTGTGTGTATGTGTTTTAATCTGACTTCAAGTTTCAAGGTACATGTTTTTCATAATGGTTGGGGGGTATATGTATTGGACATTGAACTGAGTTGTAGTCTCTCTTCTTCCAACTTATCTGTAAGAGCTATATAGCTAAATTCTACTGCAGCACAAGTCTTTGTCATATACTGTTTTTACCCTACCTCTGGCTCTCATTCCACTCCAGCCTGGGGCACAGACCACATGCTTGCTCTGGTTACAGACCAGTATAGTAGCAGTGGTGGTGGCATGGCAGCTCCAGGGCACAGCCAGAGTTTCTGCTGCTGCCACGGGGCCAGGGCTGGGGAAAGTATGTGCTCTTGAGCAGGGCTGAAGCTGGAGCAAGTGTAAGGGAGGGGTTGGGGAAGGGAGAAGAGGGGTAGGCAGGAGTATTGATGCTGTGAGGAGGGTAGACCAGGGTTCAGGAAAAATGGAGGCAGAGCAGAAGCATGGCGGGGCAGACACCAGCTGTGGCTCTGGCCCCAACCCAGGGTCAGGGCTGGAGTCAGAGCCATATCAGGTACCTGTTTCCTTACTGCCTTGTAGTTGAATCCAAGACTGGTGGCTTTTTTTCTTCATGTTATAAGGGGGAAAAGCCTTGTCTTGGATTTGAATAATACACAATAATCCTCTGATAAATGCTAGGCACTTTCAGCAAATGCAGACCACCTTTGCTAGTGCATGTTTCCCAACAAATGCAGTTACTACACTGGATTTGTAATGAAAAAACTCAAAAAACTCACTAGTGTTGTAAAGGTTGCCATGCTCTTTAGGATTTTTTTTTCACTTTTCATATCTCATCTCTGAAGTTCAGATTTTGGTTTAGACCAGCTCTGTCCAGCTGGCGGCCCACAGGGTGCATGCAGCCCCAAAGGGATTAAGCTGTGACACCCCCTCCCCACCCCCACGTGCCTGGTCTACACCCCACTGCTCCCACTGCTGCTGCTGGAGTCTTCAGAAACTCTCCATCCTTTAGTTTCTGCTTCTTGCCCACGCCTCTGGGAATGTGGCAGTGTGGAGCAGCCAGAAGAGGCCTGTTGCTGGGGGACTCCACACAGCTCAGGGGTACAGCAGAGGTGCCTGCTATGGGGTTTGGGGATGCAGTGTAGCAGGGGCCATGGAGGCAGGTGGGGGTGCTGGCATAGAGAGAGAGAGAGAGTGTGTGTGTGTGTGTGTGGTGGGGGAGGTGGAGCATGGTGCTATGGGGCAGGGTGCCTGTATAGCATGGTACTATGCAGTGTGGCTTGTGCAACATGTGGGTTGGGGACATGCCTTCATGGCAAGTGGCCAGAGGAGCTGCAGGTCCACTCCAGAAATTGGACAGTCCTGGTATAGAAAATTGGGGAATGAGTCTAATCTTAGTCTTTATTAGTGCTTTCTCCATTTTTTTTGCTTTCTGCAGATTACGTTGTATAGAAAGAACCTATTGTGTGGTCCCCCCATTTAACGGTTTCAAAATGTACTTATTTTTTCATCTAAAATGATTTTAGTGAACTTTTGAGTAGCTCTACTAAATGTGCAGTTTCCTTTAAAAAATCTCTCTCCCTAGTGGACAATAGAGTCATTGGAAAGGGGTCCCTGGTCCACTATTTTTAGAACCCCTTTTGAACGTTGTTGAATAAGCACGGGTTTTTAGTAAGTTTTAAACCCTGTCCAGGTATTGTCCAGACTAGAATGAGCCAAATATTTCAGGAGATAAGTGTGTTAGCACTAGGGGGAGATTTGCCTAATATCTTTATTATCCTTATTATAAGCTTTTTCCTTTGTATACTCCAAATTTTGCTATATTTCTCCCCCTCAACAATGCTATGAATAAAAGAAAAATTCAGAAAAGTTGCATTAGTTTATTCTTATCACAGTGTTGGAAACAAGTATTTCTTTCCCCCCCACCAACACAACTGAGGTATTTCAGTAGGAAAGGAAGTAGTTTTGAGCACATTACAAATACCCTGTTCCCTCCTTTCCTCGCCTTTTTGCTTCTTCATGTGTTGCACAATAATTGCTACAGGGACTAAAAGTGAAAATACCAGGTTTTCGACCTGGTATGACAGTATCTATATAAAGAAATGACCTTGAAAATGTTATGAAGAGTTTGCTTGCCTTAGCCAGTCTACTCAGAAAATTTCTGACTAAATTTAATAAAAAATATAGAAGACCGTAAGACTGTCCAGTTGGATTTAATTACCTTGGAGTACAGAAAGAAATAATGGTGGTTAATTGTTTGGATCACTGTATAGGGAGGAATAAATCATTCCTGCATAGAAATCATGTATTGCATGGATGGTTAGCCTGGCAATTGCCATCGGACAAGAGCACCCCGTCTGTTTCTCAGAAGAGAAGATCTGGTATGGGAAATGCTGAGAACCATTTGGTTAGAGAATAGATAGGGCTCTGAAATGGGGTACTGGGGTTCAGCTCATAGCTCTGTCAGGGGTCATCTGTGTGACTGGGCAAGCGAATTAATCTGGTTTGTGTTTCACTTTTTCATATGCTAAAAAGCCCTTCAGTATGTGATAGGATAAGGTTAAAATTTAAGGTTGAAGTCCATATTGACGCCCTGAGGTCTGTGGTGATGAGGACCACACAAGCTGCTGGATAAGTAGTAGACAGACTGCATATAGGTTAAAAAATGTATGCATTTCATTGGGATCTAAAACATATCTACTAAGGAACAATAAATGGGTGTTGTAAGCTTCTTGTTTACAGCTGGTGTTAAAAAACAGCCAAGGATGCATTTGGAAAAATAATAGACTGTAACACACATTATATTACATGATGTTGAACATGCCTTCATTGAGAAAGGAGTGCTTAGTTTTGGTCATTTTACTTTAATTCATACTGAAATGATCCAGTGAAAGGTGAAATTATTGGGAAACTTGTCTATGATGGTAAAATTTAAAATTACTTAACTTTGAAGTTACCTGTCTTGACTGATGGCTATATGAACGGCATAATAATACAAGAAACAATGCATCAATCCTTGATTTTTTTTTTAACACTTTCCTATAAAATCAGAAAGAAGGGCTGTAGTGATATTGACAAGTACATTTATATCAGAATAAAATACTTTTTTGCATAGTTTATCATGGGTCATAGCTGCAGGCCAGGGTCCAGCTGTGTAGCTTGAGTTTATATTCAGTAACACTGGTTGTGATGGTGGCTAAGAGAGGAGTGGCAAGGTCAGCTAAACAGGTTGGCTAATTGCTGGAAAAGGAATTTATTTCCCTTACATACAGCATTGCACAGTGAATGAATTGGATTATTTTGTGTCCTGTGAAGCATCTGTAAATGGCTGCAGGTAGGATATTAGACTTCAAAACTCAGATTCATTTGCTTAATTTAAGTTTTCCTTTTTAAAATGCAGCAGTAAGAGACTGCATTAGGTCACAGAGGACTGTTTGTTTTGAAAATGCTTTTTTTTTTAGATGTTAGGCCTTAGACCCACCAGAGGGACCTGCTCCAGAGCTTTAGTGAATTTTTACTGACTGATACAAAAGCAAATTGGAACGAATAAGAAGCAAAGCAGGCTACTTGCACAGGACCTAGCCATCTTGCATTCACTGAGATTCATACAAATGTACAGTGCTTATAGAAACTGTTTGTTGTTAAAGACCATTTTTAAGAAAAGTAATACGATGCTTTTTGTAAATGATATAATAAAAAAGGCTAACGCAGCTATGGCCTGATGCAGCAAAACTCTTGAGTTTGAGTATGTGAGGGGCTCTTAATGCATGCTAGTAATTTATTTTATTTCAGTGGACCTGCACCCTGGTTGAAGTGCATGGATGGGATGGGGTCCAAAACACTTTTCCTAGGGGTGTACCTGTAGAGAAGTTAAGTATGAAGGGATTGAGAGCAGGAATGATCTGAGAGTTTAGGACTGAAACCAAAGAATTTAGCTGTACTGGGAGGAGGAAGGGTGATGAGCAGAAAAGAGAGTAAAAATAAATAAAAGAGAAAAATAAAAATAAAGGAGTGTCACTTAAGAGTGAAAGGGCTTAACTGAGGACTCATTGCCCTCTCCTTCTCAGTTGGAAGTTGGATGAGCTGCCATTTAAGCTGTGTGTGATCTTCCATGTCCCTTAAAGGTCTTTTAAAGGGCTTCTGGCAAAAAGGCTGTTATGGTTGATGTTTCCATGTGAAAGACAAGCAAAGAAAATATTTGGAGGTGAGGGGGATAAAGAGGTTGTTTGTATGTGCCATCAAGGAACAATAAAGAGCCTTAACAGCATTTGCCTTGGCATGCTCACCTTCGAGGAAAATTGTAATAGCTGATGCTTGAATGGAGAGGCCTATGATTTCTGTTTACTGTGCAATATAATCATGTGCTGCTGTTCATTTAATCTATTGTCTGTGTACTAGAGCAGAAAGGAGGGCACATACTCATTAAATATGAGTAAATAAAAAAAGGTTACATTATAGCATTTAGCTAGTGTTGTTCATTGCTCTAGGGGGAATCATAGAAAATTAAGGTTGGAAGGGACCTCAGGAGGTCATCTGGTCCATTCCCCTGCTTAAAGCAGGACCATCCCCAACTAGATCATCCCAGCCATAGGTTTGTCTAGTTGGGTCTCAAAACCCCCCAAGGATGGAGATTCCACCACCTCTGAGTAACCTGTTCCTGTGTTTTACTACCCTCCTCATGAGAGAGTTTTTCCTAAGATCTAACCTAAGTTTGCTTTGCTGCAACTTGAGACCATTGCTCCTTATTCTGTCATTTGGCACCGCTGGGAAGAGGAGTGATGGGAGACGGTCTGTGATGCTCCATCACTCCTACCCTACGCCATTATCCCTACTGTTTTAAAGGGATATATGAAAACAAAATAATTAAAAAACAATATGGGGATTGCTTCAAGTGTGGGATTGCTAAAGCAGGCTCAAGTGCACTGCACCTGGTGGTTCTCCCTGCTTCATGAATGAGTTAGGGATTGGCCCAGCCTAGAAGGGATCTAGTTATTTAGCATATGCGGTTTTGGCATATTGTTTCAAGCATCTTAAGCTGATGTCATCACCAGTGTGAAGAGCTTGAAGGCCACCAGGTAGCATTGTAAACAGATACAAGTCAACAGTGTGGGACATGGCTTGAATTTGTCTATGAGGGCGTTTGTTGTCATTGCGAAGGCCCCATTGGTACAGGTTTGAGGCACAGTGACCCTGTCCAGTTTGAAAATGGTTGAGAAGTGCCCAATAACACCATGACCAGTTAAATCCTGGTTGACTGACGGTAGGGTCAGAGGAGATGTAGTGATTGATTGGTGCTTGTGCTGGCCATTTTTCATGCCATTGAGTAAGTAAGGAAAAGTCAAAGGGTTTTAAAAAAGGTGTCTTGAGGGGAACCAAGCTATAGGTGGGTGGAATATGTCCCAGTGCACTGGCAGCATGGGATTATCCTGGAGTCTGACTACTAAATTGACTTCAGCATTTGTGCAGCAGAATTAAGGGGGAGCAATGTTACTGAATACTAGTAACCATGGGAGTGGAGTGGGGCGCAGTGTGTTATGAGACCAAACTAAAAGTGATCAGGTGTTTGGCTTAGTGAAATGACGGTAGAGGAGGTGTGATCAATCTCTTCAAATTCCCTGGCATTTATCCTCATGCTGTAAGGGAAGCATGTTTCAGCTGAAGATCCTGTTGATATAAAAACAAGTGGGTATGAATTGTCCATGAATAAATTTATGCTGGAACATAAAAGAAGAGAGCTTTTTTATGAGTGGGGTTAAATGACATGATTGTTGTGATAGTGAGGGATTGTACTCGATTGCCTGGCACATCCCTCTCAGGCCTATGAATTGGAACTCACTGAAGTAAGCTGGACTCTTTCCGTTGGCTTTGGTTCAGACTTTAAGGCCAGACAACTACTGTGCTTCCGCAAGCAAACACACTGACTCTGAGTAGTATGTAAATAAAACTAAGAGCACAATTCGCACTTGGCTCAAGGAATTGGGTCTCTGAGGTTCAGATTTCTCTTAAGCCATTTGTGACATGCACTTGTGCTGTTTAAAGCATCTAATGTATGCTTTGAGGGAAAACTTGCCTCCACATGTGCATTCTCCAGTAAGAGGATAAAAAAGGACAGTTGTACAAGTTGCGAAGTGTCATTAGTACCAGTGGGTCTTGAAGCTGCCCATTGGCTATCAGAACAAGATCCATACTACTTTTACTCTGATCAAATGTTAAGTGCCTGTGTCATTACTTCCTTGTTAAGATTATATGTTTTTTTATCTAGATTGACTGTTTTAATTCTTACATTTGTGGACAAAAATCAAGGATGCCATTTGTATGTACTTGTATGTGTACATAGCGTAGACATATTTCATGCATGATGGAGACATTTAGTCATCGCTCCATTGAAGTACTACTTTTGTATATTGATCAGAAAATTTCTTCCAGTTGACTATAGAAAATATAAAAGTAAACAATTTCACTGTGTTGTGTTAGGGTGTCAGGTATGCAACTTCCATTGATTCTACATATCTGTAATCCAGATTGATCTCTAAATCCTCAAAGCAGTAAAAAAAGCGGAGTCATGGCAGTTGTCACTTAAAGTCAAGTTGATCTCTGTTCTAACTCCATTGAAAAAAGGTAAAGGCATCTAATGATACATTTCTCTCTGTGTGTGTTGAGAGCTTAATCCAAAGGTTTGTGAATTCAGTGGAAGTTCTTCTATTGACTTCTTTGGGCTCAGAATCAGGCTCATAGGGAGTTGTACTGAAGTCAACACCATGAAGAATGTTATTAATATGATTGTATATTTTAGTGACCATAATTGAACACTGTTGCAGGGCATTGAAGTGCCCTGCTGCTAGAAAGAGTTACAGGTGCCGGTTGCCGGAGCAACCGCAGTTTGGTCAGCTGACCAGAAAGGGGCAGGGCCTGGCCTATATAAACAAGCCAGGCTGAGGCCAGAGTTAGTTCCCCTCTGGCAGCTGAGGAAGTCAGAGCTCTGTTGAGGCAGGCAGAGTAGAGAAGCCTGATGGTCAGAACAGCTTCCATGCAAGGAGACTGGGTGGAGGAAGCCCTGGTAGGGATTTGGGGAGGATAAATAGCCTGATGGTTTAGAGTTCGTGTTAGCCAGGAGGCTTATCTTTGAGTTGCAGCCGATTGGCTTATGTTATTGCTTTTGGTTGTTACACCGGAGGACTGGGAGAGGCTATAAGGGGTTGGAGGAGGCCTCAGTGGGGCTCCACAGTGGCGTGGAGACCCCGGTGCCAGAGAGGGCACAGCATTAAGGGGGCATTGACCCCAGCCCTGCGAAGAGGCATAGTGGATTGGGGCCAGGTAAGGCCGAGGCCACCTGAGCCCACAGGAGTTGTAGATCTGCGGCGGGGATTTAGGGGCCAGGCACGGCTACGGCCACCTGAGCCCCAAGCGCAGAGATAGGCCCCAGTGCAGGCGGAGCCCAGGGAGGGTGAGCACGAGAGACGCCCCAGGGAGGACACATAGACAAGAAAGGCCCCAGTGCGGGCGAGAGTACAGAGATAGGCCCCAGTGTGGGCAAGGGCGCAGAGAAGGGCCCTGGCGTGGGCCATGAGTAGAAGACAAGCCCAGATGGTGTCCGTGAGGGTGCGGGCAACAGTAATTGACTCGACAACGTCCAGTACATCCGAGAGGCTTGGGGCGTGGTATTAGGGATGGTAGGAGCCACGCATAGCCCTTGAGGCGGGAGTGCGCAGAGTCATCGTAGACGGGGCACAGACGGGAGTATGTCAGGGGTACTGTGTCCAAGGGGGTAAAAGGCAGCCTCCCTAAATAATCTTATCATCAAAGACGTGGTGGGCAAGAATGAGGGTGCATGGACACTAACTTGGCACAGTAGGGGGCGCCAGGAGAGATCACGGCCGCTCCTGGGACCCCGCCCCTGGACAAACACCTTTTTCTTATTAAAAAGCTAGATGTAACAGACAGTAAATATATGTTTAAGCCGGATTGCCTGTTGTCATTGCTTAGTCAAATTAAAATCCTTCAACTTCCTTTTTTTTTTTTT
>NW_017729032.1:35789070-35790487 GCF_001723915.1 Gavialis gangeticus
TTTTTTTTTTTTTTTTTTTTTCCCGTCTCCATAAGACACATCTGGATAGAACCTTCCCCTTTCAAATGATGAAGTGAAGACTGAAAGGGAAGGATGTCATCTTTTGCTTGAGAATTTGGGTTTTAACTTGTCATTTATTAGCTGCATTCTTAATTGGCTTATTATAATATCTCCAAATTTACCCTTTTCAGTTATTGGTTTCTACTGTCTGCTTCCCCTTTTTTCTTTACTTACAACTGCAGCTCTTTAAAGGTTCAATTAATGTATATACAGGGCTTTGAAGCATTGGACTTGAAGGCAGTCATTTTGTTCTTTTCCTGACTGTGGCAGGGCATTGATGGTGCCTGACACTTTAAAGTTAGTCAGCAAGCCCGGGCCTCATTAGAGCAGCCTGCTACTTGGGAGGCAGGCAAATGGTGCCAATAAAAAGCCTTATGCTACTGCAGGGCAGGAAGCTGCCTAAGGAGCCTGGGCTGGGTTAGGGCTCCAGCTTAGGCAGAGGGCTGCCATCTAGGAGTTACATCAGGGGAGCTGAGGGAGTCACAGCACACAGTTTGAGGACTGCAGCTCCTGGAATAACTGGAGGAAAGGTTAGGAACTCTGGCGGATGGAAGAGGTACTGGGGGATCCCCAGAGGGTCTCTAGCCTGGCTGGGATGGAGAAAGTGGAACCATGTGACCAGGACTCCAGAGAGTACCCCACGGGCCAGAGAGGATGGTGCCTGGCCAGGGCAGTGGGCCACCAGATGAATTACACTAGACCTGTGGAGCTCAGTGGCCAGGACATGAGTAGAGCAGTGCCTGGAAAAAGGGGTACTGGGAGAGTGCGGAGGGTAAAGAATATGAGGCACTTGAGGCCCCAGAACCAATGTAAGGGTATATGGCTCAGAGTGAGGCCCAGAGAGAGTCAGAGGGCAGATGGCCAGGGAGGCATTGTACCACCCTGACTGGCCCAGGAGGGACTAAAGGGCAAAGGTGCCCACCGCGAGGGGTGGGTCAGTCTCATAGAGGACCTGGCGCCCCGACTGGCTGGAGAGCAGGGCCTGGCCTACACAGACAAAGGTCCCTGGAGTGGTGGACTACTGCTGAGAGGTGGGAGCCGGATCCATCTCAACTCTCATGAGGGGGGAGAGTAGAGCCACCTGAAAGTTGGGATGCGAGTGATTGGGCGTACGGCTGAACAGGGCCATGGTGAGCCTGAAGGAAAACTAGGGCCCAGAAAAGACAAAAGTCTCCCAGATGGGAGGAGGTGTATCCCGAAGGAAAACTGGAGAGAGCTCTAGGACGGGGCAGGCTGATCTGCCACTGGTCCTGGGTAAGACCTGAAACTGCACCCTGCTGGAGTTGGTTGGTGTGGTGGGACAGCTGGTGGCAGGCCAGCCCCCAGAAAATGCCACACAAATGACCCCCCCGCCATA
>NW_017729032.1:35795487-35800723 GCF_001723915.1 Gavialis gangeticus
CTGGGTAAGACCTGAAACTGCACCCTGCTGGAGTTGGTTGGTGTGGTGGGACAGCTGGTGGCAGGCCAGCCCCCAGAAAATGCCACACAAATGCCCCCCCCGCCATACCGGCTTATTCTTCTTCACTCTTCCTATATATCTGAGACTCTGGGACTGGATTCAGCCCAAGGAGCTGCTCCATCTGAGAGGCTGGGAATTTTGCATGTGTGGCCAGCAGCAGGGGAGGCCAGATCTGGTCCAGAGGAGGACAGTAGGTACATTTGACACCTTGATCTTAGAATAAGTCACTTTAACCCTCTGTGCTTCAATTTCCTTATCTGTAAAATGGGATTGTGTTGTTTGCAGTCCTATAATGGTTTCCACCACAAGAAGTCAAACTAATTTACAAACATGTCCAATTAAAAATGAAGCTCAAAGCATGCAAATTGTTATGACATCAGTGAAGATTATTACTGAATTGTATGCTTTTGCCTATCAGAGTGGTATTCTTTGCATATGTAATTGAATCAACAGCATGGAGAAGCTTTATGAGGTTTGGGTTTCATACTGCAAAACCTTCTCTTAGCATCAGACCTTCCATTTTCTGAAAGTGTGATGTTCCATATCTTCTTTCCAAACTTGTTGTTCATTTGTCTGGGGGAGGAAAGGGAAGGAAAGAGCAATAAGGAAACAAAGGAGTTCTGTGATCTTAGGCAAGCAAATAATAAAGAATAATGAAGATACCTTTTTGAGAGTTCTTAAAATGTCTCTTCTCAAATGGGACAAAGAAGATAGTTTCCTGATTACAAAGCACTTACTCATCATTTTGTCTGAAATCCCTTCTTCTGTGTATTTCGGGTTTCTTTCTGTCATTTAAATTTTTTGGACAGAGCCCCAGATGTGATGTTGGCTGTGCTATTAAAAAACATAGGAAGTACAGTGTGTCTTCTAAGTTTTGACTGTATCAGAAGCCCTGAGGGCAGCCGAAATCCCACTAGCCACTACAATTTTGACATGATGATAAATCTCCCAGTCTATTGCAATCTTTCTGCAATTTTGAGCAGGAGCAGTTGTTATAGTGGTGAGTATTTTGTTTGGAAGTAGGTTTTTGTAGCTCTGTTTCTCAAAGCAAACTCCTTTTTTGCTTTGAAAAGAAAACTATGGTAACTAATGTAATGCTGTTTTCTGTTAGGCTGGTTTTTAATAAGGACTTTCAAATATATTTTTTTTCCTCTGAACCATCTTTGCACTTGTGATTAATTGTGGATGCAAATGCCACAATTTATGGCAGGTGTATGTCTACCTGATTGGTAAACCATATCAGTCAGATTTCTTATGCAAGCATTAGCACCCACAATGTATTCTTGAGCACAGAATTAAACCAGTATCAGGTCTTTCTTGTATACATGTGAAAGGAAAACCTTTCTTCTTAAAAAGAAGCTAATTGCACAGTGGCAGCGTGTTTCTTTATTTCTTTTCTATTTTTCTGCTAGAGTAAACATATTTTTCAAACAAAGCTTAATCATACAATTCAGTTTTATCCTTTGGTTGGACATTATTGGGTTTTGTAGTCCTGTTTTTTCATATAAATAGTTTTCTAATTATAAAGCAAATATTAAAAAATTAAAAACATTAATATGTGCTTATGTTCAGAAAGATAGTGGCTGAAGAAATGGCTCCTCCTTACTTGACTTTGTTGATTTGTATGTCTGAACTGATTTTTTGCTGTAGTTAATTTATTTCTGTTAATTATATAGAACAAACTCACCATAAGGGAGGGAGACAGATTCTGTGCTGGCTGTTGTATGAACAGATTTTTCAACCATATCTTAGTTAATTAATCTTGATTTTTTTTTTTTTTTAGTTGGTTATGTGTGAGCTGGGAGAGAGAAACCTAGATGTTTAGAACCCAAGTTGTTTGCAATCCTGGCAGTTTAAAGAAAACCCTGATATTTTTCTTGCATGTTTCATGAACTTGATAGAACACTTAACAGTCAGTAAACATAGGACTTCACAGTGCCATTTATGAAACCAATTTAAAGAGCACTTAAAAACCTGTTATACGGGTAAAACTAGCTTTTGAACATGATGATGCTGAATAGTCGAGAAGAGGAAGCAAGAATTACTGAACAGTGTTCCTGTTTCAATTTTGTGCATCATAGACAATTGACTATAACTGTCTCCTTATCCAAATTGGATTAGCACAATGCTGAAGAAGAAAAAAATGAGAAAATTATTTTGTCCTACTGCTTGTATTGACTCAGAAGGATGCATTGCAAATGATTATATAACTCATTGTTGCAAAGAAGTGATTTAGATGTAAGCCTTGGCCACCTCCTTAAGAAAGTTAAATTTTAGATCATCATTTCTGGTGTTTACCTCTAAATGTGTAGGTATGAATTATGTCATCAGTATGCAAAAGAAGAGGTACACCAATAAGAGTAATCACTTGGGAAGAACATAGCAGTCTAAGCTAAACTAATTCTGGAACATCAAGTGGAATCAGGAAAGAACCAAGGATAAGCATGGAGTCCTGGCAGGTGAGGAACCTGCAGTAAATTTAGTGTCACCCAGTGTTTAGGTCTAAATATGAACATTTCACTTGTATTACATTAGGAATTTGCCTATTGTTTACCAGTTTTTAAGAGGGATAGGGGAAGCCTGGGAGAAACTGTGATGAAATTAAAGAGGTCTCTCATTGAAGAAAATATAAAAGGGTTTTATGTAAATCTGAATGGCTTATTCAGATTTAAAGAGAGCCACTCTAAAGGAAGGAAGGGAGAATTTGCCATTCAAATTGGTATTTATAAATGAAGTAGCTGAAGGAAATCCTTTATCTTGAGCTTAGCTATTCTTAATAAGTGAAAATAAACCCTGTATTTTGGATATGCTACAGGTAAGCTGCTGGGGAAAATAAGAGTCATCTTGCAATGTTACAGAAAGGAGAGAGATTAAAAAACATGAGAACTTTCTGAAATATGGTCCCGGGATTTTGTTTGCTTCAACTGAAGAAGCAGGTTTATTATTCTCCTACCCATGTATACAGATTGTTTTGGCCTTCTGGTTTGTGAATTATGATGGGGGGAGTGGGGGCAACCTTTCTACCAGGCATGTTGTAAATTAACCTTGCACCTTCCCTGAGTGCCACTTCAATCCTTTTCCTCTGTCAGATCTGCTGCTCTGCTTTCTGCTTCCTGCCCTGTGCTCACTGCCTGATTTGTTGCTCTTTTTTCTGCTTCCTACCTTATTTGTTTGTGCTGCCTGTCCCCTCCCTGTCTGCCACATGCCACACACAACTCTCCATGCACCCACATACCACAGGTTGGTCACTCCTGGATTCATAGATTCACAGAAGTTTGCGGCTGGAAAGGACCTCATGCTATCATTGGGTCCAGCCCCCCTGCTCTGTGGAGGAAGGATTGCTGGGGTCAAATAACACCAGCAAGGTGCACATCCAGTCTCCTTTTGAAGATCTCCAGGATCCCCACTGGGAGTCTATTCCAGAGTTTGATCACATGAACCGTGAGGAAGTTTTTCCTTATATCCATTCTGAAACCCTCTTCTAGGAATTCATGACTGTTGCTCCTGGTTTTCCCCTAGGGCACTTTGGTGAATAGTTGTTCACCTAGCCCCTCATGCTCTCTCTTGATATATTTGGAAGCTACCATCAAATCCCCCCGAAGTCTTCTCTTTTCTAGGTTGAACAGTCACATGTCTGCCAGCCTTTCCTTGTATGGCTTGCTCTTCAGGCCTCTCATCATATGTGTGGTTCTTCCCTGGACTCTCTCAAGCTTAGGAAGCATGTCCTATGATACATTTCTGTTTCCTTTCTTCAGCTAAGAAATGTGTATAAAGATATTTAGGAGTCTGGGTTTTATAATATTTGTTGCAAAGGTGAAGAAAAACAGCTCTGAAAATATAACAAATAATAGTAAAGGGAAGTTTTGTAGTACTGAATCTACATTAAAAGTTAGAAATTGTAGAAAATGGATAAGAGAAGCAAAGGCCACCAAGGAGAACTTTTTGACTTTTTTGACAGAGTAAAGGGCAAAGAATAATATTTCATATATATTAGGATTGAAGCAATCCTAACAATTATATTATTTCATTATTTGGTTAGAGTGATTGAACTACCAATATGGAAAAAAGTGCAGATGTACTTGTACACTTGAGAAACAGCCGGATAATATCGCTGTCTCATTTCAGGGTAATAAACACTAGCTACAAAAACTAGACTTCTGATTTGGAAGAGCTAGATAACTTGAATCCAGCTCTTGGCTGGGGGGGGGGGGGGGGAGGCACGGGGAAGCTGTCTGAATACCTCTCTGGTTCATTAATGTTTATCTTGGAGCAGTGCGGAAGTTATGAGAAGGCTGACACACTAATATATAAATGAGTAAATGGCATGACTTGGGTAGTTGTAGGTCTGTCAGCCTTGCATCAGTCCTAGTCAAAATAATAGATGTGTGTTAATGGGGCTGGACTAAAGCAGAGTAATATAAAATGCCATCAACATGGATTTAAGGACGATAAACCCTGTAAAACTAACTTTTAATCTTTTTTTTTGAGGAGATTAAAGTTTGGTTGATAAAGGTAGCAGTGTCTCTGTGAGAGCCCTAAATCACTGTAAGGCCTTTGATTTGATAACTTTTTTTTGTTAATTTAATAAAGTGGAATGGTACTAGTTTCTTAAAGTTAACTAGTAAGATCAGCATGGCATACATTAAATGGTTTAACAATTGGATTAGACTTCCAAATATGATTGTAAATTAAGATGTCCTGTTGAGTCGCTGTCTCTACTGGGGTTGCAGAGGGATCAGTTCCTGGTCCTTTGCTATTTAACACTTTTATGTTGGCAGTCTGTCACAGCTGAGGACAACTGTCTTCTATGATTGTTTTATCTATGGGTCCAAAGATGGCTGCTGAGGCCAGTCTGGGATCTGTTACAATTTGGGCATGTCTTTCCATGTGGGGTGGGTGGCTTTGGATTTTTGATTTGGGCTGCAACAGAGTTTCTGTTGCTCCTGCTTTTCTGCCTCCTGTTGTCATTGTAAGGTTTTGAAGTACTGAGATCCTTGCAGCAGGCTCTTCCTCCATTTGGGATGGTTCTGAGTGATAGTCTCCCACAATTTGATGTCGATGTTGCATTTTTTTCAAGTTGGCCTTGAGGACATCCTTAAAGCACTTTATGTGCCCTCCTCTTGAGCGTACGCCTCGACTGAGCTAGGAGAATAACACTTGCTTTAGAAGTTTGGAG
>NW_017729032.1:35805723-35814411 GCF_001723915.1 Gavialis gangeticus
TTATGTGCCCTCCTCTTGAGCGTACGCCTCGACTGAGCTAGGAGAATAACACTTGCTTCAGAAGTTTGGAGTCAGACATCTGGATAACATGGCTGGCCTAGCAAAGTTAATGTCAGATGATCAGCATCTTGATGCTCATGGCGTTTGCTTGTAAGAGGTTGCTAATGTTGTTTGCGTCTATCTTCCTACTGGATTCAAAGGATCTTTTGTAGGCAGTGTTGATGGTACTTATCCAAACACTTGAGATTAGGGCGGTTTGATAAACCATGAGCTTGGTTTTGAATCTGATGTAGTGACCTAGGAACACCCATTTCATCAGGCATATGAAGGCTATACTTACACTTTTAAAGCATTGTTGGATTTCTTCATCCGTGTCAGCCTTCTGTAAGAGGTGGTTTCCAAGGTACTGGAAATACTCAGCATTCTGTAGAGGCTCACTGTGAATCTGAATTACTGGAGCTGGGGACCGCTCATTTAGAGTCTGTTGATGGAGGATCTTAGTCTTCTGAATGTTAAGTGTGAGTCCTGTTTCTTGTACACGTTGGTAAAGACATGGACAGTTGCCTGAAGGTCTGTTCCTGAGTGAGTATAGACTATATAGCATTATCAGCATACTCAATGATTTAGGTCAGGGTGGTCTAGGTTTTACCTCAGTCAGGTGAGATTAAACAGTTTACCATCTATTTGGTAGTTTAGCTCCACTCTAAGTAGAAGCTTGTTGATGGTCAGATGTAGCATTGCAGTAAGGAACATTGAGAAGAATGTTGGAGTGATGTTGCAGCCTCCCATCTTAATCTCAAGGGGTTCTGTGATAGATCCATTACTGAGAACCACCAATCACGTATCACTATGAAGCAGGTGAAGAACGGTGATGAATTTTATTGGGTGTCCATACTACAGAAGGATCCTCCACAGTGTTTCTTGGTTGACTGAGTTAAAGGCTTTTGTGAGGTCAAAGAAGGCCATGTAGAGAGGTTTATGTTGCTCCTGGTATTTTTTTCTGCAGCTGGTGAAATGTGAAGATCATATCAGTTGTGCCTCTTGATACCCTAAACCCACACTGAGATTCCGGGAGGAGCTCTTCAGCCAGTGGAAGGGGATAGTTTAGGAAGGAGTGTGTGTAACGTGGACTCACTGTCACAAACTGTTTCACCAGTAAAATGGTCACAAGACATGAATATATTAGGGGTTTTCAACCTTTTTGGATCAGTGTAGCCCCAGTGGCCAGATGCGGAGCAGTTTACCTGCAGCTGCCAGAGTGGGGGGAGCACCCGAATGTGGAGCAGTGGCAGCCACTGCGTGCGACCTTCCCTCATCTCTCATGTCCAGCCAGGTAGGTGGCACCTGCACAGCAGCGTGGGATGGTGCATGGTGGCGCTCCATCCCCACATAACCCCTAGGGCCTTCTCAAGTACCCCCAGGGGTACACATACACCTGGTTGACAACCCCTGAACTATGTCACTTTTCATGCCCAGAATCGCAAAGATGTTTGTATTACCTGAGCTGTGCTAGGAGCTGATGATTGCTGGACCAGTCACATTCATCTGCTTGGTTATGTCATTCATACTGGCTCCCAAATGACAGCTGCAACAGAAGCAATGTCTATGGGAGATCAACATCAAAGGATTCAAGGATCCAGGCAAGCGAGGCCTCTTTTACCAGTGCCTCAATGAAAAACTGGAGAATTCTAATCAACAACAATGGGAAAATGTCACAGTGCTTGGGATGCCTTCAAGTCCACTGTCATCAGTGCCTGTGAAGAGACATTTGGTTTCTCTACCAGGAAACATCAAGACTGGCTTGCTGCGAATGACTTGGAAATCCAAGAGTTGATTGGTTGCAAGTTCAAGTCCTTTTGTGCTTGTCAGAATAGTATCAGTTCCAAGCAAAAGAAACTGAATCACTGTGAAGGAGTGAGAGAGAGTAAACAGAGCCCCTGGGGTGCCTTATGTGCCAGGCAGCTGAGACTAAGGGAGGAGGAGTGGCTGGCAGTGACAGAGAGGGAAAATGAAAGTAAACAGAGCTTACAGCATGAGCAGATGGTGAGGCTGCAGCTGGAGACCAGAGAAGAGGAAAAGCAATCACAGCAACGCTTCTGGAGCAGCCTCTCACTCCAGATTGGAGGAGGGAAGCTGCCAGGAGGTATTTCCAGCCCCAGAGAGGAGCAGAGAGGGTCGATTCCCTGCAAGCTGCTGACAGAAGTGGCTGAGCATTCCTGCAAGCAGGTATTGCTAACCCTGCTAGAGAATGCTGCAGGAACGATCAAAAGGAGGAGGCATGCGGAGGCATGACTACACGAGGATTTTGATAAGTACTGAAGTATAGTAGCTTCTGAGGATCCTGGAGGGAAGCAAGGAAGACCTCTTTCTTAGGTTAGAGCCTCCCTGGTGGGGCTATGCTGTGGTCAGAAGAGAGATCCTACCAGGAACTGTGTATGCTCACCAGTAGACCTGTGCGGTCCACAGAAGAAGACAGAGATCGAGACCTGAAGGATCACATTGGGGTATTGACTCCTATTAACATTGTACCAATGAAGTCATGGCAGGAGAGAAAAAGTAAGATCAATCTCCTGGCAGACAAGGTGATTTGAGGGTGAGGTCCGTTGTGTCACGGCCTGTAGGTAAATGAACTCTTGGCAGTAAGCCCTACAATACCTATAGTTGTCACAATCACCAACAAGCCAAGGCAGAAGTCCAAAGGAAGACCTGTGATTTGAAGATCAGGTGGTGGAAAGACAAGGTGAAGGAGAATCAACATCTTACTGACATCCATGATGTGTGGTTTTTTTCAGTGCCACCAGAGCCATCTATGGTCTGCACACTCAGGGACCAATCCCCTTGAGACTGAAGAATGGAGGAGACCTGTTCAAGGAAAGGGGAGCCATCAACGCCCCTTGGAAAGAGCATTTTGAAGACTTTCTCAATCAAAACTGTCGTTAATGAGAGTGCCCTCAACTCCATCCCACAACATCCAGTCAGACACAATCTTAGAATCCCTCTGATCCTCAATGGGTGAGGAAATCCATTGAGCAGATGAAGAATGAAAAGGCGTCTAGAGCGGATGGAATCTCTGCTCAAATCTTAAATCTAAAAGCAGGGAAGAGAGGAGCTCACATCACAGTTTCACACCCTCATTGTAAAGATCTGGAATGATGGGGAAATCTCAGATGCCCTTAGGGCTGCCATGATTATGACAGTCTTCAAGAAGGGAAATGGGTCTGACTGGAGGGATCACCTTGCTGCCCACTACAGGAAAAAACATTAACACTTTCATTAATGACCTGGAAGAAAACAACAGTGACTGAAAAAGGGTGGGATTTAGAATGCACAGTCCTGTTTCAGTATTGTTTGTGAAAATAGGGATGTTTAATATATGGTACTCATGACTGCTAATGGAGTATTATGTCAAGTTCTGATATCCGTAGTTCTAGAAGGTGGTGATGGTGAATTGGAGAGTTCATCGAAAAGCTGACCTTTAACTGGAAAATGTTTCTTATTGAAGACTCAATTCAATGTGTTATCAAAGGCAAAGTGGCTAGTAAATTTGATCAGAACTTTATAGGCTGACCAAGTTATTACAGAAATTTTCTGATGGAAAGCTCTACAGTCTAATGATAGTGTTATAACATGATCCAAATGGTGGATGGAAGCTTAAGCTGGACAAATTCAGGCTAGTGAAAAGGGGGAAGAACTCTTTTAACAGACTATTGGAATAGCTTCCCAAGAGTGGCTTCTCCATCACTGGAAAGTTTTACATCAAAATTAAATGCTTGTTTATAAGTTATGGTCTAGCTCGAACAGGACTTAAATATAGGAAAGTCCTGTGACCTGTTTTATGTAGGAGAAAAAGATAGTTAGCTGTGTTAGTGTGAAGACAGTCAGAGGGCAGGATAGATGTGTGCACTTTATAGACTAAATAATATTGATTAATCGATTGATCAATCTCTGTCTGTCTGTCTGTCACAAGCTTTGTTGGCTGAAGCTGACTTCATCAGATACTGTGAAAGGACATGCAGAATATAAGGAGAGAGGAATTAGAATATAAAAGACAAGGTGGAAAGCAAGGGAAAGGGATGGGAGGGCGAAAAGTGATGGGAGACGAATAAACAAGGATGGAACCCATAGGAACAGGGTGGTCTCAGAAGCTAATTCAAGCAATGAGGTAAGACTCTATAGTTCCTGTTTAAACCATCCTTAACACAGTCTTGTTTGTGGATGATTTCTTGTTTTATAATTTACTGTACAAACTGGTTTTTAATTTTTTTTGCCTGAGAACAGCAATCCTGACATTAGTGACGGAGTGTCTGGGGAGGCTGAAGTGTTCTGCCACAGGCTTTCTTTTGTGACTTTCTGCAGTTGATGTCAGATTGGTGTTCATGCATTCTTACACACAGAGGTCTCCCTGTTTTCCTTATGTAGACTGCAGATGGGCACTGTAAGCAGGTGATGGCATATATGATGTTGATAGAGTTGCAGCTGAATGAACTTTGGGTGCTGTACTCTGTTGTTAGTTCCAGTGATGATGTGCTCTGTATTGAAGTGGAGACATAGAAGGCATTTGGGTCCATTGCATGGCCTGGTGCCTCAATGAGGATAGGAGTTTGTCTATCTGTTCTCTATTGCTCAGACTAGATCAGTTGTACCCAACTTTTTCAGATGGGGCGGGGGGAGATGGACACGGAGAGAATGGCCCTGATCCACTGGACATGTGTTTTGGGGGGAGAGGGAGGGAAGTTGACTTGTCATAGGAAAGAACAGAGAGAGGTAGTTATCTAATTATGTTAGTCTTAAGTCAGGCTAGAGATGTACCTTATAGGCTTAACTAAAACAGAGATACATAAGCTTTCATGAGCAAGAGCTCAATTCATCGGATGCTATGAAAGAACATGCATAGTGCAGTCTGTCAAATCAAGAGAGTGATTTGAATATAAAAGACATGGAAGGGAGGAGAGGAAGTAATGCTGGGAGAGGCAAACAGATAAAACAGGTAGAAATACACGTGGAGAAAAGCATAATTGACTTTACCATCCCCTGTGAAGAAAAGTTTTTTTGTTTTTTAATCAAATTAGGGTGCTCTGCAACTTTGACTGGCAATCTCATGTTGCTGTTATGAAGTTACGGTGTACAGAGATTGGCAATAAAAAAACAAATGCCAAGTTCAATAAAAGGAATCTACTTTTATATCTTCCTTTTGAATTGGAAATTTGCAAAATTAAGGAAATGTGGAGCTGTATCAGCTATGAATCTAGCTAGTTGGCCAGTAGTATGGGTAATGAAGTATTCATATCTTGAAACGTAATCTTGTTTTCCTGCTACTAGTAAATTTGATTTTCATCTCTGAATGATATCCTATTCTTGCAAGAAATGATTTATAGCATGATAGAATCAGTGGTAAAATTTTGCACTCTTAGTGTATATTACACATTATGTATTCCAAGAAAATCTTGACTTTTCTGTTGCTTATAAAATATAATATAGTAAAAATCAGTGTTAGAGACCTTAGTGATTCATGAATCTCTAAAGCTGCAGACATATCTATAAAATGAGAATTTATTGACATGGTTATAAACTTGTAGAAAATCATTTGGTTATCATTGGCTAAATCAATCTTCATTTGGTTGCCTCTTACAGCTATTTTAAAATATATTGCCCATGCCTGTTCCCTATGCCCCCATTCTCCTTTCTCACATTTAAATTAGTAGAAAAGGTGGTTTTGTGATTGGGGAGAAAAGAGTTCAGTTTCTGGCTCTGAAACCCAAGGCAAGGTATCATTTACTCCCTCTCCTTCCCATCCCTCTTATATTGTCTTCTATTTGAAGAAGGGACTCTGTCGCTTTAAGTTACAGTATCCTAGAACAGTGGGAAATAAAATCTCAGTTGTGCCCTCCATCTAAAACAAAATAAAGAATTCAGAAAAACTTGGGAACACATTCTCAAAATAGCAGAATTTACTTAAATGAAGGCTTTATGAAGGTGCTTGAAGTTAAGTATGCATATAAATGCTGCCCTAATTCCTGAATTGAGGCCTAAATTTATAAAGTACAATGTCAATCTTCTTTCCTTTGTTGTTGATGGGGAATCGCTTCCTTACTTTCTCTAAAAGTAAACGTGAATTTTTTATAAGGTCCTGATGGCATTGGTTTTTATACAAAGCTTTCCTACTGATTTTGCATTCCATTGTCTTTTCTCTTCTACTCCTGCGTACTTCTATCTCTGCTCCTATTAACTTTATCATCCTTTTGCGTCTCTACTGTTCTTTATAAACTCTTCTATATATTATGTTGTCACCTGTCCTCCTCCTCCGCTGAGACATTATCTCAACCCTGTGCTTTTCCAACCCTGTCTCTGCATTATTCTGTTGTACCTCCTTTGAATATGAACTCGTTCTACTTTCTCTGGCCAGCATTAAGACTGGTTGCATCTCTTATATATACAGTAATATTGCCTCTGAATTTTTAATCCTGTTAGTTTTTTAAACTTTTGCCCTGCTCTGAAATATAAACAGTGCTACATTCAGGTCCCTATTAATAATCCCAGCGTCCTTTAACTTTTTCATAGGTTACATTTTAAAAGGGACAGGTAGTTTTACCAGACAGTTAAGGATCTGAGCACACAAATAATGCAGCAAGAGGAATTTACTTCAGGTGTTAAGAGGATGTCTCTGAGGGTGGTAAGGTACTAGAATACTTTACCTAGGAAGGTTGTGGAATCTCTCTCTTTGGAAGTGTTTAAATGCAGATTAGACAAACATTTGACTGGGGTGGTTTACTCAGGGGGGTCAGAGCAATAGGGTTAGAGTAGGTGCCCCCCTAAGGTCCCTTCCAGTTCTATTTTTCTATGATTCAAATTACTAAGCTCTCTTGCTTCCTGATCTTTGCTGCCCATTTTGGAAGCTGCTCCCTGAATTTGCCATCTGAAGAAAGGCACTTTTCTCATGTCATTCAACAAGCTCTTTTTTTTTAAACTTTCATCTCTCTTGCTTTCATGAAGATGGGGAAATTGCCATGTGACTCTTTATACTTATGTGTTCCTCCAGTGGGAGAACCGGGTTCCCAGTTACTGTGCCCTACTGTCCATCTCTCACTAAGAGTAAAAAATTACTAATAAATTTAAAAGCCCTCCAAGCCTGACACTGGAACTCTGACTACTCAGATTTGAATAGCTCTCTCTCTGGCCCAATTAATTTTAAAATATTTCATACGAATTGGAAGAACACCAGCAGAAGTGATTGATATCTTTCATGAAACATCCTAGGACCAAATATGCCTTTTCCATGGCAGAATCATGTTGGGATCTTCATGTTGGAAGCAGCACTTGATCATTCTGTGATTGGCTTTCACCTCCTCAGTTGTTTTTCACTTATGGATTCCAGCTTCTTGCAAAAAATCTTATTGTAATTCCCTGTGTATATGACCTTGCACATCCATTTCCATTTCTCCACTCTTCAAAGTGCTATTGGTGTTGCAGTGTCATGTGTCTGTTCTTTCAGAACTCTGGGCTGAACAATATCTGGCTTCTGCAGTTTGATTGCTCTGAACTCTTGAGTATTGCTTCCATCTTAAAAGTAGTAATATACATTTCCATACCCTTTCTCTTATCAGCCATTCTTCATTCCATTATCAGCCTTTTTGAAAACTAAGGCAAAGTGTTCATTTATTTTTGGGGTCATGCATATGATATCTTTAATCACAACACCACTTTCAATGCAGAGAAGTCCCTGCTTTGTATTTCTTGGCTACACAGCCTGTTGTTTTTGTTTGTTCTAATACTGTATTTACTTGAATAGAAGACAACCCTGATTATAAAATGACACTCCAATAATGAATCTGTATATGAACAAAATTATAAATGTTATAATTTTCCAAATATAGAATCTAGTTATTGTAGCTTTGTCTTTAACTTGTTCTCCTCCCATTGTTACAGCAGGGAAAATACATCGGGGAGGGGGGGTCAGAGAGCCATTTGCTCTTTGCTTCCCCCACAGCTTTTTCCTTTGGTAGCCTCTTCTCCCTCCCCTTACTGTCAGACCCTGCTCTCCTTGACCACATGGAAGTAAAGAGCAAATGTGAAAACGATAACCTTGAAATTAAATGTGGCTGCAGCAATTAGCATATAGCACCTAGGCAGACAAGATTCTTAGGGTAAATCCGATATCTTTTATTAGACCAACCAGACCAATAAAAGATATTGGATTTACCCTAAGAACCTTGTCTGCCTACATCCTTAGACCAATATGGCTACAACCTATACCCCTATAGCACCTATACACTTAGTTCATCCAGAATTGTTGCATGTTACCTGTTTTTGAAACTGCTTCAAGTTTTAGCAGAGATGTTTCATAAACACACTTTTGAGCAGCACTTGAGCATCTTCTGTGCATAGTATTAGTCCCAAGCCAAAAGGCTTGTGATTCACCACATACTTCACTGGGCTGGGCACCACCAGAATGAACAGAATTTGAAGCCATTGTGAGCCATGACACTGTACAGTTCATCCCAAATCCCTTGATCGCACCCTTTCTCAACCTGGCACATATGATTAGTATGTCTGTGACCCCATAACTCAGCACTGCTCAGTATGGATGTATACTCCAGATTACACCCCCCCCCCAGGATCCATGTGCTAATTAGCCCCCTACCCCACTCATGACTAGTACCACGTGTTCTTGTGACAAGTCCTGGGATGCTC
>NW_017729032.1:35819411-35826077 GCF_001723915.1 Gavialis gangeticus
CCCCCCCCCAAGGATCCATGTGCTAATTAGCCCCCTACCCCACTCATGACTAGTACCACGTGTTCTTGTGACAAGTCCTGGGATGCTCCAAAAATGTAGGTGCAGATGAGGCACAGGGCAATCTGGTGTGACTTCACTTCATGGAGAGCAGCTTCACACTAATCAAATGCACCAGGTTGGGGGGGGGGGCTGACAGAGGGATTCTGGGTATGCAATGTCATGGCTCACCATGACTTGAGAGTTGGCGGTGATGGGGACTGTGCTTAATGGGCACTACCATATGTTTCATTCAAATGAGTTGTGCTAACCTATTCACGTAGCAGGTTCACATCAGCATATTTGCCTGATGCCCGCCATATGTTTTTATAGTCATGCTTAGTGTTGTCTGCATTTAATCAACTTCATAGTTGTTCCTACTGCTGAACACATGCTGCTTTTGGCAGCAGTTTAATGATAGACCGTGCATTTACTTAGATTTCCCTGTATGTGATTATAAGAGGAGGGACTTTTTCCCCCCACTCCAGTTGGGAGGGGAGGCAGAACCTTGTCTTGTATTTGAGTAAATATGGTATTCTTTGCTAGGTCTTTCTTGGTTTGACTTTTGGCCATTCTTTATCCCTACAGTTCCCTACTTCCAAGGTACAGGATTCTCTCCTCCCCACCTCCCTGAACATCTCTTTTTATTTCTGTTGTCTCCCTGCTTAATTCTAATTTACCTTTTCCTGCAAATATATTCTCCTAGACTACTTTGTACTCCTACCTCTTTGGAGGAAACTGACCATAGAAGTACTGCTATCTTAGTCTGTCACGTACACTCTGCTGGTTATATTTAATGCAGGCAGTTTGTCTTGGCGTACTAGTCAGTGGAAAAAAATGTTGCTGTGTTCTAAATATAAAAAGCTTTGGGGGTTGTAAAGTTTTCTCTAAAATCCTCAATCCATTTGACAGCTGACTTGCACAAAGAAACAGTATGGTAGCTTATGTTAAAATATGATAGTAATTTTAAAAATGTAGGTGGCGATGAAAAATTTCAGTGTTTTAATATCGGAACAGTTAGATCAAAACAGCAAAGAGCCTTTCTGTTTTACCAGAACAAGAAGTTGAGTATTTGTTTTACAGTATGAAGGGTTTTTATCCTATGTAAATATATTAGGAGGCTGATCACATCACAGTAGTGGACTTGAAGATCTGCTTTTAAATATTAAAGTTTGCCTGGGGGTACGTGTGTGGGTGGTTCCTCAATAATTGCTGAAAACGAATGCAGTGTTTTTCTAAGATAAGACCAATTGTTGATTAGATTAAAATATTGAGTACAATAAAACTGCAAAGCTAAATTAACTCTTTATCTTGAAGGAACAGAATGCTAATGAAGTCTGACCTCAATGAAATAGTCTATGATGCTGTAATACAGGGGTGGGCAATTATTTCGGGTGGAGGGCTACTTACTAAGTTTTGGCAGGAGAAGGGCCGCATGATTAGCCCTGCCCCTTGACAGGTACCCCACCCCCTGGTCGCCATTTTGGGCCTGGAAGTCCCACCCCCTAGCCCCTGACCTTTGCCACCAGAAGTCCCTCCCATAGCCCCCCAGAATTACTCCTTTCAGCAAGGGGTTTTGACATCTCTGAACCAGAAAAATACCAAATTATATTCTAAAAATCAAATGTACTACAATATTTATTAATTTCATTTAAAAAATATTTTTGTCTTGATTTACATGTATTTGTGTAGTGTACATAGAGATGATAGTATAATAGCTTAAAGTGAAGTCTTATTCTTGTATATTGTGGGAGGGTAGGTATAGGTTTATGAGTATGTGACATGTGTGGGAGGGGGTGTGTGTGTGGGATTTGTGGGGGAGTGGATGTGTGGGTTATGGGTGGGTGTGGGTTTTGTGGGAAGGGGCTGTGAGTGTCGGTGGGGGAGGGTGGCAGGGTAGGGTTGGTGCTTGTAGGGAGCATTTGCCCAGAGCCTGCCCCCCACCCACAGCAGGCAGAGCCCCTCCCAACGCTCCTGCAAGCCTGGGCTCTGCGCTTCTGGCCCTGAGGCACTAGTGTGGGCCCTGTGCTCCCGCACGCTGCCACTTGCCCCCCATCTGCCATTGCTGCCCTTCTCCTGCTGCTTCCCCCACTCCTCCCCACCCAGGCACTGGCACTACATCCCAGGTGCTCCTGTGGTCCTGGTGCTGCAGCTGGGAACTGTGTGTTGCTGGGGGGGAGTGGGGAAATGACTGCAGCAGGCAGGAGGAAGAGGGAGTGGGCAGGCACACAGAACACAGCAACAGCTGGGCGAGAGAGCAGGGCCTGTGTTGGTGTCCTTTGACCCAGAGTAGGGTGGCAGGAGCACAGGGCCTGGGCTGCTAGGGGTTCTATGGAGCCAGGCTGCACTGCTCAATCAGGGAGAGGAGGGAGCCAGCCCAGCTCCATATAGCCCTGGCAGCCCAGCTTCTGCTGCCCCATGCTGGGTCCTGCCATTGCTGGCCACGGAGCACCCGCACTCGTGCCCAGGTGTCGCTGCACTCTGTGCACCTGCTTGCTGCCCCTTCTCCCTGCCTGCCACAGCCATTTCCCTGATCCCGTGCTTGCCCACTGGCCGGCTGGCCAGCCGGCACCATGTGGTTCCCAGCTGCAGCTCTGGGACTACAGGAGCCGATCCGGCCAGCCCTGAGGACTGGGGCAATTGCCCATGATCCTCCCTTTGCCTTCCTCCCCCAACTCCTTATCTGTATTTCCCTCAGCGCAGGGAGGCAGGAAGAGTCGAAGGTCAGAAGCCTCCAGCAGCCCCTGCTAGGCAGAGGCTGCCAGCTGAGGCTCAGGGTGGGGAGCTGCAGGGGGGACACGGGATGGGCTGGACTTGCCAGTGCAGCTGTTTAGTTGTGCTGCTGGCTTCCCCTGCATCCTATTGCCCCTGGCTCCTGTCATCTTTGACAGACAGCCAGGGGCAGATAAATATTAATTCTCTAAATTTTTTAGGGGTGCCACGAGCCGGATAGAATGGCCTGGGGGGCTGGGTGCAGCCCGTGGACTGTATTTTGCCTACTCCTGTGGTAATACAACATAGTTATAAAACTTTGCAATTATATCACAACTTTTTAAAAGGCTCTGAAATACTTGTATAAAGGTGGCTAAGCATTATCAGCCCCATTTTACACTGGGGAAACCCTGAAGCACTGAGTCGTGACTGGGCACTGATTGTTCAGCGAGTTTGTGATAGACAGTAATAGCCTTGGATTTCCAAAACCTCTTTGTTATTTCTTTTGAGGAAAAGAATATAGTGGTTGGCAACCTTTTTAAGCTGTGCGCTGGAATGACTCAGCTGAGGTCAGAGGTGGGCAGTGGGTGCTAAGATTCAGCTGCCACTGCTGCTGCTTTGCCACCCATCCCTCCCCAGCATAGAGAAAGGAAACTGACTGCTGCTGAAGTTCCCTGACCTCCAGTGCCTCTGAAGCCCCCAAAATGCAGGCTGGATCATGGGCCCCATGGGCTCTATGTTGCTGACCCCTGCATTAGAGGGTCAGCACCAGTGTAGACTCCAGACCCTATGCTAATAAAAGGTTGGAGTAATGCATAATTCCTCCACAAGGGAGGGGGAGGGGATAATGAGGAGTACGTGAACTGTAGTAATAAGATGCATTGAATCTGGGTCCATTGGCATGGGACCTCTAAAAAGCTGTCATGCCATCAATCATGGCATGGTACAATAGCATCATGGTAAAAAGGGGTGTGATTATGTCTCCGTGTACAAGCATTAGTGAGTTTGGTCTTATATGTGGAATGATAGATTCTTGGTGAAGGTTATTATTTCTGAAATCTCATGAAATTAAGAGCATCAAACTTGTGCCATTTTTAAAAAAAAATGTTTTTTGCTCCTTTCATTGTGGTCCTCTGCCATAGTGTGTGGGATGGTACTGAGACTGAGGTATTTCTTGGTCTTTGTTCCCACAAGTTAGCAAGGAAGACCCGTAGTTATCTTCCAGCTTTGACCTTGTTTACATCTACCTGTTGCTGCTTAACTGTATCAGCATAATGACATGAGAAGCAAGGCTTCTTTGGTGATATCTATCTTTTTTTGGGCAAACTGTATAATTAGGAGAAAAGTTAGGCAAACTTTCAGGCACTTGGATCTAAAGAAGGGCACTTTGTGCCTAATAGCTATTCTAACATCTTTCCTTACTACTGTATTTTCTCATTATACTACACCCTTCAAATAAGATACACATTTAATTTTTGGAAGGCAGAATGAAGGTGGGGGAAGATATTTGCAGAGTCGCAGCTGACTGTATGAAGTGGGCAGCCATTATTTCTGTCGAGCAACAGGTAATAGCACTCAGTGGAAATGTTGTGCCAAGTGAGCTGCTCCACATTCACAGGGCAAGCTATCCATAGCGAGGGAAAAGGCTCTTTGAGAACTTTCTCTGCTAGCGCTTCCCAGGAGGGGAGTTGGAAAGTTGCTGGCAAGGGCTGCCATTTCTGCCTTTGGGGCTAGGGACAGATGTTCAAAAAGACTGAGCTTGAATTGATTCAATATTTGCAGGTTAGTCTAACCTGGCTAGGCTGAACTGATCTGTAATCGTACCGATATCCCTTCTGGACTGAAGAAATGCTGGCACATGCCTGCAGTGGATCAGGCTAGAAGCTGGGGGATGCTAGAGCAGCCCTCCCTTCCCTTCTATAGTCCTGAGCTGAGGGGGAGTATGCCTAGGCCCAAGCAGGACACTCTGATTAAGGAGGGGTCTACCCCCTCCCCCACCCAGCAAGGGAGCCAGCAGGGAGTTGATAACAGAGCATTGAGTTACATAGCAGGGCGTTACACAGGGAGCTGTTAACATTTATCAGCCTATCAAATAAAACAAAAGCTTCTCTCATTAGTTCAAGCTCTTCTTTAACAACTTTTTCCAAGGAAGGAGCGGGCGGACATTACCAGCTACCTGTTGATTAGCTCCAAAAAGCCCTAAGGGGACACTGTCCTGTTTGCCTTTGTCCTGTGTCCCACAGCATGGACCGCAGTTAGCATGTAGTATGCTAGTTAATGCTGAGAGGCGTCTGTGTAAGGGGGGGTGGGGTGGGATTGCTGCTTGAGCAGGAAGTGGTGGGGTGAGGGGAGCAGGCAGAAGCCAGGCAGACTCTACTGTCTCTGTAGTCTTTGCTGGAGCTCCAGCCATAGAGAAGAAGGGTACAGCTAGCCCTGATGTGCTGGAGCAGAGAGTAGAGCCCTGCCCAGGCTTGCAAAGCATCTGGGAATCTGAGGGATTCTGGTTTAAACTTAAACCAGGAAGGGGTCTGGGACAGACATTACATAAACTGGTTTAATCCAAATCAGTTAAGTCTGATACTGCATTCAACCAGGTTTATCTCAAACCAGTTTCAGCCATTTTCAAACTGGTTTATGTGCACTGAATGTCTGTTCTGTTACAAGTTTAAGCTAGTTTCTGACCACTTAAACCAATTTGTGTAATGTCTTTCCCTAGCCCAGCTGTGCTGGGAATAAGTAGTCAGCTGGGTTCCCCCTGGGTGAAGGAGATGCTCTCCTGACCTGTGTGCAGATCCAGGGAGACTCACGTGAAGGGCAAGGTGAGTGGGGAGAGGCAGGAATAGCAGGCCTTGAACTTGTCAAGAACCTTATGAGGTGCTCTTGTGTATGTGCTTGTTGTGAAGGGTTCTGAATAAATTCCCTCCCCATCTCTCTCTGGGTCAAACAAATAAAACGTCATGTTAAGTGTTTGTTTATAGTCTGGCTGTTACAGGGGAGAGACGCTAAATGGTTTCTTAAAGAAGCAGTTTTGAAGGCTGATTGGAAAAAGGGAGGAGAAAGGTGCGTGACATCTGCTACAATTTCAGGTTCGATTAATTATGAGTCAGAGTCCCATTCCCAGAAAGCAGTCCAGCACAGGATGTTGAAGGACCTGCTAAAGCAGTATTACTCTAAGTGTAACATGCCACAGATTCAACTTAAGGCGTGATACAAATGAGCTGCAAAGATATTTTACATTTTACAAGTAACAGCTTTGAGCCCAGATTGCCATTTTTGTGGCTCATTATCTTATGATAAGTTTCTCCAACATATTGTAGTTTATCACATAGTTAACACATTAATCTCAGAACAATTGTAACATCTGCCAGGAGCCTAAGTCTTCCTAGAAATATAGAGTCCAGGATGTGTAGCATCTCAAGAGACAGTCTAGCTGAGGGAGTAGGAACTTTCTGGTGGGGTGGGGCAGGGCAGCAATAGGGCTTGGGCCTCAGATCCTTCCAAGAGCAGTAGCAAGATAGTTTTTTGTTTTTATGTTTTTACTATAGAGTGTGTGTGTGTGTACACGTGTACACACATACACACTATATATATAATTGTCTATAAATGATAACGTGTTGCTTCCGCATCACAAACCTCATCAAGATAGTGCAAACGGTATGCAGCAGCTTACTTGCCCTGAGCCAGCTCAGTTGCTGGTTCAGGTACAAGCTACAGCGCTCAGCCGATAGCTACCACAAATTCCTTAGTGGCTGCAAGAAGCTTAATACTGGACAACACCCCTCCTGTTTGCTGGGCAGAGAGAAGTGAACCCATTTTCATAGCCATTAGAATACAGTGTTTTAATGGTTTTATTTCTTCTTGCTGTATTCCAGCAAAAAAAACCCCAAACATCTTCCCTACTTAAGACACCCCCCAGGT
>NW_017729032.1:35831077-35833819 GCF_001723915.1 Gavialis gangeticus
TCCCTACTTAAGACCCCCCCCAGGTTTGGAGGGCTGATTTTTTGGGAGAGAAGTGCATGTGGCAATGCGTTGGGGGTGCATGGGGGTGCACATGCACCCGCTGAAAGTGCCGCACTCCCTGTTCAGGCAATGGGGGGGGCAGGCGGGAGCACCGGTGCCTCCCCTGCGAGTGCCAGCCGGGGAGTGGGAGTGTGGCAGCTGCTTCTGGTAGCATCACAGCCGCTTCCTGGTCAGTGTGATTGGCTTCAGGGGGAGCCTCCCCCCCAGTTGGTGTGATCGGTTGCAGGGGGACCACCAGTAAAAAAAAATAAGACAAAAATAAATTTGCTTCTTGCTTATATCTTGGAGCATCACAACTACAACAGTACTCCAGCCTTACTCCTTCCTAGTTATGACCTTCCTATTATGGACACATTTAAATGAGTAAAAATATGCTGCTGCCTGTATAGCTCGTTCCAGTTCAGGAAGTTGTAAGACATTGTACTGGTGTACATAGTTTTATACCAGTGAATGTATCTTCACTGAAGCAAACAAAACCAGCAAAAAGTTGTGTCCTTTTGTGACAACCTTAAATATCAACTAGAGTTCAGTGTCTTGGCCACCGTTATCACCAGAGCTTCCATCATAGAGACACACCATAGTCACTGTATGTGCTGCTCAAAATCCATTGTGGAGATGCACCGTAGTTACTGTATGTACCGCTCAAAAATTCTGTAAGCCTGGAGAGCTGAAAGAGAGCTAATGTGGGAATACTCTTGATTCTGGTTTGAAAAATAAATGAAGTTAGACAGTGCCAACACAGCACCATTTTCTCTGCTTCCCCTGTGTGTTATATCATACCTGCTGTTTCATTCCTGCTGATTTAACACATCGAGGAGCCAGTTCCCCTGTGGGACAGGGAACTGGATTTTATTCTGGCTCCTACCTCACATATTTATTACCTAAATTATATTTTAGAGTCTTAGTTATTGGCTTTGATGTGGAAGCTAACAAGTGTAGTTTGGCATTGAGATCTCCAGTTGTTTTTGCAATGACCAGAATAGGAAAAACTGCCATTTTACTTATGAACTTTCATAGGAAAGCTATAAGAAGTCCTGAATATTTTTAGTGTTTAAAACAAAATAACTTGTTATAGAAAAATAAGAACTATCAAACTGCTTATTGGATCATTTCTTTAAGAGCTTCATACCATCTCATAGCCTAAAAATGAAGAAATTTAAGAAGGTTTTTTTAATGTTCCCCAGTAGAACCAAGACAAATGCATTTGCTTATATCCCTCACAACTACACAGTTGTTCCAATAAAACATATCACCTACAAAAATCTTTGCCTCTCTCACTTTCCTAGACCATCATGAATATAGCTCCCCAAGACTACCACAGCAATATAACTTATTCATTGTTTTTACTTTACTGATGTTTAGCATATATATATATCTATATATCTATATATAGATATCTGTGTGTGTGTGTGTGTGTGTGTGTGTGTAATCTTGAGGAAAACAGGTATAAAATCCCAGGACAATTTGAATTTTTAAACTATTCTGCTTGTAAAAAATAAAAACAACTATGACTTTAAAGTTTTAATTGTTCTTGTAATTTCTTGCAGGAAAAAAGGCTAAAAGAAAAGGCAGCAAGAAGAGAAGCCAGAGGAGAAAATGAGAAGGTAAACCTTTTTTATTTTTTGATCAGATCAATTATTATAGTTTTGGAACTCTAAATTTAATTACAGATCTTCTTTCTCTCATAAACAATGTTTTTAATTAAATATAGGATTTTAAACCTTTTTTCTATTTGCTAAGCATTTTATACCTTTCCTTTTGCTTTGTTCTCTGTCAGCTAATGGTTCATAAAAGTAAGGGAAACAACTATTTTTTGCTGACAGTGCAGCTTTATTTATTTTTATTTTCTCCCTTTTCAGTTCCATTCTTTGTTTAAGATAGTCTTTGGGAACGGCAATTGCTGCATTCTATATATCATACCAATTGAAATTTCAGTTGCTTTGTTTGATAGCTTCTGATTTCTGTATGTTTATGTATGCATATGATTCTGCTTGTAACGTAGCATCCAGTAAAATTTACAGTGACGTTTCATTTAGCTGCATTTCCTATTAGAATATTCTCCCTGAGCGCGATATGTTTAAATTTGCATTGTACCAGTAGGACGAAGGAGCAACCTCTCTGATATCAATATGAACAAAGAGTATATGTCCATTTATATTTGTCTGTATTTTGTATTGCATGTGGTTTAGCTTGGGCTGAACTGAGGAAATTCAGCTGCAGTGATATTTTTTTCCAGAATATGGACCCAGTTATTTGTGTCATTTCTCATACTATATCTCATTGTGTTATGCATGAATAGTCCTGATTTGTCCTTGGCATTTAGCAAAGATCTGATTCCCTTGAGTTAAATCCATTATGTTCCTTGTCAGATGTGTCCATGCTTGCCATGGCACTTGGAGAACAAGTCTAGGTTGGTAAGTTGTGTTTCACTTCTGAAGTGGGAAGTAATTATTGTGCAATTTAAGATGAAAAGCCCGGTTATACTGAGTATTAATTATCACTCACTGTTCAAAGACAGCCTGAAAAGAGAGTTGCTGGCCTCATGACTTCTAAATTAGTCAGTAGATCTTTGCATACAATTGAAAGTATAAAGAGAAATCTTTTGAGGATGGATTGCTTGCAGGGAAATGATGAAATGTTAGTTTCATAGTTAGTAGGGTCAGAAGGATCTGAGCAGATCAT
>NW_017729032.1:35834786-35835003 GCF_001723915.1 Gavialis gangeticus
CCCTGACCCATGGCCTAGGTGCGCCTCCCCTGGGGCCTGAGGATGGTCTTGTGCGGGGGGGGGGGCTGGTCTGGTCCCTGCTCAGGAAAATTGAGGCAAAGTCGTTAAATAGGTTCGCTTTGTTGTCTGGTGTGATAACCAAATTTCCTAGTGCATCTTGCTGGGGCCCCACGTTACCCGGTACCTTCTTTTTGCCCCCTATGTATTTAAAAAAGGA
>NW_017729032.1:35835159-35837687 GCF_001723915.1 Gavialis gangeticus
GGCTGCTTTTGGTGAGCCATGGGGGCTTTTGTGCCCTCCTGCCCCCTTTGATCTGTGTTTCAATTATCTCCCTTTGGGCTTGGAGGATCATCCCCTTAAGGAGCAACCACTTTTCTTGGACACCTGACTCCCCTTCCCTCTGGGACCTCAATGTCTCCCCGACTATTCTTCTTAGCTCATTGAAGTCTGCCCTCCTGAAATCTAGGGCTGCTGCCTTGCTGCAGGTCTTTGCCACCTTGCGCTGGATGGTGAATTCCAGGAGGCGAAGATCACTGTTGCCCATGTGGTTGAGCACCCGCAGCCCCCTCATGAGGTCGTCGCCTGTGGCCAGCACCAGGTCCATCAAGGCATCTCCCTGGTGGGGCTGTGCACCTCCTGGGTTAGATGGAGGTCCTGCATTTGGGCTAGGAACCTATGTGAGTAGTCAGACCTGGCTGACTGCTCTTCCCAATAGGTGTCTGGAAAGTTCAGGTCACCCATGATGACCACATCCTTTGACCTAACTACCTCCATGAGCTGACTTAAGAATTCTTGGTCTAGCTCTTCCCCTTGGTTGGGAGGTCTGTAGTAGACCCCCACCGTTAAGTTTCTTTCCCCTCGACTGCCTTATATTCTAACCCAGAGCACTTCAGTGTGCCCCTTCTCTGACTCTGTGCTACCTGATGAGGATGTGTATTCCTCCTTAATGTAGAGCACCACACCCCTGCCTTTCCTCCCTGTCCTGTCAACAATTTATGGAATTCAAATGTAGGAAGAAAGTATTGATCCAAGTTGAAGTGTTCTGGCATTTGTGAACACTTTTGTCTGTTAATTCTACCCTTTCGTAGGGATAAAAGAAAATCATTCTATTTCAAAAGACAAGGGCTTACAAAGAGATCTGTTTATGTGTGGATGCTTTCCCTTTCTCAAAAACAATGGTCCTTCAGAGTGCGCTCTCCTTATTTTATTAAGATGGTTTCAATGAAAGCTGATATCTGACTAAAGATAGTATCCATGCTTATTGTATTATTTATACAGACCTACAGATATGTACATTGCACTACACAGTGTTGATTAAATGGCAGTATTCACTCTGAATATCATGCAAGGTAAACAAAAGCTGAAACGACCCTTTCCCAGGCTCTGTTGTAATCATATTTGGAGGGCTGTGCAGGATTTGTAGCAGTCCCTGTTTCTCATGATATTTTCTCTTCATGAGTGCATTGAGTAGAATATATGCTACTTTTTTCATTCTGTGCATGAGCTCCTTGCTGTACTTCCATGCAAAAAGTTTAGGAGCCTCTGAAATGGACCTAACACCACTGAATAGTCAAAATCCTTGCTCTAAGGACATGGTTTGGTTATGGTGTATGCTCTGTGCAGTGCCCTTCTGTCAATTTCCCTGGTTCTCATTTGAAGAGAAAATGCTTCCAGTGGGATACACTGACAGCTTGGAGCTGAGACCTTCAGCCTCGAAAGTGCAAAGGAGCAGTAGATGGTGTATAAAGGTGGCAGATCTAGGTTGTTGGATATCTAAGGAATTAACTTAAAATGCCCCCACTCCAGAAAATCTGAGAGATGAAGCTGAGCTTGTTGGAGTGTTTCACAGTTCATATGGGTCAGGCTTAAGCAGCCTCTAGTGGGCTCTCAGATTTAATATATCACTGAAAAAACAAAAAGCTTCTAAACGTTATTGTAGAGGAACAGCTCAAAAAACATACAGGCTACTTAAAGTAGGATTTCATGTGCTTCCATGTTCTGGGCAACACCGTTAGGACATGTTTTATGGACTACTTACCCTGCTGTTTGCAATCATTTGGAATTCCTGTGGCAGCTGCAGTAATTGCTTATGTGGGAAAGCAAGGTGAGAATGTATACAATAAAGTCTTAAATGGTTTTAATGTTGAAGAAAAGATTTAGACAACCACATTGTATCAGTAGAAAGCTCTCTGCAAAGCATCTTGATCTCAGTTTGTTTCTGCATCTCCTCCACCTACTTTGGCCCTTGTTTCTCATCACCAGCTACCTTTTATCTTTTAGACAGAAGGCAAGGCAGGGAGTTGCCTTATAGGCTAAGGGTGGGCAATTATTTGGGCTCGTGAGCCGCATAAGGAGTTACGCTGAGGTGCCACAGGGTGAATCAGCACTGATTCTCTTCCCCCCCTCCCGATGCACCAGCTTACCAAAACTTGCTATGTGGGATGGGGCCACAAGCAGGAATGGTGTCTGGGAGTGGGGTTGGTGAACAAGGCTCGGATCGTGGGATGGGGTTGGGAGGCGGTGACAGTATGGGGCTGGGACCCAAGGCGGAGCCATGATATGCTGCCCCCATGCCCCTGTGACGGGCACTGATTCCACAAGCAGGGGCATGCAGGGAGCAACTTGTGGCTCTGCCCTGGGTCTGGGCCCAGGCCCAGGCCCCACGCTATCACTGCCCCAAGATCCTAGCCCCAGACAGCTCCCCACCTTCCCGTAGCTCTGTGTGGCTGCATGCCTTGCCCTCCGGGTCCCAGCTGGTCTCTATGGAGACCCCAGGATTGTGGGTGGTG
>NW_017729032.1:35842687-35847065 GCF_001723915.1 Gavialis gangeticus
CGGCAGAAAATGAATCCTAGCCCCAGACAGCTCCCCACCTTCCCGTAGCTCTGTGTGGCTGCATGCCTTGCCCTCCGGGTCCCAGCTGGTCTCTATGGAGACCCCAGGATTGTGGGTGGTGACAGCACAGGGCTGGGGCAGAGCTCCAATCTGCTCCCTGCCCCTCCCTGCCTGCAGAAGCAGGCTCTGTTCTGGTCCCAGCCCTGCACTTTTACCACACTGCGATCCTGGGATCTCCATGGAGACTGGCTAGGAACCACATAGGCAGGGCATCCCGCCAGGTGGATGGGAATGGGCCAGAGGCAGGTGGAGAACTGTGCCTGGAGCCAGGTCTGGGATCTTGGAGAGGTGACAGCGTGGGGCTGGGGTGGGCTGTGGTCTGCTCCCTGCATGCCCCTGCCCACAGGTGCCATTTCTGTCTCGGGGACATGCAGGCAGCAGATCGCGGCTCTGCCCCAGATCCCAGCCTCACGCTGTCACCGCTCCAAGGTCCCAGGGTCTCTCCAGCCCCACCCACACATCTCACTCCCAGACACTGCTCCCTGTCTGTCTGCAGCCCCATCCCAGTCGCTTGGTTGAATGCCCTGCGTGCCTGGGGGCAGTGGGGCTGGCCATATGTGCCACGGCCTTGGCTGGGCAGGACTGAGGGACCCACCACAGGCTAGATAAAATCCCTTGGCGCGCTGAATCTGGCCCGTGGGCATATTTTGCCCACTCCTGTTATAGATTAACTCATTGTCCATAGCACCTGGTGAAGTAAGCTGTAGCCTGTAAAAGCTTGTGCCTCTCTGAACAAGTTAGTTTATAAGGTGCCAGCCAGCCCTTATAAGTCTGCCCTAAATTAACATAGCTAACTCTTTCTCATCTTTTAGAAAATAAGCTCTTAGTACCACAGGCTTATTTATTATGTTTCTGTAGCAGCCAGCTCAGTGGGCCCTGACTTGAAGCATCTCAGATGGTAGTGACTGCCAGTACACGCTGACATGCTATGCAAATTTGAACTTAACATTCTTCACTTCTCTGAACTGTATAAAGGTGTAAGGGGAAAATTAAAGCAACATGCAACTGCAGGTCCCAGTAGTTGTGCTGAGATACCAGTCACCTTTGAAGGATCTCATTGTGCTGTGTGTTGTTGTGTTGAGGATATTAGCTTTTCCCCATCTGTTATGGATGTTAGCTTCTTCCCATCTCTCTGTTTATCCAGGTTCACTTTTAGATATCTCCTAAAGGCTTTTTATATGAGCTAACCTTCACTTGTTCTCCATTGTTACATGATTGGGTCTTAGTAGAGTTTTTATTTTGTGAGTTACTGGGTGTCATTCATTTAACACCTAGGCAAGGCTTCCTCCTCCACACTGCCAGCAGCAGGAGAACTGAAATCGCAGGAGACGGGATATTTGGGCTCTCACTTCGGCACTGCAGCTCCCAGCAGCTGCAGGGAGAATCCTGCTTGAGCCTTTTAGCCTTGCACTGGAACGTACCCAGGGCAATTGAAATCTTCAGACCCAGAATTTAGCTTCCTCTCTCTGACGAGCCTTTCCTGGATATGTGCAAACCAAGATTTTTTAAAACTGCATCGTGAAGGAATGGAGAAATGTCGACCTGAATCAGTTGCAATGGTACCAGCTTTGCACATAATGAATCAATACACCTACATGTTAAAGGAACTATTTAGTTAAGAAGTGAGGAATCTCTGTAGAAGCTATTTTGGGGAAATTTTTTCTTAGAACCTACAGCCATTACTCATCTTCAAGTGAAACAGTTGCCAGAACTAAATGGAAGCTAGAACTAGGTTTCGTTACCACTTCCCAGCTTTGAGTCCATTATATTGAATAGTGATTGTTGACTCTTCACCTTTTTTCTGCTCTAGCATGTGTAATTCTCTGGTGAAATTCATTCTGAAAATGAGTTTAGTTAAATTTAATTTTATAAATGTACTGTTTCAATTTAAGGAAAGTGAGTTATTTTTTCATCATTCATTACTGATAGATCTTGGTGTCTTGTTATGAACTGGTAAAGTGACCAGCTGTTCTGGATTTCACGGCTATGTACAAAGCATTCCTGAATTTCAGAAATTGGTCTTAAATCTTTACAGATCTCATGTCATGTACCCTGTTTCACCATAACAGGTTCTCAAGCTGCAAGGTGGTTTACTAGGGTGGGGTTGGGGAGATAGGCCAAGCTCCCTGCCCCTTGCTGACCTGTGTAAGCTTTTGCTGAGTGGGTGATTAGTGCTGATACTGTGCGCAGTGCCTCACTTTGGCAGCTGTACTGCATCCCTTTCAGGCCCCATTAGCTTACTTCTGGTTTCAGACATCTGTAGTGGGCTTTAAAACTGTCCTTCATCTTGATTTTCAAAAAGCGTTCTGCTTCCTGAAATAGTCCAGACATTCAAGGCCGTTGCTTTGCCTTTTGGCTATGACAGTGCATGGTATGATGTAATATGCATTGTCAAAAAAGCATAAAGTAACTCAAAATACTGAGACAATAGTAAACCTTATAAATTTGAATATTCTGCTGTTTAATAACTTAATTTATATATTACATGTGACTAGAGGTGAAACCTAAGACAACTCATTCCTATTTTAAAAAGAGTCTTTCAGAACTCTGATGAAATCTAAAATCCGGGTCCTGGCACTATGATTGTTAAAGATCCCAAAGTGTAGGAGTGTCATTTGCCTTGTAATTCTGATGACTTAGACCAATGTTGTTAGATTTCCAACTCTATGAAAGAGTGTTTTTAAAAATGAATTACTGCTCTCTGCTGAATTTCTTAAAGAAACTTGAGGGCTCCATCCTCATGAGCAGGGGCGTGCAGTTGCTGCAGAGAAAAAAGCAGTGTCACAAATTCATCCCACTGTTTTTTGCCTTAGTGCATGCATGCTCTAGCACAGGGAAAAATCTTCTGGGTAGGGTAGAGTAGGGGAGGCTGGGGCCAGCACCTGGGTTGGCCCTAGCAGCCTTATCTGGAATCCTGGGACCATCCTGGGGCTCCATTGGCAGCGATCTGGGTGCACGGACCCTGGCTGGCAGTCAGAGAGTGACTCTAGCCAGCTAGGCTCTGGTTTTGGATAGCGCATGGTGCTGCCATGTGCATTGCTCCACTTGTTGTCTGCACGCTTTTTTTTTTTTGATGTGGGGATTTCCTGGTATCAAATTTGGCTCTGTGCTGCAAATGTGCAACAAGGAGGACCAAATCAGAGGTGTGTTTTGCAGCACCTCAGAAGCCTTTGTGCTTGTCTGGACATGGTCAAGGAGGTCCGAGAGACACAATCAGATCTAGAGTCCAGGTAACATTCTGTTTCCAGCTCTGTTGCTGATTTGTGTAACCTGGGTCAAAAGCACGCTCCTCTGTGCTTCCATTCTGCTCCCATCTACCTGACACACATCTTACTATTGAGATTGTAGTTAATGGACTTATTTTACTGTGTGTTTGTACAGTAACTAGCGTTAAAGAGCCATAGTTTTGATTTTCCTTATCATCCTAATAATGATGACTTTTAGAAAGCATCAGTACCCTCCAGGAAAAAGTTGGGCATCAGCTGTTGAGACAGATTTGCTAATTCAGAACAAGACTTTGTAATCTCATGGCTCTTGGCACTCCTGCAGCAGCACTGGGGGTGAAAATTATTGTTTCTAGGTCTTTTTTTTGGCTATTAATGAGCTGTAGAATGTAGCTGCCAATTGGTACATATTTTTTTTTATCTCATGCAACTGCAACTTATTCAGTTGTTCTGAGAGCAGCCTTGCTAAGCATTAGCTGTGTAAATCATCTAGGCTTGTTGTAAGGAGACTGTCATACTGCTGCTTGCTTGATAAAATCTTTGACAAGTGTTGAGAGTGTGATTGAGGATGATGTTAGTAACTTCTGTTTGCGTTTGGCCCTCAATTCTGGACGTGCCCTGCAGACTGGATAAGGTGATCAGTGTACTGAGGCTAGTACTTTATGGCTTTATATTTCATGATTTTACTTTCCTCTTTGGGTCATTACATCAGTCATCTTATATCCATAGTCTCGTAGGGTCATCCTCTTAAATGACTTCAGCACCATAAAAGCTGATTGTGGTGTACGTAATAAAGCAAGGTGGCTTTCTTGGGTAATTTGCAAAATGCTAATATTTATCAATATGGATTACTTGCCATACAGCAGGATGCACTTTTGATAGCATCAGAGTGGTACAAAAGCCTAAGAGAGGACAGCATTCTGCACATCACAAACAAGTTACTTTATGCATAGAAAACACCTAATTTTTTGAGGAGCCAAGTCTTCAGACTGGCTGTACTCATGTGCTAGTAATGGGATATTCCTTCATTAGAAAAGAGTGATAAGTGCAAGTATTTGGGAGTGGAATTTTAATAAAGCAGTATACTGAAGCAT
>NW_017729032.1:35847076-35847381 GCF_001723915.1 Gavialis gangeticus
TGTTAGCCCTATGACATCTGGGTTTGAACTAGCTATTCTAGTGTGTAAGCATGGTGTGGCTTATCTGCTTTTAATAGGCAAGTGAAATTTGGGCTTTCACTTATTATCCCTGTATCACTAGAATGAATTCTTATCAAGCAATTTGAGTATTCTTTGCCATAGGCAATGCATAGGAGGGGTGCGGGGGGCATGTGCCTGCCCCCCCGAAATTGCCTGCCGCTGAAGCTGCCACC
Organism: Gavialis gangeticus; assembly: GCF_001723915.1. Taxonomy (NCBI): domain Eukaryota; kingdom Metazoa; phylum Chordata; order Crocodylia; family Gavialidae; genus Gavialis; species Gavialis gangeticus. The sequence goes on from NW_017729032.1 coordinate 35,847,310, forward strand.
GGCTTTTGTGGGTGGTTCTTGCTTGCCACCAACTACAAATGGTGCTTCCCCTCTTCCCCCCCCCCCCCCACT
>NW_017729032.1:35847400-35849447 GCF_001723915.1 Gavialis gangeticus
CCCCAATCTCAGGAGGCACCAGTCATTCATCATCTGCATCACGATTATAAGTCTGTCTCTACATTCTTCCACCACCTTTTTCCAGTCCCTACATTTGACTAGTCCCTGAGGAATTCCATTCTTGTCATAGATTCATAGATTAAGGGTCGGAAGGGACCTAGTAGATCTTCTAGCCCGACCCCCCGCCAGGGCGGGAGAACAACAAAAAAACCCCCAAAAAGAGAAACGGGACTCAAATGAGTCCAGCCAGGTAGGCATCCAGCCTCTTCTTAAAGACCCCCAGGGTAGGGGCCAGCACCACTTCCCTTGGAAGTTGGTTCCAGCTCCTAGCCGCCCTAACTGTGAAGTAGTTTTTGCGGATGTCCAATCTATACCTCCTCTCCATCAACTTGTGCCCATTACTCCTTGTTATGCCAGCGGGCGCTAGGGGAAACAGCGTCTCCCCCAAACCCTTCTGGTCCCCCCTAGTGAGTTTATAGACGGTCACCAGGTCCCCCCTCAGCCTTCTCTTGTGGAGGCTGAATAGGTTCAGGTCCCGCAGTCTCTCACTGTAGGGTCTGCCCTGTTGTCCCCGGATCATGCGGGTGGCCCTCCTCTGGACCCTCTCCATATTGTCCACATCCCTCTTGAAATGGGGCGCACAGAACTGGACACAATACTCCAGCTGTGGCCTGACCAGCGTCGCGTAGAGGGGGAGGATCACCTCCTTGGCTCTACTCGAGATGCACCTGTGGATGCACGACAAGGTCCGGTTAGCCCTGCCAACCATGACCTCGCATTGTCGGCCCATGTTCATCTTGGAGTCAATAATGACTCCAAGATCTCTTTCTGCCTCCGTGCTCTCAAGTAGGGAGTTCCCCATTGTGTAAGTGTGCTGCTGGTTCCTACTGCCCAAGTGCAGCACCCTGCACTTGTCCGTATTAAAACGCATCCTGTTCCTGTTAGCCCACCCCTGTAACCTATCCAGATCCCTCTGCAATCTCTCCCTCCCTGCTAGCGTGCTCACCTCCCCCCAAATTTTGGTGTCATCAGCGAATTTAAACAGGTTACTATCCACCCCATCATCCAGATCGCTGATGAAGAAATTGAACAGCGCAGGCCCCAGGACTGAGCCCTGGGGGACTCCACTACCCACCTCGCCCCAGGTCGAATATGACCCATCCACCACCACCCTCTGAGTGCGACCCCTCAGCCAATCTGCAATCCATCTGTGTCAGTCTGTGAGGCTTGTGTATATCTTATAGTTGCAAACCAGAATGCTTGCAGGATCTTTGTGTGAGAACATGGATACAGTGCACTCAAGTAGGCAGGAGGGAGATGTCTGTCTACATCTGTCTCATCCTTTCCTATCAACATCTCCTGCGGACACCTCTGTACATACCAGAATCCTGGTCACATAACTACCATGGTATAAGGGGTGCATACAGATGTTTGGGAGGTTAGATTGAGTTAAAAATGGCCACCTGGTCTAACTTAGTTCTCTTAGTTGTGGACCTTACCTGTAGCTCCCTAGTTAGGTGGATGTAACCATGAACTGTACAGAAGTTCAAGGAAGGTTAGGTCGGTCTAAAAATGGCTGACGCAATCTAAGTTGACCCTGCCTCTGAGGTATTCTAATTTAGATCAGGTTAGCCATTTTTAGGCCGATCTAACTTTCCTGAACTTCTGTACACTTCTCAGAACAGCACCAGGGCTGGGAAAGCCCAGCCACTGCCCCCAGCCCTGAGGCTGTGTTTTTCCTACCCACACCTCTGGCCTTGGGTTATTTTTAGTCCCCCCACCTCTATCTCCTGACCTTGTTGCCCCCGCCCCCCAGGTGGATAACTGCTCCTCCCTCTCCTTTCCCCCATGGACCAGCAAACCCACCAACACCCGCCCCCCCCCCACACACACACACTCCAAACCACAAATCACTCTTGGTTTCAGTTTTATTAGCATACATTGATGCCAAGATCAAGGAAGTAAGTCCTGGATCATGTGGATGGGGTAAGCTCTGAAGATTCCCTGCATCATCTAGACTAGTGGTTTTCAACCTGTGGTCCATGGA
>NW_017729032.1:35854447-35867058 GCF_001723915.1 Gavialis gangeticus
TATGTACATTTCAATTTCTTCTTCACTCTCACAGCTGACCTGTGCCTTTCTTTCCCATTTCCAGTGAGTCCTGTTTCTTCACCAGCCTTAAATATCTGGCAAACATTACCAAACAGGACCACAAACAGTTCATCCAGAATCCCTCTCTTGCCCCCTCTCTCAAACTATTACATATAATTAGTGTGGCCCTGTCTTCCATGTGGTGGAACCAGACCAGGTTGCCGTGCAAATCATCTGCACAGAATTTTTTGGAGGATCCCAGGACTCATGAGAAGAACACCTGGCTCCAGTCATGAATGGGGGCTAGTTAGCACATGGATACTTTGTGGAGGGTATCTGGAGTACACACACATACTGAGCACTACTGAGCTGTGGGGTCACCATGACTTGAAATGCTGTTGACTCTGTTGGGGTCTAACCCAATGAACCATACGGTAAATCATGAGCCTTTCAACTTTGGATTAATATCATGCATAGTTTGTACTATATGGTATACCCACGGTTCTACAAGATCCTGAAAAGCTTCCAGGAGAAATAGAAGCTGCATGACACTACCCTAGCAACCCCAGTGAACCACCACACACACACACTCCAAACCACAAATCACTCTTGGTTTCAGTTTTATTAGCATACATTGATGCCAAGATCAAGGAAGTAAGTCCTGGATCATGTGGATGGGGTAAGCTCTGAAGATTCCCTGCATCATCTAGACTAGTGGTTTTCAACCTGTGGTCCATGGACCCTTGGAGGTCCATAGACTATGTCTAAGGATGACTATGATCAGTCAAAAGTGCATGAATGCCCACACTTAGAATTCAGAGAGGTCCATACTTCCATTTGACATGGTTTAGGGCTCCTCAAGTGAAAAATAGTTGAAAAACACTGATCTAGACACATACTGAAGAATGGAGAAGAATGATTGTAAATGAGGAAGGAATTTGTTCCATATCTCTTAGGAACCTTTTATATCCCTAAAAATGTTAGGGTATTAGCAGGTTTTTGAAGTCAGGTTCTTGTAGAGGCCTGGAGTATGGCAAATGTGTGCGGATCCTGCTCCACCTGAAGGCACAGCAAAAGAAACCAAAGGAGAGTAACCTCACACCTTATTTGTTATTGCTGCTTGTTTCAAAATAAGGTTGCAATCTGGCCTTATCTATTAATTTTATTTAGTAATTCTGTGAGGAGAAGAGAAAGCAACCAGTGAAGCACAGTGTTAATTTTGTTCCTTACAAAAACCCTTCACTGTCTTTTGGGTGGATAGATTCCAACAGAAATGGCACCCATAAGTTAGATGCCTTCTTAGGGATCCTGTCTTTCTGCCTAAGGTCAGTCAAGTTAATAACCTTGAAAAATGAATTTACAATTGAGTTCTGCCTACCAGAGCTAATCTTCAGTCTATAGGTACCCAAAAGTGGAGATGTATTAAATATCGTATACATGAGCTTTCTTTTGCTGTTTTCTTGTATTATTTATTGGCCTTCTTTAAGAAACTGTAATTGAGAAAATATTTTAATTTAGTAATTAGTGAGTCGGTGAAAGGGTACAATGCCAACATTCTTTTTTTAACCTCCAAACTTACTCACAGTAATTTCAGACAGACTATTCAGGATAAGTTCAGGATCTTAGATTCAGTTTATATTCCACAATAGTTATTATTGAAAAAGTGGCACTTAATAAACTGGAAGTTATGGTATTTTAGGTTTAAACGCATTTTCCCATTTTCAGCAACAAAATAACCTCTGAAATTTTGTTAAAATTTTATCTATACGGATATGTCTCTGCAGTTACTTTTGACATACTTTAAAATGAAAATGTTCTTCAGTGCTTGAGCTTAACATTTGAAATTGGTTCATGTATATATAGAAATCTTTCCTGTATTTTAAGTAGGCTTATGGGAAATAAGATGTTAATGGTTCCAGTTAACAGTGCTTTAAAACAAGGCCATGATACATTTTACTGCTATTAAAAATGCAAAAGTACTCCTGTATTCCTAAACCTGAGCCCAAAGTCCTGACAGTTGTATAGATAAATTTGTATCGACAGTATATACACTTTTATAAATCTTTCTAGTGTACTTGTCTGTAACAATTTCAGTGTTTACAGGAAAACTAAATAATTAAGGATATTGGAAATGAGGCAGTTGTGTGGAAGGCTGATAGTCCAAAATTGCTATTAACATTGTTGTTTTTTAAATGATATTAGATTATTCATATTTATGAGTAAAATTCCACTCTCATGTACAGTGCATCTGTTCTACATATTAACAAAGCACTTCCATCTGCCCCCTTTCATAAACACGGAAAGGTTTGGTTTAGGTTACCTTTTTAAAAGATATTTTATAGGAGCTTTGGAGTTTTCTCCTGTATGTGATAACAAAGGCTTGTGTAAAATGTCCTTGTTATCAAAAGTCTAACCTTTAAGCAACTTGAAATATGTCTCTCCAGAGAATGTATATGATTGCTTCATGACTTGGTATCTTACACGAAAGAAATAAGTACTTTCCCTAAGGGGACATAAGTGTCTTTGGTAACTTTTGTGGCAGTTCAGGGATTTGTAAAACTGACCTACATTAAAATTACAGTGTATTTCTATAGTGGGATTTTGTCAGAAGTTTTGAAAAACTGACTTTGACTTTGGGATCTAGACCATGCTTGCTAGCTTTAGTAAGTATCAGACAAACATTGCACAAGGGAGTGATTACCCAAACGTAATTTGTCAGCCTTATTTGGATCGGAGTGGATAATTTTCACTTAATATATCCGATCAATTTAGTCTGTTTTGCTTGGTACGATATCTATATGCAGATTACTTTCTCAAATATATTCCTGAGTGTCCTGTTATGAATTGATTTCCAAAGAATTTTTGATGACAGACTGACACAAGTTTACATACGGTAGGGATACAAACTCCCATTTTCAGTGAAACATTCTTGTTTCGCCTTAAATATTACAAATCGACTTTGAGGCAGCCACAGGTGCATGCTGTGCTGCACTTCCCTCAGGGGTAGTCTCTCCTCAGTCCTCTTTATTTTTGTTTTTGGCCGCCTTTGATCTTGTATTTTAGACTACACCATTCAAAAGTTCAAAATGAATTCAGGCTACTCTGCCTGCTGTCTGCAGGTTTTTATTTATTTTTTTCATGTGCGTATAAAAGAGTATGGCTAACAGGCAGTTTGGACTGCATAAGTCCAATGAGTGGCTTATGTGGCAAGGAGTGTGTTTTCATAACACACAGCCCCTTTGACATACCTGGTTTTGGGCCAGGCTTGCTTTGCTGTGGGATTTGTTATGTCCTCATTTTTGTCGCTTTTTAGAGTCAGTGGTTTGTCCCTTTTCCTACTTTCAGTTATTTTGCTAAAATTCTTGTAAAATCAGTTCATTTTTCTGTGTGTAAAGTAAATCTTATATTTTCTAAATTCCATCTGGAGTTGCAAATTGAACTTTTAGGAGATTAAATCAAGACTACAAAAATTAATGCCTAAAATTAGATTTTTGTTTCTGTTTTTTTCTACTAAGTAAAAGAACTGATTTTCAGAATTATCTTGCAGTTTGCACAACGGATTAGAGGATTTTTTTCCTAAACATTTAGTCACTTATTTAGGTGCCCACCTCTTGATTTCTAATTTTGGAAAAAAATCCTTTCCTTTACAATCTGAATACTTAATATTTATTTTAAGGATTTATGTTATAAAGTCAGTAATGAAAGTAATTCTTAATTTATTGCATGCCACTTAGCTTTCACTTTACCCATAACTATTTGGATTTTTTACTTTTTTTTATGTTTCCTGCTCTGTGCTGTGAAAGAACGTCAGTCTTATATAACATTATAGATGCATTATTTAACTTGCTATTTCTGGAACTGAGCAATGGTGATTTAGATTTTTACCCGATTTTAGTATTTTATGCCGCTGTTCCTCTTTGTTGCTGTTGTGTAGACAGCAGTTTTATGGGACAATTTAATGAAGCATTAGTATGCTGTTGTGAAACAATAGAAGTGGGGGAAATTTTCCAAATATATTAAGAGATGATGAAAATTATGAATAACAACTTCTACTTGCAACCCCTTTCTTAAATTTCTAGTACAAATGCAATATGGACTGCTCCACCCTCTGATATTATTAAAATGTCCTTTTAAAAAAATTACTTAAATAAGTTTTGAAAAAAGAATAAAACTTAATTTTAATGGAAATGTCTTTATTATAAATCTGTGCAACAGAAATCCTGTAGTATTTCAATTACTCTTTTAATGTCAAAGCTTTTGGCTCTTATATTTGATCTTGAGTGGAGTTTTATATACAAATTCATTTAAAATGTTAATTTAAAAATTGTCACCCCCCCTGTTACCTTAAACTGTTCAATACTGAAAGCTTCTGATGCATCAATCTCTTTGGAATGTTTTGTCCTTTTATCTCCTTTCCTGAAGTTTGGTAGAGTGCATGTTGGAGCTGTCCTAGACTTGACTTCACTGCTCAGCTGCAGAGCTTTCAACACGTAGAATAAATTGAGATGTTTGCATTTATTTCAGTGTGATAATATTTTGGCAATGAACAAAGCCTCTGTTTTTTTTAATTGAAGCTTTGGGTTATCAAAATTATAAGACTGTGAAACAAAATAAATATGTGCTAACACATGCACATATTCTGTGTTCTTTGCAGTCATATGGATTTTGTAAAGGTTTATTCAGATGATGCAGTGAAAATTACTTCATGGTAATTGAAACACGGTTCTTAAAACTGAAGCATTACAAATTTTGAGGCAACTTTCAAGCCAGCTTGAGTAAGAGTTGGGGGCTGGGGCCACCCACAATCCTCCCACAAACCCCATGCCCCTCCACACCCCACATCCACATGCATACCCACATGCTCCTCCGCTCCACATACACACCCTCAAACCCCATACACATGCATATCCCCCACACCTGTCCACCCCCCCATGAACCAAACACACAGTCACACCTACAGCCACCCACCTACCCATACCCCTCCCCCAAGACTTCATTTTAAGCTATTATGCAATCACCTCTATGTACACTACGGAAATCCATGTAAATTGGGAAAAAAATATATATTTGAAATTAAAGTAATGAATGTTGTTGTAGACATTTGATTTTTAGAATATAATTTGATTTTTTTTTTTCTGGTTTTGAGATAGCAACCTCCCATGCTAAAGGAGTAATTCTGGGGGCAGGAGGAGGGACTTCTGGTGGCAATGGCCAGGGGTTAGGGGATAGGACTTTCAGTTGCAAGATGGCAATCAGGGGGCAGGGCACCTGTCAAGGGATGGAGCCATGCGGCGGCCCCTGGCAGGTTGCCAAAACTCGGTAAGTGGTCTTCCAGCTGAAATAATTGTTCACCCCTATGCTATCACGTAATAGACTTCGTAAAATGCTAGTTGATACAGTAAAAGCTATCAGTTAGTCTCTCATTTATGGTTGAGCCTGCTTTCATAAATAAGTGAATATGTTCTGCATGGTTATCCTTTAGTCATGGCAATTTTATGGAAATTAGAAGTGTCTAATTTACTGCAGAATCTGGCTCTGAAACCTAGAATTGAACCTTCAGTGGGTTCAACCAGTTATCTATTGGTTGAATTTACATTTGAGCACAATTCAGCATAGAGAGTCTGAGGACTTGAGAGTATAGGAATAATTCAGATTGTCATTAAGGTTCTTAAGTCAGGCTGTACAAGGCAGTGAGGACTGTGTGTCCCATTTCAATGTCAGGCCTCATTCAGTAATAGTATCCCATCACTTATAATTGCACTATATTCACTTTCAAAATTTTAACACTAGAAAAGAATTATAATGATTTATGGACTATTAAGGTTTTGTTTTAAATTCCTCACACTGATAGTCTGACATTCAAATATGCTGGCTCAGCACATTGCCATGTTAAATAAGTAGTGCTTTAGTGTTATAAGCCATGTTCTCTTTATATATCTTCATCTTGTTGGGTAGACAGAGACCAGTCTGTGAGATTAGTTGTAATGGTTTGCTATTTGTCAGGCTCTGTGTTTTTTGTTTCACTGACCCATTAATATTGTTCAGCCACACCAACTTTTGAAATTACTTTCCCTTGCAGTGCAGGTTTAAAAACTGTAATATTTACCTCATGGGCTACATCGAAGAAACAAATTCCACAATGCATTTCTAGGAGATCAAACTGTCACTAGTCAATGTGATTTTTTTCTGTTAGAGATACCATGTTCCCTTGCAAATCTTCTCCAGTGCTGCAGTCTAAGTTATAGTGGCATTGAACTGGAAACTTCAGATCTGGGGACTCCCTTGTGTTGAATATATTTCATATTGAAGCCTGAATTGGATCTAATTATATGTTGGTTGTGGCAGCTTATACAGAAAGCTCCTGTTTATGAATTCCTATGGGGGAGGAGGGCATTTATGTTATGAGCCAAGAATAACAGGGTGTTTTCCATTTATGGGCAGTAGGGTGGGTGTTCAGATGCCTCAGTTCTGATTGAGGCCTCTAGCATCTACAGTAATACTAATAATGCATAAATATTATGCAAATAGCTGCACCTTATAATTAAATTGAACCTAACCCCTTTGAGCTCTTAATTTTGCAGCTTGAATTTCTCTTGTATTCCCTCCAGCCACTCACCTTCCTGCTTCCCCTTTCACATTTGATCTATTTAGATCTTAAAATCTTTGGGGCTAGGAGTTTTCTATATGCAGAGATCATAAGTGCCCTTCAGTGGACAATATAGGAATTAATAATTGCCAAACAAGTTGCAATAGTTTTTCACGTGTTTGGTAATATCTCCGTCTGTATTTCACAAAGAAACTTCAGTTCAAGTTATAAATCAGAGACCTCTTGTGACTCGGCTTCTTCATCTCCTACTTATATTCTCAGGGTATGTAGCTTGTAGCATTCATGTCTAGTCTGTGATCAAGACCCTCTGCAATCATGCTTATTGCAAGCTATGAAAATTGATCCTTACAATCAGCAATCAGAAAACCATTATCTTCATGCTGGTGATAATGCCACAGTTGCCAACATTTGGAAACTCTTCTAGTGACAGTTTTTTTAAATAATCCAGGGTCGTGGAATCATTAGGATCCCAGCTGCCTGATGGTTGTGCATGCATTCAGCTGAATTTTAAATGTGTATGTGGGTTTTTATTTTTAAATCTTAATCAGGCCCTCCAAACTGTTTGTGTTCAGCCTTCTTATAAAGTCTGCTCTCCTACCAGAAGGAGAATTCATTAACTCATTCCTCCTTACCTGATGCACCTTGTAATGATGTGTCAGTATGAAACTCATTACAGCTATGCATTCTTGCCAAAACTTTATATTAGAGTAACAAAGCGTAGTAATAATAGAACCTCAAAAACTGGGGAAAACTTGCTCCTAAACTGTGGTACTTACTTAAACTTGTTACATGGAGGATCCAATTTATTCCTAATACAACCCTTAATATCTTGTAAGGGAATCTGTGTGGCTTTTGTCCCCACTTGCTGCAGTTTACCTCCTCTTGGCAACATGCCCATTTTTTTTGCCATCCTTTGCTCTGTGTGTTATTTTGCTTGTCTGTCTTTTTGGAGTTTTCCTTTTCTATAGCCCTTTATGAGTGGGTGGGGATCAGGGTAGATTCATTTAAATTACATCAGTTGAAATAACTGATATTTAAATCAGTTAGTCAAAAGCCTGTTTTATATAATTAATTTTTATCAGCTTTCCCATTGTATACATTTTATGGGTTTTTTTTAAAGAAATGTGCATTTTTATTGGTTGATACAACTCTTAAGAAATATTTATTTACAACTAAATACAGTTTTTACAGTAGATTTGCTACATATGCTTCCTAGGAATACAAGTTGTGTGTGTATACACGCACACACTCCTTAATGTATTTGGATGGTTAGAAATCCTACATTTTAGTATGCTATAGAATGGTGAAATATATTTTTCTTATTTACAAGATAATCAATTTTTTGCTCATATTTGTATCAAGTTGCATTAAGATGGCAGCTTGAATTAAGCAGACAAAGCCCTCACTTCAAATTTATGAAACAAAACTAATGTTTTAGATACAGAAGCTTTTTTTTCTTTTAAAAATCAAAACACAATGCACAATTAACACTAATTTATTATTAAACACTAGTATTATCCATTATAGCATCAGAAGTATGAACTGTGGTTAGTGAATTAAACCAATTATTACAGGTCACCCGGGGAAAACATTATAAAATGCCTAGGTGAAAGTCATTTGAGCATACGTTCCTACTTACCTAATTCTCTTTAAAATGAGACAGTGATTGTTTTACTTGTGCTGTTTTGAACATTTTTACCCCCTTTCAAGGTTTTAGAACTCATAAATCTCCTCCTCCTCCTTTTTATTCATAGACTGGAAGGGAAAAGCAAGCTTTTCTGTTTTTTCAACTCCTTGATTTCTCAGCTTTGAACCAGTCCAAATGAAGAAAATACTCTTTCTGCATCTGCAGAAGAGGGTGCTACTGGTAAAGATGGTTTAGCACTTCAAGAAACTCTGGTACCAGGTGCTTTGCTAGTGGCTTCCACCAATTCAGTGGTGTGCCTTTCTTAAAATACCCTTAGCAAACATGTACTGCTTGAATAGTTCACTTCTAGCCCTGAAAGTTATTATGGTTGGCATGATTGCTGAGTGATTAGTAGATGCCTGTTTCATAGGAGCATTTTCCTCTTTGGTAGTTAGGCATCTACCCTGGTACTTTGTTAAGAATATTGGCAAGAAAATGGGGTGGAGTTAAATGCTTGATCCATTCTCTGCTACACACACGAGATGAATTTTTGCTCACAGTTGCTTTTAAGTATTCTGAAGTATGGGTATTCCTGAAGTATTAGTTGTTACTGAGAGAGAAACAGTCCCATCCTCTGTTGTCACACAAACACATACTTGTGGATCACTGTGTACATTGCTTCATCTATCAAGGCTCAGATTAATGCTTTTCTCTTCAGTGTTGTTTTGTACACTGCTCAATTTCGTTCTCATACCCTGTATCCCAGGGGCAAGTAAAATATGGCCCGGCTGGATCTGGCTTGCCAGGCAATTCCATCCAGCCTGCTGGGCCCCTCCATAAGCCCTGGACCTCATTGCCTCTCCTCTATGCAGGAGGTAATGCTCTGGTTGCTAAATAACCAACTTCCCCCCACCCCCAAAGCCTGGCCTGACCTGCCCCAGCCCTGAGCTAAGGGACTCTAGACAAACAGCCTTTGCCTGGCAGAGCTTTTGCCTGGTCACCCTGTGGCTGTTCCCTGTCTCCCTGCCTGTGAGTGGGAATTCAGGTATGGGCCCAACCAGGCTGCAGCCAGGGACTCCTGTTGGGGGAAAGGAGCCATGTTGCAGGGACCTGCATGCTATGGGGTCATGTCAGGTTGGCCGTGCAGGCTGCTACCATATGTGGCTGGGGACTTGGGGCAGGAGCTGTGTGGTATGGGGTGGGCTGGGCTGGTCCTACACGCTGCTGCCACATGTGGCCAGGGACTCAGGTGGGAAACTTTTTGGGCTGGATGGGCTGGCCCCTGCACACTGCCATCACATGCAGCCAGGGACTGGGGTGGGAGCATGGCAGCTGCAGCTATGGGGCCAGGTGGGGCTGGCCCTGCATGCAGCCACCACCTATGGCTGGGGGTTGGGCTGGGAGTGCAGAGAGCTGTATGCCATGGGGCTGGGCAGGGCTGGCCCCACTTGCTGCCACCACATGCAGCTCCAGGGACTCTGAGGACTCACTTGCACATACACACTCTCCCACACAGCCCACTTCCCTCCATATCCCCTGACACACTCCCATACCCCCCACACACCCCACCCATCATACACGCACCTCCCAGATCCCACCACAGTTATTGTGCTATTGCTTCTAGATACACTATGCAAACACACACAAATCAGGACATTATTTTTTAAATTAAATTAAGTTTATAGTAGATGTTCAGGGTTTTTTTTTAAGTATATGATTTGGGTTTTTTTCTAGTTTCAAGATGGCAACCCCCCCCCCCATCTCCAAAAAGCAGACTTCTGGGGCAAGGGGAGGGATTTTCAGTGGCAAAGATCAGGGGTTAGCGGTTAGACTTCCAGTCCCAAATTGGTGACCAGGGGTCGGGGCACCCATCAAAGGGCGGGAATACACTTGCAGCCCTCAACAGCTCACCAAACCTTGTTAAGTGGCCCTCGAGCCGAAATAATTGCCCACCCCTACTGTATCCAGAAGCCTTCCAGCAATATCTGTTCTGTGGGGTGGCATGTAACTGGTCATGACTGAACCATATCAGTGAAATGTTTGTTCTGAGCCAGATGAAAGGGAAAATTTGTTCCATAAATGAACTGAGCAGTCTTTTTATTTATGTTGTCTTGCTCGACTTGGCCTGTCCTGATTATGAACTCATCTGTTATTTTAATTGATAATGAAGAATGTCTCTTTTTGGATAGATCTAATTCTGTCTGAGGTATGTGGGACAAATAGTTAAGTCTGAAGTTGCAGACATTGCAGATGATGGATATTCATCATTTTTTACATCTAAGCTGGACTCTGAAACAAAATGATTACAGGCACTCATGCTGAAGAAAAAAGAAAGAAAAGACAGCATAAATGAATGATCCTTCCTACAGCAGGTGTATTTTAAGTAGTGTTTAAATGATATATTTCTTCCAAACCCAGCTCTATAGGGACAATATTCAATAAATCATAAAGGTTACCTTCTATTTAAAGCCTTTTCTTTATCAATATAAAATAGCTTAAAAAAATATTTTTAATTTTAAAATTCATAACGTCCTATTAAAATTTTATTCCTCACAGGAGATCTTTACCTGGAGCTTGTATATTTGCTTACACTGAGCAATAAAACTCACTTCAGAAGTGCAGGGGTAATATTACAAATGTATAGTTGACAAATACTCCCACAAACTAGCACATCCATTAGATTTTGAACACAAGCATTTTGAAATTCATAAGTAATCCACCCAAAATAACTAACATGATTGTCATAAACTTATCATTTACTATTTTAGTATATCAATTGATCCAGATGGCTTAGTCATATCCGTGTCACCATCTTCAAGTTCATTGCCTTCTGAGAAATATTTTTCATAATTTGCTTCATTTGGGCTAACAGGCCTTGCATCTTTGTTGCACTTTTTATATTTCACACTTATTCCTCTTTTTCCCAGTGGCAGAAATTTTTTTTGAAAATGCTCCCAGATGCTCCCAGATAATATATTTTATGCTACCTGAAGCCATGGCATTTTTTTCCCTCCTGTTTCCAGATTTTGACATCAAAGCTAGTGTATGTTCCACAGAATGTTGTTCTTTTTCCCCACTGTCCCAAGGCCAGTGTTGATCCTTTCTGTTGTGCACACTGCTTCTTACTCTGTTCCTTCTCCTTCCCCTTCCTCCACATAAGAAATTAACAACAGACCAACGGGCTCGGACAGTATTTACATTTGTCATGTGATCGGCCCCCTGCAAGTGCTCTACAACCATGCTGTGAAAAATGTGCATGGCTGCAGAGCATTTTAAAAGTGGCTGACTCTGCAACAACTTAACCTTCCTCTAATGAGGATCAGATCAAGGCACTCCACTTTGGAGTGCCTTAGGGAACTTCTGTTCCCTAGGGTCAATCCATCCCATGATCAGGGTTGGGCCAATGCAGGATGGATTTGAGCCTCCCCACCTCACCCTCTCCTGCCTCTTTCCCCTCCAGCCCAGCTCAGCCCAGTGCAGCCCACAGGTCACTCCCCCTCCCTTCTTGCAGACAGCACTGGAGCTGGGAGAGGTGGAGCCAGGTTAGGGGGGAGAGGCTGGAGGCGCGTTCCCCTGTGGAGCAGGCAGGCAGAGAGGGTCAAAGGTAGTCAGGAGCTGGAGCTGAGGCTGGAGCTCCATGTGCTGCGGCAGGAGCCACCTGGCTGAAGCTTCCTCCCTGCCTGGAGTGGTGCAGCAGGGGGAGGGGCAGGAGCAGAAAGAGGAGCTGCCACTAGAGGCAGGAGCACTGATCAGCATCCAGGAAGCTGCAGCCCTATTGGGAGCAGCCTCTCCAGACGCATTGTGTGCTGGCCTGAACTGGGGCCAGTGGGTGCAGGCAAGAGCATGGTACTGGCTGCCCCCAGGGGGGTTCAGCCCCATGTAGAGCACTGTGGGGGTAGTCACAGACCACATCCAGCCCATTGGTGAGCACTCCCTGCAAGCTAGATCCAGTCAGTCAGCAGTCTAGATTTGGCCTGCTTGGCCATATTTTGCCCACCCCTGTGTTTGTATGGTTTTTGGCTGGTCAGTGGTTTTTCGGAACTCCCTGGACTTCCATCCATTATTGCTAACTTCCATTTCACTGATATCATACCCTGGCTATCCATTTGCTTATATATGTTACTTTCCTTCTGCTGAGGTAATGACATTGTGGTCCCATTTTAGTCCCTTCCCTTTGTACTAATCATCAGTATTCAGTAGTCCATGTATTTCATTCCCCTTAGCATCTGGAGTTCTAAGTGTGCTGGAATTTACTTTTTAGTATCTTGTTCTTTTTTTTTTTAAATTTTCTTGTACTCCAATCCAGAGCTGGAGTATGCCTATATTATGTGTAACCTGTGCCAGCACACTAAGGCTGGGTGATGCACCAGATTTTGG
>NW_017729032.1:35872058-35878799 GCF_001723915.1 Gavialis gangeticus
GGGCCTATTGTGCAATGGCTATCTCTTTCACTCACCCACCCCATACCCAGGAAGTTTAAACTGGTCCAAGTAGTGTGTACAGCTAGATTTGGGTCTTTAGGGTGCTAGTAGGCTTGGAAGCCCCTCAGGCAAACTACTGACTGAGGGGTCCTGTGGAGAGGTGTGTCCCTCACTCTCACCATCCAGGAATTAGCTCTGAACCTGATGAACATGTTTTTCTTTATTATACACAACTAATTTATGTATAGGAAAAAAAAAAGAAAGAAATATAATAACAATAACAATACTAACAGTTTTGAATAAATTAACAAATACAACAGTAGGTGGATAATTCCAGCACCATGGGTTAAACTACCTAAGTAACTAAATTCACCTCGTTACAACCCTTTAAAACAGTTTCCCCCATAACCCAATGGGTTTCCTTCCGGTCACAATCCACTTCTCATAACAATATATGGCAACACAGGTATAACTGTGATCCACCACTAGATGGCAGAGATGAGGCTTCTGCTGCTCCAGGGAAAATGGACTCCTTTGTTCCTTCCTGGTAACACAGGGAAACAGACTCTGACCAGCTACTGCAGGCAGTACACTCCCTGTTGTTTCCTTTATTGGCAGATTGGTCGCTTAAGCAATTTACTTCTGGAAATACACTTCCTGCAAACACTAGTGATTAGGTGTACCCTCACACACCTGTCCTGGTTTGTGTTCTCTCAGCCCACTCCCTCTCAGGGCTCTTCCCCCTCCCAGCACATCTACCTGTAGACAGGGGTTTCCTTCTGCAAGTCTCTGATTCTGCAGCTCAAGCCTTCCCAGCTCAGATAGGGGTTTTCCTGTTCAGGTCTCTGACCCTGCAGCTTCTCCCAGCTCCAGCAAGCCTGCCAGCTTTGCTTATTAACCTCTCCCCACTCTTTCCCTGGTACCTGTGTCCCTGGTTGCACAGCTCCAAACCCTGTGGAGGGAATTAGCTTCTCATGGGATGACATAGGCTCTCCCCTGTCTTGATGCCTGCTTCCTGGCAAGTTTTAGCTCAGTCTCTCCTGGCTGGGGGCTGAGTCTCTGCCCCCTCTCTCCAGGGCTGGAGTTGGCTGGAGTTAGCTTCTTTTCTTCTCCCTCCCTCCCTCAGCTTTTTATGGCTCAGTAGCAGCCAATCAGAGCCTCTGGTCACAATTCAAATGCTCCAATAAAAAGCATGTACCATGCACTGCATATTCTACTGTCTGTTAAAGTTTATGCACCCTCTGCAAAGATGCTGCCCTTTTCTTGCAGAACTCTTAAGCACAGCTCACCAGCTCAACTTGCAGCCAGGTGAGCTTTGCAGCCGTTATATATGAATGATATTTTGCTTTTATGACACCTCTAGCTTCTGTTTAGAATAGCAGCTGGGCAGTGAAATTTTCAATGGCATTTCTTCTTCTCCAGTTCTGGTCACAACTGAGCAGAGCTTTTGAACTATGTCACATCTGGTGGCTTGCTTGGGATGTAGTGAACTTTCCATTAAGACTAGCATGTCACCACCAAGCTAACATCTAGTTATGACTGAAGTGCAGACAACTCCAGGTCTTAAGAAATGGATGGTGTATTCACTCGATACAGCACCTACTTAAAAACTGGCATCAATTTTAATCTTGCTTTATGAGGAAAAAATCCTCAATAGATGACAGTGCCACAAAAGCACACAAGATGTTTGTTCAACATAGATTTTACTGCGGGTAGGAGGACTGATAAACTTTATGTCCATTAGACAAGGCATTTCTACATAGCATTTAGAGAAATGTTCTCTCTTGAATACAGTCATTTGCTACTTTATCTTTGCCCTATCGTTATGTAGTTGGTTGCATTGTAGTATAAAATGTTTCATATTTTACCGTCTGAGTTTACTTGGAACAGTGCATTAGTACGTTATGTCTAAACTGGAGACAGTTTTTCAAATGAATATTGGTGTAGAAGGATTCTGTGGTTTTACAGTTGTCTATTTTAAAATTCACTCAATGCTATAAAATAGTATTCATTTTAGTTTCTGGAGTATAGTGCATTAAATCTCTACTGCTATATGTGTTTATCCTCCTCAAGGATTCTCAGAGGACACTGCATGCAAGACTGTGCATGCTAGCAAAGTGTTGGATCAGCAAAATAAATCACGTATGTACAAGAAAGACTGATGGCTGATTAATTACAGCCAAAGTCAACTTATGTTTTCATCATTGATTTATTCATTAAGCTGCCATTTGAGCTCAAAATCCGTAAAGATCACTAGGTTTAATTTTAAATGGCTATTTCAAACAGCCCATTTTCTTCTATAATATATTTATGTACTATAAAAAAATGTCATATGCTTATTAGCATTTTAAGTTGTCTATTGCTAGTATTCCAGCAAATCAGTTTTCTTCTAAAATCATTACTTCAGTAATGACAGCTATATACAAGATATTGACAACTGCTATAATTTCACAGAGCTTAAGTAACCCTTTCTTACCTGGGACTGACTTAGGAAAAGACTTTGGACAGCACGAGCTGTTAATCCTTTTGGGTTAACATTCTTATTTTCTTGTCATTCTTGTTGAATCATTCTTATGCTTTGGCATTATGTTTAATTTAGGTGAACACAATTAATTATATTACTTACTGGTGTCTGAATTTTCCCTATGAAAGGTGAACTGCATTTCTCAGTCGTGATACTGTTTTCACTCACAAGCATAAATATCCCGGTGATGGAAACTGCATTGTTAGAGCAAATTTTATAATTTATTTCATTTTACAGTTTTGCTGAAATGTGAGGCTCTATACAGACATATTAGAGGAATTTATGGTCCCTGCCCAAAGAATTTACATTTTAGAAAACAGATGGAATAAGAGAAGGAATATCACCTTCAAGCAGCGTGTTTGTGTGAGATTGGGGGGTGACCCACTACCATTTTTTAAAACTGTTCCTGTTCCACTTCAGTATTTTTATAGTTAATCCGAGCCCATACCTTCCATGTTCCAAATAAATCTACTCAAAAAATGTGCCAGTTAACTCATATAGCTTTGAAGAGTCAATTTATTCTAACTCACAAACTTGTTTAAAATAGAATTTCAAATGTGCTTGTCCATAGATGGGTACATAGATGTTGACAATAAAGGCTCTTTAGGAGTGGTCAGAAATAGGCATCTAAATTCCTGTTAAACTGGCAAATCCCTAATCCCAAACTCATAACATGCAGGACCCTCTTTGCAATTGGATCCTCTGTTGTTTTATGTGACAATGAGGATTAGAAGGGGGGGTCTCTGTTTATGATAGCGAATGTACCCTTAGTGTAGCATAATGGCACGCTGATCAGCATGCTTGTCTTCCAGGGAAGTGGCACAGTAGGGCATTCTTTGGAAAGAACTTGTCATAGGTATGCCCACCAGTGATTTTCCCATAGAGTGATGGGGAAAACATGCTACTGCATCCTCCCTTCTCCTTCGGCAGAACTTGCCAGAACCTAGCTAACTAATGCCCCAAATCTGGTGCTGCTTTTATTAGGATGTAGTGCATTGTCCCTCTAATGCAGGTATGCAGGTGACCAAAATAATAGATATTTCTTTAAGGACACATACTCTTAAATTTTCTTCTTATCCTCATATGTGGCCTATTAAAATTGGTGATTAGAAGGCCTGTTTAACCAGACGGAACTTACTCCACTGGGAAGAGATACTTGAATAACAACCTCTGGGCCAGTTTATCTAGGTTAATTGGGGCAGGGTTCTGAGTCTGAGGTCTGTGTGAGGGTGCTACAAATTTTACTTGGCAAGTACACTGTAGAAAAAAATTATGCACTTGCTGGTGCAACAGTTTTATGCTTGCTTTCAGAGTTGGTATGAACTAGCCAGGAATGCTATACTAACCATGTGCATCTAACTGCGATACCCTCATAAGCTACCTGATGTATTGGTGGACTGTTGTCCAACATGAACACACATTCATGCATTCTCCTTTGAGCTCCTGCTTGTATATGTGAAAGCATAGGCTAGAACAGTGGTTTTCAACCTGTGGTCCGTAGACCCCTGGGAATCTTCAGACTATGTCTAAGGGTCCATGAAAGATGACTAAGATCAATCAAAAATATGTAAATACCCACACTTATAATTCAGAGGTCTGCACCTCCAGTCAAAATTTTTTAGGGGTCCACAAATAGAAAAAGGTTGAAAACTACTGGGCTAGAAGGTTGACTTCAGGGCTTGGAACCATGCCTCTTTCCCTGTTGGTAAAATGAGAATGCTGTATTGAAATGAAGGTGCCACAAGAATGAGTATCTCCATAACTCCAGAGTATCTCCAGAAAGTCAGAGATGTTACATAGTGCTAGGGGCTTTTACGTATAGATTACATAAGGATGGCAATAGCAGCAGATTTTGTTTTCGGCCATGTAGTTTCTTTCTGACCAAAAGATTGCGTCATTCAGCTGGAAATTCATGATGAGGTCTTGGGCTTTTTCCAAGGCACTTCTATCAGCTGGAATGCTTTGAGACTCGTACATTTTGTTTTTGATTAAATAGCCATATGTTTTGGAATTTCAGTTGAATTAAGTTTTATTATTAGATGGCACAAAACCTAACAAAATTGTTATTTCACACCCTTACAGTCTTTTAAAACGTGAACAGATGGAATGGTACTCGGCATTCCTATTCCCTTGACTTCATGTAATTATTTTCAAAGGATAATGTGTCAGTCATTTCTAATTTTTTCCCTCAACAGATCTACTTTGATCACTTTGTCTTAATCATTTTTCCTTCTTTAAAGACATTCCTAATCTCAATGCTGTTTATCCCAAGGCTTTGCTGTTCTTTTTTAGTCCATGTGGTCGAACATCAACATCTATGCTCTGGCAGATGAGCAAATGTGCACCTGACATGTCATCTTGAATGAATTCTTTATATAGTCAATAGCAGCAGTCTCTAAAGGCAAATGAATTAGCTTACTTCCCAGCGTAGCCCAAGTATCTGAACCACTTTATTTAGTGATTGTTGAGCATAGGCTTTCTCTTGAGATTCTTGAGCCCTTGTCTTCTACAACCATGCACACATTTTATTTCAATAATTGCTTTCAGTTTGTTTCTTGAAAAGCACAAATATTATAGTCACATAAGTTGCTAATATAGCTGCTATACCAGAAGTGAGAAATGGGAAGAAGAAAGATGATGATGTACAGTAAACAGACTAGGAAAACCCAGTTTTTAAAGTTAGAAATTACTTCATAGAATTTTAGTCTGAATTTCCATCCAGATTTTAGTATATATAAGGACACAAAGGCTCTAAGCAAAGTTAGAGCTGTGTGCGTGTGTGTGTGCGCATGTGTGTGTTAATTATGTCTGGATGGAACTTCAGAAGGTTATTTATTCCAGTTATCTGCTCAAGACATGATCAAGGAATCTGTTTTGAAAGACTGAGCAGAGAGCAAGGTGATCAGGAATAGCCAGGATGGATTCACCAAGAGCAAGTCATGCCTGACCAATACAATAAGATGACCGGGGCAGAGCAGTGGATGTGACGTACCTTGACTTTAGCAAGCCTTTAACAATGTCTCCCATGACATTATCATTAAGCTAAGGAAATGCAGACTAGATGGAAATATTGTAGGATGAATACATAACTGGTTGTATCATTGTGCTCAATGAGTAGATATCAGTGGCTTAATGTCTGGTTGGAAGGAAGTATCAAGTGGGGTTCACCAAGGATCTGTCCTGAGTCCAGTATCGTTTAACATCTTCTTAAATGATTTAAACAGTGGGATTGAGTACATACTTACCACATTTGTGGATGTCACCAAATTGTGTGGAGTTGCAAACACTCTGCAGGGTAGGTCTTGGATCCAGAATGACTTGAATCAACTGAAGAAATGGTCCGCAATTAACAAGATGGAATTCAGTATGGACAAGTGCGAAGCCCTGTATTTGGGACAAAATAATTGCATGACCAAATACAGACTAGGGAATGATCTGGGCTACAGGATTGCAAAGGACCTGGGATTTACAGTGAACTATAAACTGAGTACAAGTCATCAATATGCTTTTATCACTGGAGTCAGCCAGTGGACAGAGCTGGATTTGGGTGTGCGGGACCAGGCCACCAGGGCTGGAAGATTGAGCACCACTTTTTTAAAGTTACTTCTACTCTACACTCTTGGAGTAATCTGCTGATGTACTAAATAAATATGCACTCAGTTCCATCTTCCAAGTATTTAATGAAAATATTGATCAATACTAGATCCAAGACCATCCTACTTGATTACCTTTTTCCACATTGAGCAGTTTATGAATATTCTTTGAGTATAATTATTCAACCAGTGAGGAACCTGTATTACAGCACTTCAATCCAAACTGTGGTTCCTTAATTTATTTATAAGTATGCTGTGGGAAGCTATGTTGAAAGACTTACTAAAGTTGAAGTATATCCCATTCACTGTGCTCCCTTGAGCTCTTTGAAATTAAATTAGCTTTTGAGTGCTAAAATCTAATACTGTAACTTTGCTTAGAGCCCAAATTGAACAATCTTCTGGATATGGCATAAGCTTATAGTTTCATAGTTTCTAGGGTCAGAAGGGACCTGAGCAGATCATCTAGTCCAACCCCCTGCCATGGCAGGAAAGAGTACTGGGGTCACACAACCCCAGCAAGGTGTTCATCTAACCTCCTCTTAAAAATCCCCAGGGTAGGAGCCTGCACCACCTCCCTTGGAAGTTGGTTCCAGACCCTAGCCGCCCTGACCGTGAAGTAGCGCC
>NW_017729032.1:35879167-35883174 GCF_001723915.1 Gavialis gangeticus
AGACAGTGTCAAAAGCCTTCCGGAAGTCCAGGAAGACTATGTCCACTGCTACCCCTGCATCTAATGATCTGGTGATCTGATCGTAAAAGGCCACCAGGTTGGTCTGACAGGACCTGCCACTGATGAACCCGTGTTGGTTGCCCCTAAGCATGCAGTCCCCTGCTGGCCCCTCCTGGATGTGTGCCAGAATTATTTTCTTGAACAGCTTGCCTAGGATCGAGGTAAGACTAACTGGCCTATAGTTTCCCGGGTCCTCCTTCCTCCCTTTTTTGAAGATGGGGACCACGCTGGCCCTCTTCCAGTCCTCCGGCACCACTCCAGAGCACCATGAGTGCTCGTAAAGCCGTGCCAGGGGTCCTGCAATGACCTCGGCCAATTCCTTTAGAACTCTAGGGTGGAGATCATCCGGACCGGCTGACTTGAATACGTCCAGCCCCTCCAGAAGCTCCCTAACTAAATCCTCGCTAACCCTTGGCCCAGGTGTGCCTCCCCCGGGGCCCGAGGGGGGCCCAGCAGGGAGGTGGCTGTTCTGGTCCCTACTTAGGAAGACGGAGGGAAAGAAATCGTTGAACATGTTAGCTTTGCCGTCTGGTGTGATGACCAAATTTCCCAACGCATCCTGCAAGGGCCCCACTTTACCCGGGACCTTCTTTTTACCCCCTATGTATTTAAAAATGACTTCTTATTGTCCTTAATCTGGGAAGCTAGTCCCAGTTCCATCTCTGTTTAATTGGACTGTTTAATTGGACTGCTTGGCTGCCACAATACTAGGAACTGTAGAAATTAGCAAAATAGAAGCTGAATTGATAAGTATATTGTCCTTTGTGGCATTGTAGAATAACATGTATAATAACTTTTACGCTTGTTGTGTTTATAGATTCTTTGCAGGGGCCCTGCCCTTCTAAAAAAATAAAAAAAATAAAAAGGCCTTTTACAGATACCACACAGCCATCACAAATCTCTTGGCTTTTAGGAACCGTAGATGCCCTGCATGTTTTCAGCATAACTTTCCTCATAAGAACAAGTAAAGTGCAGAGGCCAAAAGATAGAATAGCTGGGATTGGAAGGAATTTCTTATAGTAGAACTGACCTATTGCCATTCGAAGCCTATATCATGCTGCCTACAAGATAACTCAGTTGTGATATCTAATGTATTTTTAAAACTTCTAGAGGCTAAAGCCAATTCTTCTCGTTTGTCTGGAACATGCCTAGCACATAATGAGAATTACCTTAAACATGCTGTATGTGGGCCTGCTATACGCGTTATTATACAGGTAAACTTTTTTAGGCTGTCAGGCCTTCTGTTCTCTAAAGACAGGTTTTGAAATTCTGATTTTATAAGGTGCTTATACTTTTTTAATGAACTTGTTGAAAAATTTATTTTCTTTTATCAGAATCGTGTTTATTAGCTTTAGTATAGTTATTGTATGGACAAGTACAGTAATGTCAGTCTATTCAGCCTGATTGATTGAATTGCTTTTGTTTTCTAGCGATGATAGCAAGAAAACTGAAAGATCTTCCAATAAAATTAATTAATTTGAGTTTTTAATGAAGTGGATTTCTTCATCATGGGAAGCACTTTTTTACAAAATCCGTGGGGAGAATACTTTTGTTTCAGAAGCTAAACGTTCAAAACGTTTATGTTTGGAAGTTCATGCACTTCTAATTTGGAATAGTTAGTGATTGCAATTAAATGTGTAGCTGAACAAAGTGTTCTGTTTACAGTGTGTTTTGAGATAAGACTGAGTGCACTGTGTGCATACTCCTGTGAAAAGAGATTTGTAGCTTGCTCAAGAACCAGCTGATTGCAGCAGACTTAGATTTTAACAAAAGGTGCAGCCCTCAACAGTATTAATTTTGGTCATCGTTGTTCTGCCTGAGCCAGCTGAGCTCCCTCTGAGTTCTCTTCACTTCCTGAAGACGACCATTTTTAAAGTAGATTGGTGCTGTAAGCTCTGCATTAGTCCACCCTGAAGCTCACACACTCAATTTTATGGGTAGGGGAAGAAATTGAGAATGGATGGGACAGCTTTAATTGCCATAGTGAAAGAAGAAAAGAATAGAGACTTGTTTCCTTCCATCAAGAAAAAAAAGAATGACAATTTTCCTGCTCTGTTGTATGCTGTGTTTCAAGTTAATTTTCAAGTACATTGAAAATGCTGTCGGAAGGGGGAGATTTACCTGAAAACACTTGGGATTACATTATGTTGGAGCCTGAATACTCGATAGGGCATTTCTGTTCTACACTTTGTCTTCTTGCAATGAGAAAATATTACATTTTCTTCTATCTTCTTTCCCCCGGTTAAGTTCAGGACTTTTTGTCTCTTAATTCTTGAAGAGACGTAATCCATTGGTTACTTCTGCTAATAGAATCTCAGCTACATTCATAAGATAGACCGCTCCAGTTTCCTCATGCACACAGTTTTTCCTAATATAGTGGTTATTTTTTCAATTCTGTGAATACTGTGTTTACCCAAATCCAAGATGACTTTGAATTTAAGGCAACCTCCTCAGTTATATTTTGTATGTGCAAAATGTATTAATTTGTTATAATTTTTCCATGTATTGAATCTAATTATTGGAGGGTCAACTTTTAAATTCATCTTTCCTACTGCTGCAGTGGGGAAGGCAGCAGCCAGGAAGGCAGGTGGCCCCCACTGCTTGTTCCCCGGGCAGCCTTTCCCCCACCATGATTCCTGCCTCTTCCCTCTCACCTGCCACAGCCTCTGCCCACTGCCTGCTTCCCACAGCCTCTACCCCCTCCCACCACAGCCTCCACTTTCCCTGCCCCCCCACTACTTACCATCAGGCATATCTCTGGCACTGGCTCCATTCCTTCCTGGGCAGGGAGCACATGCAAGCTCCAGCCCCTTCTCAGCCATGTAGCAGTGCCTGCACCCCAGTCAGTGGGTTAGTATGGCATGGTGCAGTCCGTGTTTCTGGGGGATTGTGCAGCCCAGAGTGCCTGGGAATGTGCAGTACCATAGGGGAGCCCACAGGAAGCTGAAGGTAAGGCAGGGTGCCCCCTCCATTTGGGGGAGTGGCTGGCTATTTACACATGATACAGCAGGGTAGGAGGAGCCCTTACCCACATACATGCTAATGGGGCATGCAGCCTGCGTGTCCTGTGACCCCAGCTAGTGCTGCCTCTGCAGTGTGAAGACCCCACTATGCAGCTTGTGGACATGTGGCCCCTGGCTACTTTGAAGTTGGACAGCCTTGACCTAGGTAATTAGGTCCTCCCTGTGACTCTAAATCCTGGAGCTGTGACATTAGAATTATCTGGGTAAGAAGAATTTTATCTTGATTTTTTTCTTTAATTCTAACCTTCAGCAACAGATAACTGGGGTTACCCTCCTTTCAATTGGTTCTGATAAACCATAACCATTCAGCTAATTTTCTTTTCTCTTTTTTTGGCTCTAGTATATTTTGTTTTCTACTGTTCCCTTTTGTAATTCCCTTCATAAGTTCTTCCTTTTAAGATGAATATTTTAATCTGCATTCTCTTTCAAGTTTATACATTAATGCTGACCACAGAGCCTTCCCCAAGTCTGCTCCAATTTCAACTTGTCTGGTCCTAATATATGCCTCCTCTTAAAGACCCCCAGGGTAGGAGCCAGCACCACTTCTCTTGGAAATTGGTTCCAGATCCTAGCTGTCCTGACAGTGAAGTAGCGCCTCCTGATATCTAACCTAAACCTACCCTCTGCCAGCTTGTGACCGTTATTCCTGGTCACTCCTGGTAGTCCACGGGGGAACAGGGACTTCCCCAGTGCCTGCTAACTAGTTTGTAACAGGCAACTAGATCCCCTCTCAGTCTTCTCTTGTGGAGGCTGAACAGGTTCAGGTCCCGTAGCCTCTCCTCATAGGGTCTGCCCTGCTGCCCCCTGATCATGTGAGTGGCCCTCCTCTGGACCCTCTCCATGTTGTCCACATCCCTCCTGAAGTGCGGCGCCCAGAACTGGATGCAGTACTCCAACTGCGGCCTGACCAGTGCTGCATAGAGG
>NW_017729032.1:35883387-35883967 GCF_001723915.1 Gavialis gangeticus
GATGACTCCAAGATCCTTTTCTGCCTCTGTACTGACGAGAAGGGAATTCCCTAACCTGTAGGTATGGTGCCGGTTGTTCCTCCCCAGGTGCATCACTGCACTTGTCAGTGTTGAATCTCATGCTATTCTCATCCGCCCACCCCTGTAACCTGTCTAGGTCCGATTTGTAGCCTATTCCTTCTAACGTGCCCACATCCCCCCACACCTTAGTGTCATCAGCAAATTTGAACAGGGTGCTGCTTACCCCCTTGTCCAAGTCACTGATGAAGATGTTGAACAGTGCGGGCCTGAGGACCGAGTGCTGCGGGACCCCACTGCCCACATCTCTCCCAGGTGAAAATGACCCATCCACCACCCCTCTCTGGATCCGGCCCTCCAGCCAGTTGGCGACCCATTTGACTGTGGGTGTCAACACCACAGTCCCCCAGTTTCTTAATGAGAACAAGATGAGCGACAGTGTCAAAGGTGTTCCAAAAGTCCAGGAAGACTATGTCCACTGCTACCCTTGCATCAAAGGATTTGGTGACCTGGTTGTAGAAGGCCACCAGGTTGGTCTGACGGGACCTGCCGCTAATGAACC
>NW_017729032.1:35884071-35884782 GCF_001723915.1 Gavialis gangeticus
GAGCACCACGAGTGCTCGTAAAGCTGTGCCAGGGGTCCCGCAATGACCTCAGCCAATTCCCTCAGTACTCTAGTGTGGAGATCATCCGGACCAGCTGATTTGAATACATCCAGTCCCTCCAGAAGTTCCCTAACTAGTTCCTCACTAACCCTTGGCCTAGGTGCGCCTCCCGTAGGATCTAAGGGGGGCCCAGAGGGGGGGTGACTGTTCCGGTCCCTGCTCAGGAAAATGGAGGCAAAGAAATCGTTAAATATGTTGGCTTTGTCGTCTGGTGTGACGACCAAATTTCCTAGCGTGTCCTGCAGGGGCCCCACATTATCCAGAGCCTTCTTTTTGTCCTCTATGTATTTAAAAAAGGACTTCTTGTTGTCCTTGATCTGGGAAGCTAGTCCATTAATGCTAGCACTTAAGTTTGAATTTCTTCTCCATTGACTACCTTTGTCAATGGTGCCTCCCACCCTGCTGCACTCTTCTCCATATTTCCTGATGTCTTTGTTTGTAGTGCTTCAGGAATTATAGCTGCTGGACTGGCTGAACATATACTCCTTTTAAGTGGCTTTAAGCACTCATTATTTGGCTTAAAGTTATGCCATTCCAGGGCAGAATTATCTCCAGTCTGCCCAAATTTGTTCCTGTTTCATTGCTGTGTGACCACTTCCCACAGCCATACCACCCAAGTTGAAGTCCTCCAGTATTCCCCCCCCCCTTCCT
>NW_017729032.1:35889782-35899202 GCF_001723915.1 Gavialis gangeticus
AAGTGGCTTTAAGCACTCATTATTTGGCTTAAAGTTATGCCATTCCAGGGCAGAATTATCTCCAGTCTGCCCAAATTTGTTCCTGTTTCATTGCTGTGTGACCACTTCCCACAGCCATACCCCCCAAGTTGAAGTCCTCCAGTATTCCCCCCCCCCCATGCCCATCTCCTGCTTGCTGCTGTCTAAACAATTCAGCTACCTGTGGCTAGGCAGAGTGTCCCTGACTCCCTGCACATGTGGGGAAATGTTGGGGGGATTCTTCCCCTCTCCATCTTTCTGGGAGATCTGGGCTCTACTCCAGCCAGGTAGGGTGTTCCTGGCTTCATGCATAGGTGAAGGGAAGTGGAGGCAATTTCCTCCCAAACACCCTGTGCTTGCTTCAGCCCTGGAGCTCTGCCAATGGAGAGCAGTAAGCCAGTCCTGCTCTTAGGCCCTCCCCTGCTCAGCAAGCCACTAGTGGCAAGTCACAGCTGTGCAGGTGAAGGAAAGTCAGAGCAGGTTTTTCGTTTTACCGTATGACTGTGCCACTAAGTGGACAACACTAAGCCAATTAACATTTGTTTGGCTTGCAGCATAAGGTCTAATAAGGCCGCAAGACTGCTCTATTTTCCTGTACTTGTTCCTATAGCTCTCTTGTGTGTAGCTGATGGTATGTTGTCTTGTCTATCTTGTTCTCCTGTGGAGAAAAGAGGTGGAAATTATTTGATTTCCTTCAGTTGTTTGTGGTGGTTGGTTGTAGCCGTGTTGGTCTAAGGCGGGGCGGGCAATTATTTCAGGCGGAGGGCCGCTTACTGAGTTTTGGGAAGCCATTGAGGGCCGCATGACAGGCAGCCAGGGGAGATAAATATTAATTTTCTAAATTTTTTAGGGGCCCCGTGGGCTGGATGGAATGGCCTGGTGGTCCGCATCCGGCCCATGGACCGCATTTTGCCCACCCCTGGTGTAAGGGCATAGGCAGACAAGGTTCTTCGGGTAAATGTGGTATCTTTTATTAGACCAACTAAATAGTTGGAAAAATTGTTCTTTGCAAGCTTTCAGGTAACAAACACCTTTCTTCAGGCACAGGGAGGGTGTTTGTACCTGAAAGCTTGCAAAGAACAACTTTTACAGCTATTTAGTTGGTCTAATAAAAGCAATCACATTTACCCAAAGAACCTTGTCTGCCTTCAGTTCTTTGTTTCTTTCTTGGTCATGAGCCAAACCTTTTCACTTTAGGTATAGGAACTCTGTCTTAATTTTTGGTAGCAATCCACTTGATACCTCTAATGATGGTACATGATGTGGGGGCAGAACTACTTTTGTTCTAGTTGTATACTTTCTTATTCTGGCACCATATAACAACTTGACTCATTAATTGGTTAGGTTTTTTGCAGTTCCCACTTCAGATTCACCTTCTCTAAGTCCATTGCAGTCCCCTTTCTAGTTCTAGTACTTCTAACTTCCTGAGAGAGTTTGGGGTGAGATTTCTTTCCATTAGCACTAGGTAATCTGATACCCCCCAACTAATTTTAAATGTCACAGACTACATCTAAATCTGATATTATAAAATAACCACACCACCTACCTACTCCTCCAGATCCTCATGTCTTATCATATTACTGCTGCATATGGTATTTTCTTTCTTAAAATAGTTTTATTTTTCCAAGTAAAATTGAGAAGCTTACATGATGGTTTTAGTTGACAGAAGTAAAACAAAGCAGCAGTTAAAATCAGAGGAGGTAAAATTAGAAGGAAAAATTATCTCAGTAATATCACACTCGATCCCAAAGTTATACTGAATGCCTCCTGCCAGATTTATTCTGTGTAGTCAGAATCCCACTCTCACCTTGGTTTAGGGCTCTAGGATGGAAGGTCCACCGCAAGAGTGGATTAGAATTGTGATGCTAGAAAGCACCCTTACCATCCTTTTACTACTAGAGTTTGTTTTTGTCTACCTTCAACTAGGTGGTGAGGTCAGGATGGGAGAAATGAGGTGATTCATCCCTCAACAGGTCTGAAGAGAAGTCAGGAATAGAACCCTTTGGGTTGCACTTGAGAAAAATGTTTTACTAAACTTCAGAATTATTTCATAATGACTTGGTCATTAAAATTCAAGTGCAAGAAGTGTTGAGCATTGTTTGCAGCTAAGGCAGGGTGTTTTGACTGGGTGTTGTGCCCCTGCCAGTACTTAAAAGCTTCAGGGACTCCTGGCTCAAGGATCTTGCTTGACCACTCAAGCTCAAACCAACTGCTAAATTTGGGGTCAGGAAGAACATTTTTTTGCCTTCCTCTATAGCGTGGGGTGTCATCTTCCTAGGATCTTCTGAGCATAGATGTTAGGGTTGGAAGAGACCTCAGTAAGTCATCGAGTCCAACCCCCTACCCTGGGCAAGAAAGAGTGCTGGGATCAGACGACCCCAGCTAGGTGCTTGTCCAGATGCCTGGCAGATAGCTGTTTGCTCCTCAAACACCCAAATAAATAACACAAGAGCAAACTACTATCACCACCCCAAGCCTGGCTCAATAAATTAGGATTTATTTTGAACACAAGGAAGGATTTTCTCACTTGCCCTCAATCCCTAAATGGTCCAGTTTCCTAGAGTGGAATCCTTACGTTTTTCCTCATGCTTTGATTTGGAGCTAATCTGTGAAGTGGGGGGAGACCCCTTTGTGCCTTTTCTTTCCCACAACAGCAGGGCTTTGGCAGTTCACACATTTCCCCTGCTTTAGCCTGTGGCATGTCATGTGGGGTGTTTTCAGTACTTCTGATTTTGTCCCTTGCGGCTGACATGCAAGGGGGGTTGATGTAGGTGATTTTTAGGACTCTTTGGGCAAATCTTTCCAATCCTATATATGACATACTGGTATATTGGAGCAAGCATTTTAAGGTACCGTTTTACATTACAAAAAAGCAATCTTTTGGTGAGTAAGTTTATACAGTAACTCTGCAAACTTCCCTTTTTGTGTTAATTAGTTCATGCCCACTTTAGCAACACAACAGCAAAATGTCTGATCTTCATATTAACCTTTCAGAACTGATGGTGTCTGCAGTGCCATACTGGTACAAAAATACACATTTTCCCAAGTGCAGACAATGAATTAGATATTTTTATCTGTGTAACAGAATAGTTTTTGCCATATTGGCTAAAAGAACAATTCTATTAATTAACTCTGCCTGGCATACTTATAATTGATTATTATAAATGCACAAGGAATACAGTTTCCCAGGTGCTTAAGAAAATCTGTTATGTTGTGCTTTTTTTATTATATGCATTTGCGAGATGATTCTCAGGGCAATTTATTAAGCATAACCTTTCAAAAACAGTCTTCACTTAAAATTGTTCATATTTTAAACAATTGCTAATTGCATTTCAATGTCAGTCATTTTGAGTGAATTAAACTTCTAAAAGCCATCCTTGTATGACTACAAAAGAAAATTAAAAAGATTAATGCTGCCTGAATATGTATGAGTATTTACTTTTTCCATGTCAGTTACGGCATTCACAGTAGCAGGTAGCATCAAAATATTTCAAATTATCACGTCATATGACTGACTAAAAGATTTATACCAAATAACATTGGACCTGCTGAACACAGATATTAAATGAATATCAGTGTAATTTAATTCTTGTGATTGGCTTTAACGCATCTATATTGGATTAGATGTAGGAATTACTTGATAATAGTTTGTGGCTTGTGTTCTTTGTCAGGCCAGACCGCTCTTGGTCTTCTCTCTGGTACCATGTAAACCAGTACAACCTGTTCCATGGCAGATTGTCGGCGACTAAACTGGTGTCCCCACCTGGCCTAGCCTGGGTGAGGAGGGTGTGTTGATACTGAACAGGATTAAAAGCAAGACCTGTCAAAGGGTGGATGAGCTCCCTGCAAGCCAACAACCATCCATACCTGGGGAGGAGATGGACAATGCCAGGCCACTCTGCCCAAAGAATTTACCAATGATGCAAAGCAACTCAATTAACCTGGGAGGGTTGTTACAGCATCTAAGATGCCCTAATGTTTGCAGTGGCCTCGGGACTGACTTGTTTTGTGTTCTGCTGTAGGTTAGATTAGATATTCATAATGGTTCCTTCTTGTTTTACATTCTGTGCATGGGAACAAAGTAGGTTGTCACTTTTAACTCTTAGAATAAGAAATGGGAGCCAGAAGTGTTTAGTCTAGATTAGGGTGTTACTCAACTGAATTGGGAGGCCAGAGCTGGACTTTGGGGTTCTTGCAGGCTGGACGATCTACTTCTAGATCTGGCATATGGGGCTTTTTTCCATGGCTGCCAGAGCTGCAGTGTTGGATGGCCAGCACCCAGGGGTTAACACCACTGCTGTTTGCTGTCCTACTAGCCATTTGTATACCAAACACCGGTTGAAAACTGGAAATTAGGCAGCAGGTAAGGGCCAGGACAGCATTAACGCCTTGGATGCTAGCCACTCCTGGTGCAGCAGCTCTGGCAGGCACAATGAGAAGTAGCCCTCTGGGTCAGATCTGGAGATGAGTTGTTCAATCGGAGAGAAGCCGTGCAGAAGCCATGCAGATCCAATCTCCATGGGTTGGATCTGGCCCACAGACCATATGTTTAATACCTTGTCTACAGGATATTTCTTTGAATCAGAACAAAGATGATACCTAAGACCAGTTTCTTAGCCAATAAAATCTAGGACAGTGATTCCTCAAC
Organism: Gavialis gangeticus; assembly: GCF_001723915.1. Classification (NCBI taxonomy): domain Eukaryota; kingdom Metazoa; phylum Chordata; order Crocodylia; family Gavialidae; genus Gavialis; species Gavialis gangeticus. Next base: position 35,894,449 of record NW_017729032.1, read on the forward strand.
TGCGTGTGACTTGTTCATGAAGTTGTTTCTTCTAAAACACTTTCAGAGACAAAATACTATCTAATAGTCCTGGGCAAATTGTGTGATAATATATGTGAAGATACAACTCCTTCCTTATCCCTTCAGTGATTGAATGATACTTTGAAGCATGAGACTTGCTAACCCATATATAGCCTACATGATTGCAGATGTTGTCACTCATACTATTGAACAGCCCTCTTTAAAATCAACACTATGTTGAAGATCTGGAGTTAGCTATGCTGATGTCTTTTTGGTCAGTTTTTCTCAGTTAACCCACCGTAGGGCTATAGCTGTACCCATGCTTCAGACCAGTGCAGTGTTTAATACATTTGCATCAAATATCACAGTGCATATAAAAATAGGACAATAAGTCTAAATTCAGTTTAATATTACCTATGTGTAGCAACTACACATGCCATATCAGTAAAACAAGATCAAGAAAACATGCATGATATTCCACTAACACGTCAAAATATTGTAGGTTTGTTAACAAAAACACTTTGCAGCTTTGGAGCTATCTAAACCTAGCATTTATCCATAAACAAAGATTGGGAGTAGACTCAATGTACAAAATTGTAGAAAACAGGGCTGGAAGGGTCCTCAGGAAGTAATCTACTCCAGCCTCCTACTCAAGGCAGCATCATCTCTGTCAAAACCATTCCACCCAAATATTGTTTAACCTGCTCTTAAAACCTTCCAATTATGGAGCTTCTACAACTTCTCATTCTGTTCCAGTGCTTAACCTCCTTCATAGTTAGAAAGTTCCTCCATAATATCCAACCTAAATTTCTGTTTTTCAATTTACAATAATTACTACTTGTCTTGTTTTCTCTGGTGACAGAAAATAGTCACCATCCTTTTTATAACTGTCTTTGAATAAAAGGTCATTATTGAATCCCCCTTAATCTGCTCTTCTCCAGATGAAATAATCCCAGTTCTTCAGCCTTTTCTTGGAAATCATGTTTCCTTCACCAGTTTGTGTTTGTATATTTGATTGGTCCATCCTAAGTGCAAAGTCCTTACTGAATTTTATACTAATTTTGGACCGTGTTTTCCAGTTTATCTGGTTTTGGATCCTAATCTTCTGCAGTGCCTTCTGCAACACCCTCCCATTTTGTGCATCGTCTGCAAATATGCAACTTCCCTCAAGTCGTTAATGAAGATTTTGAACCATACCAAAGCCAGAAAAGATCGCGGGGGAACCCCATTCAGTACAACCTCCCAATTAGACTTTGAACCACTGAGGACTGCTTTTCCAGCACAATGATCCAACCAATTGCAAAAGAACTTAGATTAGATTCTTGTCACATGAGCTGTACAAGAATGAATTTTCATAAGCAGTAGAGCATTAAACACATTTCTCTTGATTGTTATCACACTAAATACATTGCATCCTTGCCATGCATTTTATTTTTTCTCTCTTAATTATTAATCACTTGATATATTAGAATAGATCCACAGCTGATCAAGCCATTCATTCATAACCTTAACCATTCAGCTATTTTCAGTCGCTTTGCATCTGTGTTGTTGCTTTTGTACAGCTGTTTGTTGCTGAAGATTTTATGCTAAGAAAGTCTCTTTACCCATTCAAATTTTAATTCATTAAGGCAAAAATGAGCCCTCTGCAACTGCAGCAACAGGTTTTGTGCCTTTTGTGTCTTCTGCTAGTATTGAACATGTTTATCAAGTTGTATGAGAAACAGAGTTCTTAGCTACTTATTGGAACATTAAAACCAAGGGAAAATGTTGCTACATAAATCAGATTATGATGAAGTAGTATCCCATGACAGAAAAAAGAGGAATTGAAGATGGACATCTCTAAGAATCCCAAAGTCGTCTGGCAAAATGACCTTAAAAAGTTCTGGGCCTGTGAAGCAAATGGGGCTGTTGAGCAAAATATGGTCTAATTTAAGATGCTTCTATAACAGTGGTTCCCAACCTTTTATGCTGTGGACTGGCACAGGAGCAGGATGAGGCACACAAAACTGGTTACCTCCCTCCTGGGACTGCTCTTCCACCCAGCTTTTACCTCATGTGCCTGCGAGTGACGGAAACTGCTTGCCCAGGCAGATAGACAGGAATCCAAGTGGGGGGCTCATGCCATGACCCGGCAGCCAACCCTTCACGGCCTGGTACCGGGCCACAGTCCAGTGGTTGGGAACCTCTGGTCTATAACACCAATCACTGCCGCATCTAGGAGCCGCATACAAATACAGCACAGAGTGCCTTATAGACTAAACTTTCAAAATACCATTTACCTTCAAATTTTTCTAAATGTTTACATGTTCTGGATGTGCCACCTAACAGGTTTAGCAAATTATTGTGATATATTCCAGTCTTTCTTAGCTAGTCACATAGCTTGTATGCCTGTAGTAGCTGAATGCCTGTAGTAATTGAATGTCTCAGTCTTTTATGAGTCAGGGATGTATTTGGTAGCCATGTTGGTCTGAAACAAACAGAAATGCAAAACTCTAAAGCGCTTGGTTCAGAGATGATACCAAATACATCCCTGGAACAAGGAAAAGCCATATTTTAGCTGATTTTGGAAATATAAACATCATTGCTGACAAGAAAGAGAGATTTTTTTGAGCTTCCCTACTTTTCTGACATCTGACATCTCCAGGGATGAGAACAGCCTTATCTACACATCAAGGAGCAACTCGCACAAAGGACTCTCAGGGACCCAGGGGAAGAGATATCCAGCCTCAAAATTCCCCTGTGCAAAATGAAATTTATTTTCTACCTAAGAGGATTTTTACAATCTTGGATTTGTCCTCAGCTTGAAGAAGGGCACATGTGCCTGAAAGCTTGCAAAGAAAGATAATTTTTTTTCCCATTTCTTAGTTGGTCTAATAGATATAATCTCTGAACCAAGAGTTCTAGAGTTTTGCATTTCTTCCTCACAGTCTTTTAAGTCTTTATCCTGAAAATAGCCCCCATGTCTATGAGATATAGGGGAAGACTACTTCTCCCATTTTAGATGGGAGCAGAGGCAGTTACCTGCCAAAGATCATACAGGAAAGCTGAGGTGGAGAAAAGAATTGAACCCAGATCTCCCAACTCTTAGGCCAGTTGCCTTTTTCATGTGGTCAGCCTCCATCTCATGTTATGTTGGTAACTTTTTTTTAACATTTGGTGCTTCAAAAATGTATGGAAATTTTCCCTGTGAAATAAGCTTTAACTTCATCTAACTTCACATTTGTACACAGGAGAAATGTCTAGTGATGTGATACAAAACTTCTCCTGCAGTTGGTGAGAGCATAGCAAAGTGTTTGACTTTAGGTTTAACAAGCCTCAGTTATCGCTGACTGGTTAAAACAGGGGAAAGCAATTTTTCCTAGTTATGTTAAAGTTAGTTTGGAATGTAAAATCATTTGTTGAATACTTGAATATTAAGGCTAGGAACAGACATTCAAAAAGCCTGAGCCTTAATTGATTCAATCTTTGCAGGTTAGTCTAACCTGGCTAGGTTGAATCTGTTTGTAACTATACAGACATCTCCTCTGGACTGAAGAAATGCAGGCATATGCCTAAAGTGGCTTGGGCTAGAAGCCAGGGGGCACTAGAGAAGCCCTCCCTCCTTCCCTTTCCATAGTGCTGAGCTGAGGAAGGCATGGCCAGGTCCAGGCGGGATGCTCTTATTAGAGAGGGCTTCCCCACTCCCCCTTGCTGCTCCTGACCAACTCAGCAGGGAGTTGATAACAGCATTTAGCAGCCCATCAACAAAACAAAAGCCTCTCACATTAGTTCAAGCTCTTCTTAAACAACTTTTTCCATAGAAAGAACATTACCAGCTGACCTATTGATTAGCTCCAAAAAGCCCTGAAGGGACATTGTCCTGTCTGCCTTTGTCTGATCTGCCTTACACAGACATCTTTCAGCATTAGCTAGCATGCCACATGCTGGCTACAGTACCTGCTGTGGGAGAGGGGAGGGGAGACTCCCTGCTCAGAGGGAGGGAGAGCCAGGTAGACCCTGCTGTGCTTGCAGTCTCTGCCGGTGCTCCAGCCAAGGAGCAGAGGGGAGGGGAAGGGAGGGACCAACCCAGCTCTCTAGAGCAGAGGCCCACCCAGGGCTGCAAAGGGGGACTCTGGTTTAAGTTAAACCAATTAAACCAGTTTGACTCACATCAGTTAAGTCCAATACCACATTCAACCATGTCTATCTCAAACTGGTTTCAGCTATTTTCAGACTGGTTTATGTGTACTGAACATCTGTTCTTTATAGGTTTAAAACAGTTTCTGATCACATAAACTGGTTTATGTGTAATGTCTGTCCCTAGCCTAGGTGTTACAGATATTTTTGAGATAGAAGGGGAGTGTTCAAAACTTCAATAATTTTGACATGATCAAAAACCTCCTTATTCTTATTGTGTAATATTGTTGCCACCAAGTTTTGGCTTCTGGTTAAACTGACATGTTTTACTGTCCCCTCTGCTTAGTCAGAATTGACATAGCTTTTTGGATTGTTTCTGATAGCTCATTGCTATGTTTGTCTAATAAAAGCTTAAAAAACACAAGTCATTATACCGTTCTGTACTGCGTGATACTTATTTTCTAGGCAGTGAGTCTTCTGAACAACCCAAGAATTCCTGCCCCCCCCCCCCCCCAATGATTAGGACCAGAAGGGACCAATGTAATCCTCTTTGAATAAGAAGGAGCAATGGACTTATGAACACTCTTTAAAATGTACCATATATTAAATTACAAGAATCTGAGAAATGTTGGGTAGGC
>NW_017729032.1:35904202-35916815 GCF_001723915.1 Gavialis gangeticus
AAAGACGACGCAGCATGGCCATGTTCATACAGCTTTTTGGGTAGGCACTTCAAGAATGTTAAGTTTTTTTTTCAGCTTGTTAGTATATATATAGACTGAATAAAATTTCTGTTGTATAGCAGTTCATGAGATCTCTTGATTTTTCTTCTAGGATGTCTTCCCAGAAATGTCTCCAATGTCAGATGTTATAGTAGCTCACATAATTTTAAAGATCTTTAAATCACTTTGTAGACAAACCTTCCTTCTCACAGAAGGCTAAAAATGCAAAGATGGATTAATGGTGGCTTTGTATAGACCATGAACGGTTTGATAATCATACTAAATTACTTCCTAATCATACTAAATTACACCACCCTCAATTTCCAAACTGAATTTGGGAAGTTGTGCATATTAGTATATTTGTGAAACAAAACAGCTAGTCAAGCAAGGTTCTTATCCTGAAGAGTTTCATCTCATTTGGGGAGTTACAATGCATAGAGTTAGAGAACATATCTCAATAATTGAAGCAAATAATTGGGAGCAGTGGACAAAGAAAAGGAAGTGTGGAGGGAAGTATAGAGGGTGGTTGGTTTTGACTTTCCTTCTCCTTTTCTGCCAGTGTCTGCAGTGACCTTGACTCGAGACCATTTTTTCCCAAGTGAGAATTCAGTTCAGGTCTCATTCAGGTTTTAAACATCTAAAATAAGTCCCTCTTTCTAGATGTGTATGGTTTCCCTCTACTTGAACAGTAATGGTTTCAGCAATAGGGTGTGTATGGCTTTGATATAGATAGTCTTGTACAAGAACAGAAATTTGATGTCTGATATTCTTGAGAAACATACACAGCAGGACTGTGACTCTTGAGCTAATTTTACAATTCCCAAATTGACCATTTGCCATTCCCATTTTTGCTAAATCTTTTAAATTCAGGTTGCAAAAAGGAAAAATCCTTCCTTAATCTGTGTGTTGAATTAAGAAGCTAATTTTACAAAAGCCCTTAAAAATATATCCATTCAAACTTTTAAACCTACAAAGCTGGAAATTGATTTCAAGTATGCTCAAATAAACTTGTGGAGCAGCAGTCAATTTTTTTTTTCATACTCAAACTCAGCCTTTTCATAAATTCTTCTAGGCTGGGCAGATAATAGAGAAGCTTGGTTGTAGCAATTGTTTAACATTGAATTAAAATGGTGATGTGTGACTGGTGAACATGGTATCACAATGTAATTAAACACACTAATGTGTAGCTATGACAGCAGCTTCCCTGTGAGAGTGATTGATGTAACCTTGATAGCTTTTTTCAGCAAGCTACATTTGCTGCAATTGTAGCAATATTTTCTCATTCAGTTGTAACTTTATAGTCTAGAAAATATTCCTTTGCTTCTTGCACTCACTCCACTGATGTGGAATTTAATGGTGTACGGCAGTGGTCTCCAAAGTGGGGTGCGTGCACCCCAGGGGGTGCACAAGACGATCCATTGGGGTGCGGGAAGAAAATATTAGAACTTCTATCTATATTTATATAACTATACATATATTGGGGGTGCGTGCTCAACAATTTTTTTACTGATGGGGGGGTGCATGATCAAAAAAGTTTGGAGACCACTGGTGTAGGGATTTGGAAAAGTAGCATTACAAAAAGCATGGCTCAAAGCAGAGGAGGAGAACTCTTCCATTCAGGTTTTCTATTCTTATCTATGTTAAATTGTTATCAAATATCTCCATATTCTCTTGACTGGTTCATATTTCTCCTCTTACTTTTAACTACTGAGAGTTGAAGAGGTTAGACTTGGCTTTGTGATAATGTTGTCTGTAGTAGAAGCTAAATTTATTTTTTTAAGAAGTCTTATTTCTTTGTCTGAAAGAAGGCAGACTAGAGATGCACTCTATAAACTAAATCACAGATGGCTAAGCTTTCATGCTACGGTTCATTAACATGGTATGCTGACCAATTTGGGAGTAAAGTTAGTCATACACAGTGTTAATGGACCTTAGTGTGTCTACATGTACATTAAAGCACTTTAGCTGTTCGTGCTTGAATTTGATACCTGCAGAATTTGATACCTAAAGTTGCCATTTTTAAGGCACTTTAAGGGTGCTCTCATGTAGACCCGTGCCTTTAATGTACCTTAAAAATGGCTAATGCACCTTAAAATGACACGTGTAGGCATCCCCTCTGTTGAATAGACTGTTCTGTGCATATCCTTTTACAGCATCTGATGAAGTGAGCTCAGGCCATGAAAGTTTATGCAACTCTGTTTTAGTTAGTCTATAAAGTGCATCTCTTCCCTACCATCTGCCTGACCTAAGACTAACACAACTAACTATTCCTCTGCTCATTTTTTGGTTGGCCACTGTCTTAATCTATCAATAAACAGCTAATGTTGGAAATTGGCTCAGAAAACCAGGCCGCAGTGAAGATGGCAGTTAAGATGCAGCGCACAACATGTCTTTTGATAAAAGATAATAGTGTAGCCCAAATTCAAACACCTGACCTAGACCCATCAATGTAGCAATAATGCTTGCTCCATAGTATTTTCCAGTGTTGTGTCTGTGGTTGTGATAGTGCTATATACTATTTAGGTGATATCATGGTATAAATTAAAATCAAAGTTGGATCTCTCAAATTTTAATATTTTTTTGTAGGTTCAATTACCTACAAATGTGTTCAAAGCAATAGTTTTAAGCTATCATTTTTTCTTTTCAAATCATTTTTAAACGCATGATTTCTGTAAAATGACAAGGGCTGCTTTTGATGAGCAAAATATAGAGATGATCAGACAGAAAGATAGTTAAAACTATTTAGATAATTTTTTTATTTATAGTAGGTGCTTTTTCTTGGTATCAGAAACCTAAGTGATACAAAGCCAGTTGTTTTGTTTACCTTATGATATATTTAGCAGCCTGGAAGAAATAGTTGAAAAGCATAGGAAAGGATCTGCTCTGCTTGAACATTTTTAAATTGAGGAGTCAACAGTTTGATGCAAATGTGCATTGGTTGGAGGTATTGCTATAGCCTCTAGGTATCCACATATTGGCTTGAACATTTCTGAATAAATCAAAAAGCATTTTTTGCATATGCCATGAATAACAATTGCGTTAATAATCATAAACACATTGAATGTATCATTTGCCAGCAAGTGGTTTTAGTCTACTCCTATAGGTTAGGCATTTGTAACATATTTTTACTGTGTAGGTTGTCCTTTTTTTCTTGATTGAAATGGAAGTATTCTCTAACTATAATGTTTTGATGAAAAAATCAATTATGGTGGCTTCCTCTGCAGTGGGAACATGGCAGTTAGCTATTAGAGGAGCTTCTTCCCAACCTCAGGGTTCTTTGACAGTCAGGAAGTAGCTGATAAAGAGATGACCATTCCCAAGAAAAATTGCAGAGTGATACCACAAAGCAAACTTTTATCTCCTTTTAACTTTGGCTATCATTAGATAAGAGTATGTAAATGTCCAGTCATGACTTAGTGGGGGCCGGAGGTTTACTGAAGCTGTAATTATCCAGGAAACGTGCAAGACATGGGAGGCGAAGGTAAAACAGGAGAGCTCTGTGCCCTGAGCAGCAGCATGGGCTGGCAGTGAAAGTAGCTGTTATTTTTGCACCTTTTTTCCCCCACCCTGGGTTTCTTGACCCGGTCACCTCCCTCCTTCTAGTTACACTGGTGATAGCACTGCTCTACTCATTGTTTGTTAAGTCTTAGCCTGACTAGTATCTGCAGTTCTGAGCTCTGCAATTTCAGAAAGACGTGGAGAAACTGCATAGGATTCAGAGGCAAGCAGCAAAGTGACAGAATGCCAGCTGTGTGAGAAAAGGCTGTGACAATGCCATACCTTTAGTTTGGAGAAAAGATTAAAGAGACGTACAAAAAACTAGAACTCTTGGTTCCAAAATGATACCTTTTATTAGACCAACTGGAAAATGGCAAGAAAATTGTCCTTTTCTGCAAGCTTTCGGGATCAAAGTCCCTTCGTCAGGCTCTGGGAAAAGTGTAGATGGTACAAGATGGTAAAAAGTCCCCATAGGTAGGAAATAAACTTCATTTTTGCACAGAGGGAGCTGAAGATGGAAGGCTGCCCCTCTGGGTCCATGAGAGTGTGTGAGCTGTGTTGAGTAGCTCTTTGCTTTGTAGATCAGGTAGAATTCCTTCCCTGGAGGTGTCAGATGGCAGGCAGGGATGTAAAAAAACTTCCTCGTTTTTCTGCAGTGAAGTTTAAAATCCAAAAAAGGCTAAAATTTGGCATCTTCCATGTTTCAGGGGTGTACTTGGTAGCCATGTTTGTCTGAGACAAAAAGACATACAAAATAATAATAAAAGGTATCATTTTGGAACCAAGAGTTCTAGTTTTTTGCATGTCTTTTTGTCTCAGACCAACATGGCTACCAAGTACACTCCTGAAGATTAAGGAGGGCGTCTGAGAGCAGTTTTTCAGATATTTGAGAGGTTGCCATAGAGAGGGACAACTGTTTCCCCTTCCTAAAGATGGCAGCAGTGAGTATAAACTACGGCATGGATGGGGAAAATGCAGCCCACGGGCTGGATGTGGCCCTCCAGGCCATTCTGTCTGGTCCACGGGGCCCCTAAAAAATTTAGAAAATTCGTATTTATCTGCCCCTGGCTGCCTGTTATGCGGCCCTCAGTGGCTTGCCAAAACTTGGTAAGCGGCCCTCTGCCGGAAATAATTGCCCACCCCTGAACTACAGGAAAGACTACTTAGATTAAATCTTTAAAAAAAAAAAAAATCTGTTTTTACAGCCAGAACATCTGGACAATGGAACAAGCTGACCCTGGAAAAATCCTTCATTGGAGAAGAGGGCTGGATAAGCATTTGTCTGGGATGGTTTTAGGAACAGTTCAGTGTGCATCTGTGCTTGATAAAACCTGATGTCCTTTCTGAGTCTAGTATTCTATAACTGTGAGGTATTTGGGAGTATGCACATAGGCTATTACTGTTGAGCAGCTAACAAGTAGTAAAGCCACCACCTTTTTTTTACTCTCTGATAACTAATTCATATATCCATACTCAAATCCTAATCCTGTATTGCGGAGTGATGAAACGGGACTATCAGAATTAAGCAACACACGAGTGCAATTAGCACCCTGGTTTTCATTTTCCTTTCAATGATGTGCAAGAAAAAAAAAAGAAAAAGAAAAGCCATCTTTGTGTCCCCTTGGAGATTTCAATGCCTTTGCAAACTACGCTGTTGAAATTGGCTCTCTTTGGAGAAATACAGCTTCAAAGCCTGTTCTCTGGAGTTTTTTAATAATCTATCTGAGGTTAGTGATCAAAAATATAATTTGTTTTCTATTATTCACTAAGGAATCTAAAATGAGGAAACAGTTTAGCATTGTGAATTTAAGAGCTGAAGCTATTTAAAAAGATCTCTTGATTTGTTATAAAGGTTATACATGTATTTTTAGAAATACAATAATGGAAATGCACTGAAACTAGGCTAGGTTTTATATATACATACATACATACACATACCCACCCCCCATTGATTTTGGTATTGTAAATCAGCAGTTTTATTAATGGATATATTTGATTGCTAAACTGGGCCTTGGTGATGAAGACTAGATTAGATTAATCTAAATTATTTCAGAAACACATTTCAGAAGCATTTTAAGACTGTTATTTGGGAAGGCCTTTAGCAAGCAGAGTTAAATCTAGGGGCACTGCCTTGAGAGTTTGTTCTGTTGCACATTATTTTATTTTATTTTAATATTTCTGTCTATCTTTATAATTTATCTGGTTTTTTATAGTAAAGTGCCATGAGCCTCTTTTGGACTTGATGATGCACAAATCTAATACAAATCTAGTGGCTCTCAACCTTTTTGTACTCAAAGCATCCCTCAATAGGGTCAAGATGCTCATTGGAAAATGTTAGCTCTAGTTTTCACTCCTTTTTGATTCCAGAAAAATAATAGAGCAATTCTTCTGTTGCAAAGAACTCCAAAAGATCTAACAGGTCAGAATTTTTTAACACCTATGGATTCTTATTTGACATCTCTGGGTTTACCTTGTGAATCATGTTTGTATACCTAACAGAAGTAACTTTGTGTAGTACCCATATCACCCTTGGAAGGATCTTAAGGTACCCCAGGGTGTTGTGGCCACTGATCTAATAAATAAATATAGAATCATAGAAAATTAGGGTTGGAAGGAACTTCAGGAGATCAGCTAGTCCATCCCTCCATTCAAAGCAGGATCATCCCCAAGTAGATCATCCCAGCCAAGGCTTTGTCTAGCTGGGTCTTAACCGCCAAGGATGGAGTTTCTACAACCTTTTTGGGTAACCTGTTCCAGTGCTTTACTACCCTCCTAGTGGGAGATTTTTTCCCTAATATTTAACCTAAGCCTCCCTTACTACGTTTTGAGACCATTGCTCCTTGTTGTGTCATCTGCCACTGCTGAGAACAATCTAATTTCATCCTCTTTGGAACCCCCCTTCACATAGTTGAAGGTTGCTAATAATTTCCCCCTCAGTCTTCTCTTCTCTAGACTAAATAAGCCCAGCTCCCTCAGCCTTTCCTGATAAATAATGTGCTGCAGCCCCCTAACAATTTTTGTTGCTCTCTGCTGCCTCTCCAATTTGTCTATATCCTTTCTTAGTGGGGGGCCCAAAACAGAACACAGTACTCCAGATGTGGAGTACGGAATACTCGTTCTGAATTCTGGAGTATTCTTTCTGAATTGAGTTTGATGGGGCCTTCTCATTTTTATTGTGGACAACTTCAGTCTGAATATGACACGTTAGAGAACTGAATTTGATGGATTGCTTGGTATTGAAAGATTTAGTTTAGGTCTAATAGGAATCACTGTTGAAGAAAAATAAATTATTTAAATTTTAGTATGGTTAGTAAACTTAATACCAAAGCCCCTCATCTATGAATATAAGGGGACCTCTGGCAGGAGCGGTCTTATTACTATGCCAACTACTTACACTGAAGAAAAGAATAAATAATATTTTATTCTGTACCATTTTTGTAGTTAATCTTATAAACTCTAACCTATAAACCAAGACAGGTGCAACAACATAAATGATCTCAGTAAGTATTGTACATGACGCAATGAATTATTTCACTGCTTTTTAATAATGGATTCTTAATAAAAACGAGTTATAGTAAAAAGAATAATAAAATGAGATGTAATTAAAAACTGTAAACCTGAAAACATGTAGGGCAGTATTAATATCATTAGACAGACAGGTAAGTACGTTATTAGTAGAAATGTAATATTTAAGGGTCTGGTTGAGGGTGCATTCGGTGACTACAATATGGACCGGTTAATACATGAGTGAATTACATTTTTCCCCACTGTTCCTAGTAGATTTTCATTTTTCCATTAATTGCGTACTGGAAAATGAATGCAGTCTGTCTGTAGAGGAAGGAGAAGAGTCAGGCTTCTATTTCCTCGTAACAACTCTTTCTGCCATTATGTAATTACTGTAATCCATTTCTTTGATTGTTCAATAATATCATATTCTGACTATCCTAGAAAATTCAGTCAGTGCCATGGCCCAGATACAGTGCTGTTCACAATCATTTAAGAGAATGTGAGAGGTTTTTGTGATGGTATCCATAGGCATGGTCCTGAAAGGATCTGGACACCAGTAACCCATGGGCTCAGTTTCTTCCTTCAGCTCTTTAATTATGCTTTGCCATGCCTACCTTGAGCAAACATCTTGGCATCCAGAGACACCTGCGCTACTTAGCTTACTAATAGTTGCAAAAATAATGAACTTTAAATCTTTTTTGCATAAAGATTCTTAAAATGAGTTCTCTTTCTCATTTTCCTTTACAGGAATTACTAAAGGTAATATTATTATGAAACTTAATTAAATTTAATTTCAAAGTGATAAATGTCTTCAGATATTTTTACTGCTGCTCATGATAACTGAGAATTGAAATAGGCCAGTTTCTCATTTGGCTATGCAAAAATATACATCGATAGCTTGAAGCAAGTAAATAGTTGTTCTATGTATAATATGTACATATGCTTATTTTATATATAGTTTCTACATAATTCTGTGTGCACCCACGTGTGTATGTGCACTCGTGTGTATATGTGCACACACACAAATATATGATTTTTTCTGGATTGCTTATAGTATAGTATAGTATAGGGCAGTCTAACTGGTGGCACACAAGTGGTTATGTTACAAACCCTGGGCTCTCACCCAGCTGCTACTCCCCATGTTGCTTTGGCTGCCTCCAGGCTCCCCCTCCTTCTTTCCTTCTCTGCCTACTTCTTCCTGCCTTCAGCCCAGGGAGCAGGACAGTGTGGGGAGCTGAGCATGAGTCTGGAGGCAGGAAGGGAATCGGGGCCGTGCTGGGGAGGGAAGATCACAACTGCAAGATGCAGCGGTAGGAGATGCATGCCCACTAAGGTGCATGTTGCAGCAGGAGTGGGGGATCGCACCTTATGGAGCAGCAGTTGGAGGGTGGGATGGGGCATGCAGAGCAGGAGCATCCATGCAGTGCAGGGCCTAGTCATCTGTGGCTCACTTAGTGCAGCCTGCACAGCGCGAGGCCCTCACTGGCTTGGCTCCTAAGTTGGACAGTAGCAAGAAAACTCTGTTTGGATTTGAACTTGCACATAAAACATTGTCTCTACCCTGAATTTTACAATACAGTTAAGAAGAATATCAGCGTGCTGCCAATCTTGGAGTGCTTCCAAACTGAACTGGTCTTAGTAGCTTCTTGTATGAGAGTGCCACACCAACCATGGAAGATAGCAGTTCTCAACCTTTTTCAGACTTGAGTTGCTCCTTTATACACTTGAGGTATCCCTTGAAAAATCCCAGCTCTTAGTTTTCACTTGTCTTTTGACAACAGAAAAATAATGGAGCAATTCTTGTGTTGCAAAGAGCTCAGAAAGATGCAACAGGTCAGAATATTTTTAAACACTATGGATCCCTATCTGAAATCTTTGGGTTTATCTTGTAAATCTTATTGGTACCCCTAACAGTGTAAATATTATGTGGCACTTTGCAGCACCTCTGAAAGGATCTCAAGGCACCCCAGGGTGCTGTGGCATCCTGGTTGAGAATCACTAATATAAAATGTCCTCTGAATTCCTGGTTCCGGCTTTCTATGGAATTATCCTTTTCCTTTGCATAGGAATATTTGTTTTGCTTTGACTTCTTTAGCTGATAGAGAAGAGATTTAAAATTCTTCTGATTTATTGTAGCATATATAGTACAGAGCTGCTTGCCATGCCTCAGCATATGAAATGGGAAAGGAAATCAAACCTCTAAATTAAATAATCCACCTTCAACTGGAGTGCTTAGTTTGGAAAATATCCATTTCAATTTGTCTTTATTCTATCTAAACTTAATGAGCTACATTCATTCAAATTCAGAGGTGTCAGTGGAGTTATACCAAGGACAATTTGCCCCAGCATTTGTTGTCTGTCTTGTATTTAGTAGCATTGCTTTGCATGCAGGAGTTTTACTTCAGTTCACTTCTCATTATTTCCCAAAGATGTGGTATATAAGTTGGTAGGTACATTTCCAAATAAGCACTTCAGTAAAATGAAAAAGACAGCAGCACTTCTTACATGAATCAGATTAAAGTTACTGCATGGATTGGAAAAGGTAACGAGGAGCAGAGCAAGTTGAGAATAAGTTTGACAAAGGGTAAAACTGAAAACTCCAAATGCAAGCCAAGTACAGATTAGGGGTGTAGGATGAGTTTACTGGATAAGTTTCACATTTGCAGGATAAGTTTGATTTCAATCTGCTTTTAATGTAGGTGTGTTTGGAAATTTTTTTCCATATGGTGGCTGCAGTAAAATAAGTGTAGTATTTGATTTTCAAAGCTTTCCCTCCAGCAACAAAATAGTCTTTATCGGGTGCATCCTGACAAGCGTGTGCATGCCTTTTGAAGCATCTCAAAGCAGTTTGAGAGGCACACTAAGGATGTAAAAATGTTCCCTGCGCTACATATTTGCAGCATGGACTCTGTAAATTTGATGCTGGGCAACCCTGGCATCAAAAAAATATGCAGAAAAAAATGGCGAAGGGCACACAGGAGTGTGCCCTAAATTAACCAGAGACTGGGTTCTCCAGAGGGATGCTCTGCTGGTGCCCATGCTGCCTCAGCATGCTGGGGCAAATAGGAGCAGGGCAAGGCTGCAGCATGACCTAGACCCAGGCACTGTCCCAGGTAAGCAGAGGCATGGGGTAGGGCCGTGTGGTTTCTGAGTGGGGTGTTGGGGATGTGAGGGTGTGTTGGGCAGTGGTTGGAGGGGACACATGGGGTGTGGGATTGGAGGGGACACTGCCACATGCCTGCCTCCCTCACTCCCTGCGGTGCATAGTCCCTCATGCTGGCAGCAGCAGCCAGCTGGGCCATTGGAGCCATGGCACACTGCAGGCACAGCCCTGCAGCAGCGCAACACCACCTGACTTGGGGTCTGTGTATAGTGAATAGGCTTGGCCCATCCCGCCCCACTAGCATGCACCTCTGGACAGGACCAGGATGGCTCCTGCCACTACGTGTGGCTCCTGTCCAAAGCTGCATGCCAGCTGGGCAGGCCAGGTTGGGCCAGGCCCATTCACCGTGTACAGGCCCTGGGTCCATCGTTATTGTGCCGCTGTGAGGGTATGCCTGCAATGGGCCATGGCCCTGACAGTCCAGCTGTGCCACAGGGGGTGGGAGCAGGCCCCCTCAAGCCCACAAACCCCACCCACGCACACACCCACCCACCCACAAACTCCACATCACCATCACAACCACCCATAAACCCCTGACACACCCCACACAAACAACCACCTAAGAGCCCAGCACCCACCACCCCTACACCCCTTCCCACCCCACTCTTGCAAACCTCACTTCCCCCCCCACAACTCACACCCTACGTGCCCAGCTGCCAGACAGCATGGGATATGTGACTGCAGAGGCAGCTGTCCCTACACCCTGGTTAGCATAGGGGTCAGGGGTAGCTCTCATTTTTCTATGATAAAAAACCAAAGCATGTAGATATTTAGAATCTATTTTATTATGATGTTAGAGGTACTGCTAGGCTTCCGAAATTCCTTTAAAATTGTAAATATATCAATAAAACATTGCCCAACTGATCTCTCTCTCTCTCTCTCTCTCTCTATGTATATGCATATAGTGGCGTTTCATTTTAATTGTGGAAGAACACAGATTTTGGCTATTTTAAAGAGTGAATTTAGGATTTTTTTATCAGAGAATTTGCAATTTTTAAATGGGGAACACCAGGATCCCTGCTGATGAGGCAAGTGGCAGGCACCAGGGACCCACCTGGAGGGCAAACAAGGTAGCTACATCCTGGCTATTTGAGGCCAGGAGGACATGCTTTGACAGTTCAAAGCAGGACACCAATATGAGCACATCTTCCAGGTGATAGCTGCCTAAATGGCAGGGTGGGGGCACACAAGGCAGCAGTGCCACACACAGCCCAGCTGTGCAACCCTGGTCCACTGGCAGCTGGCCCAGAGGTGCAGATGGCTCTGCTACAGTGCCCATGCCACAGCCCAGGCAGCCATGTGGTCCCCGTGTAGGTATGGGAAGCATGCGGATATGGAGCTGCAGGTCTGACTTTCAGGGAATCCAGTAAAGGTTTTCAGATAAACTTAAAATTTGCCAGTTTGCTGACCTGGATACTAAGTAATTTTTTTTCTGGTTGGGCGATAGCTTTTTGGTCTTTTAGTAAGATACTTGTTCCAAGAGGAGTTGTATCTAGTTACCACTTTAGAGCAAAAATACTGGTGAGCCAGTAGTTGTATTTGTATACAACATCTGATCCCAGTCTGAGAGGAAATGAATTCTAATTAATTAAAAAACAAACAAAAAGAAGGATTTAAAGGAATTTCCACTTGGACCTTTTGTGAGAAGGTTCTTTTTACATATGACTAAAGCTGAACATTTTAATTTGATATCATGTTAATAAAAATCCACTCAGTCACAAATGGTAAATTCAGTACAGGTTTCCCTCGCCAACCATGGTTTTGCCAACCACTGTTTTGAGTATCCACGCTTAATATTCTATATACTATTTTGGCTACCACAGTATACAGTTTTGAGTAACCATGGTTTTCTGTGGCTGCACATCGGCCCACCACCTGGCACTTTTCCCATAAGCCTTTTGTCTTGCCAGCCACGGTTTTATCAACCACGGGAACTTTCAACATCCTAACCTCAGCAGTTGGTGATGGAAACCTGTACTCTCCAAAGGAAGGTATTATATATTTAAGGGTGCCACTCCTGGATTGCTGTCTCAGCATACGATTTAACAGAATCCCTGCAACTGGAATTTCAACTGAGGTTGAAAGCCTCAGAATGATGTCTGTGCCATTTAACAATAGGTGCCATCTGTTGGCTGTTGGTAATGCATGATGCTAATTCTCCCAGCCTTGTTCTTTGCCCGAGGCCCTGTTGTGTATGGAGTATTTAAAGGAAGAACATTTCTTGTGTTGGAAATTTCCCTGTTGCATGACATTTACTAGCTACTTATTAGTTCCATTATTCTCTTTGAAGTCCTTGCCTTGGAAGGTCAAGTAATAAATTAATAACTGGCATAAGTGCCTGTCCCTGCCTCATTGTCACAACAGCTAGCAGCAAAGCTCTAGACCTTTTCCGTCTCCTGACCTGTG
>NW_017729032.1:35921815-35922618 GCF_001723915.1 Gavialis gangeticus
CATTGTCACAACAGCTAGCAGCAAAGCTCTAGACCTTTTCCGTCTCCTGATCTGTGCTGGCCCCTGCAATAGGCAGTGTTCATCTAGCACTGCACGAAAAGATTAAGGACCTGTTAGAAGTGAAATTAAAGCTACATTTTCAAACCTAAGTGCCAAAAGTTAGGCACCAAAATCGATATCCAAGTTTATAAATAAAAATAGCGTCTCTAAAGATTAGCCTGAGTTTCATAGTTTCCTAGTTTCTAGGGTCGGAAGGGACCTGAGCAGATCATCTAGTCCGACCCCCTGCCATGGCAGGAAAGAGTACTGGGGTAAAATGACCCCAGCAAGGTGTTCATCTAACCTCCTCTTAAAACCCCCCAGGGTAGGAGCCTGTACCACTTCTCTTGGAAGTTGGTTCCAGACCCTAGCCACCCTGACCGTGAAGTAGCGCCTCCTGATATCTAACCTAAACTTTCCCTCTGCCAGCTTGTGACCGTTATTCCTGGTCACTCCTGGCGGTGCTCAGGGGAACAGTGACTCCCCCAATGCCTGCTGAACTCTCCTGACTAGTTTATAACAGGCCACAAGATCCCCCCTCAGCCTTCTCTTTTGGAGGTTGAACAGGTTCAGGTCCCGTAGCCTCTCCTAATAGGGCCTGCCCTGCTGTCCCCTGATCATGCGAGTGGCCCTCCTCTGGACCCTCTCCATGCTGTCCACATCCCTCTTGAAGTGCGGCGCCCAGAACTAGACGCAGCACTCCAGCTGCGGCCTGACCAGTGCCCCATAGAGGGGGAGGATCACGTCTTTGGACCTGCTTGAGA
>NW_017729032.1:35927618-35937314 GCF_001723915.1 Gavialis gangeticus
AGACTATGTCCACTGCTACCCCTGCATCTAATGATCTGATGATCTGATCGTAAAAGGCGACCAGGTTGGTCTGACAGGAGGAGTTGCTTGGGAGTTATGAATTTCTTGATACATCTGAAAATCCAGAAAACTTGTATGTATTTAAAATGGATATAATACTAAATGCATGGGTTTTGTTCTGACAGTCAGTGTCAGAAACATGTCTTTATTTAAAAAAAAAGAAAAAAAGAAAAAGTGGGGGAGAGGGCTTAAAGGGTGCATTAAATCATACATTTGTGTGGCAGTGTATCATTAGAATAATAGAAAAATATGACTGGAAGGTACCATAGGATGTCATCTAGTTCAGTTCCCTGCTCAAGATCATTACTGTCTAAATCATCTTGACCAAGTTTCTGTCTAACCTGCATTTAAAAACTTCCAATTATGGAGCCTGGAACCTCTCTGAGTAGTTATTATTGGATCCAGAACCTCTCTGAGTAGTTTGTCCAGTGTTTAGCTAATATAGTTAGAAAATTCTTCCTAATAGCCAGTCTAAATCGCACTTGTTGCAGTTTAAACCCATTATTTCTTGTCCTGTCCTTATTAGACACAAAGCATAATTGATCACCATCCTCTTTATAACAACCCTTTTCTGTATTGAATACTTGTTGCCCACAGTCCACCTCAGTCACCTCTTCTACAGATTAGGTCATCCCAGTTCTTCTTTTCTTCATATATCATGTTTTCGAGACCTCTGACCATGGCTGTAGTTTCCCTAGGTTGTTTCCAGTTTGTTTGCATCTTTCTTGAAGTGTACTGCCCAAAACTGGGTACAGTACTCCAAAGTGAGGCTTCAGTAAGTACTGAATATAGTGGAAGAATAGTTTCCTGTGACTTGCATACAGTACTATTAATACAGCCTTGTATATGACTAGTTTTTTTAATGATACTGTTGCCTCGTATTTCATTTCTTATCCACTATAAGCACCAGATATTTCTCCAGTACTGCAGGCTAGTTAATTATTTCCATTTTCTATTTATGCAGTTGATTGTCCATTCTGTTCCTAAGTGTAGACTTTTTTCATTTGTCCTTATTAAGCTTTTCATGTCTAATTTTTAAATATTTCCTTATTTCCTTTTTGAAAAGCACTAGCCTGCAACCTGCACAGTACATAATTTGATTCCTTACTTCTAAAATGCAGCCCTCAATTTGGGAACATTGAAGGGCCAACTATCTTCTTTTATTACTTGAAGTCTAGCTTTGTTCAAAGAAATCACAGTTTCTAGAATGCTACCCAGAAAGCGTTAAATGAAGAGTGCCCTGAGATGTTTGGTGTGTGGCACCAAGGTAGGAAAATCCCTGAAGGGTAGGGTCAGATCTGTGTTAGTGGTTTGTTTGTCCCATCAACTGATCCATCTTACCTTCTGTGCTGAGTAGCTGCTTTAGATATCTCGAAATCTGTGCTCTAGCTCCTGAGGTGCCAAACAACAAGCAGACAGCTGCTAGATTTTATCATTTGTTATTAACATTACTGAAGTGTAGTTGTTTCTGGTCAATCAGAGTTTAGGGACTCCTTGATTTCTCAGTAACCCATAAATGTTAACACTTCCCAAATTTTGCAGGTGCCTGCATTTTGATAGTGTATATCCGATTTGCATAGTCACTGGACAGTTATTGGTCAGCAGTGGCAGTATGTTAGTAACTCTGTGGCTTGCACTGAACTGGTTGGTACATGAAGAATCCACATCTCACTAACCACATACATGTCCACTCTACAGAAATTGTCATTTTTCAAAAAAGCCTGGGGTACATTAGGCTGTTCATTAAGAGAAAGGGAGAGCTGGGTGGAATTGGGATCATGCTCCTGAGATGTAATTTTAAAATGAGCAGAAACAAATATTTAAATGCCTAAAAGGTGGAAGAGCATCTGGGCCATAAAAAATGCACCATCTTTGCTGACCCTGATGATGGGCTTAAAAGCCTTATGCCAAAGGCTGGTAAAGATAGATTCATGGATGAGGGTTAGCTGACTGGCTGTAACCAAGTTAAAAGGATGTGATATTGATAATTGTATAAGTCTGTGGTAACTACATCAAATACTTACAAGAAAAGCATTAGGACAGTGTTTATTTTCTTTAAATGTGCCATGGTAGGTAGAAAAGAGAGCAAGGTCTCAGAAAATCATCAGTAAGTGTTATGTAGACTGAGTGTTTCAAAGACTACAGTTTTGGAACTCCAGGGTTATTGCACTTCTTTCTTGATGGACCCAAAACTGGGCAGGGTACTCCAAGTGAAGCCTCACCAGTGCCAAATATCAGTGCAAGAATCATTTCCCTTGATTTGTATTTGACACTGCTATTAATATAGCCCAGTATGCTACTGGCCTTTTTGTAACAAAAGCCCACTCTTGGTTTATATTAAACTTATGGTTCACTGTTGTCCCTGTATGTACATGTAAATATTCCAAGTGCTTCAAGGATTTAGAAAAGTCATCAGGAATTGCAGTGTAATACTCCAAAAGATTATGTATACTTAAACACTTCCAAAAGCTACAGCCACCCCACAATTTGCCATATCCTCCCTGTAGCCCTCCCTCCTAGCGCTGCCACCGCTTGCTCCATCCCCATCCACTGTGGGCACAGCCCCAGCCCAGCCCAAATTTCTTTTCCCCATTGCTAAAGTGTTAAGCAGCTAAACAGAAAATTTAATATATAGAGGAAATGGTGAAATTGACTGGACACAAAGTGCCTTCATATGCAGGAAGTGTAAAAACAAAAAGATGTTCAGGTAAACCTTTGTTTTATTAATAATTTCAGGCCATTTCAAACTCGCTTCATCATTAATGCTTTTGCAGAGGAAATGAAAAAGCCCTCCCCCCTTCTCATCTCTGCTATACTCATTTCAGGTGGTACTTTTGACAATAAAAGGGAAAACACTGGATTTTCTCATTTCTTTGGGGCTGGGACTGTGATTTTGTTTGGTACCTGTATGGTGCCCAATGGGATCCAAGCCCATGATTTAAACTCCCTAGCTTTACAGATAAGAAACAATAATAAATATTAAGTTATTTTGGTAAACAAAAGGCCCAGGTCAGGATCAAAATTCCATTGACTTGGGCAGCGTACATACAATAAATGTGTAAAAGTTTCTCTGCCTTTATAAATAGTCTAAGAAAATTGAGTGACAAATGAGGAAGTGGTAGTTAATCAAACAATTATTGTAAATATAAGTATATTGTTCTCTATTTACTACTATTTGACTTCGTTTTGTGATTTCATAAATTAATATTGATACTGTCTTGTTACCTTCCAGCCTACCCATTCTTATGATACCTTAATATTTATTGCTATGGGAACAGCAGTATGTGTCTTGAAGGACTTTTAAGAAGATATTTGTAACAGTTATGGAATTTCTATTGCTTTACATGTTTAAAACTCACTCCTAAGCAATGTGCTTCCCATATGGGGTGAAAAAGAGATTTAATAATTTGTAATCCTCCTTTTTTATTATTTCTGTTAATATTAGCCCAAGAATCCAGTCTTCAATTTGATGCATAAGGGCTGACCTCTATTGGTGGGTGAACACCCCCCACTATTCTGAATTCTTTGGGGCCTGCAGAGAGGCACTGTTACACTTGTGTGTATCACACTGCAGGGCTGATGCTTCAGTAATTTGTAGGGACTGTGTGTAATAGCACATGGAACTGCATGTCTATTAGTCTGGTATTTTAGTTGTTCAAGATGCTTTGTCCCAGGACAGCTGAACATTAAAGTCTTTTGCAGTGTCCCCAGGTTCTGCTTAAAGTAGTGCAGAAGATAAAAAGATCTGAACTACACTAATGCAAAATGAATAATAAAGTAGGTACACTAACTGCAAAAATGAACATTAAATTAGGTTTCCCATTTTGCCTTATTTACCTATTAGGTAAATTATATGTTGTTGTCACACTTTCAGCTTTCCTAAGTCTCATTTCATATTGACAACATAACTGCATTCTGGCAGATAGAGGAGAATCTGAAATTTCAGTACCTAACACTTAGAAGGTATGGGAGGCAGTTTGTGCTTGTTATTAGTTGGATACTTGTCCTGAAATTACTGTCAGTGAGTGGTTGACAGTATAACTGCCAACATAGTTATCTGTAGGTTTTAGAATTAGCCACCTCCTGAGATTAATGGGGCATTCTGCATCTGAGCTGCCATTTATGCTTCAGGGAGCCATCACTGTATCAGTTTGTACAGCTCACATTTTTAAGGAGCTCTTGGAAATGCAAAGCCTTAGAAGATTTTTTTTTTAATAAACTAACTCTAAGTTGCATTTGTGGTTAGAAGTTAGGTGAGAATTAGACTTTATGGAATGATGGAGTACATGAACCCCTAAATATAAAAATATAACGCATGGAAAATCAGTTCATAACCCTATATCCCAGTTGTTAGACTTTTGCAAATATTTTTTATTTGCGATGCCTTCATTTGCTGTTAGCGAGTAAATTACTCTGTTGTGCAATCACAGCAAAGCATGCAAATGCATACTTCTGCTGTTGGTCAGTGGCCATTTATATATTGGTCAACGGCCAATACTAGGAGAGTGATTGTGTAAAGATCCACAGCATGCTTTGAGTATAGATCTTACGCCTTTGTTGGACTTCTGGCCATCATACCTTTAGCAGTAGAGGTACACCAATATATTGGTCCCTATCATATCAGCACCGATAAAAGGAAAATTGACATAATGGGCAATCAGCTTTTTTTGGCTGATGTGACCGATAATGGCACTGATAATGCTGCATGCATGCATGCAGCCACAGCATGCACACCGCCAGGAATGCAGCCTGGCACCTTGGAGAGGAGCATCTAGCTGGTAAGTCTGTGGGGGGAATGGGTGTGTGTGGGGCAGATCGAGGCCCCCCACAGTGAGAGAGGGAGTAGGGCTGGGGCAGGCACTTCCCAGCCAGGACAGGGCTCAGGATGGAGCCACAGGCAGCTCATCTGGGGGGTGCGGGGTGGGGGAGGCACCTCCCATCACTGCATGCGCCCCAGGGGAGACACTGGGGGGCATGTGTGCCCCCCAGATTTATGCACAGGGTGAAAGCGGTCTGCCTGCTGCGAGCTGTGGTCAGGGGCTGCACCAGCTGCTTGCTGGCAGGGGAGCTAGGCCAGGGCTGTGCTTAGGGCAAGCCAGGATGGGGCGGGTAACAGCAATGCAGGGGGTGAGTGGGGAGGGCTGCTGAGCGGACTACAGGCACTTCCAAAATTCACTGTGTCCATGCTGTAGCCCTCCCTCCTAGTGCTGCCACTGCCTGCCCCCACCCTTACCCACCCCGGGTACAGCCCCAGCTCATCCCCAACACCAGGAAGAGGCCAGTGCAGCCCCTGGCTTCAACCCCCAGCAGGCAGCCCATCTTCACCCCACACACAGATCTAGGGGGCGCATGCCTCCCCCAGGGGTGTGCACAGCAGCTGTCCCCCACGCATCTCCCAGATGAGCTGCCTGTGGCTCCATCCCTCACCCTACCCTCCCCAGCTGGGCAGGGCCTTTATCCTTATCAGTGCACCCCTGTTTGGTGGACTGCCGAGTTAATGGATACACAGAAGACTGTATCCAAAGCCCTTGATATTGGTGTCAATTTGGCTTTCTCTTTTCAGTATGTATTAATATACAGCAAACCATGATTGTCAGGAGACTGGAACAACTCAGGAAATCAGTAATGGAACAGAGAGCCTTTTGCCTCAATTAACTGGTCACTGAATCAAATTCAGTCCAGCCCAGTTATGACCAAAAGTCATTGCAATTCAGCAATCTATCTGTAATAAACTAGAATTACAAATGTGTGGTTCCGTTACAAAATGTGTTAAGAATGGCACTCTTCTTTCAGGATGTTAGAGATTTAAAAAACTCAAAACACGTCTCTCTCACTACTTAAGATCAGAAGGAATAAAAATGAAAGATTTTTTTAAAATTCCAAATAATACATTTTTTTCAATGAGATTTTTTTTTCTTTTGTATTGGATTGTAAAATTATGACAGTTTATGGTAAGGCCTAAATTTATATTTTATTTTAAAAAATACATTAAAACCAAAATTTAAGTAAATAAATGTTTGCTGCCAGTATTATTGGCAGTCAGATCAGTGAACTTGTGGAAACCACTGGTTAAGCATTTGGAACCAGAAGTTTTCAAATTATTGAGTTGTCTTTGTCAGCATTAGCCTCTTCTGTAGGTTCCAAATGAACATTTCATTCATTCAATTTATTCAACAAGTTCAATAATTAGTTCACCAAAAGCTGAAAAAAAATTGTGAGTTAAGAAAAAGGAAAGCTAAGAAAGCTTATTTGCATCTATGAATGAGGTATGAGAGGATGAGCTCTAATAGGTCTAACTTATTAATTATATACAAGACATCCTTTATTCAGTCATTTAGTGTTAAGTACAAAACAAGTCTTGATGCATCACTTTTTAAATAATATGTCCAGTACATTTTAGATAGCGTCATTTAACTAATCAAATCAATAGAAAAATTGTTTTTGTATTTCAAATTGAACTTAATTATTATTCAAATAGATGCAAATCAGCTTGATTCAGTTCATATGAATAAAAACTATCTAGTTGTTGAAAAATTTCATTTGTTAAAATGAAAAAGGTGAAACATTTCAGATCTTATTAAATAAAATTAAACTAAACAGTAGCTTAAATAAATGTATATAAATAGTGTATTGTCTTACCATCAGGGAGAACAAAAACTAGTTGCAAGTCAAAACATTTAAATTGTAACCATCCAGTGAGAATCAGGGTTTAAGGTTTATTGACTTAGATTATGATTAAAACAGATTATTTAAATCAGTCCCTTGTGATTGGGATCTCTCATTTTTTCAAGAAATTAAGAGATAAACATTGCAGTTGTATAGTAACTGAAAGTTAAAGATTGTAGTTGAATACACTGTTCCAAAACCATCAAAACCACAATATTTAAATTTGATCATTTTTATTAGACCATTTACTTCTGGGGGTTTAGAAGAGCTTTTTTCCCTTGCTTTCATGAAAGTCAGATTCCAAAATAATCGATTGGACAGTATATTGTAGCCTGTTGTTATGAGTGTGATGGATTATTTATGCAGTCTAAGGATTTGTCATATGTTGTTGAAACAAACACGAATGAACAATTTGGAAACATTATGTTTATAGATGAAAACTGGGATATCATAGACTACAATTTGCAAAGATGGCTTCAGTACCTACAGTATGTTTAAGTCTCATTTGCTGCATATTTTCTTGGAGAAAATACAGATAGAATCATTTGGAAATATGTAATACACATGCAGACGAGTGCCAGATTTTCTACTTTAACCTATTTATATTCCCTTTGTATTTGAGTTAGAGAAGACTGATTTATTTTCAGTAATTGGAAATGTATTTGGAGTTATGTTGGCACTAATGTAGGAACTTGCTATTTCGAATACTTAAGTTTGAGCTCCTTTATCAGTCAAGCTATTTGAAAGCATGTGTATTGTGGGGAGAGAGGGAAAGCCAAATTATTGGTTTTTGACAGAAATTATGAATAGATGAACATGTTATGTAACATTAAAAAAGAGGAAATTTGTTTTATGTCACTGGCTTCATGGTAACCATTTTGTGTTCTGCTGCTGCCTCATGGTAACTTAACCCTGTTGCGGTAAAGGTAAGTTCTTCAGCTTCCATGTATTGCAGAAAAGGGTACACCCACAGAATAATTATTGTGAAGCAGCTGCCACATGGCAAGTCATCCCTTCCCCCATCTATCTTGTTATAATTTGTATGTCCAGATCTTAAGTATCAAAACATTTTGGTCTTCTACCACAAGAGATGCTTAAAAAGAAAAAAAAAAAGCTTTTCCTGATTCATTATGATACTACCACATTTAAAAAAAACATGGGCCAAGATGCTTTGATGGAATACAGAAAAGCAGAAGAACAAGTTGCTTAAAATAGTTGAATTACCTTCTCTCTCAAGTTTGGACAGAGTGCATTTTACCAGTTTAGTAAGAAGACCTGCATTCAAACCTCCCACAGCAGTTTTAAAATGCTTTTTTATAATCTTGTCAGTCTACCATACTGCTCATCTACATCAGTTAACTCCTCCTTTCATTTGCTGTCTCTAGCTAATACAGTTCCCACTGCATGTAGCTACTCTCCCACTTTTCCAGTTAGCTCAAACCCAGATCTCATATCTACACCCCCTTCCAATGATATTTGACTTAATATTGACCCTCTATTAATTTTGGCCCTGTCAACACTTGTGCATCTCTTACAGCACCATTTCTAATGTCACATCTAACCTCTTTCCCCATCTAATTTCCTGTTGCTGGGAGATGAATAGGATGCCTATTCCATCTCCTAAAAGATCATTTAGGATTTCTTCATACTTCTTTCAGCTCCTAGTTCTTACACAGGACTGGGTCCCTTCATCTGACACCTGCAGACTCATATTCTCTTATTCTGTCTGCTTGGGATTTGCTTTTGTCCTGTCTGTCTCTTCTGTTTTTTCTTCCCTGTTCCCTCATTTTTGCTATTTTTAATAGCGCTGCATTCAGCTTTCCTTTTCCCATTCGTGTTGATGCCTCATCATCTTTCCTCTGATTTTGACTCCTCTCTCATCTCTCTTCCTCCTCCCATTCTCCCACAACTTTCTCATTCACCAAAAGGAGCCACTGATTTTCATGATAAATCCAAAGACTAGTAGAAGTGAATTTAAGCAAATGTTCTAAAATGGGCTAACAAATTACCAACCAAATAAAAACTAGAAATGTTGCAATACTTATTAATGACCTTACCCATGCAGTAAGATTTGTTGTTCTCACTATTATTAGCATTGATTTTAGTACAGATAAACCCAAAGACCAGCAAATGGCTCATATGGGTGTGGCTCCAATATAGCTTCATTGATGTTAGCAAAGAACCCATTTCTTTTGCTGTGTTTTATCCTGCAAGATTTCTCATTATATCATCATCTTCCGAGTTCCAAAAATGATCAGATCTAGCTCAAAATGTCCATGTGTGTCTGTCCTGTTTTTATGCAAACACCAAAACCTCCTCCTCCTCCTCTCTTTGTTTACCTATAATCCAGGGGTGTCAAACTCATGAGGCCTAGTAGGCCAGGTAAGTAACACAGGGCCAGTCTGTGGGCCAGATAAGTGGCATGGAGCTGGTCCTCGTGCCAGAGTGGGCCTGCAGACTGGCCCCACACACCAGATCCAGTGGGGTGAGGTGGTTAACACAACCATCTTCTTGTTTTTATCTACCACCATTCTTCTTACCTTTTTATGTGTACTATATTCTTTATTATGTATATAGGTATCTCCCTTCTTTTGCCTAAATCTTTGCACCTTCCATTTTGACTTCATTTTAACTGGCTTTTCTTTACTTTGTCACTTAAACCATGATTCCCTGGAAAATTATTATGCTTGTATCTGATATAATCAAACTTTCCACCACCTATAACATTACAGTTAATTTCAGCATTTCTAAGCGCCCTTCCTTAATTTCCCCCCCAAATTCACTCCCTCTGCTCCTACTCTCATGCTGTACAACATCTCTGTTGGAAAATCCATCACTATTCTGCTTTCTTTCACCCTAAATTTCTTCTCTTTTCCTCCATTTCTGCCATTTGCCTAGCTGAACATCTTGAATTGTTCAGCGTAATTAAACCTCAGTCACTTTCTTGCCATTTTCAATTCACTTCTCAGG
>NW_017729032.1:35942314-35943046 GCF_001723915.1 Gavialis gangeticus
CATGGATTTCACAAAAAAAAAAAAAAAAGATTGTGGCTTTCTCTCCCTCTTCCCATCACAGACGCACAAGTTTCTTCTCTTCAAATCCTTCCACTTGCCTCGGTGACCTCCGTCTCACTTTTGCTCATTCTCATCCCCTTCGTTGTTCCTCTCCTTAGCCTACCACTCGACTCTGGTTTTTTTGCTCCCAGTAGAAACATGCTTTAGGTTTCTATCATAAATACTGCTGCTGTCCTGGTAGAAAAAGCGTATATCAGTCTTCATTAAATTTCTCACACAGGAAACAATGCTGGGGTCACCCTCGTCTGGAGAAGGAACCCCTCCATCAGGGGGTTGGGGAATGTTCCCTCAATCAAGGAGCACCCTCAGCAGGGGGATGCTGAATATCCCAGCAATTTCCACTTCTAAAAATGAACACCTGTTCATACTCTTAGTCTCTTTAGAACAAAACAGCGCGCTTTATCCCACTTAGCTCTTCAACTACTGCCACATTTCCCTTTTCCTATTCATTTCTATTCTCCTCAAATATGGTACTTGTAATCAGTGACCTGATTCTCTTCCTCCAATTCTGTTTCATTTTCCTACCTCTTAAACTTTGTCACAGATTCTTTTGTCCCTTCTTAGCCAATCTCAGTAGTTTTCTGTCGTCATCAACCTT
Source organism: Gavialis gangeticus (assembly GCF_001723915.1). Lineage (NCBI taxonomy): Eukaryota > Metazoa > Chordata > Crocodylia > Gavialidae > Gavialis > Gavialis gangeticus. The sequence goes on from NW_017729032.1 coordinate 35,942,973, forward strand.
GACTATCTTCAACAATGTCAACAGCACCCATCCTGAAATCTTGACCTCCTTTGGCTTCCATGCTTCTGTTCTCT
>NW_017729032.1:35948046-35955100 GCF_001723915.1 Gavialis gangeticus
CTTCTTAGCCAATCTCAGTAGTTTTCTGTCGTCATCAACCTTGACTATCTTCAACAATGTCAACAGCACCCATCCTGAAATCTTGACCTCCTTTGGCTTCCATGCTTCTGTTCTCTTCTTACTTTTATAGTTCTTCTTTCATCTTCATTATAATCTAAGGATATTCGTCTTCATCCATATCCAATTCTGGAGTGATTTTGCTTAACTCTGCCTCTGGTCCCCTCCTCCCACACCTTGATGGGAAATTTCACCTATAAGCATAAATACAAATAAATAATAATGAACCTGTAAATATACTTTTTCCCTATATATGTGAATCGATGTGTTTCAAGAAATCTTAGTTATTTATTTGTATATGCATTTACATGATTGAGTCCTAAGAGCATATATCCACTATGGATTGGTTCCAAGTAAAATAGTCTATTACTAACTGTCACAGCAAACACCAGAACAAGTGTAGTAAAAGACGCAAGTAGTAATTCTTGTTTTGGTGGCTTTTCCCCAGCAGTTTTGCATGCATGGGCATCTACAGCATTTCAACTAAACCTCACAGTAGGGAAACTAATTGTATTTGTATTCTTGCTTTCAGGGAAAACACTATTCTAAATTCATATTTTGTATAATATATAGGGCTAATAGTTAGGGTATGTGACCTAAGCAGTGATGAGGAAATGAGCAAAATCTCTTCATTTTTAGAGGCATTTTTCGCTTGATCCAACAGATAGCAATCCCATTCTGATTTTGATGTGCTGAACTGTTATCAGATGTTCCAAGATTAAAGACAGGCCAGAGCTAGCTGGGTTTCCAAAATCTCATCATTTTTATTCTGTTCCAGTACAATAGTTTATTTCTTATGTTTTTCATAGTCTTTGATATATTTACTTACAAATGGTGAGTTTTGAGTCTGGAAACAGGTAATGATCACTGTTATTCTTTGCCCCTGCAAAGCCCCATGTATGTCTTAAAGAGCTTCTTTAGTTTTGTAACAGGAAAAAGTGGTAGCCTCTTATCTTGGTATCTTTTTCTAAATAGCTAGTAATCACAGAATTTTAAAAAGTCACTCACAAGTTCCATAAAGTTATACAAAAGAAATTTCTCTGGTGTATGAAATCCCAGTGGGCGTATGGTGAGTTCCCTGAAGAAGGCTGATGTGTTGAAATGTTTGAACACAGAGCCTACTTTTGAGAATTACTTTCTGTATGTGGGCTGACAGCCGTGACTGCTGCGAACCTCAAAGTAAGTGGTGGTGAGGAGGAGGGGCAGAGAAACGTTAAGACACGTTTCAAGTATTACATGTATAGAATCTAAATAAAAACATGTTTTAGGATTTATTTTTTACTCTTTAATGATACTCCCTAGATATTTGAAGGGGGGGAACCCTTTCCTTGTTATATTTGCCTCTGCAAGGTTTTGTTTCACCCATTTTTTTATGATGCACAGCAAACAAAGCTTTTTCTTTGATGCTTGCTTTCTTGCTTGTTACAAGCAAAATGTATTCCATTAGTCTCTGTCTGGTTGCAGGGTGTTGTCTTGTTTATTAATATTTTAACTCATTTTTGACTCATACTGGTGTAACAAATGGAAAAATATATTTGAGGTGACTGGCCCCAGAGACACTGGCTTCTGCGCATCTACAGCCAAAGTTCTTAGTTCAAGTATTTGATATCATTGATTTTGGTTTTATCCTGACCAACAGTTCTTGTACACATAGGATTCATTATACAAGGATTGTCCGCCTGAACTTTGTGAGGTAATCTGTGTGTAAAGAAGTTTCACTTTCTGAAATGAAGTGTACTTATAGTCGGTATAAGGCCTTTTACTTGACTAGCTTTTATATATATCTCGTTTATACATTTCCTTAAATAAATCCTGCCCAAATATCAGCTTTGTTTTTTCTCATGTAATTAAGATATACTGCCATGACTAAAATGTGAATGCATTTAAGCCAGCCATGTAGTTGTTTTATACTGACCTTTCACATTCAAATAGTGCCAGACTGACTTTTATTATACTTTTTTTTTTTGCTAATTTTAGCTAGTTGTGATTTTAAAACTTTTTATTGCATATATCACATAGGGTTTTTGGTAGTAAAATGGAAAGTTAAAAACATGGATTTAACTTTAATGGTCTAGTGCAGTGGTCACCAACCAGGAGATCTCGACCCACCAGTAGATCTCGGTGCCTCTTGGAGTCTATCCGAGGCTTGGGTTGGGGGTCCCGTGCCCGTGTGCATGCACACCCGTGCCCCAGCCCAGCAGGTCAGTCCATGGGGAAGGGAAGGATGTGGGGGCTAGCTCAAGGCCCCCATGGTAAGGGACAGTGCCTCAGAGGCAGGAACAGGGGTAAAATGAGTGGGGTCCCAGCTGGGTGGGATTACCTAGTGAGGAGGCATGCACCCAAATAATTTTTTCTCCCTCTGCCTCAGTTTGCCTCCCTCCTTGCCTCCCCACAGATTCACCTGCTGGCTGGGGGGGGTGGGGTAGGGAGGGACATTGGAGTGGCACATGGTAGATCTTGGGTTGCTTTTAAATGCCAAAGGTGATCACCTACTTAAAAAGGTTGGAGACCACTTTGGTTGGATAAGATAAGCAGCCGTTATTACTCAAATGCGTTAGGTTGCTATCGTTTCCTAATACCCATGACATTCTTTAGGCGTTATGTTAGGAGGCATGTTGGGAGTTATTTTATTATTGTTATGGTTATTATTATTATTATTAGGTTTGCGATCAGCTCTCACTTTTTGCCTGTAATTATTAATGTAAAAACAAAATAGATATTTCTTGATATTAAAATTAAGTGCATTTTTCTTGTCATTATTAACCAAAAAAGAGAAATTTAGGGGTGAGGTTTTCAGAAGCCCTCAATTTTGGCTTAACTCTGTTTCCAGCCCAAGTGGATAGGAATTTTGCCATTGGCCTCAGTGAGAATGGAGTTAGATTGCTGCTGACAGATTTTCAAACCTACTCCCTTTTTTTCCCTTCTGTTTTGTATTGCAAATCAAAGAAATATATACACTGAACAGGATGCTTGTGTCTTCACTCTAGGTGCCCTTAACATACACATGCCAAAAAAATCTCTATCAGCTAATATAAAAACCCCCAAAAGCCTCCATAATAACAAAACTTTGGCAGGTTTGTTCTTGGGACAAGAACAAATGTGTGTAAACTGGCTTTGTATAAGTTAGGTGAAAATTAAATCGGAGTTTCGAAGTATATGAGGATTGAAGTTTTGGAACAGCCTTCCAGTAGAAATAATGGAAGCTAAAAACCTAACTGGTTTCACAGCAAAATTAGATGCATTTATTAAGGGATTATATGACATGGTTGCTTAAGATGGCAAAGGACTGGATACAAGGACCTGAAAATTCCTTTTTAGTCCTATTTCTCGTTTAATCCCTCACCAATTAACCAGGAAAATTAGAAATTTAAGCTACCCTCTCTTTCTAATGGCTAGTCATGTTTACAGTTTGTTCATCCTAAATACCTTTTGTTGGAAACTTTGAAACATTGTAAAATGTATTAGATTAATTTCTTCAAACAAAATTTGTTCAACCCTGGTGTCTCTTACATAAGGCACACACATGATACTTGTAGAATTCAGTAATTCTATTGATTCATTCTGAGAGTGTTTTTTGTCCACATAAATCTCATCTATGTTGGGATTTCTCAATCAGAATATATCCTTATCTAAGAACCCTGCACTGCAAGGTTTTAGTGAAGATATTGTCCTGCGCTAACATTATGTCAATGCATTTTTTTCTTTCTGCTATTGACTCTAGTATTATGGAAACCAGAGGATAAGCACTTTCTGGTGATATGATCTGCAGATATAAATGTATATTGTCTACTGTGATAGATCGAAGAAGGAACAATGTATTATTATTGAAAGGCAATGAAATAAGTAATTTCCTACAACTTCTGTATAGTCTGTAGTTCTAACTTGGGCTAATGACAGGAAAAGTTGTCAGCATAAATTAGTTTGCCACTCTAATGCATTAAAGCAGTATTGATGGGAACATAGTAAGAGCGTGATAACAGCAATGCAGTAAGGCCTGACTAGTGCTCTGGTGCAAAATGCTGCCAGGTATATGAAAAAATGCAAGTATAACTGAAAAATAATTATCTTCAATATCTACGTGAGGCCACTGTTAGAGATGTTAAGATGCCAAGGGTTCAGCTGCCATTAGTGTGCTGATTACACTCAGCTGTGTATCGCATTCTGGTGCATCTCATTCTGGCAGCCACTATCATTGTGATGATGTCAGAATGCGTGAAGTAAGTTGGCTTTTAGATGAAGAGCATCTGACTCAATGTGACTGAATTAATGCTGGTTGGAAATGTTTTAAAGAACTGGCAGAAGTGTTTATCCCTTTCACTGAAAGCTCCCATTCTTCAAAGTGGTATAAAAAGCCAGGGCTTGGTGCAACTCTTCAATAAGCTTAGAAAACCAGTATCTAAAAATGCTATCTTTCAGCTCTGTTCTCCTGTGAATCTCCAGGGATCTGGCAGTCATGATCTGCATGTTCATTTCATTGTAATTGTAATTCACTGCATGTGAAGTGGAATGTAAATACTTTGCACAAGGTCTGGTTGGTACAGAATACAGCAACCCACTTTATCTATGGTTTTGGCAGGTCTGAGCACATCAGACCTCTCTACTGCTCTCCAGCCAGCTGCCAATATTAGCTTAAGGCTTTGGTCCAAAACATTGAAGTAATTAATGGAGCCAGCCCCAGCTACATAAAAGGCTGAATTTCTATTCATGAACCATCAGAACAGCTGAACTCCACTGGGATAGTGCAGACCTGGAGAAAGCTCAGGATAGTGTGGGGTTGACAGCAACGCATTCTTTACCGAGGGGATCTAGGCGTAAGACAAACTCCTAGAGCAGATGAGGTGAATGCAGAGCCCTGGTTGTGTTGAGAAATGCAGTCAGAACATTGCCCTTTGAAAAGATCTTTCCATCTTAAGGAAACTTAAGTACATTTAAAGCTGAATCAGCCAGGAGTTGCCTTCTAATCTTAAGTTCCTACATACCTCAAATATAAGAGAGAAATAGCTGTAACCTTATTTCAAAGAGTTGTTTTTCCCAACAAAGATGTCAGACAATCCCAGAATTCCACACAGGTTTTTATTATCTTCATTTTTAATTTAGAAAGCATCCAGATACTAGGCTGATAAGTGGCATGGTAAAACCCTATCATAGAAGTACCATCAATGTATATTTTTGGGTTTCATTGTTTCTTTTAAACTTAAACATATGATTCTCCTGAAATTAAGCATATGTATCAAGTACATTCAGTATTTAAAATCCATATGCTTTATAGTTTGCTAATGTTATAGTCACTAGCAGAGGCCAAATATATTATCAATGAATGCAGAAGGTGACAGATCTCGAAGTCCTGAATATTTTAATATATAGTCAAATGAAAATTTTATGATCATAATTGTTGGCGGGCTCAGACAAAGAATTTCTAAACAACACACAACTGTTATATTTAATTTCTTTAGTGAAACAGAAATATTTCACCATTATGCATTACATAAATTACTATGGACAGAATTGACAGTGCTGAAATAATTTTTTCTCCTACTTCAAAAATCTGAGAATTGCTTAAATATTTGTACACAAAAAATACAAGTCAGGGTAATTTATTCAAATATGAACCAGCATAACTCAGTTTTAGAGTAACTGCACACATTCGTGGCATGTCTTATCTACCTTTGTTAAAAATAGTTTAAAGTCTGACGTTACCAAGCAGAAATTTGGCTTTGAGCTTACTTCTGAGAAGTCACACAATGAACATCATTCCTCTTTTTAGTACAGGTGTTTTGCCTTCTAAGTGTCTTAAAAAAATCAAATTCCTAACCTGCAAGTAGATAATAACCTAATGCAGGTGTAGATATTCTATTCCAGTTGCAGGCTGGAATGACTCATCCCAGATCAGACACAAGCAGGCGGGTGAACACTAGGACTCAGCCACTACCACTTCTCTCAATAGTGGCATGGGGAGAGCATCTGTTGCCGAAGTCTCATGTCTGTGGACTGGATCCCCAGTGGCTTTGAAATTGATCTGGACAGTGGGCCATATGTTCCTGACCCCTGGCCTAGTACGTTATATATATGTATAAACATAGTTATATAATATATCTACCTGGGCCCTATTGCTAATTTTGGCATTTATTTCCAAAAAAAGTATAGTTGCTAATCCACATAATGACAAAGATAACTTTCAGCAAATAAACTGATGACTTTGTCTCAGCCCTCCACAAAAGTGTGGAAGATGTAAGCTGCCTTGTTCATCCTAATGGTGTGTTAAGATATGAAAGTATGAAGATACTTCATGCCACAGTATGGAGTCATCTGAGCTAAAATTATAGATCCTGATGCAACAAAGATGCATGTGACGTAAGTTTGCATAAATGGTAATCCTATTTACCTAACATCAGTAGAAGTTCTTTGTTGACTCAAGGTGGCTTACTTATTGATGTAAATTAGTAGGGCCAAACTATGGTTTGGTCATTCTTGACAGAATGATATTTAACACTGCTGCTCTAATAGGTCCCATCTTGCTTCCTAGTTTGGCTTGACATTAGACAAACCTCTGTGTTAAAACTGTATTCCAACATGTGCTCAGAGGTAACTTGTCATTAATTCCTTTTATGGTCAGCAAATATGTCAGAAAGGAACGTTCTAAAAGTTTTTGTGCATATTTATTCTAGTAGTCGTGTTTGACTTGTTTGCTTCAATTGGTCAGTATTTCTTTCTCATAGAAACTATTATGAGAAGTGGTCACGGTGTTTCTGCTTTCTGACTAGCTGACTGAAACATAAGATGACAATTCAAAACCATTTAAAATTGAATAACAAGTAAAAGCAATAACTGACAAAAATGCTATGTGCAATTCACCAAGATTCACGAGGTCACATTTAAGAGTATATTCTTGCCTACCATATAAGCATTAACATATTGGCAGATCCCTGAAATTGTCCTAAACCTAAATGTGACTACGTATCATCCACAGGTGAATAAATGAGGCACATCTACATGTGAA
>NW_017729032.1:35960100-35962052 GCF_001723915.1 Gavialis gangeticus
AGTCGTGTTTGACTTGTTTGCTTCAATTGGTCAGTATTTCTTTCTCATAGAAACTATTATGAGAAGTGGTCACGGTGTTTCTGCTTTCTGACTAGCTGACTGAAACATAAGATGACAATTCAAAACCATTTAAAATTGAATAACAAGTAAAAGCAATAACTGACAAAAATGCTATGTGCAATTCACCAAGATTCACGAGGTCACATTTAAGAGTATATTCTTGCCTACCATATAAGCATTAACATATTGGCAGATCCCTGAAATTGTCCTAAACCTAAATGTGACTACGTATCATCCACAGTTGAATAAATGAGGCACATCTACATGTGAAAATTCTTGGGTGGGTTTATTATACAATAATTTACTCTAAACTACCGCAGGCAAGCGTCTACACGTGTGTGGAAGAAGAGGCAGATTTGCTGCTCATGGCAGCAGTCTGCTTCCCCCCGCTGGGCCTGCACCAGCCAGGGGGAGCTGTAAGCTCCTCTGTGTGCTAGCCCAGGGACTGGCAGGGAGCATGGGACCAGGAGATAGCTGACTCCTGGTGGGGGCTGAGAGATTGCTTTATGCCCCTGGGAGCTGCCTGCTCCCAGGGTAGGATCTACCACCAGAGCCTGGGCAGGGGCGATGTCCCCCTGCCCTGGCAGCAAGGAGCTCCCATCCCACACTCTGTGATCATGGACCTGGGTCTGGGAGATAACAATTGTCCAGCTCCTGCTCCGCAATCGCAGAGCAGGGGCTGGGAACTCCTTACTGCTAGGGCAGGGGGACATTGTCTCTGCCTGGGCTCTGGTGGCAGAGCCCACCCCAGCAACAGGCAGCTTCCAGGGACAGGGAGCAATCTCCCTCCCTCTGCTGCCTGGCTGACTGGGAGGAAATTTGCTTCCAGTCAGCCATGTACATGTCCCATATTGTGCAGTAATTTATTCTGACTAATTTGCTACTTGCATTTAGAGGTTGCAAATTTACTTGAGATTAGAGCAAATTAGTGTGCAGTAAACACCTGCACATGTAGACACACCCAATAAAAACTAGTTTTTTGACTCCTCCTTCAACTTCCTATTATAAAATGAATGTGGATGTTTAATGAGGACATAAGACAAAAATTTTTATCTGTGTGTGTACGTGTGTGTATTAAAGTATATACTTGATGTGCTTATTTGTACATAAATAAAGGAATGATAACAAAATTGTATCAAAGTTTTCCTTAACACAAGTTTGATATATGGATGATTTCAGTGAGAATATAGACTGAAACAAATAAGTGCCAATAAAAACGCAGTATCACCCTAGTTCTTGGTGTACTCCAGCATGTATATGTTTAAAAAAAAACAAACTCATTTTATTCCTTCCTGCAGTTAAGACTAGTAGCTGTGTTTGCTTATTTAAAGCATAATTTATTTAGCTAATACCACATGCCAGTTGTATCTAGAGACCAGGTAGAAGCAGAGGAATAGGTAAAGACAAACTTTCAAGTGTTTCAAAGAATTGTGCTATAATCTAATTCAGAATGCTGCTCAGATATGAGAACTCATCAACAAAAAGACAATTTCCAAAATATTTCTCTGAGTTTAATTTGCCTTTACCTGAAAGGCTGTATAATATTGTAGGAAAAGATGAGCTAGAGAACAGTAATTTTGTGAGATAGCAAGAAGAATCTAATTCCCAAACACTCTTCCACAATATTTTATTTTTTGTAATTTTGTTGCAAAGTAGCATCTGTGGTTCTTGGTAATCAGTGTGCTGTTTAGTTAGTGGTTATTTTTCCTTAGGTAGTTTACAGTGCTATAGATCTGACACTGCTTTTATTGGTGTTATATACCACATTAGTTATGCAGTTTCGTTTCTTTTCTAAGTACTTTGAAATGTTCTAAAACCAAGTGTACTAATGCTGAGCATGTTTCTTACTGCATTCTGATAGCAAACTTGCTTTATTTGCCCCCCCCCCCCCT
>NW_017729032.1:35962136-35963876 GCF_001723915.1 Gavialis gangeticus
ATAGCAAACTTTCTTTATTTGCCCCCCCCCCCCCTTCTTCCTGTTAATTCTTCACAACCTCTTCAGTTTGTAGAGGGAGCTTCACTGGGGAAGCAATGAGGGACTCCTGCAGTGGTGACTAATCTACATTTTTCTTCCTATTGCATGCCTGCCTACCTCTCCTTTTCCCCCCATGATTATCAAGGGAACTTTGCTGTGGAAAACATAAAGGGGCTTTTCTATTGTGCCACGTTGTATTTATGTTCTGCCATGTTCCATTTAAAACATAGTTTGTATATGAGAAGAAGGATGTAAAATACTAGAAATTTAAATAATCATTAAATATTAAGCATCTTAAATATAACATGATAAAGACATAGATGGCAACTTGGGTAGCAGCGGTCACAAGATGGTTGAGTTCAGGATCCTAAAGAAAGGAAGGAAGGAGAGCAACAGAATAAGGACTCTGGACTTCAGAAAATCAGATTTTGACTCCCTCTTAGAACTGGTGGGAGGCCAGTCTGAGGGGGAGAGCAGTCCATGAATGTTGGTTGCACTTTAAAGGAACCTTAATGAGAGTGCAGGAGCCAACAATCCTGATGCACAGGAAGAATAACAAGTATGGCAGAAGACCAGCTTGGCTTAGCTAACTCTTCAATAAGTTAAAACACAAAAAGGAACCTTACCAGAAGTGGAAGCTTGGACAAGTAGGGAGGAGTATAAGAGTGTTTCTCGGGCATTCAGGAAGGCTAAAATGCAAATGGTGTTCCAGCTAGCAAAGGACACGAAGGGCAAGAAGAAGGGTTTCTACAAGTATGTCAGCAACAAGAGGAAGATCAGGGAAAGTGTGGGTCCCTTAATGAATGGGGAGGCAACCTAGTGACAGATGATGCAGAAAAGGCTAAAGTACTCAATGTCTTTTTTTTACCGTAGTCTTCACAGTCAAGGTCAGCTACCAACTACTACACCTGGCAATAGAATTTGCTAAGGAGGTGAGCAGTTGACAGTGGCAAAAGAACAGGTTAGGGGCTATTTAGAAAAGCTGGACATGTACAAATCCATGAGGCCAGACACAGTGCACCTGAGGCTGCTGGGGGAGTTGACCAATGTGATTGCAGAGCCACTGGATTATCTGTGAAAACTTGTGGTGATCAGGAGAGGTCCCAGATGATTGGAAAAGGGAAAGTATAGTTCCCATCTTTAAACAAGGGAAGGAGGAGGATCTGGGGAACTACAGCCTCAGCCCCTGGAAAAATCATGGTACAGGTCCTCAAGGACTCCATTTCTAAGCACTTTGTGAAGAAGGTGATTAGGAACAGTCGGCATGGATTCACCAAGGGCAAGTTATGCCTGAACAACCTGTTTGCCTTCTCTGAGATGACTGGCTCTGTGGATGCAGGGAGAGCAGTGGATGTGATATACCCTGACTTTTGCAAGGCTTTTGATAGGGTCTCCCGCAACATTCTCACAAGCAAGCTAAGGAAGTATGGGTTGGATGCATGGACTGTAACATGGATATAAAACTGGCTGGATTGTTGGGTTCAGAGGGTAGTAGTGAATGGCTTGATGTCTAGTTGGCAGCCAGTCTCAAGTGGGGTGCCCTGGAGCAGAGGACCAGTCATTAGGCTGGTTTTGTACAATATCTTCATCAGTTTAAATGGGGTTTGCAGATGACACCAAGCTGACGGTAGGGCTAGGATTCAGAGAGACATGGACGTATTGGAGGATTGGGCCAAAAGAAATGTCATGAGGTTCAATAAG
>NW_017729032.1:35964149-35968291 GCF_001723915.1 Gavialis gangeticus
CCCCACCCACTCCAGAAAGGATTTAGACAAATTGGAGAGAGTCCAGGGGAGTGTGATGAACATTGTTAGAGGGCTGGGGAACATGACTTTTGAGAAGAGGCTGAGGGAACTGGATTTATTTAATCTGGAAAAGAGAAGACTCAGCGGGGATTTAATAATAGCAGCTGCCTGAAGGGTGGTTACAAAGAGAACGGAATTAAACTGTCCTCACTGGCGGCTGATAACACAACAGAAAGCAATGGTCTCAAGTTACAGCATGGGAAGCTTACACTAGATCTTAGCAAGAACTTTCTCACTGGGAGGGTAGTAAAGCACAGGACCAGGCTACCCAGAGAGGTTGTGGGATCTCTATCCTTAGAAGTTTTTAAGTCCCAGGTAAAGATCTGGGATGATATAGTTGGGGATGGTCCTGCTTTGAGCAGGTAGTTGGACTTGTGAGGTTCCTTCCAACCCTAATTTTCTATGATTCCTTTGTGAAGTCAAAAGCCATTTGGAAAATAAACCAAACAGGGCTATGTCCTTGATTATAGGTTATATCTATTTGTTTTTCGTTTCAGTATAAAAATGCACTAAGGCAGGATTCATGTTGTTTGAAGTAACCTAGAGATGCTTACAATCTCTTATTTTCATTTGTGGGCATGCACGATTGCATCTTCCCTTCAGTGCATCTGTTTGCTCCCTATCTGCAAACACACTAATAATATTTAAGAAGTAAAGCTATAGGATTGCATGAAGCCTGCTTTTGAAAATGCAGAAGGTTCAGAAGCATAGCTGGGCACTTGAGCACCATGAGGCAGCCTCAGTGGCTGCTTTGCCAGAGCTGTGGCAGGCAGGCCTCTAGCATGGCTGCTGCTATTTTTGTTCCTCCTTATTATTCTTCTGAGTAGGCCTTGTATACCATGAAACCCATGCTTGGAAGCTGACCTCTGTGCTTTGATAGGTCCTCCACTATGTGGGTGCAGGGACTTCAGCTTCTCTAGGGAAAAGCTTCTGATTTTCCCAAGCTTTGCAAGTTCTATAGAGAGTTCCCAGAGTGGTGCAGAGCAATGTCAGTGGAGACCCTACAAAGTTTTGCCAACATAACTGTGTCCATTAGGGGTATGAAAAATCATCTTCTGTTAGGATATATTGCATCCTCCCTGGAGGGCCATGGCCATATGGCTCCATAGTGTAGACAAGACCTAAGAGCAGGCAGGGAGCACACATGATCCCCCCGTGACCTATTGAAACTCCCTCGGATCATTTAAATAGCTCTTTTGTGTATTATGGCTTCTAATTTCAAGCAGACCTCACTGAGTTTTAAAGCAGCTTCTTTTGTAAAACGTACCTTACAAAAAGGATTGACCTGTGGACCTTTCCTTATCTCTGTACTTTCTTCCAGAAGAAAATGGGCAGTGTTTTGAGACTTCTTAAACATGTGCTCTCAGATCAGTCTTTTTAAGTGGTTTTGGAATTTTACTTTTTATTTTGGATTTGGTAGATTTAAAACCAGTTTCTTGGAAGTGCAGGATTTGTGTATACTTTTTTCTCAGTCATTTTTATATCTTTTGTTCATCATTCACTCTTAACAGCAGCCAAAGGAACAATGGGCTTGTATCACTCTGTGTATAGTGGTGATGGTTTTGATGCATGAATTGGGGGGTGGTAGAATTTCCTTGGAGTATTCCTAGTGCTGGGAGAGCAGAAAGCATGGACTTTTGTATCTGAATCTGTAATTCTTCACTTTCCTTCAGGTTGAAGAAGTCATGGCTTTTCTGGATCACAGTGAAAGTGAAGAAGAATTTGATCCAAGCTCCCTTCCAGATCCTGATAAATGCAGGGACTCAGACCAAGAGGAAGATTGTGATATTAAAGACAGCTCTGGGTATGTTTTTGGACTTGAAAAAATTGTTCTTTGGTATTTTCCATATTTTCTCTTCTTCCTGGAAAGAAAAAAGACCATCTATATTTAAGACTCCTAGCTCAGTTTTCATATTTCTAATTTTGCCATAGGTAATCTTGCACAAACACTTGGCGAGATTGCTACTTTTCAAAGACTGCTTTGTTTAGATATTCCAACAGAGGAAATTTGAAAAGGTCTTCAGCACTCCTGGGAGCTCTTACTTAACAATTCTTTTGTCAAGTGGTTCTGACCAGAAATTAGCTCTCAGTTTAGCTTAGAACAATAATCCTTTTTTATATAGCTCTGTTAGAATTTAGAACTTAAATGAGCATTGAAGGGAATCCCAGTGACAATATACAAACACAAAATTCTGCGAATTCCCTGAAGTCCCACCTGCAGTTCAGATATAAGTTTCTGTACAGTCATTTACAGGTTCTGAATATGTAAATGAATTTGAGAACCGCCTTGTGAGCACTGAGTAGAAGCACATATGTTTTAGAATTGTAACTGTAGATTTAAAAAAATTATTAATTTAAAATAATATCGTTAAATATTTTTTCAATATTGGTGTATTGAGAGAATGTTACAGTGGGGAGGAAGGATGGGAGGAGGACGAAGATCCACTGTGACCAGATCAGTTTACTGGTTTTCTTCAATGAACTGTATCTGCGTTTCCCGAATTGTGAAGCTTGCCTTCCCCTGCAGAGGTGGGGTGGAGGGCGTGCTGCAAAAGGTTCCTGAGGGACCATGTGCGAGTCACAGCCACGTGTCCCCTTCCCCCCACCCCCAATTCTTCCCCTCCTGCCAACTGTTAATAGCAATGAAGGGAAACAGTGATTGGGGCTGATTCTCTTTGCCACCAATTTCTCTCCTTGCTGCCAAGTTTCTGCAGCAGCAGCTGGTGGTGGGGAAGTGGTGGCAGCAGCTGAAGTAGGAGGGTGCAGGAGTGCCAGACCCTGCTATGATGGCCCATAAAACTTGGGGAAATGCTACGCTATAGGAGCCAAAAGAACCTTTCCATGTTAAATTAACGGGGGTTTTGTCACTGACTTAAAAGCAGGCAGGATTTCACCTCCTATGTCTCTGACAAACAGGTGGCTTTTTGTGTTATCAGCTCTGATGCATCTTGAAATCATGACACCAGCACTTAATGTTTTTAGACAGGAATATAGATGTTTATTTTGTTCTCGTTGACTCAACAGGAACTTCTAGTTGTCAGATACACAAGCATCTTTTGCCTCAGTCCAAAGAACCTGTGGGATTGTGGGAGGCAGATCTTGCGGTGGATGAGACGCAGTGTTTTACCACTGGAAGACTTGTAGAGATCTGTTAGATTTCTTGGAGCCATTATGAAATGTTTTTTCAAATGCTAGCAGTTGGATGTGGTCCAATAAAAGGGATAATTGAGGTTTTTCAGCTAGAGGTAAGATTTTTGAGGACCTTGGTGCAAGAAAAAATTCTCAAGTTAATCTGTCAAGGACTGTAGCAGTCCAGGCTACTGGGATGCAGTGACATTGAGACCAAGTTTGGAGGACTTAAATTTGGAGGTACACCTATACATTGGTCCCATATTGGATTGGCACCAATATAAGAAAAATGGACTGTATTGGCAATCAGCTTTGTTGGGCTGATGCGGCTGATAATGTCACCAATAGATGCCCCGAGCATGCGCGCAACCACAGTGCAGCATGCAGGTGGCCAGGAGTGCAGCCTGGCAGTGTGGAGAGCAGCTGGGTCTGGCTGGTAAGTCTGTTGTGAGGGAAGGGGTGTGGGGGGGGCAGATTCAGGCCCCCCACAGTGAGGGAGGGAGTGGGGCAGGAGCAGATGTTGCACAGCTGCGGCAGGGCATGGGGTATAGCTATGAGCAACTTGTCCAGGGGACATGGGGGAAGGGGGCAGCTCCCATTGCTGTGTGAACCCCAGGAGGGCATGATGGGGGTGTCCCTTCTGGATCTGCGCATGGGGCAGTGTGGGCTGCTGCTGTGGGCTAAGGCCGGGGCTGCACTGAGCTCTTCCCGGCGGAGGACTGGGCTGGGGCTGTGTGTGGGCCAGGTGGCGGCAGTGCCAGGTGGGGGCTGTGGCAAATTTTGGGGTGGCTGCAGCCCCCCTCCCCCTGTACCCCTCTCCCAGCACCACCGCTGCCTGCTCTGAGCGCAGCCCTGGCCCAACCCCTGTCAGGAAGAGCTCAGTGCCACCCCAGCCCCAGCCTGTGGCAGCAGCCTGCCACACCCTGCACAGATCTTGGGGTACATGTCCCCCA
>NW_017729032.1:35968637-35970745 GCF_001723915.1 Gavialis gangeticus
CTCCCCCTGTACCCCTCTCCCAGCACCACCGCTGCCTGCTCTGAGCGCAGCCCTGGCCCAACCCCTGTCAGGAAGAGCTCAGTGCCACCCCAGCCCCAGCCTGTGGCAGCAGCCTGCCACACCCTGCACAGATCTGGGGGTACATGTCCCCCATGTCCTCCCAGGATGCATGCAGCAGTGGGAGCTCCCCCCACCGTGCCCTCCTGGGATGCACGCAGCAGTGGGAGCTGCTGCCTCCCCCCCCGCTTGCACCTTCCAGACAGCCTGCTTGCGGCTCCATCCTGCTCTCGGCCCCAGCTGTGCAGCACCTGCCTCAGCCCCACTCACTCCTTCACTGTGGGGGGCCTCGATCTGCACCCCCATGCCTTTTCCCTCCCTGACACGTCTTCACTCATAACAGACTTACCAGCCAGGCACTGCTCTCCATGCTGATATGGTTTGTTAAAAATTGGCTACCACCCCAAAAATTCTCTATCCTTACTCTACTTAAATCCCAACAACTTCTGAGAAGGAAGTATGCATTGTAGAGTGTTCACCTTGAAATAAAGCATGGTTTGTGGGTTGTAGCTATAAATAGTAAAGGCAGAGATTGTAAATGAAGTCTGGAGTGGAGCTGGGATGGCTGGATCTTCCTGCGGTGACCTTCAGTAACTGCTGACCATATCTGTTAGTTCCCCATTCAAGAAGATAGAGCCCTTGGAATAAAGGCAAGGTACACCAGTATGTTCTTGGCTATCAGATCAGCACTGATAGCAGAAAAAATGATGTTATCAGCTTTTTTGGTCATTGCAGCTGATAATTAAAGCCATGTGCCTGGAGCACCCTGGTGAGCATTGTCGAGTCCCTGTGCCCCACTGTTGGCCTGAGCCCGTGGCAGACTACAGGTCCCGGCGGGCAGCCTCATGGGGAGGGGGCGCCAGGGAGCAGTTACAGGGTGCTGTGCTCATGAACAAAAGAACCATTACCAGTTCCTGCTGCTGCCATGACAACACCATGCATGCAGCAGAGGCCTGAGCACCGGGGCTGCCACAGAGATGTCAGGCTGCATGTCAGCAAAGTAAGGTGCTACCGGAGGGACATACTGCTCCACTGGGCACCAAGTACCTTTGCAAAAGCAGCTCCTCTCCTGCGACCACGAGAGCTCAGCTGCTGCTGAGGCAGTGGCATGCTCTGGGGCTCCAAACGCACCCAGCACCACTGTGTGCACAAGGGTACACCCCCCCGACCCAGGACAGCAGCATGGGCTACATGGGGAGCGGGGCTGTGGGCTAGGCAGCAACATGCATGGGAATAAGGTGGTCACAGACTTCGTCATCAAGGGCCAAAGCAGGCAGAAGGGGGCGGGGGTGAGAGAGAGAGAGAAATGCAAAACAAACAAACAAAAAAAGGTTGATGTCAGTAGTTTAAAATGCCTGCTACTATTACTAAATATCAGTTATCGGATCAGTATTGGCCGATATGGTTGGTTAATCACTGGCTACCGGTATCAGCCAATAAAATCTTTATTTGTTCCTTTATTCCTAAATAAAGGAACAGTGAGGGATGACCCAAAATAAAATGGCCAATTGAGAATTTTAATAAGAGCAATGGGTATGGGAATTTAAAGAGGAAAGTCCTATGGCAATGACACTACCTTAAATATAGGATCTCCTAATGAGCATTTTTTTCACACTAGGTTGAAGCCAGTGAGTTAATGGTGCATCCAGTCTTTATTTTGTATATGTCTTTGTTCGTTTATGCAAGGCTTAATACAATTTCAACATTACAGTTTTTATTATACTTTATTGCTTAAAATATTGCTTTAGCCTTCAGATGGTAAAGGCTAGCTGGGCAATGTCATGGTCTGCTGCACAACTATATTGTAGGAGTTTTTGAAAACCTTGAAGACATCAGTTTAAAAATTGCTGTTTGGTCTGGAGTTTGTTTACCTACCAGTAACACTAAGTTAACTGTAACAGCGATTAGCAGGAAGATCATCACTTTCTCTATTTTTTAGTTCTCTTAATTTGTGCCTTTGATACAACTTTGTACATGATCCTTTTCCTCCTGTATAATCATTAAGGCTCCTTGCAGATGCTAACCCCCTCCTCTCCCCCCCCCCCCCCCCC
>NW_017729032.1:35970923-35976684 GCF_001723915.1 Gavialis gangeticus
CCAGAAGGGGTGTTGTGTTAGATGGGATCGGATCATTCAACGGCTGCATAGATTGAGCGCTTCAGTGGGACTTTTTTGGTGCTTTTATGTAATAGGTAATTGAATCAGCTTTAGATAAAAGTGCCAAAAAGCCCCACTAAAGCACCTGACCTATACAGAAGCTGTGAAGCCAGGTCCAAGTAACATGCTGCTGCTTTTGGTAATGTGGGTTTTTTTTTCTTTTAACATCTGCAAGCAGCCTTCAGTCCCAGTGTTAATGGCCAATGTGTTTTAACGCTTGGATTTTCTGGACTTATGAATTAAGTTTGACAGCTATATAGTAAGCTAACTTTATCATAAGCAATACTTAAAAAAAATACTGTGAATATATATTTTAGGCTGTGATAACATATGACTTAAAATAATCTACCTTGATAAAGCATTTTTCATGCTAGAATAATGATTCAAAATTGTTGACTAATTTGACCATATGTCAGCTGAGGTTTCAGTACGTGAATTAAAAATATGACTCTCCAGAGTCTGTGTACTTTGTTTTAAATTGCAAAAATTGTTTTCTTATTGTTTTAATCTAACTTTAGATTGAACTTTGCAAAGGATCATTTATTTTGAAAAACTGCATTTAATCTGATCTTTGGAACCTAGTCATACTTCAAAGCTGATTTATCTGTAAAAGTCATATTTTAGATTTCAAGCAAATTTTATTTGATGCACCCTGGCATTATGCACATTTTATATTCACATCTCATCTGAGGTAGCACAGATTTAAAGTTTTTATTTGGAGTTTAGGTGAAAGTCAAATATAAATACTTAGTTATGCAGTTTCCATAAACATGACCCTTCCCCATGAATTTGCACAATATAAATTCACTTATTACTCTGATTTTCACATGCAAATGGAAGGCCTGGAGTGGCAAAGGATGCCCTTTCTCAATATGCACACACATTTTGTAATGAAAACCCTATGGACTTTTAAAAAATTAACTTTTTTATTGGTTCCATTTTTATTACTGCAAAGTTAGCCTGCTCAGTGAGCTAACTTGAGGAAACAATTTTCTCTGTGAACTTGTCATGCTGTCGGTTCCATTCCATGGGAGTTAGGATCTGCTGGACTACGTCTTCCTGTCAGTTCTGGGATTTCAACTCTGTGGTGAGGAGCGAGGCATTCTCAGTAGACCAAACATGCCTCAGGAACCTGCTCATGGGAGGCTTCATCATAGTCAGAATCTGGCAAACTTCAGTGCACAGTGTAAGACCCATTTGTTTGACCAAGACTTTTATTTTACTTTGCAGTAATAGCAAGGGTGCTTAAACCTCTGCAAAGGGGCTGAAATATGTCCATTTTTGCCGCATTATAAATTTTCTTTTTAGCCTTTTAATTATAGAACAATAATGGAAGTTTTTGTCTTTGCACAGATGTGGAGTGCAAATTTTCACAGCCTTTAGGCACTTTTACATGTGCTCCAGGGGTAGAGGGGGCAGCGCTTTAATTAGAGTGGCTTGGAGAGCCGCTCTAATTAAAGTGCTTCCACGTCTCGTGTGTCAGCATCCCCATGCTTAAAAATGGAGGCGAGGGCGCTTGAACTAAAGGCTGTTCGACAAGCTTTAGTTCAGGTGCCCCCACCACCATTTTTAAATGCAGGGACACTGATGCACACATTGTGGGAGACTGCTGGAGCATGGTAATTGCCACACTTCAGATTCGATTAATCCCAGTGTATTGGAGCAGCCTTGTTGCTCATCTATAGACACCCTTTAATTGTGAATACAGGAGTGCTGACTTTTTTGGTGAAAGTCTTTGCCGTTTTTCTTGGCATTTGAATTAAATAGGCTTTAACTGAACCAAACAAAATTCCACAGGGTTCTGCAGTTTGATTAAACATGACCTTTGGGATATTATGGAGAAGGAAGTCTTTGGACACTGCCTTGATGTATGAAATGTCAGTGCATACCCCTACGTGGTGGAACTGAATGGCAGGACGATTCTGCTAGCTGTGACACAGAAAAGAGGGAGCTAGACTAAGGAGGAAAGATAAAGTTCAGTTCTGGACACATTAGATTTTACCTGTTAGTAAGACATCCATAAGGAAATGTTAAAGAAACTAAGGTTTAGGTAGAGGTAGACAGGTCAAAAGTGAACTGATGAATTTGAGAGTCAGTGGAAGAAGAATGGCAATTAAGCCAGGAAAGTGGACACGATTACCTAATGTGTGTGTGAAAAGGAAGGGAAGGGTAGAAGGTTATGGGACTGTCAGAGAGCAGGGGAGGATGATAAATAC
This sequence comes from Gavialis gangeticus, assembly GCF_001723915.1. NCBI lineage: Eukaryota > Metazoa > Chordata > Crocodylia > Gavialidae > Gavialis > Gavialis gangeticus. Next base: position 35,973,200 of record NW_017729032.1, read on the forward strand.
TGCAGAGGGTGATGCTAAATGGTAGGAGGTGAACCTGCAGAGCACAGAGTCCAAGGAAGGGACCACATGAAGATTAACTGAGATGTCAGAGGTTGGTGGGCGGTCTAAGACTGTTACAAAGTGTTCATTAAGATACCTCAGAGAGGACAGCTTCCCTGAAATGAAGAAATTGCATAGAAAGCAATTAGTGTGGAATTGGAATATAAGAAATCAAGAAAGTAGCTGTACATGGAGTATACAATAATCTTGCAGGTAAAAGAGGGGGATACTTGTGGTAATTGAAAAGGCTAGTTGAGTCAGGGGCGGTCTTTTTGAGGATGTGGAGAGAGAGGTGGATGAGGAGACGGGAAGAAGGGTGGGGATGCACCAGATTGGGTAAAGCGAGTAGAAAAAGAGACCAGATGAGACTCCTTGATATTGGTAAGGGGAAGCAAGGGTTCTGTTGTATTAGGCCGCTGGAAAAAACTTGATTTATTCTTATGGTGAGTCACTTAAGGTGCTTGTAAACACTGGTGTAATGATTGTACCCAAAAAATAGACAATTGCCTCCAGTGAAATTAAACTTTGTAAATTAGAAGATGCCAACTGCATTTTGCCTTTTTACTTTGAAACTTTGAGATTTCTGCCCACAGCGCTGGAATAAAATAGAAATACATTAGGCTACGGCAGCTGCTGCTTGCTTTAAAGGAAAAATATGCAGCTAAAAGGACTAATTCAAAGTGAGCATTTGAAACCTAGGGCGTCCTCCTACAGCATTTTAAAAAGAAAAACCATCTGCCCATGGTTTAGAAGTCAAAAAAGCTGTTAATCCTTTCTTTTCCCCCCCTTCACATTTTTCACCAGGAGGAGTTGTACAATACGAGTCAAATTTGCCTTTGAATAAAATTTCCTTTTAGCTATACTTCTATCAACTGAGTAATTAATGACTCCAAGCAAGTAATATAAGATTAATTTTTGTATATCTAGCAACATTCATCATATTTGGTTTAAGGCTATTTTAATGCGAATTGTTAATTAGGTGAAAAAATTGCAGTGTGTTGAATAGGGCGGAAGAGGAGCAGCTGCTTGTCCTAAATATTCATTATGCACTCAAATTGAATTTCTAATATTTCTAATCCTTCAGCCTTTTCTAAATAAAAATAGAAGAGAAGACAAAATTGCATTTGGACTTGTCATTACCTTTTCTTAATCTTTAATAGGCAACACTGTTCATATTTAAATTGGCTTCTACTTGGGTCAAAGTGGAATTAATCTTGGAACTGGGGAAAGGAAATATGCAGATGAATTTTAGTTGTTTTAAAAATCTAGCGGTGTCATTTCAGTTGAAGTTAGCTGTATGGATGGTGTGTCATGAGCTGGCAACTGCACACGTCAGCATTTAATACTGCTTTTATGTAGAGTTTTGTTTGCCCTGGAAGTCACAGATAAGGTGCCATTTCTTCTGCCTTTTTTGATGACGTTACATTTAGATGCTGAATTCATTGTTGACTTACTGGATATGTACAGTTGTTGATTATATTTTCTGCATTATATTTTCTTATTGGCTAATTTGACTTCAAGCCATGGTGTTCCTTCAAACAGGCATTGCTCAAGCAACATTTATGATATCTGTGAAGGCAGAATTTATGTGATTATGGGCAGAAAAGTTGTCAAAACTACATTGTGCAGAACTGTCAGAAGGACTTCATTATACTGATGGCTGTATGGCAGGTGATAGACTCCTTGTGAACTTCTATATAATCATAGAAAAGCTTTTAGCTGTTTGGAGAGTGAAGAAACTGCTTGCTTCATACTTTGTAATCTTGCCCATCTTTAGAAGAGGATAAATGATGCTAACTAATGTATGGGCAGTTCTATTTAATTCATTTTAATTTCTTGGGCTGTGAGGACCCTTGGGGGGGGCAGGGTTAAACTTTTTTTTTTTGTGGTTTGCTGTCAGTGTTACAAATTTAGGAAAAAAATTGAAAATATTGCACTAAATAGTTGCATGTTTTGTTTTTTTCCTTCCATTACTTCTATTGAAATCAATAAAAATGCTGATAGTTTTTGTCATCTTGCAAGGGAAAAAAGCATTAAATATTGGCACATATATAATGTATTTACATTTTGGAATGCATATTGTGTGTGTGTGTGTATTTATTTATTTATTAGCTCTGTCCCTGGTTCATCCATCATATTGGGGAATTGTTTCAAAATTCAGTCTAGAAAATCTTTCCAAGGGCCTGATTTTAATTTTATGAATGGCTGTATTTTTCATGCGAGTCCTGGCAATGTTCTTAACAAGCTATGACTTTTGGTGACAAGATTAATGGATGAATACCTTAAAACATCCTTTCAAAGCTTCAGCGATTACATTTAGGCTATAAGCAACACTTCTGGTATGACTAAAGGCAAACTAACTGCTTGCAACACATTATAAATTCTTGGAAGTGCAGTATTAAACAAAAGCTTAATTTGGTCTGTATTACGTAACAGATTAAATGTGTGGAGCGAGAGGTAGGAAGACAGTCCCATGAATGCAAAAAGAGAATATGGGGTCGGGAACCATGAAAATAAAAGAGAAATGGGAGGCGTGCAGTTTGGGATAGGGGAAAGGCAAGGCAATGAGCTAGAGAGGTGGGGAATTGCATCTGAAAAAAAGTAGAAATCTGAAAATTAGATATGGGCTAAAAGGAGGAATTGGGCTGGAGGAGAGAAGAGAAAGTGAGGGAGGGTAAGTCCTTTTGGGGATGCCTTTGATTGGTTAGTTAACTGCTGTCCAATGTTCATCCTTTTTTTGAGGCTGAGGATGACAAAAACAATGTTATTACCACTGAATTATTGAGACTGTTCCTGGAATACTGTGTCTGGTTCTGGTGTCAAGTGTTAGAAAATATTTAAAAACTGGGGAGAAAAAGAGCTAGAATTGATGTGAGGTATGGAAAATAAGGTTCATGGTGAGAGAGACTGACTCTACTCGGGTTAACCAAGATAAGGGTAAGAAGTGGTCTGTGACAATTGATATATATGTATATGGGGAGCAGATTTCTTATAGTGGAGAACACAAGAACTGCCATTTATTAGGCCAGACAATTTTGCCCAGTATCCTGTCACACTGTGGCCGAGTGGATGCTGAAAGGGAGAGTAATCCAGGGTGTAACCAGGGTTTTTCCACTGTTCCTGTCTCGCTTGCAGCCTCCAGTCTCCAGCCTCCAGAACTAGTAGCAGACAAAGGTAGAACAGCAGGGTGCAGTGGCTGGAAACTGAAGCGAGACAATTTCAAAATAGAGATAAGGTGGGATTTTTAAAAGTTCCTTTTTTTGTGTCCTTGTGAATTTAGCACAATTCACAGATTTCTTTGGAATTTGACAGGTCGCACTATGAGCACTTCTGCTGTGGCCTTAAATTTTTGACCTCTGGGCTGTCAACCATGTGCCTTAGCCCCACACCACCCCAAGACCCCTCGCTATGTTGTTCCAATGTTTTATGACTTTCACTTTTTTATG
>NW_017729032.1:35981684-35985712 GCF_001723915.1 Gavialis gangeticus
TCGCACTATGAGCACTTCTGCTGTGGCCTTAAATTTTTGACCTCTGGGCTGTCAACCATGTGCCTTAGCCCCACACCACCCCAAGACCCCTCGCTATGTTGTTCCAATGTTTTATGACTTTCACTTTTTTATGACCTTCACTTAAAAAAAAAAAAAAAAAAAATTGGAACAACATAGCTAGCTGTAAGGTGGATTCTCCATCACCTAAAATATTTAGGCCAAGACTGATGTGTTTCTAAGAAAGTGACACCCTGCTCATCTGAAAGTACCAGATGTGGGACTGTCTTGGTGAAATGCTGGGGCTGGCTCTGTGCAGGAGGTCAGGCTGACATTCTCTCAGGCCTTAATTTTGTGAAACTAGCAAGATGGCCCCTCTACAAAGGAGTCCCATAATACTTGAATCAGCCAGAAAAATAGGGTTTTATAGTAAGTGTACAAGATGAAGTAACTGAGCAGCTCAAAGTGAGAGAGGAGTATTTTGGACAGATGATGCATTAGGGGTTAGAAAACAATCCCAAATGACACAGCGTCACATGGAGAAAAGGGAGGGGAGATTTGAAGAATGATGTCAGGGTGATCTGGTAAGTTGTAGATGATTATGAATGACAGAGATAGGGGTTATGAATTAATCAAACCTACTGAATTGGATGGAAGTGTATGTATATGGATAGGCAAGAGCCTAGAACCCGAAGAAAAAGGTAAATATAATGAATAGTGATAGGAATAGACTAGAAGCATAAACAGTGGGCATGTCTACATGAAATGCTATGTTGCTGTTGCACAAACTGACGCTGATGCTACATCACTGCAACAAGCTACATCGCTGTAGCTCATCATTATGGCAACATAGCATCTAAAAATAATTGTGCACCACTGAGACTGTGCAGTGATGGCAGGTACTGCGCAGTCAGTACCAAATGCAGTTGGGGACATGTGTAGATGCGCCCAGTATGTACATTCTTATCAACTTTATTTCAAAATATGTGTTTATTACTGTTTAATATACATAAACCTGAGGATGTGATTAATATAATGCTGTAAGTCTTACAATTCATAACTAGGGCCTGTGGGTATTCAGTGTCCACACCATCTGACTCCAAAATCTCAACTTGTTTCCAAAGTGGGAGGTGGGGAGCTCCACCCCTACCTTGATGTACCAGGTCCCCAAATTTCTTTCTTGGGCCCTGTTCATAACCTTCTACAAAAACAAATGAATTAATAATTGCAGCCATCACATACAGTCCCATAGATAGTCTCCCTATTTTTTTAAAAGCAAAGAGACTGACTTAGCTAAGTTGATTCAGCAAGTCGAGCAAGGATTTGGGAATACAATCCAGGTCTCCCAGTTCCAGATTCCATACTCTTAATCACTAAAAGCTGCCTCCACAAAAAGATAAGTGAGGACAGAGGCATTTCCTGGAAAAGATGCCAAGTACAAATCTGTAGAAGGTGTTCAAGAAAAGTGTTGACATCTCTGGAGATTTAAGGAATTATTTATTTATGCATCTTTTATATGTTTTATTTGGAAAAATGAGTATGGGTATAAACACATTCTACCAGGCAATGTAGATCAAGTAGATCTACCAAGCTATGAATGGAAAGCTGAGATGGTAGGATCCCAAAGAAACTTTAGAGAATTTATTTTGTCTGCTGGATATGCTCTTATCAGAATGAAGAGCCAGTACCAGGGCAGCAGGATGCAGTTGACTTGGATGTTAAGAGGGAAAGGATAGCAGGGCAGGTGTACTAACTTGGATGCCCAGTGGAGCATCTTGGATTCTTTCTACAATCATCTGTGCTTCCTGTAGAAAGAAGAGAAATTTTTCATGTCTTCTTTTGCTGTTTGGTGTACTTCATTTTATTTTTTTTTGTGTATGTTCTAGACTCTGGCAATTCTGATCCAACACAGGCTCATCCTGTCTTTTGCTTTGAGTGCAGTTACACTTGAATTTCGTTATAAGTAGATAAGTCTCTTCTCTTGCCCCAGTTGTTCTATATACCTCTTGTTTTAGAGCAATTTTGATTTACATCAGGGGGATGGCCAGCAAAGAGAATAACACAATGCAATATGTTTTCAGTACCTTTACTGTGTGCTGTAGCATGCTGACAGTAAGTTAGAAAGAAGCTGCACTGGGCCTTGTGGAAGGGACTGCAGTAATTAATCTTCATTAGGACTGTTGCCATGGCCTTGTAAATTAAAATTTATTACATAGAAGAAAGTTGTGGCACAACATGTTTGATTAGCAAAATGCCAATACTTAAGGGATAAATTATTCCTAACTTTTCTGAACTATATTGTATTAGCAGATTGATTCATTATTAGCCTGAGTTTCTTTGTGAAAGTGTTTATTTGCATTTCCAAGCATGCTGGAAGTCACAGCAGGCTATTATAGTTCAGAAGCTCATGGCCTATATTATAGTAACATGGGTAGTTTTTCAGTGCAATGGTAATAAATCTAGGCGCTATCATACTACATCATATTATAACAGTCTTTTAGCTGAAGATGTATAAGTACCTTGTTGCTTAAATAATGCAACACATTTGAAGCTATCCATATCCCTTTGACTAGTACCTGCCCCAAACTACTTAAAATCTAATACTTCCAACTTGGAACCCAAACTAAATTAATGAATAGCAATTTTTGAGAATAATTATTATTGACACAGGTATTGTTGGCATTGCTTCAAAACACCCTGTGTGGATTTCAGTACCATCCATAGTAGGTAAATAGTTTAAATGAGATGTGGAAAAACTGCTTGTTTCACAGTAAATTGCTGGTTTCCTAGATGCCAATCTCATGTTTTAACGTTCATTTAAAAGATGGATTCACAAGCTGTGCAGTAAAAGCTATATATAAAATGAAGGCACCTTTTCCTGTTGTGCTTGGTTTCACCTAGGTATATGGTAGTTTATTGTGCATATTCCTGGAATCTGCTCTTAGTGCCTTACTGCCTATGCAAACAGCCAGTCACAATAAATCCATGCATCAGGCTGCTTAAAAGCTCTGGGTAATTCAGCCTCCTGCAGCAGTGAAGGACTAAATTGCACCAGATGGCCCAGGGAAGGACTTACAATCCAGCTGCACCTGTTGATTTCCAAATGTTATAGAAGGAGGAGGATCCTGGCCCTGATGACTTCTGGTAAATCATGATTCCACTTTCTAACACTGCTTCTAACCTCAGCTTCTTTCAGAATTTCCAGTATTCCAAAAGACTTCAATTTTGATAAAATATGGGAGATGGGTCAGAGGAGGAGGACAGGAGTTGACTTGGATTAAGATGACAGTGAGTTTTATGTGGCCTTTTATAATAAGTGGAGATTTGGGTTGGGTTTTACTTTACCTTACTCAGGGGTTGTCCTTCCCTGGCCCTGCACCTACTGCTGAATTTTAAGGGCTTTGAATCCTCACACACCGTATAAGACTGCGACAGTTAGGAGGTCTAGGAAAGGTTAACCTGGCTCTCTGCAGTGATGTCTCTTGCAGCAGTGTCCTGTCCTGCCCTGCCTCTGCTCCACATGACCAGAGGCACAAGTCCCCTGTCTCAATTCCAGTTCCTGAGTGGGTAAACTCTATCAGGTTTGACCCTGGGGAATGGCCTTTGATGGTTGGGGATTAAGTTGTGGCATGCCAGCTGAAATGGTTAACCACCACTGACCTAAGCCATCTAGCTCTCTGACCTTTCCTCTCCCCCTTCTCTGAGAGTTGCTTCATCCCTCTTCCAGCCATACAACATGCCACTGTTAAAATCACCCCTCCCAGCCTGCCAACCCATCTGCATCCTTCCCCATCCATTACATCTGTTCACCAAAATGCATTTAAATGTCTTGTCCTCACATTCCAAGCCCCACGTGACTGCCTGTCTCTGCTTAACTTCCATTGTCTAAATTTGCGTTGGTTTTGCTTTGTGTGCTACTAAAATACCAATCACTTTTTTTCTCTTTCACTTTTCTTCAAAGCTTCTTCATCCTGCTGCTCTCCCCTGTGGCTCCCCCTCTTTACAGGTCCTATAGATTTCCTCCTTATGTT
>NW_017729032.1:35985723-35992887 GCF_001723915.1 Gavialis gangeticus
CAGGGTTCCCCAAGAACATGGAGCTGACAGGTAACACTTATCCAATTTTCTTTCCCGCTAATCTCTTCCCAATTATGGGTGGGGTGAGTGAGAAAGCATGTCATATTTACTTGAATACAAAACAACGTTTTTTCCCCCCAAGTTGCATGGGGGAAAGAGCCCTTTGTCTAATAATCATACAAATAAATCTCACTAAATACATTATCTATCATTAAACTATTGCCAAAAGCAGCATGTGCTCATCAGTAGCAACCAACTATGAAACCTTACTAAGGGCACAGAGAAACCTTATTGAGGATGCAGGAAAAAGCCATCCCGATGTGCAGGAAAAATAACAAATGCAACCAGCTTGACTTAGCAGAGAAGTCTTCAATGAGCTTAAACACAGAAAGGAAGCTTACAAGAAATGGAAGCTTGGACAAACAACTTGGGAGGAGTATAAGAATGTTGCTTGGCAGGAATGAAGTCAGGAAGGTGAAAGTGCAATTGGAGTTGCAGCTAGCAAGGGACATGAAGGGTAACAAGAAGAGTTTCTGTAAGTATGTTAGTAACAAGAAGAAGGTCAGGTAAAGTATGGGTCCCTTACTGAATGGGGGGAGGCAACCTAGTGACAGATAATAAGGAAAAGACTGAAGTGCTCAATGCCTTTATTACCTCGGTCTTCACAGGCAAGGTCAGCTCCCATACTACTGAACAGGGAAGCACAACTTGGGGAGAAGGTGAGCAGCCCTCAGTGGTGAAAGAACAGGTTGGGGACTATCTAGAAAAGCTGGACATGTACAGATCCATGGGGCCAGATGCAATGCATCTGAGGGTGCTGAGGGAGTTGGCTGATGTGGTTGCAGAGCCACTGGCCATTATCTTCAAAAACTTGCAGTGATTGAGGAAGGCCCTGGACAACTGGAGAAGGGCAAATATAGTGCCCATTTTTAAGAAAGGGAAGAAGGAGGATCTAGAGAACTACAGACCAGTCAGCCTCACCTCAGTCCTCGGAAAAATATGGAACAGGTCCTCAAATAATCTATTTCTAAGCACTTGGAGGAGAGGAAAATGTTTAGGAACAGTCAACATAGATTTACCAAGGGCAAGTCATGCCTGGACAACCTGATTGCCTTCTATGCTTTACATAACTGGCTCTGTGGATGTGGGGAAAGCCATGGACATAATATACCTTGACTTTCGCAAGGCTTTTGATATAGTCTCCCACAGCATTCTTCCAAGTAAGCTGAGGAAGTATGAATTGGAAGAATAGGCTGTAATGTAGATAGAAAGCTGGCTGGCTGTCAGACTCCAGTGGGTAGTGATCAATGGCTCAAGGTCTAGATGAAAGTTGGTATCAAATGGAGTGCCCCAGGAGTTGGTCCGGGGCTAGTTTTGTTTAATATCTTCATCAACAACTTGGAAGATGGGATGGATTGTACTCTCAGCAAGTTCACGGATGACACCAACCTGGGGGCTGTAATAGATACACTGGAGGGTAGAGCCAGGATTCAGAGTGACCTAAACAAATTGGAGGATTGGACCAAAAGAAATCTCATGAGGGTCAGCAAGGACAAGTACAAAGTCCTGTAATTAGGACAGAAGAATCCCATGCACCACTGCATCCTGGGGACTGACTGACTAAGCAGCAGGTCTGCAGAAAAGGACCTGGGGGTGGACAGTAAGCCTGATATGAGTCAGAAGTGTGCCCTTGTTGCCAAGAAGGCTAATGACATACTGAGCTGTACTAGTAGGAATGTTGCCAGCAGATGGAGGGAAGTGATTATTTCCCTTTATTCTGCACTGGTGAGGCTACATCTGGAATACTATGGATGATTCCAGCCAGGTTTTAAATAAAACCAGTTTATTTCTAGGTTTATTTCTATAGTGGGGGGCCCAACACAGGATTGGGTGCCCCACTATAGAAGGGATGTGGACAAGTTAGCGAGTGTCCAGCGGAGGGCAACAAAAATGGTTTGGGGGCTGGGGCACATGGCTTCCGAGGAAAAGCAGAGGCCGAGGCTGAGGGAACTGAGTTTTAGTCTGCAAAAGAGAAGACTGAGAGGGGATTTGATAGCAGTCTTCAGCTACCTAAAGGGTGGTTCCAAAGAGGATGAAGCTATGAAGCTAGACTATTGTCAGAGGTGACAGATAATAGAACAAGGAGCAATGGTGTCAGGTTGCAGCAAGTGAGGTTTAGGTTGTATATTAGGAAAAACTTTCTCACTAGCAGGGTGGTGAAGCGCTGGAACAGGTTACCTAGACAGGTGGTGGAATCTCCATCCTTGGAGATTTTTAAGACCTGGCTAGACAAATCCATGGCTGAAATGACCTAGTTGAACTAGATGACCTCCTGAGGACCCTTCCAACCCTAATTCTGTACAATTCTGTTATTCTAAATTGATTAAATGCAGCCAGTGCTAACATGACTATAAAACACAAGTCCCACTTTGGGCAAACATGCTGATGAGAACTTTCTTTTTGGGTTGCATCTTACATGCAAGTCCCAGGCCTGGAAGGATTGGAGTTCAGATGCCCCCTAATCTTGCTTGCTCCAAGCCATGCTTATGCTGCTGTGCGTCACTGTTCTAGGAGCTGCTCGTGTGGTGGTTTGTCCAGCGGCTCTCACTGCTGCTCCCGCCACCGGTCTGGGAGGGTATTGGGTGGGGGTGTGTGGCTGTGCAGGGTGGGTGGGGCCAGGGCTACGCCAGACAGAAGGTGGAAGGCATTGGGAGCAGTGGCTATGATCCCCTGCCGCTTGCCCAGCCAGTGCAGGGCCAGTGTGAGACTGAGCCACTGTGCTGCCTCCGATCAAGCGACATGTAGCAGTGAGAGCCAGCCTGGGGTCCACGCACTTCCTGGATGAACAGCAGCTTTGCTCCAGCTAAGCGAGCAACAGCAGGACGGGGGGGCATGTTCCACCCAAACTCGTTGCAGCACCCCCATAGCTGGGTTGGCTCATGCTGCTGAACACCGCTTGGCCAGAGGCAGTGCAGTGGCATAGTCTTGCGCTGGCCCCACACCGGCTGGGGGAGCAGCAGGGCGGGGGTATAACCCCCACTCCCACCACCACCTGCCTTCCATCCAGTGTGGCCCTGGCCCTGCCTGCCCTGCTCAGATCTTGGGCCACGAGCCCCCAACCCATGCCCTCCCAGACTGGTGGCAGGAGCAGCAGCGAGAGCCTCTGGACAAGCTGCCACATGAGCAGGTCCCAGACTGTAGGCACGTAGTGGTGTGAGCCACCCCACCCCCTCCTTGGGCAGCATTTGCCCCAGCTGGGATCCCTCCCTTGCTGTGGGGGCACTGATGTACCCCTCCTCCCTGCCACACCCAGTCCCTTCCCTCCCCCCTACGCATACCACAACAGACTTACCAGCTGGAGGCAGCTGTGTCCAGAGTCAAGGACTGCGCCTGTTTAGTCTATGGCTGAATCTTCAAAAGAGCACTGAATCTTTTCCAAATTGATTTGGAGGCTTCCAATTCTATTTGGACCTTTTAATGAGTGTCATGATTCAATTCAGATTTGGAGATTCGGCTGCCAAATTGGGCCAAGGCTCCCGAAAATAAAGTGGCTACTGAAGTTTCTCACAGCCCTAAAAAGCAGTTCCCCATTGCCACAAAATGATGGGAACCTACCACAAGGATAGGTTAGTGCAGCTCATCTGAAGAAGACATATTGTAGTACCCACTAAGTGCAGTCCTCTTCACTGCTGACTCTTTTTCAAGTCATAGTGAGCCATGGCATTGCATACAGATCACCCCTAATCCCACTGTCAGTCCCTCTCAGCCTGGCACATATGATTAGCGTGGTCTCATAAAAAGCTGGACCAGGATGCCCTGTGTCTCAGCTACATATACATTTTTGGAGCATCCCATGACTTGTGAGGGTTAATTATTTCTTTGTGGAAGGTATCTGGAGTCCACATACATTCTGAACAGTGCTGAGGTGTGGGGTCACCATGGCTTGACATGCTGTTGACTGGTGGGGCCCAGCCCAATGAACTGCATAGTAAATCATGAGCCTTTGGCTTTGGACTAATATTGTGCATAGTTTGTACTACATATAAGTAGATGCCAAACTGCTGCTCAATAATGTGCTTAAGGAAGTGGAGTATCCATGCTAAAACTTGCAGCAATTTTTAAAAAAAAAAAAGGTAAATGCATTAATTCTGGATAAATTAAGTGCACAGGTACTATATGCAAATTGCTACTGCAAGGTTTAATTTCAAAGTTATCAAGGTTGTTTTCAAATTGCTTCTCACTTCCATGTGCTCAGGGAGAACAGAGTCTGACAGTAAGAGCGTGGGGGATGGGGGAGAAGGGGCTGTCAGGGGAAAAAGTTAGGAGGAAGAAGAGAGTAAAAGGTTACTTGACCCCTCAGATTTATTTTCCCTGCTGTAACAGTGGGAGATTGACAAAGTACATACACTTGAGCAGCAAGTACCATATTTACTTGAATAAAAGACTACCCCCCTATAATTAGATTCTATATATGGAAATTCTATAAACTTGTCATTATTTTCCAGGTAAAGAATCTAATTATTGGAGCTTTGCATTGAATTTGTCTATGTGTCCCATTAATGAAGTACTATAGTCTCTTAGTAACAATGAGGAATGGCTTGACTCAACATAACCTTCCCACAAAGCCTATGATGAAAATACCTGTTTTGATGTGTTTTGAATTGCATAAAGATTGCAAATATTACCATTCCTTTTTAAATGCTTTGGATAGTTAAGCATTTCACCTAATAAGATCTAAGCCTGCTGGTGGTTAAGGCTGCAGTTTCAGCCCTATCTTCTGTATTTATTATAAGCCAGCTGCTTTCATATCTTGTACAAATTCCACATTGTTTTAATTACTGAAATTGTTTTGAGCTAGCACTCTAGATGCAGCATCAGTCAATTATGAATGCAGCCTGGGTTTCAAAGTCCGTTCAAATACTGGAAATAATTGGCTGCTTTGCAAAGTAGCTAGAAATGTTTGTACTTAATTAGGCTTTAGTCTTGTTGTTTTTAAAGAACCCCCTCCTCCCCTATACACTGTAAGCAAAACCTAACTATGTGAAGCAGCGTTCAAAATATACGGAAGGATGTCTGGAAAGAAGAATCTTTGTTGTTTATGTAAGTAGATATATAGTCAGTTTATATTCAGTATTTATGTAGTCCCTGTACTGAGAAATAAGACCAGGTCATTGTTTCAAAGAAGGTGTAAAGTAATATCCATAGTGAACATCTAAAAGCAACCTAACCTCCTCAAGACTGACAGACCCTAAATCTCAAAAATCTCATGTTACTGTTTTAAAATGTAACAATCTTTATTACAAGCTCTGAAATTATTGTTAATTTACCTGGTGATGTGCTATGCTAGCAAAAGAAACTTAGGGTTGCCAGTTTGTTTGGATTGTGTAGATATGTGTTTACGCCCTGAGTTTTTCCCCCTCTACCTTCCTTCATTTTAATGAGTAGGCAAAGGTTGACACTTGCAATATCTATTCCCATCGTTTTTACAAGAACAGAACAGGTAGGCAGCACATATGGATTGTACACCTGCAATTCCAACACAAAGTAAGCAAGTCTAATTTTAGTTTTATCTTGATGGAGAGGCAGACATTTAGGAGCTTTATGCTTTTTTATATATATTTTTTGTTCTAAGGGGAAAAAAGGAGGACATTGTATTGTTGATCGCTCTCAAGAGGGGCCATTGTTCTGGTTGTGCCTAGCAGTGTGCCATTTTGAGCTGTCATTTTCATTCTGAGCTCTGCTTCTGAATAGTTTATAACGTACGAATTTTAAGGTCCTTGCGAAGGTAAGATGCTCATTTAAGGTTTGCATGCTTTGTTGTATCATGCCCTCATTTTAAGCAATTTCTCAGACTATCACTTGTTTCTAGTAGAACAAATAGTGGAATTAATGGGAAATTCTTACTTCTCTAAGTAACTTAGAAATATTTTTATTATGATCCATAGTTCAATGTACAGGCCACTCTGTATTTATGCTGAACAGTGGCATTAGTACCAGTTATTTGTGTACTAAAATCTTTGACTTGCACACTGTTCCACATTGTTAACATCTCAAACTATTCTTTTCTCTGAGGTGACCATGGTATAGTGTTTCTCATTTGTGTAGACAGAGCTGGGAGCACCCTGTCAAGGTCTCCTGATGCTCTCTGTTATAAGATACTTTTTCAAATTTCTGATAACTTTGCTACAGTGTAATTACTGGGGCTGAAATTTTCTGTCAGAACATATTTTTGAAAAGTTCAGCCAAAATGGTTCCTTGTTTTGAGAACTGGGCTAAGGGGAAAATGTATTATTAAAAATACTGATGAACTTTTTAACAGGCTCAGCTTCCTATGTTTGGTGCAGAGAACAGAAAATTGTTCTCTGGAGGGGATGGAGAAGATATATGACTGGAGCTGGAGGCCAGAGGGAGGCAGAGAGAAAATAGGGATGTGAAAGGTTCAATGTTTAAACGTTTGAACAATAAGTATATTTATACCGGTAATGCATTGCTGGTTAATGTTTAGCATGGGGCACAGTCTGGCAGGGAAGGGAAGTGGTGTGCGGTGCCTCAGGAACAGGAAGGAGGCAGGGCAGGCAGGAGGGAAGAAGGGGAAGGGAAGGGACAAGTGGGGATTAATACCCATAGCCTGTGAGCTTAAAGAGGAAAATAGCAGGCAGCCTAATGACTCAGCAGTCAACAGTTAAAAAATTAGCTGCTCGTTCATCGGTCCTGCTCCCTCCCTGTGCACCAGAGGCTGCAGTGGGCTGGGAAAGCTCCTAGAGCCTGTTGCTGCTTCGCACAGCTTTACATGGGCTGTGTTGTCTGGCAGAGCTTGCCACCACCTGCTACCACCAGTCAAAGGCCCCAGGGAAGTGGTTCCCAGCAGCAGCTGTGTCCAAGCTGCTGTGTTATTCATAGTTTCATAGTTTCTAGGGTCGGAAAGGACCTGAGCAGATCATCTAGTCCGACCTCCTGCCATGGCAGGAAGAGCACTGGGGTCAAATGACCCCAGTAAGGTGGTCATCCAACCTCCTCTTAAAAACCCCCAGGGTGAGAGCCTGCACCACCTCACTTGGAAGCTGGTTCCAGACCCTAGCCGCCCTGACCGTGAAGTAGCGCCTCCTGATGTCTAACTTAAACCTTCCCTCTGCCAGCTTGTGACCATTGTTCCTGGTCACTCCT
>NW_017729032.1:35993522-35998316 GCF_001723915.1 Gavialis gangeticus
GGGCCGGCTGACTTAAAAACATCCAGCCCCTCCAGAAGCTCCCTAACTAAATCCTCACTCACCCTAGGCCCAGGTGAGCCTCCCCCAGGGCCCAAAGGGGGCCCAGCAGGGAGGTGGCAGTTCTGGTCCTTACTGAGGAAGACAGAGGCTAAGAATGGTTATTGGTTAACCTTTTAACTGATCCAGTCAGAGGAGGTTAAACAGATAATTTTTTCAATGATATTTACATCCCCAAGTGAAATAGGGATTGGCAGCTAATAAAGGAGACTGGAATAGGTTTGAAAGGATTATAGGATTATGTAAAAAAATAAATAATGCATAAACTCAGGGGGGATATTAATGACAGGATGGACATCAGCTGTTTTAAAGGAGACCTGCAACGCACATTCACCTTCATCTTGAAATGGAGTTTGTATTGATTTCATAGAATCCAATAGTTTTCTGGAGATCCTTTTAGCATTGCAGATTTGCTCTTGTATTGTGTGGGAAGTTCTAGATGCTGACTCCAGTTTGGTCAGAGAGTATTAGAGAAGTATCATATCCAAGGCTTTATGCAAGTTGTCTTTTTGTCAGTAGGATTTGGGAATCCTTTGGCAGTTGATTGTGACTTTCAGAAGCACAAGAGCAATATTTGAGTTTTTTGCCTTGAGATTACACTTGCATTCAATTGGGATAGAAAAAAGTTAATGTTGTATATGGAAATACCTGGAATAGATTATGGTTGGTTGAAGCCAAGGATGGACAATGGAATAAAAATTGGTGGAACTGGACCAAGCTATTTTGTTTGTAGGTTTAGCTCCATATTTTCTATATGTATTTTCTTTATCGTTTCTACACTTTCTTTTTCCCTTCACTAAAAGGGTGATGGATTTGAGTTCTGATTGTTTTGGCTGGGGGAGCCCAGGCTGTTGGTTTTCAGTTTTTGTGAAACATAAGAGTCCTGAGCCTCATAAGTATAAACTCCTATCTAGGAAATGCTTGTGTGACTTATATTGAAGACAGCTGAAAAACTCTTTATTTGGAATTATCTATACCTCGTGGCAAAACCTAATAAATAGTTTACAAGGACATTTTCACAAATCTTTGTAAACCTGTATCCCTATTCCCAAATGTTGGAAAAGTTTGGGTTCTCTGGAGAGCAGCTCCAACACTGTGCCTTGGGCCCATTTCTAGGTCATACAGGATTTTGAATACCTGCTGAGGCCTTGGCCACTATGTAATGTGGCAAGTATTGTATAAAACAAATATTGAAGTCTTGATATACTTTAATCAATTAACTGCTAAATACACACAGAATATCCGCTGCTGCCACCACTTCGCTTTGAAAGCAGTTCTAATTTAGACATTCAGAGTTCATCTAGCTGTACTGTTCTCCCCTTCTGAATAGTAATTTTATGTTTGCCTCTTACGAGGACATAAATGTGCCTAGTTTAAAATGAATTGTTTGATTATATGATGGTATTGATTACGCAGTTGTTAAAAGGAGTAATTGATTTGTTTCCACAGTGGTCCTGGAGAGAGAAATGGAAGAAGAAAAAGAAGCAGCAAAGTAGCAGCAGAAGAAATGCCAGTGAAAAGAAAAAAGGCTAGACTTAACCATGAGGACTCTTTTGTACCATTAGATACCGGCCTTTCTTTGGCAGAGGATGAAGAGTTGGTACTACATCTGCTCAACAGTCGTAGCTAATTATTTCCAAGTGTTCCCCCCTCCCCCCAGTCATCTTCACTCTTATGTCAACTGTCTGCACAAAAATCTATATGGTATCAGGGCAGATGGGTACCAGCAGACACTGATAAATGAGTTCTGTGCACAAGAGACCTGCCTCAGATCAGCTAGTAGATTATATACAAGGTTTTCTTCTTTATGGAGTATATACAGAGTGCTTGGTTTTGGGATTATGAAGATTTCTAAGACTACTTTCCAATCTACATCCCTTGATGACATTTTGTAAAAGCACATTTATAATTGCAAAATCTTCAAGTTTTGAAGGAATTCATTACCTTGTAATCTTTATCTTGCTTAAATACAAATAGCTCAGTGTACTCCAGAATGAACCTTTCTTGACTTTGGCAGGTTTGTAATCTCAAAAATTAAAGAAAGCAGACTACAGTTATTAAAGAAGATTATTTTTGAAAGCTCAGATAGTGACCAATAAATCAAAATACAAAATGCAAATGTTTTTTCTTTGTATAATAGCACATTTATTTAAAATCTTTTAATAAAGCTCTGGAAGTTTGGAATAAACTAATTTGTATCTTTTCAGCTTCCTTGTGAAATCAGTTCAGTCTCTGTAGCCAGTTATCATTTCCCTTACAGTTCTCTGTTGAAGCATTCCAGAAAGAAATCTAATTCTGCCAAACCACTTTAACAGTTAAAACTATGCATCTTGTGGCTTGATTTCTATTCCCAGATAAGATAGCACATACTATTTCTTTGTAAAATACAGGAGCAATATGGTAATAGTTCTCTGAATATCTGAGACCAGAAATAAGCCTGCAAGGTCATGACTAGACTTAATGAGAAGCAGGGTATTTAGCTTTGCATTCTGGCATATTGTTAAGTTACACTCTGCTAAACATTTTGTAATGATCTGTCTCACTTTCCTAAAAAATGTAGAAGATTTCTGGGAGTGATGGAGGGCTGATAGTTCTAGTCTCTGGCAGATTTTTATGCATGTTTTCAGCATATGCTCTGCATCCTTACTAGCTGCAATTGGGTTCTTCCAGTTTTGGGTTTCTCTTAGTAGCGGTGTGGCTTGTGTGTGCAAACACAGCTAAGCGGTAACCGCAGGACTCGGATTTTATTGTGATCTCAGATGGCATGGTCAGTTGGGTGTATCAACAGAAAAGTCATAAGGCCATCAGCCCTCAGTGTTGTTCATTTATTTGGAACACAGATGTGATGACTTGGAGATTCTCAGCATGCACCATTTATGGATTCTTCTTGAGGCTGTGATTTTGTTGCATCATTGAATGTCTCTGTTTTTGGAGTTCTTCACATGCTGTGAGGGTTGTCGTGCATCATTCAGAGCCAGGCCAGTGGAGAGTTTTTAAACCTTCATAGCTGCCATTCACCTGGGAGTACCATAGGGTGATGTGCTGGTTGAAGCCTATGGGACCTAATCCACCCAAGTAGTATGGGAGGGAGTTTGAAGCAAGATGACTTCCCCAGAAGCAGAATGAAGGGATCAGGTGTTAATGGTGAGTGTCAAAACCCAGAGTTTGAGAGACTTCAGGGATGTGGTGGAGGGTGGGGGGGTGGCAATCACAGTGATGGATTTGGCTTAACTTCAGGATTGCTGAGGAAGGTGGAAATTGAGAGACAGATGTTTGTCTTCCTTGGATTCAAAGCAGATACCATATGCAAGATGAGGGCATCATGGGCTTCTCAGAGGACTCTGACCTAAACCCAGAGTATGCTCAAATGTTGAGAAAACTGGGGCAAAGAAATGTGTGTTGATATTTATTACAATAAAGAGTCAATATTAATACAGTTAACCAAGTATTACATTATTGAAATAAGTTTTTTGTGTCCTGCAGATGTTGTTCAGTAGCAAGATTTGCAGTTTTCTTGTGTGCCTGCCTCCTTCACCCCACTACCACTACCACTATACACTTGCTGTTCACTGATGACTAACAGTGAAATGAAGATTGTTGTTGGCTTTAAAACCAGTAAAAAATGCTACAAAGTGAGCACAGTATTGAAAAGAGCCCTGGGAAAACTGAAGACTTCAGTTACAAACTCAGTTCAGCTGATGGTGGGCAAACATTGAAAAGCCTTGAAATTGTCTGGAAACTGAATAGGAGGGAAAGTCGTTTATCCAGAAATGATGTAATTGCAAACCAATACCTGGACCTTTACTAGTGGCAAAACAGAGAAAAACAAATAATGCAATGAGGGAGATGAACTTTGAAGCAACTACAGGATGGCTAAAAAATTTCAAGTCACACCATGGCATCCACAGGTGCATCCCCATTAGCGGGAATGTGCATTTCCCCGGGGATGGATAGCAGCAGCACATATTTGGTTGCCTGGGGACAAATATGTGCCACTGCTTACTGCTAATTGTTCTAGGACAGGGCAGATTGCCCTGGGTGGGGTAGGGGAGGATGAGGCCAGCACTTGGGCTGGACCCAGCAGCCTTACCTGGGGCTCTGGGGGCCTTCCGGGGCTGCAGCAGTGGTGATCCAGGTGCACGGAGCCTGGCTCCAGCTGGAGAGTTGGCTTTTGCCAGCCAGGTTCTGGTTTTGGGCAGCACACGCTGGAACTATGTGCACTGTGCCACTTTTTTTGGCAGTGGGATTTTATTTTACACCAGGATCTCCCTGTGTCAAAAAAAACAAATGCATGCATGTGTGGCACGTGTGGTTTGCAGCACCACAGACAGGTTTGCGGTGCTGCAAACCACACGTGAGGATTTGTGTGGATACACCCTGAGCACCTAAATAGATAGTGAAAACTTTTTGGCTGACTGACCTGCCACCAGTATGTTTAAAACTTTAACTGATATTTTGGAAGCCAAAACTTAACACTTGATAATGGTGCTGTAATGCTGATGAAACTGTGCTTAAGTGGAAACCTATCTCACAGTATTAACTGCATCTCAACATGAAGGCCAGAGACAAACGATGAACACCCCATTGTGCTCGCACGTTCAATGGGTTTCATAGACATTAGAGCTGGAAGGGACCTTGTGAGATCATCGGGTCCAGCCCCCTGCCCAAGGGACAGGAAGTCAGCTGGGGTCAGATCACCCCAGCAAGATAAGCATCCAAGCATTTCTTAAAGGTATC
>NW_017729032.1:35998357-36031017 GCF_001723915.1 Gavialis gangeticus
GGGTCGGATCACCCCAGCAAGATAAGCATCCAAGCATTTCTTAAAGGTATCCAGAGTACCTTCTGGGGCAAGCACCTACTCTGGATACCTTTAAGAAACACTTGGAAGCTTATCTTGCTGGGGTGATCTGATCTCAGCTGTTGTAGATATACAAATAGCACTGGAGCAAATCACTTGCCATTGCTTTTTATCAGCAAAGAAGGGATTCCTCATTCCTTCAGTAATGTGCATAAGAAAGTTCTTGCTAACTGTTACATGCATCAGACACATGCCAGGATGGATACTGCACTTTTCTTGAACTGTTTCTCATAGTGGGGGGTTTTCCCTTAGAAGTCTAAGACCTCAGCATCATTTATCCACCTCACAACCTTTCTTGACAATGTCTTAGTCATCCTTCACCTGACTTACTCAGGGCTGAAGATGGGACAATCTACTTCAAATTTTTGCCACCAAATATAACCTCTTTTTCAGGGAGTGGATCAGGATGTCATTAACACATTCACAGTAGTACTAAATAAGGAGCTCCTATACAATTGTTTTCCTACTAACGATGCAGAACAAGAAGAATTAATTTTGCAAATGACTACATGTAAGAGACATGACCACTGATGCACAGAGCATAGTTTTGTTCACAACACTACAATGTTTGTGGAGGAGCTATGGATGCTGTCACTGATGAATGAGTTCATGAGGAAGAGTCTGATGCATCCCCAGATATTGTGGGTAAAATTCGCCACATGAGCCGCTTCAGTGATGTCAAAAATAGTTATGTAATGATACAGACCTGGCATATCAAGTCATGAATATTGATCAGCTCATTGCATTAGCAAAAGCATCATCAATAGTAGGAAACATTTTGGAAGATGATTCAGATTATGACAATAATACACAGTGGCCCATTCCATTCAGTTTAATTCTTTGAACTTGATGTAGGTGGTTTGAATGTCAGCCATAGGCACAACACCTTACTCTCAGGAGACTGACTTGGGCTGGAACAGAAACAATATCATAAAGATTAACCATATTTTTATTAAAAGCTCATTTACTGTCTGTATAGTAGACTTCTATTTTTCCTAATGTATGTGGCAAGAGAAAGAGAAAAAAATTCATGCATAATTATCTTTTTGCAGTGCTTTTATTTTTGTGCATTTTTGATTTACTAAACAAATTGCTTTTCCAAACATCTTGGTTTTGCATTGCTGAGATACTAGAGCAGGGGTGGGCAATTATTTTGGGCAGAGGGCCACTTACTGATTTCAGGCAAGCCATCAAGGGCCACATGACAGGCAGCCAGGGGCACAGAAATATTAATTTTCTGAATTTTTTAGGGGCCCCACAGACTGGATAGAATGGCCTGGCGGGCTGCATCCAGCCCCCGAGCTGCATTTTGCCCACCCCTGTACTAGAGACTGCTGTACTTTTGTCTAGATCTGTACATTTCTTGTATTTGCTATTAGTAGAATGACTGGCTTTTGGATCTCTTACAGAATCTGGGTGTCTGTTTACTTTTCATCTCTTCAAGCATACACTCCAATTAAAGCAAACCTACAGAGTCCACTGATTTAGAGCTAAGGACATTGTTGTAGCGGGAGCCAAAAGTCACTGTGCCAAGAGGTCTCTTTTCCTTGAGGAGGAAACAATGCCAGGGGGTGTCAAAGAGCCAGAGCAGCAGCTTGCTTATTTCAGCAGAAATTTAAGGTCACATGACCCTGTATGTTAGGACCCAAACAACCTCCTGATGATTGTCTACCTGGGGGAGCTCTAATGTTGCATGACTTGCTAAGGTTTGGGACTTTGAAGTGTTTTTAAATTTGCATCCTATAAAGTTATTTAAAAATGGGGCTTGTTAATGAAGTTTGATAAACTCTTTGAATCAGTTCAGCACCATATGGACTTAAGTCAGTAATTATAGCAAAAAAATTGCCCCATTCTAATTTGTTCAGATATCTACTGCTTTGATGAATTTACCTTGAGGAGAAATCTGCCTTATGCTGCATAAAGAGCAGAAGTCCTCTACCCCTTGTACTTTCTGGCAGAGCCCACCTCATGCCAGTACCAGCACTTCTCACAAACATTACTCAATTTATTGTGTGTGTGGCATTGGGAAGCATTATATTTGTGATAGAGCAATCAAGTGGTTAGCCAAAGGCAGACAAGTTTCTTTGGGTAGATATTTTATTAGACCAAATAGCTGGAAAAATAGTTCTTTGCAAGCTTTCAGGCACAAACACCCTTTTTCAAGGGTGAGTATCTGCTGTTGTTTTGTGTTCACCTGGATGGAATAGAAGCCAACATGCAAAATGCAGGTCTGTAAAAATGCAAATGTGTGATGCATTTTTCCATCAGAAACAAAACAACTGTGTACCAGAGTGAGCACCAAAAATCTATCAAAGACAAAAAATACCCAATTACCTGTGGGTGCACACTTCTCACAAGACAACCACTCTCTCCAATCTCTGTTCTAATCCTCAAGGGGAATTTACGAAACACCGTTCGTAGGTGAGCCTATAAACTTCACGTCATAAATCTATTGGCTACAAAAAGTCATGGATATGTTATCCATTATCCAATATATAATGCATTTATGGCACATTATAACCTGCCTGCCATCCAATAACCCCAGGTAGCCTCTCTACATTGTACCAGCTAGATTCTATCACCAGGTCAACAGTCCCCCTTTTCCTTCCCCACCTACCTGTCTTACAGCTATTGTCTCCCATGGCCTCTGATCCTCTTTGCTGTCACCCATTTGCATTTTCACAGACTTGCATTTTGCATATTGGCTTCTATTCCATCCAGGAGAACACAAAACAGTAGCAGACTCTCCCTACGCTTGAAGAATGTGTTTGTGCCCAAAAGCTTGCAAAGAACAATGTTTCCAACTATTTAGCTGGTCTAAATAAAAGATATCACATTTACCCGAAGAGCCTTGCCTGCCTAGGTCCTTAGACCAACGTGGCTACAACCAACACCACTGAAACATAACCAAAGGTAGTGATTCTTAACCAGGGCGCTGGGACACCCCGGGCGGTGTGAATTACTTTCAAGGGTGTCAGAGGGTGCTGTGCACTATAAGTACTGTTAGATGTGCAAACATCTACACAATTCACAAAAGAAACACAGAGATCAGTAGGAGCACATGGTGTCAAAAATATCCTGACTTGTTCTGAGTTTTTTGCAATCAGAGATATTCTCTATTATTTTTCCATACTCAAAAAAAAAAAAAATTAAGCCAGGAGCTGGCATTTTCCATGGAGTATCTTGAGTCTAAATAGTTTGGAACCATGGGCCTAAGATCATAACACAGGTTTTTGACAAACAAGTATTGAACCCGTCTCTTCTCATCCCCTAATCAGCACTTCTAGACAAGACTACCTTTCTCTTGGCCTTTCTTCCCTCATCCAAGTCTTTTTAATATGGAGTTGCAGTAGCAATTAGTGCTCCTTCCAGAGTTCTGTGGACTCTAGGAACTAGGCTAGAAACAGATGTGGCCTGTGAAGCACAATCACTTGTGCTGTGATATGTCACAGCACAGCTGATCACAGTCCAGACATGTCTGTGGACATCACTGGATGTCATGCCTCCTGTGGGGGAATCCTCTGCAGAGGATTTCCCTGGTGCATGTCTGCAAGTGTGGTGGAGTGGAACTCGCAGAGGGGGGTCCCCCTGCATTTGTAGCCTGTGCCAGCAGTAGTGTGGGGCAGGGGCTGTGGACACAGAGGGAAGACCTGCTATGGGAGTTTTCCCCCTCCAGGCTTGAAGACACCTGCTGAAGCAATCCCCTGTGAAGGGATTCCCCTCAAGCAGGAGTGTGTCTGTAAATGGGGAATCCCCACATGCAGGCATATGCCCTATGCCAGCGTGAAGCCCTGAATTTTCCCACTTACTGCAATGCACCCTGGAGACCCTGGGCATGCATCTGGGTAAGCATGGAAAGAGGCAGGTGCTTCCAAGGCGTGAGGGACTTAATCATACCGTGGAATTTCTGGGCTTTGCAGAACTGGGCTCCTCAAGGCAATAGAGCCTTTGCCCAGGGCAGCTGTAGAGTGTGGGCAGCTTCAGGCTGCCTGTGCTTTTCCACTATAAACAAACATGTCTGCCTCAATAAAGTGACTCAGTTTATCACTACCTTCTCTTGTAGTCATGAATTTGAGCATTGGTGGTGCAACAGAACATAGGGGCATCTGTGTGCTTTCACTTTGTGCTGCCATAACATTTTTATGGCAGCATAAAGGTGATGTCTGTTTCCACCTTAGGAAGCATAGTCAGCCTTTGAAGGCTATCTTATGCATTTGTGATTTATACTATACTTTAAGTCAAAGGCTGAGCCATTGCTTCTTTCTGGAGCAATATCAATGAGCTTTAATGAGTGTGTTCCCTAGACCATTAGCCAGGATGGATTGACCTAACACAACTAGCAGGAAACCTGCATTTAAATAATGTATTTTAATCTTGTTTCACTGTTTTACTTTAGTTACTTAAGAAAAGTTGACCTCATTGGTTGGATTCATTTCTACAATAGGATTTCCAATACGTAGAGCCTGTCACCTAAATCTTTAGTAGTCGGTGCTAAGCAATAAGATAGATTTGTATACACATTTATTTAAGCAACCATATAGTTTTATTTTATATTTTTGTTATGTAGAAAATGAAGAATGTTTACTCAATTTGTGCCAAGCTCCCTTTAATTGAACTTGGAATTCAGTTAAAATGCCCCAAATGATAGAATCATAGATAATTAGGGTTAGAAGGGACCTCACGAGGTCAGCTAGTCCAACCCCCTTGCTCAAAGCAGGACCATCCCCAGCTATATCATCCCAGCCACAACTTTGTCTAGCCAGGTCTTAAAAAACCCCAAAAATGGAGATTCCACCACCTCTCCAGGTAGCTTGTTCCAGTGCTTAACTACCCCTCTCACAAGAGAGTTTTTCCTAAACTCTAACCTAAACTTCCTCTGTAACTTGAGACCCTTGTTCATTGTTCTGTCATCTGCCACCACCGAGAACAGTTTAGCTCCATCCTCTTTGGAATTACCATGCAGGCAGTTGAAGGCTGCTATTACATCCCCCATCAGTCTTCTCTTCTCCAGACTAAGTAAGTCCAGTTCCCTCAACCTTTCCTCAGAAGTCATGTGCCCCAGCCCCCTAACCATTTTTGTTGCCCTTCTCTGGACTCTCTCCAATTTGTCTTCATCCTTTCTGTAGTGGGAGGACCAAACTAGATGCAGAACTCCAGATGTGGCCTCACTGGTGCTGAATGGGGAGGGATAATCACTTCCCTTGAACTGCTGGCAAAACTCCTACCAATGCAGCTCAGTATGCCATTAGCCTTGGCAACAAGGGCACACTGCTGGCTCATATTCAGCTTATTGTCCATTCTAACACCCAGGTCCTTTTCTGCAGAGCTGCTCCGTAGTCAGTTAGTCCCCAGCCTGTACCAATGCATGGGATTGTTCTGTCCTAAGAGCAGGACTTTGCACTTCTTCTTATTGAGCCTCATGGAAATTTCTTTTGATCCAATCCTTCAATTTGTAGAGGTTTCTCTGAATTCTAGCCCTACCCTCCAGTGTATCTACTACTTCCCTCTTCTTGGTGTCATCTGCAAACTTGCAAATGGTGCATTCCATCCCATCTTCCAATTCACTGATGAAGACATTGAAAAAAACCAGCTTCAGGACTGACCCCTGGGCCACTGTACTTGATACTGGCTGCCAACTAGACAGTGAGCCATTGATTACTACCCACTGAGCCCAACGGTCCAGCCAGTTTTCTATCTACCTGACATTCATCCACTTCCTTAGCCTGCTTTCTTGAATGTTGTGGGAGACCATATCAAAAAATTTGCTCAAGTTGAGGTATATCACTGCTCTTCCCATATTCACAGAGCCAGTCATCTCATCATAGAAGGCAATCAGGTTGGTCAGGCATGACTTGCCCTTGGTGAATCCAGGTGCACTGTTCCTAATCAGCTTCTTCTCCTCTAAGTGCTTTGAAATTAATTCCTTGAGGACCTGCTTCATGCTTTTTCAAGGGACTGAGGTGAGGCTGATTGGTCTGTACTTTCCTGGATCTTTCTCCTTCCCTTTCTTAAAGATAAACCCTAGATTTGCCCCTTTCCAATAATCTGGGACCTTTCCTGAATGCCATAAGTTTTCAAAGATGATGTCCAGTGGCTCTGCAATCACACTGGTGAACTCCCTCAGCACCCTCAAGTGCATCGTGTCTGGGCCCATGGACTTGTACACATCCCGCTTTTCTTAATAGTCCCTAACCTGCTCTTTTCCCACTGTTGACTACTCACCTCCTCCCCAAACTGTTCTGCCAGGTGCTGTAGTCTGGGAGCTGACCTTGACAGTGAAGACTTAAGGTGAAAAGGCATCGAGTACTTGAGCATTTTTTGTATCCTTTGTCACTAGGTTGCCTCTCCCATTTAGTAAAGGATCTGTACTTTCCCTGATCCTCCTCTTTTGTAGAAACCATTCTTGTTGTTACCCCTCATGTCCCTTGCTAGCTGCAAGTCCATTTGCACTTTGGCCTTCCTCATTTCATTCCTGCCTGCCTGAGCAGTACTCTGATACTACTCCCTAGTTGTTTGTTCAAGTTTCCACTTCTTGTAAGCTTACTTTCTGTGTTTAGCTCATTCAAGAGTTCCCTGCTAAACCAAGCTGGTCTTCTGCCATACTTGCTAGTCTTCCTGCACATTGAGGCAGTTTGTTCCTGCATCTTCAGTAAGGTTTCTCTAAAACACAACCAGCTGTCCTGGACTCCTTTCCCCCTCAGCCTGGCCTCCCAGGGAATCCTGCCCATGAGTTCTTTGAGTTCAAGTCTGTTTTTCTGAAGTCCAGGGTCCTTACTCTGCTGCTCTGTATCCTTTCTTTCCGCTGGATTCTGAATTCAATCATTTTGTGGTTATGGTGCTCAAGCTGCCATCCAGTTTTACATTCCCTACCAATAATTCCTTGTTTGTGAGCAGCAGGTCAAGAAGAGCATGGCCCCTAGTTGGCCACTCCAGCACTTGCACCAGGAAGTTTTCCCCAACGCTCCAAAAACTTCCTGGATTGCCTGTGCACTTCTGTATTGCCCTCCCAGCAGATTTCAGGGTGATTGAAGTCACATGACAACCAGGGCATGTGATTGGGATACTTCTGCTAGCTGTTTTAAGAAAGCCTCATCCTCCTGGTCCGGTGGTCGATAGCACACACCTACCACAACATCACTCTTGTTACTCTCCCCTCTGGCCCTAACCCAGAGACTTTCAACAGCCTATCTCCAGTTTCCTATCGGAGCTCTGAGCAATCACGCAGCTCTTTTACATACAGCGCAGCTCTTCTTCCCTGCCTGTCCGTCCTGAACAGTCCATGACAGTGCTTCAGTCATGGGAGTTTTCGCACCAACTCTGGTATTCCAATTGTTTTTCATTGATAAAATAAACTTTAATGTGCTGGCTACAAACAAAAAGAGATTTATCAAAACACACTTTTGTATTAAATTTTACAGATTGCTTCTGGTAAGCAGAGGCCAGATTTTCAAATGTATGTAGGTGCCTAAAGATGTGGAGACATGCCTAGCTCAAATTTCAGAATTGCTTAAGCATCTTAGATCTTGAACTGCCGTTCAGAACAATAGTACTCGGGCAGTCTAAGCTGCTTAGGCAGTTTTTAAATTCAAACTTGGTGCATTGGCATCTTTGGGAACCTAAAGAACTTTAAAGATTTGACCTAAGGTCCTTCAAGTTTTTATAATTAGCAGATCTCATGATTTCCCACCTGGCTTTTATTCATAGACTGAAAGATGAAAATAAATTTCCTGGCTTTCTAAACTGCCACTGAGTTTCTCAACTTTGAATAAATCCAAATGCAAAAATATTCTCTCTCCAGTGGCTAAACAAAATTGAAACCAGCTGTAATTAAGGAACAAGCTTCTCTTCACAGTATAAACTACAAAGGTGCTTATATTTCAGAAAATGTAAGTACTGACATTTGCTCTATTATAAAGACTGACATGTGGAAAGTATCAGAGGCAGCACAAGACTTTGCTGACACATTGATAAGGACTTAAAGGTTTGATGTTTTCCCCATGATGCTCTTGATAATTATATGGAGTCCCTTTCAACTGCTGAAATATGAGAAGGACTCGTTGAGTATATTATTTTTTCCATTTATTTAAATTATTTTAATAGATTATTGTAAGCTTTAAGGCCATAGTTTGGCATAATTTAAATTTGGTGGTAAATAGATTTAAAATTAAAGAGTGATATGTATTAAACTTAAAAAGGACTAAAATGTAAATCAGTTTTTAAAATCAATTTTTATCCCTCCTCCTAGGCTGTTGACTACTCTATCCTCCTGCAAGGCTCAGGCTCCAGAGGATGGGAAATTTCTGTGCCTGGAACAAAAGTAAAGAAACCCAGAATTGTTGCATAGCACATTCAGATCAGAATATGTAAACCAGTGGAAGATCTTAATATGGGAGAGTAAAGCATATAGGTTCAAATGATCCTAAAATCATATGTTGAAATGCTATTTAAGACACCAAATGTACCTTGTGTAATGGAAGTCTGTGTGTGGGGCTCCTGCCAGACATGCAGCTAAAGACTCAATAGGATCTGATATGCGATCCACAGAATAGTGAGTGCTTCCTGCAATGCCGCATGCATGTGGCAGGAGGTGTGATTGTGGGACCGTGAATCAGATCCCATCATGCATTATTGCTGGTGCAGGTGGAGCCTGGGATCATAGTCCCAGGCTTCCCCTGCAGCTGCAAGTAGCAAGCTCCCAGGGCTGTGAGGTCCTGGCCACAGGGTTATATCATGCACTCCCATGGCTGGAAGTCCTCTCAGGTGACCCAGGCTCCCACACATGGGGATGCCTGGAGCACCACCACAGCTGGAGGCTTCCTTCAGCTGTGATCTCCCAGCCACGGGGATCCTTCAGGCGCCTCTGCGACTGAGCTCATGCCAGCTGCAGTCTCCCAGTCATAGAGATGCCTGAAGCACTTCTGGAGCTGGGATCCCTGTCAGCTGATGAGGCACCCAGCCATGGAAGAGTGTGCTCCCCCAGCTGGGTGCCTGTGTCAGCTGTGAGCTCTTAGGCTATGGGATGCACATGGGCCCCTAGCTGGAAGCCCTGATCAGCTGATGGGGCTCCCAGCACCAGGGGTCCCTGGCCACGTATTCAGTTAATGGCTCAATAGAAATGAGCTACAAAGTTATTACCAGGGATCTTGGTTTTCCTTTTCCCATGGGAAAAAGTGGATTTTCCCCTTTGAAGGAAAGAAACCTGGATTTTCCTCTTTGAAGTGGGAAACTGCAGATTTCCCCATGCACACTGGCAGAGTTCCAGCCTGCAAGAAGCTGCTTGGGGCTGGGGGCAGCAGGGGAGGGCAATGAGAGGCAGGGGGCAACATATGCATGGGCACGTGCACGCACACGTGTCTGGCAGTATAGCCAGGCAGGGTGGTGGGAGCAGCCCCAGTAGCTGGATACAGGTAAGTCTATAGGACCATGGGGAGGGGATGGTTGGAGGGCCAGGGCTTGGGGACTGCCCAGGGGGCTGTGTGAGGAGTGTGCAGGGGCATATGTCTATTTGTATGTGGTGAGGGGATGTGTGTGGGGCGTGTGTGTGTGGGAGTCCATGTGTGCGTGCCTGTGACAGTGCCAGTGCCTGCTAGACCTGGGGGGGAGGTGTCTGAGCACCAGGGCTGCGGCAGGGCAGGGGTGGTCTGAGGCAGCATTTGGTGCTGCCAGCGAGCCCAGATCCACGCTGTTGCAAGTGGGACCCATCCAGAGGTGCTTGTCTCTCCAGCGAGGCAAGGAAGTGTCTGGGGGAGGGCAGGCAGCTGCATGGCTGGGCCAGCCACACCTGGGGCTGGTGCAAGTGGTCTCAAGGGCAGGGTGAGGCACATAGGAGATGCTGGTTAGGGGAAGGAGAAGCCATGGCCATACCACCTGGTGCAGCACAGGAGGCCCAGCCTGGGGTGGGAGATGCCACAGGTGTCCCCCTCCTCCTCCTCAAGCTCGTGCCAAAGCCAGATTCACTGCACCACCACCAACGTGAGCCACAGCCACAGAGCGCCATGGGCAGGGTGGAAATTTGTTGTAGCCCCTTGCCCTCCTCCTGCTGCCTGCAGAATGGCCTGGGCCAGAGCAGCCCTCGGTTTTGTGCTGCTGCTGTGGAGCGCAGCACTGGTCCCTTCTGTGCTCCAGAGCCTCAGCTCCAGCCCCAGCCCCAACCCCAACCCCAGCTGCAGCCGGTGGCACAGGTCAACATGTAGTGCCCCAGCCACTGCATGTGCTTCTGTGCCATGGTGCGTTGCATGGACCTTATGCTGGAGGCCATCCCTGCCATGTCACTGCAGACCACCATCCTGTGAGACTGCATGGGGCCGGCTGGGGCAGGAACGTCTGGCACAGACCCTTTGTCTACTGTTGGGGGAGGGGCCTTCCAAGGGCCCTGGGGCTTGGTGGGTGCCAGGAGATGGTTGAGGCAAGGCCCTTCAGTTAGCCCTCATCTCTCAGGCCTGCTGCACCCACCCTGCCTTTATTCTGCTCTCCTGCAGCCACCTCCTCCTCTCCAGTATTGGCACTTATGCCATAAGTGGCCTATGCTACTGCCACAGTGGGGGCAGATCTTCATGCTGCCACCACCCCTGCTGCTGCTGATAGGGCAGAGGTCACCTCACCTTGGTGGTGATGGCAGTGCAACTTGTGTGGGGCTCCTGGCATTGGCAGCAGCACTGAGTCTTCCTTTCCCACTCTGCCCTCCGTCTCTGGGTCTTGGCCACTGGGTGGCAGAGGCAGCTCCTGCCCGGTGCCAGTCCAGCCAGGTTGCAGTCCCGTGCCCTGCTGTTAGTGCAGCAGTCTGAGAGGGTATGTGCCTCCTTCCTGTGCCTCCCTCCTATACCCCCCTGACATGTTGCCAGTGGCATCTCCTATACCTACACGCCCATTCCCTGCCCCACACACTGGGGGTTGGGGGTGAGGGGCAGCTGGGTGTCCTTTCCAGCAGGGCTGGGGGAGCAGGGGGCTGTGGGTCAGGAGTGACAGGCACCAACCAGCACAGCTAGGGCAATGGGCGCCTGTGGGCTGGGAGTGAGGGACACTGGCAGGGATGGGGGCCTGTGGGTCGGGAGTCAGGGGAACCAACTTGGCTGGGGTGGGTGGAGGGCTCTGGGTCAGGAGTGAGGGGCATTAGCAGAGTCAGGGGGGCAGGCACAGGGGGTCAGGAGTGAGGGGCACCAGCATGGGTGGGGGGATGTGGGCTGAGAATGAAAGGCATACTGCCAGGGATGGGTGGCTGTGGGTCAGGAGTGAAATCTTTTGGATAAGTGCCATCTTATAGACTTTGCGCAGCATCTTAAGATTTGCTTTGTCTATAAAATATGGATAAGTTTGATTAAACTGAATTCGTTTTGTTGAACAACATTTGAAATCCTTTTAAGTTGGGAAGTAGCCTTGGCTAGATTTCAATTTGTAACTCAGCAAAAGGAAGCCAACTAAGCAGTATTCTCCTAATCAAACTTTCAGTTCTGAAGTAAGTTCTGTATTATTTTACATGGCCTTGGAACATTATAAAAAGAATGTTGGCATTCTGTCCGCCATCTGGGAAGTGTGCGCCTCTTATCTTGATTTTAAATTGATTCAAAAGCGTTTGTAGAAGTAAATTCATATAAAGCCAGAACTGGGAACCAGGTTGAAGCTTTATGTCTCTATTAAAGCATCTGCAAAAAGATGGATTTGTTACCATATGTAATTTATATGTGTACTTTATTAACAGTGCTGGCAGGCATATGGATTTTCACAATATATAATCCATAATCACCTGATCTTTCCAAACAACTTTATATGCTTATTCCAAAATGCTACTTTAAAAATAAAACTGCAATGACAATAAACCTTACAATTTGTATTGTGCGTGTGATTGGCATGTGGATGGAAAACATTCTCATTTTAAAGTGTTCTGCTGTCAATGAGACTAATTCCAAAGCTTTACAATACAAGTTTACAAGTTAGCAGAAATGTTCTCTTACTCATCTTGATGGAAGAGGGTGATATTTCTTTGATGTTGTCTTGAATAAATTTGATATTTAATTATGAGATGTTCCCTGATCTCAATGCAAAAATGTGGTGCTGTTGCTCTCTCTTCTTTAAAAAAAAAACAAAACAAAAACAAACAACTTCAAGATTACAGTTCTTACAAGAGGCTTATTAATGTCTGAATAATTTTTCCTAGGAATAAGCTGAGGCTATTTCATCAAACATCCTCCCTTGCATGAATGATTTGTTAATATTACTTCACTGTGATGGGCTGTCCTGCCAGCACTGCTGTTGTATTATGCCTGAGGATGAATCCTACAGCCAGAGGCAGCCTTAGGGGGTGGGCAATGTGCACATCCACCCAGGGCATTATGGTCAGGTTGGCACCAAACACTTGTGCACACATACAAACAAGTGAGCAGCCACATTCCCTTGCTTGCCCCATCCTGCACTGGCTGACTCCTACCCCAAGCAAGAGGAGCAGTGCCTGGCCCAGCCCACCCCCTGCCTCCTCCAGTTCATGGGGAGCTGGGCCAGGCATGTATGGGTGGGGTGGCACCTGATCCAATCTACCTACATTTGCTCCCACACAGCAGCAGTGGTGCCTGCTGCCTGGCACAGCATGCTGCCCTACCACCCACCTGCCTGACACACCATGCCACTCTGCCTCCCTTAAAGTAATTAAATTTGTGCTGAGAGAAGGAAAATCTCTGTGGAATAACCGAGCCATTAGGAATGGGCAGCATAAATAACAAAAAATAAATAAGAAATAGACAATTGCTTTTTTGGCTAGAATTGCAATTAGTGGATGAAAAGAAGGCACTCAGTGCAATGCTGAGAATGTGATAAATTATTTGGTGGTATCCCACAGAATACTGTACACTCAAAAGACCATGAGTAAGCTCGGAAAGGCATGTTGTTGCATGAAGTGAAAACTGGATGACTAGGGTTGTAGGCTGTAGCCATGTTGGTCTAAGGCAGTAGTTCGCAAACTGTGGTATGCAGATGATCTGCGAGTGGTACATGGAAGGTTGGTGGGAGGGACATGCAGGCACAGATGTCCAGCACAGCCTGTTGCATGTGTGTGCCCAGCAGGTAAGTGTGTTGGGGGGAAGCGATGTGGGGAAGGGAGGGCAGATCAAGGCCCCCCATAGGGAGGGAGTGGGGCAGAGGCTGGGGTGAATGGGGCCCTGAGGTGGGCAGTGGGACAGTCAGAGCCCAGGTGGTTCATCTGGGCATCTGGGGGGGGGGGGCTTCTGCCACTGTGTGCACCCTGGGGGAGGTGCAGGGGGCATGTGACCCCCAGATTTGTGTGTGGGGCACAGATGGGCTGCCCACTGTGCTAGGCTCTGCATCCCACTGCTGCTGCCTCTAGAGCTGTGCGACACCATGTGCCTTCTACATGCTGACTGCACCATGTCCCTAGCCCGCCTGGCAGTAGAAAGCACAGCATGGCATCACATGTGGCTCTGGAGGCAAGGGCAGTGGGATGCAGAGCCCAGTGGGCAGCCCACTGCTCCCCAGGGGTTTCCTCCCCTCAGGCTGGCCTGCCCTGTCTCCATGATGGCCTGTACAGAAGGATGTGACCCCTCCCAGGGTGGCCTGGACCTTTCCAGAAGTGTGTGTGAGTGGGGAGTTCCCTTCTGCTGCATGCACCCCAGGGGAGGCACAGGGGGCACGTGCCCCCTGGATTTGTGTGTGGGATGGAGGTGAGTTACCTGCTGAGCACTGAGCCCCATTATTGTCTCTAGAGCCATCCATGATGGCATGTACCACCAGGTGGGCAGGAGACGCAATGTAGTCATTGTGCTGAAGGTGCATTGTATTGCACGGCTGGAGGCAGCGGCAGTGGGGCACAGAGCCCAGCAAACAGCCTACCTCCATCCCGTGCACAAATCCAGGGGACATGTGCCTCCCGTGCCTCCTGGGTGCGTGCAAGGGTGGAGAGCCCCTTCCCCCCCCATGCCCCTGGACGAGCCTCCTGTGGCTCCGTCCCATGACCTGCCCCAGCCCCAGGGTCCCAGTCACCCCAGTCCCTGCCCCTGTCCCACTCCCACCCTCACCATGGGGGCCTCAATCTGCTCCCTCACCCCTTCCCTCTCCCTCTGACCCTTCCCATCCACAGACTTACCTGCTGCACTCTGTAAATGTCTATCTGACTGTCTGTCACTCCCAAGCCACAGCCCCCCTGTTCTGCTGCTGCCCCTCACTCCTGACCCACAGTACCCCACATTCTGCCAGGGTGTGTGGGGATGCCCCCTTCCCAGGCTTCAAAACCCCCCCCACACACACACACACCCCCACAGCTTCCCACCAGACATCTAAATACTTTCTCAAGTAAGCTCACCCCTCCCACTAAAGACATCCCTAAAAGCATCTCTGCATGGGTAAGTTTACACGGTCTCTTTTCCAATTTATAATTTATTTATATGGCTACGGTACCTGATAAAACAATGTTTTATGATTATTAAAGGTTTTGATGTTGTTTTCATACACAAAAGTAACAGACTATGTATTAAAATCTTGCTAGTAGTACTTATGGCTATATCATTTTAAATTGGTGGTACGCAATCTGTCAGTCTGGGAACCACTGTTCTGAGGACATAGGCAGGCAAGGTTCTTTAGCTAGATGTGATATCTTTTGTTAGACCAACTAAATAGTTGGAAACATGTTCTTTACAAGCTTTTGGGCACAAACACCCTTTGTCAGGCATAGGGAGACTCTGCTTGTGTTATGTGTTCTCCAAGGTAGAAAAGAAGCTATTTTTACAACAAACAGGGCTATGAAATTGCAAATGAGTGGAAGTTTGACAGACAATGGGTAGAGATAGGAGAGGAGGGGAGGGGAAGGGAGGGAAATGTGTGAAGGAAGGTAAATGGTCAGCTGGAGGTAGGTTACCTGGGGTATCAGATGTAGATCCAGTAGATTTATGAAGGGAAGTTCTCCAACAGGTGTTTTGTAAATTCCCTTTGAGGATTAGAACTGAGAGATTGGAGAGAGAGTGGTTGTCTTGTGAGAAGCATGCACCCACAGGTAACTGGATATTTTTGTCTTTGATGGATTTTTGGTGTGCATCCATTCTGGTTTGCAGTTGTTCTTTGGTTTCTCCTACATATTTTCCATTGGGGCACTGGATGAGATGTATTGTGTTTCTATAGGTGAAGGTGTAAGATCCAGAAATGTGATCATTCTGTTGTGGGGTGTAGTTACTGTGGCACTGGTAGAGATGTGTTAACAGGTTTTACATTTCTTGTCCCGGCAGGGTCTGGATCCATTTGGTGTGGTTTGGGTCATAGGAAGTTTGCTTCTAGTGATGAGGTTGCGAAGTTCAGCACTTGGTTGAAGGCTAGGATGGGTGGTTCTGGAAAGATCTCTAAGAACTGGGCCTTCTTCTAGTATGGGTTGAAACTAAGGATTTTCCATATAAGTTCCCTGGAAGGAAGGTATGTCATAACTAATGGTGTGCATTTTGTTGGGGATTTTCTTTTTGTACTGCAGCAATTCTATGTGTGGTGTCTGGGTGGCTCTTTGAAAAGTATGATCTATCTCTCTGGAGGAGTGTCCTTATTGGATGAAAGCCCTTTGAGATTGGTGAGGTGATGATCATGGGTATTCTTCTCAGTGCAAATTCGGTGGCGTCAGAGAGCTTGGCTGTAAATTAGAGCTTTTTTGGTGTGTATAGGGTGAGTGCTGATTCTGTGTAGATATGTATGTTGGTCTGTGGGTTTCTTGTATATGGTGGTTTGTATTTTACCATTCTAGATGTTGATGATGGTGCCTGTCACGGGGAGAAACAGAGGGTAAGACCCCAAAGAGCCAGGGGGGAACCCTGGGGTCAGGAACCCTCAGAAGAAAACCAAAAGGAAAAGAAAAGAAACTAAAAACTTCTTACCTGCAACAGGATCTGCGGTGAAGCCGGAAATGGAGGCAGGACCTGAGCAGCTCATGACCCACGTCTTTATACAGCTGTGGCCGGCAAATAACATCAGCTGCAGGAGCCAGCTGGTGGAGATAAAAGGAGCCACTGGCAAGGAAGAGGGGGAGAGACCCACAGGGATGCCAGCAGGGAGGTTTCTCCTGGATCCTCTATGAGGGGAAAAAGGGTGGGAAGCTGCCTCTCCCAGCACGGGAGGATGCAGTGAAGCCCGCCATGGGAACAATGCTGCCGGCGGCGGTGCAGGGAGTGAGGGATCTGAAGCACCTTGTTCAGACCAGGGACCCGGCTTTGAAGACCGGGAAGAGCAGAAGGAGCGTGACGCCAGGGGTTACTGCCGAGGAGCCGGAGGGAGCAGTAGCTACCAAGATGCCAGACCAGGTGGGACCATTGTGGGCTCTGGAGGGCTTGAGGAGGTGCCCCAGGTGGGGGATGAAGGGCATAAGCCACACAAGGGGCTGCAGAAGATGGGCCCCAGTGGCACAGAGCTGCCTTGACGAGGGACGTGGGGGAGGCGTACGGAGAAGGGTCACCACGGGTCCAGCGAGCCCACAGGCTGGCAAAGAGGGAAGAGGAGGATGCAGTAGCCCAGACCCAGTTTACGGCCAACTAGGGGCCTTGGGTATCTGGGGCCTGGCGTTGGTGGGTAGGCCGAGAGAGTAGGTGTCAAGGGGGCAGAGAGCCTCTCTTAATAGCTTTATACTTTTTTGTTGTTGGTATTTTTTTGTTTCCCACTGTTGGAGGGGTTGTGGTGCAAGACATTTAGAGCCCGAGTGTTGCTTAAACCTGAAAGGGTTTACAGTCTCCAGGGATGCTAGGCAGCAGTTAGACACTGTGGGTAGATGTATGGTTAGGCCCGGCAGGCCGATAAGACCATCTCTACAAGTGTACACAGAGCCTCAACAGTCGGGGGAACCAGCCGAAGGACATCAGGAACCCGTCAAGGCAGGGTGTAAGGGCGAGGTAGAGGGGAGGTGGAGCCTCACAGAAGATCACCATACAGACGTCCCATAGTCAAGAGACACACGGTAGTTGGACACCCACCACTGGAACAAGATCCGAAGTTGTGGCAGGTGAGACTGGGGAGAGACTACACTGGAGAGAGACATCCCCTCGGCGGGACATCGGGGACGGACAGACAAACACCACCGAACATCTGGGCCCGAGCGGCACGTGACTGGATGTTCAAGACCAGATGGGCACAGTGTCTAAAAAGGAAATGGTGTTGGCATATTCAAGAGAGAATCTGATGGAGGGGTGATGATTGTTAAATTTGTGATGGAAATCAATGAGAGACTACAGGTTTTTGGTCCAAATGATGAAAATGTCATTTATATATGTCAGGTATATCATGGGTTTGATGGTGCAATTCTTGAGGACTTCTTCCACATGGGACATAAAAAGGTTAGCATATTGTAGGGCCATTTTAGTACCCATAGCTCTGCCCATGGTCTGGAAGGAAGTATTGGTTGACACTGAAGTTGTTGCATGCGAGGATGAAGTGTGTAAGTTCAGTAATATCTTGAGGTCTGTACTCTGAGTTGTAATCTTGTTCTTGTAGATACGTGAGGCAGGCTTGGATGCCATCCTGGTGTGGGATGTTGGTATATAAGCTGGTGATGTCCATGTTGGCTAGGAGGGTATTGCTGGGAAGATGATCTATGTTTTAGAATTTTTGCAGAAAGTGTGTTGTATCTTGGATAAAACTTGGTCTTTGGGTGACGAGGTTTTAGGATGGATTCAATGAAACCTGATTTCCTGGTGGTACAGGAAAAACATTCTGCTTCAACATGATTCTCTCAGCAGTGCATGGGGAAGGGAAGATTGGGAAGGTTGCATTGGCTGTGGTATCCAGTGGAATTGTTGCTACTATGCTTATGGGAGGCAGGACTATGCACTCAAGGTTCAAGGTACCTCTGAATGTGTTGAAAACCACCACCTGCAGCATATCAGCACAGTCTGACCTTGCTGAGCTGATTCGAGAAGCAGCTATCATCATCGGGGATGAAGCACCAATGGTTCATTGGTACATGCTGGAGGCTGTAGAAATGGTAGCGGCATGCTTGAAACTATCTGAGTTGTGGAACCACTTCCAGATTTTCCAACTTCACGGGAACATGGGAATACGTAAAGGAGGCTTTGATGCACAAAGTGCAAAATATGCTCAATGGCTTTTGGAAATGGGAAATGGCCAAGTTCCAAATATTGACAAAATCATTACTCTGCCTCCTGAGCTCTGCATGCCTCTGGATCTCTCCGTGATGATAGAATGGACATTTCCAAACCTATTGGATAATTATCAAAATCCAGGATGGACATCTGAAAGAGCTGTTTTGGCGCCACATTACACCATTGTATGGGAGATCAATAATGCTATTGTGGCAAAATTTCCAGGCCAAGACTAGATTTGTACAAGTGCAGATGCTCTTTCAGAGGAAGAAAGTGTTATGGCTGTGCCAAATGAGTACCTCAATTCCATGGAGGTACCAGGTTTGCCTCTACATCAGCTCCACCTTAAGCCTGGGATGCTCATCATGCTTCTGTGAAACCTTACCCCTAAGGATGGTCTGTGCAATGGAACGCAGCTATTGGTGCAATCCATCATCAATAGCAGACTACTGGAGGCAAAAATTGTTGGATCAGAAAGAACAGTGCTAATTACTCGGATAGCACTAAAGCCGTCTGACGACACATTTTCATTCACATGGACACGTTGACAGTTCCCGGTGCAGGTGGCATTCGGCATGACCATCAATAAAGCCCAGGGGCAAACATTAAAAAGAGTAGGAGTGTTCCTTTGGGATCCTGTCTTCACCCATGGACAACTAGATATGGCTGCTTCCAGAATCTCCCACCCAGAAAACAGCCAATTTGCAGTGATTGCGGACTTGAGTAACAAAACCAGAAATGCTGTATATACAGAGGTGTTGTAAAGCTCTAACAGTGAGAAAGTGTGGTATGTTTCAGGATTTTGTGTATGCAGAAGTGTTGTGAAGCTCTTGAAGTGCAATAAAATGTGATCTCAAGCAAAAATTGGCTCACAGGATTTTCATGCAAGCAATGCTGCATGGGGCATCTAGTTATTCATATGAATAATGTGTATCATAATGCATAACATGATGTGTTCTTTGTGTGAGAGGGTTAAAAGTTGAAGAAGAATTATATGGTGACTAATGTACTAGTGTTTTAAAGAGAAGATTTTAGGCTGGTGGGAGCTTACCAGTGGATTACACTTGCTCACTCAGGAGATCACTAGTTATGAGTTCCTTATTGAGAACTCTATTTATTTCAGCTTATACCTTTCTTCAAATTCAAATTTTTCTAATGTTGGATGCTATTTTTATATCATGTACCTGTATTGTTCTGAATATAAGTGAACTTTTTTCTCCCTCCACAAGAACCATAAAAATGGCACTCAGTTTATATGTAGGCTTGAACTATAATTGGATCCCCAAAATCTCAATGTTTCTACTTGCAGTATTTTTTATACGTCATATAATATCAAATCAGATTGTTTTCCAGTGCATCTTTTATTTTAGTATTTTTAGTGCATTTAACCCTTTGGATCCTTTCCTTGGTTATTTGATTCTCCTGTGGGCTTTTGTAGGGCAATACCATTTCAAGGATTTCATTTATTATTATTTATTGCTTTATTTATTATCATCTGTTTTTCCCCCAGATCTGAACCTAAATATTGGGGTCAATTTATAATCTGAACAGTGTAAACATTGTTTTGACCACTCCTCCAACCATCCCAAAAATCCAGTGAGTGGGGAGAGGAGGCAACCTAAAACTGAGGTATTTATTAAATGAAATACAAAGCCAATTTTAGAGTATGTACATTGCTTTGTAAGCATATGTAATTCTCAGAGCATAATTCTCAGGCTGCAAAGCTTGCAGTTTCTTAACCAAAACACAACACACTAATTTAATCCCTTGTGTATTAACTAATTAGACCTATTTACTCTTTTGAATATTTTCTTAGATATGGAATACTGTTTTACGTACTAAATTGTGTCTTCAGCACCTAACTTCAGCTCAGCCAGTACAGATGGGTTGCAAAGAATGCTGAGCTGACTGAGTAGCAAGACTCCCCCTTTTAAGAAGTTATTAAATGAGCTATTAAAGATAAAATTCTGGTTTGAATTGTCCTTTCTTAAGTGTCTTGACTCCCAGCATAACCTGTCCAACCAAAGATTTGGCTAATTGAGTCTGATCTTCAATCTTAAAAGATGAAAATCAGAAAAGTAGGAATGCTAGATTAAGTCTGGTCAGATAATTTTCCAACCTTTTTTGAGCCTTGTTGCTGCACCCCTGCAATTTGTGTTTCTTGTAGCCTCGTTCCATCCCGAGAAGCTGAGGACTGACGGAAACCAGCACCCGGGGAAGTACTCAGAATTCCAAGCCTGCAGTGCTATGGCTGGTGGGGAGAGGGCATGAGAAGGGGAGACCTCAAGGCAATAAATCGTAAAAACATAGGGTTGGAAGGGACCTCAAGGATCATTTAGCTAGCTGTTCTGCATGGATTTTTCTAAACCATGTTAAACTGGTGCCTATCTAGCCTCTTTTTGAAAACCTCCAATAT
This sequence comes from Gavialis gangeticus, assembly GCF_001723915.1. NCBI lineage: Eukaryota > Metazoa > Chordata > Crocodylia > Gavialidae > Gavialis > Gavialis gangeticus. Next base: position 36,018,911 of record NW_017729032.1, read on the forward strand.
AGGTGATTTCACTACTTCCCCAGGCAGCTTGTTTCATTGTCCTTCCATTTTTACAGTTAGTAAGTTTTTTCCAAAGATTTGATCTAAATCTGGTGTGCTGCAGTTTAAATCCATTGTCTCATGCCCTACCCTTTGTGGCAAAGTTCTCCCTCTCCTTTTTTATGTCCTTTCGTATATTGGAAACTTTTCATGCTCCCCTTGCTTGGCCCTAAATCTTTCTTCCAAAATAAACACACCTACTTCTTTCACCCTTTTCTTGTACAGCTTACTTTCCAACCCTTTTTGCACCTTCTTTCCTTGGCACTAGATTCTCATCAGCATCTCCATACCTCTTCTCAAATGTGGTGTCGAGAACCGCACACTCTACTCCTTCTGAGGACTCTCGTGGAAACAGAGACTGGAACCAACATGTCTTACCACACAGGGGAGAGTGCTACCCATGAGACAAGATTTGTTCTGTCTCTATATATCAAGTATGTTACACAAAATGACACCACCTGAATAGGAGAGCTTGAGACTCCTCAAGCCATAATGCTTTTACAGTCTGGTGATTAGGGCTCTACCTGGAGATATAAGAAATGTAGGTTCAATTCAACACCCACATTCCAGGTGAGCTCTTAAAGCTGTAGGCTATTAGGTACCTCCTCCTATGTGAGGTCTAATCCAGTATGTGTGATTGGAGAATCCTTACTGTCAGCAGGGAAGCAGACTATGAATCCCAATGAAATTTATGTGTAGTAGATGCCTCACAGCTTGACACTGGCAGCAGATCTTTAGGTCCAAAAGTAATTTTACCAATGAAATCATATGTGCCTCCAAGGTTACACAAGCTATGTTGGGATTTTAAGAAACTAAATTTCAACATTGACAGTCTAAGTCCTTCTGTGCATTTCGCCTGCTCTGCTTTGGTTCCTCCTTTGTAAAATTGAATGGCCCTTCCCTATCTCACATGATACTGTGACAATAAATAAATTGATGAGAACTGCTTAATGGAGGAGAAGAGGAACATTTTTGTACATAGATTTACTAACCTATTGAAAACGGTTTTACCCTGGGACTAACAGAGGCTGGAGACAACGGCCCACAAGCAAGTAAAAAGCAGGGCAACTGGAATAAAAGCCTGTGAATAAAAGAAATTAGAGAAAATCTTAACAAGATACTAAAAGGGAAATTAGCAGGACAGTCTGCTATTTGTCTAAGATGCCTATGCCCTGATGGAGGAAGTATGGAAGATAATTAGGAAGAACTGGAAGCCCTAGTATGTAGCCAAAATTATTATTCAAATTGGATAAGTGATAGGTGTGATAGTAGATGTGACTGGTACATTTAGACAAGAACAGCAGGAAGGAAAAGAAGGGGAGAAAAAGGGAGTGCTGTTGCTTTTTGTACTTGTTCTGAGGTCCAGAATACAATGGGAGGTAGACTTGTTGGAGACTGCTTAGTTGAGGCAAAAGGAAAAAACAGTAAGCACAATATCATGTTGTATGACTACTTATAAGTTACCAACACAAGAAGAGAAGATGTTCAAGGTTTTGTTTTGTTTTTTGACCCTAAGCTGAAATGTCTAAATTACAGTTGTGGTTAGTGGGGACTTTTATTATCATGCTGGGAAGTTAATACACCAGAGCACAATTTTTAGATGGGGTGATCAGCTTTTTGGTTCTAATGGTGGAGAAATCAAGTAAAGGTGAGGTTCTTCTCCATTTGCTGCCTACTACTAGGGGGGAATTTGCTGAGAATCTGTAAATGGGAGGCTGCTTGGATGAAAAGGATTATGAAATGATAATGTTCATGATGCTAGGGAAGGCAAGACAAGAAGGCAACAGAAGTACATTTACAAAAGGACACTTTCACAAACTCAGAGAACTGATGGATAGATTTCTACAGAAGGCATGGCCAACAGAAAAGAAGCCAGGAGAATGTGTTGTCCCGTAAAGGGCACAGGAGCAGGGTATCCTGATGTGAAGGAAGGAGAGGAAGTGTTACAAATGACCTGCTTGGATAAATTGAAACTTAAAAAAAAAAGGCTTACAAAAAGTGAAAAAAATTCTTTGCATGTAAACCTGAGTATAGGAGGACAATACAAGCATATAGGGACAAAATCAGTAAGGCCAAGGTGCAAACAGAGATACAGGTACAATGAGACAAGAAGGGACACATGGACACAAGGTAACAAAAAGTGGGCTATTAATATGTTCATATATAGAATGACAAACAATGCAATAGGCCCTGTAGTGAATGGGCAGGGAAAGTCGATGAAGAATGAGGAAGAAGGCTGAAGTGTTTAATGCCTTTTTTACTTCAGTCTTCACAATAAAGTTCAACTCTCAGATGGCGAGCATAGTTGGCACCAAGGTGGATACACAGTCTAGAGCAGGAAAATAATAAGTGACAGATGAGCATGGTGTTTTCAGATCACCAGGGCCTAATGTGTTTGGACTCAAGGAACTGGATGAAGTAATTTCAAAGCTATTGTCTGGTATATTTGAAAAACAGAGGTCAGGTGAGGTATCAGAAGATGAGAAAATGGCAAATATAGTGTTCCCAACTTTTTTTAAAAGATAAAACGATAGAATCAAGGAGTTAAACTAACTTCAGTACGTGGAAAGATACTGGAACATGTCATCAGTTAATCAATTTGTAAGCACCTAGAGAATGACAAGGTGATAAGTAACAGCCAACATGGATTTGTCAAGATTAAATCTTGCTTAACCAATCTAATTTCCTTCTATGACAAGGTGATGGGCCTTGGGAATAAGGAGGAGGGGTAGATGTGATATACTTCAACTTAGATATTTGAGATTGTCCCCACCCCCAACATTCTTGTAAGTAAACTAAAGGAAATGAGATTAGATATACCCACTTATGGTCATTTTAGAACTGTTGGATGTTTAAAGATTAGTCAGCAATGGTTCAATTTCAGGCTGGGAGAAGGTACCAAGAGGGGTTTCCAGTTGAATATCCTTATTCATGTCACAGAGTATGGAAATAAATGTACTCTTATTAAATTGCCATATTTCCTTCCATACACTGCACCCCTATACATAATATTCACCTTGTTTTAGAGGCAGAAAAAAAAATAGTCCTTGCAGAAACAGAGTAGCTGCCAGTAGGAAGCTGAGCCTGTTGCCAGTCCCATGTGCTAATGGGACCTATGAGCTGACCCAGTGTGCCTCCATCACCATGCTCTGAGCCTGGGGCTGAGTGCCAGGTCCAACCCTGTACCACCTCTGTGGCCAGAAGTTGGGTTTGACCCCACATGCCAAGTCCAACTCTATGCTGGCGCTGGAATCATGAGGTGGGGGTTTAACCTTGCGTGCAAGGTCTGTGGCCACATTCCCAGGTCTGACCCTAGCTGTGGCCTGACTCTGGGTGCTAGACCAATCTAGCATGTGGGGCCACAGTCATCCAGCTATGGGGCTTCCCACAGGTCTGGAAGTCTGGCAGGAGGAAAACAGTGGCAAGGTTAATCACAATGGCTCCCAGAGCAGTCGCAAGCCCTTTTGTAACTAGCCTGTTTTGCTTCAGTTCCTCATCCATAACAATACACTCCCTGGTGCTCCTCTACCACCAAATTTTCCACACTCCTGTGTGGAAGCACTATGGGGTATATGTGAGAAAATATGATAGTGGATGACACCAAACTGAGTGGTGTTACAGGCATCTTGGAGGGCAGGATAAGCTTCAAAATGACCTTGGAAATGTTGGGAGAATGTCTGAAATAAATATAATGAAATTCAGTAAGGGCAAATGGAAAGTACTACATATAGGGAGGAAAAATCAAATGCATAAATAGAAAATGGGAAATGACTGGCTAGGCTGCAGTACTACAAGAAAGGATCTGGGGTTTCTAATGCATTACAAACTGAATAATTTATATTTGGCTCACATTCGTATCGGCAAAAAAGCCCAATAACATCCTGAGATGTATTAACAGGGATGTCATATTCAAAGTATGGGCAGCAATCCTTCCACTCTATTCAGCGCTGATGAGGCCACCAGTTTCTGATGCTGTAGTTAAAGACTTCTTTTAGTTTGCTTATGAGAACGTTTGGGGAGATGATTTCAAATATCTAATTTGACGATGCTGAACAGAGCAAAAAAAAGTCTAGAAATCACGGCAAGAAAAATGATTGGAAGAACTGGGATTTAGCTAGTCCAGAGAAGAGAAGACTGAGAGAGGAATTTGATACTCATTTTCAAGCAATAAAAGGGATGTATTGAAGAGGTTGGTGATCAATTGTTTTCAGTATCTATATGGGATAGGACAGGAAGAAATCGGTTTAGTTGCAACAGGTAGTGCTAAAATGTTAGAGCCTATAGGAACTTTCTTTCCATGAAAAACAAACCTAACAAAAAATGGCCTGTTACAAATTAAACAGCAGCATTACAAAGAATATCAAGGAAAATAATAAGTGAGTGATTATTAAATGGAATTAAGATTATTAGCGTTACAGAAAATGTAAAGAAATAAAATCAGCTGAAACGAGAAATAGATTCAAGTAAAATTGGTTACTTTGGTTTTTGAAAACATAGTGGAACGCAAGAAAGTAACTCTAACTTTGTGTCAGAAATCATGACTATTTAATCCCTGTGGAACTTGACCTGCCACTCCTTGTAACATTTCCCAGTACTGCTGTGAGCCAGGACTATAATGCAGTAAAGATATGGAAGAAGACGGAGAGCTAATAACATCCTGTGATGATGTGCTGTAGAAGTGGTGTTTCAGAGGTAACCTTTGACACCACGTTAGTCAAAGTGTGGTGAGCTCATCCTTGCTTGTCACACTCTTAACGAGCACGATTAGATTTGACAATCCAAGATGTGAGCGTGCACATCTGCTGTCTGTCTGAATCATGCTGCTGCATGTCATACCTCTGTGAGCACACAGCAACCCAACAAATGCAAGAGGTGCTGCTCTTAGAAGTGTCTCACCTTGACAGCCAGTGGACAGCGAGTGGTTACTGACCAAGGGAGCTAATGCCTGTCACCAAATTACAACAAATCTTTTATGTGGCATGTTCAGTGTTGGATTTAATTAAAAATAATTACACTAAATCCCAAACTGCCTTTTTCAGGTCACCTGTGCATCCAAGAGGTCATCATCCAAGGTTAAATAAAATGACAGCCTTGTATAAAAACATGAGCCTTAAACTGTCACACTGAGTGCTCTGTTTAATGCGGAAAATCGCTTTTAAATCTAATGTGGAAGGATGTGACCTCAGGGTTTAATTAACAGTAGTATTAATTATTTAGATTGAGCCATCCATCCTGTGCGTACAATCCTTGACAATTCTGAAATAATGATCAAAATAGACCAGTCCTACAACTCACTGGGCATGCCTACCTGAGATGCTACGTTGCCGTAATGTTGGAGGGCATGAACTGTGACGCTGACGCTACTGTGCAGTAGCAATGAGCTACCGTGCAGTAAGGTCAGAAACAACCTGTGCGCCGCTGGGACTGCTCAGTAACAGTGGTTACTGCACAGTCATTTAGTTCTTGCTCTAGTAACAATTGCACAGTCAGGCACACGTGTAGATGCACCCACTGCCTCCAATCATCTTCCATCTACAATAAAACCTTAGAAAGACTAAATTCTAGAGCTGGAGTAATTGCAGTTTCCTGCAACTGAGAAAGGCAAAGGGGGGCTGTGCACCATGCATGGAAGGCCAATGAATTAGGACTATTTTGGACTGGATGGGACATCCGTTCCAAATCTGAGAGACTTTGTTACAGGGAATTTTTCAGTCATTTCTTCTCTGGTCCAGGTAGGTGTCCTTGATGACTCTGTCACAATACGGAGAAGAGGCAGGTGCATGGGATGAGTAGGGTGAGATTGCATTGGTATTTACAAGTCAAAACCGGCAATTTAAACTCAGGTCATGAAAGCTTGTGCTATATATGTGTGTACACATGTGCATACATGTGTACACACTTCCACATACATATACATACATACACACCACACACAAACATGCATGCGTGTGCATGCACACCCTTCCCTCCTCTTAGTTAGTTAGTTTATAAAGGTGCATACCTACCGTGCCTTCTGAGTATTTACTAGCCAGCACAAACAAACAAAACTTCTCCATTCTTGCTTACAGCTTTATGAATCTCTCAGCTTTTTCTTGGCTCAACCTCTAGGACTGTGATCCACAATCAGACTGCTGCAGTTCCCTGTGGTTCTGTGAGATCCTTCAATGGTGCCACATGATTAGGTGGTGTAACCCAGGCACACCCAAGGGTGTGCCCTATTCTCAATCAGATGGGTTGGGTAGGCAGGAGGGGGTTCCTGTGAGAGGGATGCCAGAATTTCGAGTGGATCCCTCTTTCCTCTGTAGAGTTAGCCCAAGCCCAAAGTTCTTAACTATACACAATTTATTGAATTACCAACATATAGATAAAACTCTTTAAGATAGATATAATTACAGATATAGATACAAATATACATATAAAGTTCTGTTAGCTGAAGGAAGTTGGTCCTACGGAGGGCATTCGGGTAAGTACCTGTGCCTCAGGCCCAGAAGAGGGGTGGATCCCAGGACAGTCAATTCAGCAGTTTATACCACAAGTGGGTTAGCTAATAAAGACATCCTTACAGAGCCCATTATACAGAATTAATACACCCAACTATTTATAACACCAACAATAACAATAGATACCAAATAGGAAACATAACTATACCAGATATTAGATGCACCCTATCTGGGTTCCAACCACTTGGATCCTCAGATGGGATAGAGTCTTCTCCCCCTAGGCCCACTCCCCCTAGCATCCCTTGCCTGGGGGCACCTCCCCTGTGGGACCCGGGTTCCCAGTAACTCACGGTCCTTCCTCTGGGGGCTGTCGATCTGGCCTCTGGGTCCCCGCACCAACTCAGGCCTCCTGGAGCCATTGGCCTTGAGTTGAGGGTTCTTCCCTCTGGGCCCTGTGCCCCACGTTGGGCACCCAGGGAGCTCCTATGGGAGCTGAGCCCTCACTGGCTCCAGTTCCCCAGCCTCACGCCAAGGGTCTTTCCCCTTCCTGGCCCCTGCTCTGGGCACCGGCGCTCTTTTAGTTTAATGCTGAGCCACACTGCGGGGCTCTGGTTATCCAGCCTAGAGCCAGGGCTAACTTGAGCAGCCTCGAGCTGCTCCCAGGGTGGACTCTCTGTGTGCTGATCTATGCACCATCGAGGCTCAGGCAGGGTCCAGATGATAGTCTTCAGCTCTGGAGTTCCTCTCTCCTCGCAATCTCTCACTGCATCTGCCCAGTGTGCTCAGCACACTGGGCTTTTATTTACACTGGAGGCCCTGCCCCTGAAGTCTGTGAACCTGCAAAGCGCAGTCTTCAATCAGGTCCAGGGGCTCCTCTCATCCCCCACCTCTGAGCAGGGGCGGGGCAAGCCAGTACCTACCTGGACCCAGCTGTTACCTGATTGATGGAAATATTCCACCAATCCGAAGTGTCCTTCTCCAAGCTGGGCTTGCCAGGCAAAAGCAGCGAACCCGCCACAGTGGCAAACATGATTTATGAGATAAGTCTGGAGATTTCAAATAGGAACCCCCAGTGTTAAAAACATTGTGATATGTTGTAGTCTCTCTTTGTTCGTTCCTGCAGAAAAATTGCTCTAATATTTTTCCAAAGTAAAGAAACGAGTGAAAGTGAAGAGCTGGCATTTTTCAAGGGGTGCCTTGAACCCAACAAAGGGTGCCTTGAGAATAGCAAGGTTGTGAACCACTGCTAAAAAAGATTAACTCCAATGTTGTAAAGAGGAAGTAGAAATAAGTGGAATTTTGGTGTTAATTTCCAGAATTATAAGCCTGAAAATCCTCCTCATCTATTGCCTCGCTCTCTCTGAAACTTACTTTTTGAATTTAAAATCCTCTAGGCACTTCTAAGCACACTTAACCACACCTGGGACTGCTCTGAACACTGCAGCACTTCACACATAATCCTACTTGGGTCCAGAAATGAGGCAGTGCTCTACCGCAGGTCCAGGAGGGCTGCAGGCATTCTCAGGAATGTGTAACACACACTGACAGAAGTGAGCCTCTCACAAAATGCAATTGTGGGCATCCCTTTCTTTTTAAAACCTTGCTGAGGGAGGAGGAGGGTAGGGCATGGGGCAAAGCAAATGTGAGAGAAAGAGGAAAATAAAATGTATGAATATGTTTAGCAATATTAATTGCTTTCTGCAGTCACTTCTCCCTGTCTGACAGTTGTACATGCTTGTATTTAATAACAAAAGGAGAGGAGGTTCAATCATGTGGCTTAACTGAATGATAACAACCACAACTGCAAGCACTAGAAAATATGAAAGAAATCAAATCCTTTCAACTTTATATTCCATTCCTACACTAGTTTCATTTAACTGTCTTCCTATGTTGCATTGTGATCTAACCATCACCCATCCCCAATGCTTGTATTCCAAAAGTACATGCTACACTATTTTCTTTCAGTAGGGTTTTGTCTAAATGCACATATTGTTCCAGACCGGGTAGAGAAGGGAGGTCAAAGAAATAGGCCTCATGTTTACAGTGAAAGATGGTCTGCATCTTTTGGTAATTTTCAATACTGCACTATTCTGGTCCAGATACTAACCAGTGCATACTGGTCCAGATAAACTATGAACAAGTTCAATTTTCCTCTAGAGTGTAGAGGTCAGCAACCTATGGCTCACAGGGGTCAGATTCAGGCCCTAGGGGTCAGCAACCTATGGCTCTCAGGCCAGATTCAGCCTGCAAAGTGATTGGATCCACCTGGTTCAGGTCCAGTCTGCGAAGGGCATGCCACTCACCTGTAGGAGCCCCAGCCAGCTGCTACGGCCCATGCAGAGGGCTGTTCTTCCTTGCTGCAACCTCATTGTCACTGGAGTGGCCGGAGGGGTGTAGTGACCCATGGTGCGAGTTTGGTTGTAAGCTGCAGCCTGTGTTCGCAAAAGATCACCAACTCTTGCTCTAGAGAATCAAGGATTAGCTAGCTACTCCTGGAAGTCAGTAGTTTTGAGAGAGTATAACACATCCTTCAGCTTCTCATGGGTGACTCCTAATATAATGGATTATTTTCCAGTGCTGCCAGAATTTCCACACAAGGGGAATAATTTGGACTCTCTAGATACGATAGCCCTTTGTGTCTATTTGACATGATTGATTTGCTGATGAGTGCTGATTTGTAAGATCGTTTGGTTCAATGATAAGCTTTTCCATTACATTACTGTAGTCAGCTGTGCTAGGATAGGTGTCTGGAATGCCCATAATAGAGCTAGATGCATAGTTATACAATTAAGTGTTTAAATTATTCCTTTACAAAAAAATCCTTCCTTCCTTCCTCATTGCATATTAAGAGAAACTGGTTACATGATATTTCATCCAATTAATTAATTCTGTGTGGTTTGTGTTCATTCATTCCTTTAATTCCTGACTACCTGTTTAATCACTAAAGGTTTGTTTACTTGTTTTTAGTCAGTTGAGTTGAAAAGTATTAAGAGAGAGAGTTTTTCTAAGAAAATAATAGAAGTGAGCCATTCTCCTTTGTAACATCTGGGGGAGAGAGTAGCAAAGAGATAGCTGAACTGCTTACTGGAAACTGGAAGACAGAATTTCCAGTGGAGATAATGACAACTGGAAGTCACAATTAAGCTCTTCCATATGGAAACAGATGTACCTCACTGCAAACCATCTCCCAGCACCTCTGTCATATCCCACTGAAAATTCTTAGCCAAATCATCAAGACCCTGAGACCAACTCCTTCCTATTTTTCTAACCTCTTAATTTCTATTTTCTTTCCTTCCGCAGTTGGTGGCACCACCAGCCTTGATGCCGCATTCCGCCATTTATCACCCTGAGCATCATCAGGCTTTCTTACTTGCGTTCTAGATTGGCCCAGCAAATCAAAGCCTTCTGCTAACCCAAGACTCATCTGAATGTTCACTTCTCTTATGATGCTGGCAACAAATGTGTTAAGAAAAGTCATAATTTTGTGTCTCTTATTTTATGGCTGCTTGAAACTTCAGACCCATCAAAGAGTTGCACCTAAGCTGAATAACTCTAGGTTGCAGTTTGTAGTAATCTTTGTCCCTCTATGACTGTTTCCACTCTGCTTATTCTTACCATTGCTTGTTATATCACATTTGGAGTGTGAATTGGAAGGTTTTGGGACAGAAGTTCTTTTGAAGCACCTAATGCACATGTGGGTTTTGTAAAATAGATCATCCCAAGATATTGCTGCAAGTTATTATGTATTCTTAGCTCCACTGTGGGAACAGCAGGTTCCATTGATTTTTATTCTGTAAATCACCATTGTACCCATGGTTTGAAAGACAGGCTCCAAACACAGGGGAATACAACATTTCCTATACTAATGCTATACTTACGAGACAATATTATATATAGTGGATAGTAACAACAGTGGAAATATAAATGGATTAGCTTTACTTGGACAGAGGGAGAAAAAATTCCACGTTACTCAAAATGTTGTATTAAACTACCATGTCATTACGAAAGCCGTGATCTTTATTAGATTAATGGGTGATTAAGCTGTAAAGAGCAATTTTAGTGTTATGTATGAGTTAATGAAAATCTGTTTGCTACGGCTCATTTCAACTAAAAAATAGGTGCTTTTGCTGCCATTTGCCAATCTGGGATTCATCCCTGGATAATAAAAACATGCCCTTTCAACTGAAGATCTTAAGAACCTTGTTTTGCAACACTCCTGGTAGGTAGTAAATGTTACACCCATTTTACAGGCAGGAAACTCACTCAAGGTCACAGAATTAGGACCAGAATCCAGGCATTTAAATAGAGCAGCCCAGCAACAGTTAATCATAACAATCAGTGTTTTGTCCTTCTCACAAAAAATTAACACTATGTTTTTACGCTGGTAAAATCTCAGTATGTCTTTGGCTAAAGCTACTTTCTTTTCATTCTTTTCATTTCATTCTACTTTTCTTTTCATTCATTAAAAAGCTGGTAGCATATCACTTTACTGGTAACCAACAGTAGGAAATGGCAGTGTCAACAAGAACTTTGTATGAAGTGGCTGGCAGCTCTTGGGTTTTACTTGTCAGGATCCTGGGCCTAGCTTGCAGCGAAAATCTGCCTTACCTGGAGCTGTTCAGCTGGATGACCCAGCCTCTGCAGGTACGTTTGAAGGAACTAGGGACATGCCTAGTCAGAGCTTCTTCCAGGTATTTTAGGCTTCACGTGGTAGCTGGTTATGCCAAGCAAGTGTCCCTGTTCCTTTTGTTCCTTTGACTCCTGGTGCTTAACTGGCTTCTTCACAGTGTTGCATTCCTGGCATGTTCTCTGGCTCCTGCTTCAGGCTTCTAGATCATGCTTCTACCCCCTGGCTCCAGCTCTTGGTTCACCTTCTAGATCTGCCTTTAGACTGCTCGTACTCCAGGCTGTAATGTTGGCTGTAGTCCCTGGCTAATCACCTGGGCCTGGCTTTTGGACAACTCAGGTCTTAGTCTGTTGACTTGGTCCTGGACTTGTATAGCTTGTGTCTTGGCTGTAGACTGCAGCTCTAGCATGGTTCCTTTGACTGGGCTGCATATCACCACCTTGCAAAATGTCCAGGAATAAATTCTGAGCTCCACAGCCACTGGCTGTGGTTCCCTGTTCCAGCCTTCTGAGACTGCGAGATCCGGATCATGTTCCAGACTGTGTTCTGTGCTCCAAACCAAGTTCCAGACCAAGAGAGTAGAGAGCTGCTTTTAAAAATCCCACCCTCAGTCCTTATTCCAAACAACTGAGCCCTTAGATTGCAACCTTTAGGTATATGTACTAAGCAGCATTTACTGATGCAAATAGTTCCATTGAGTTTAGGGGCATTACATTGCAGCTGGTAATAGCTAAATGGGTTGCTTTATGATAATTTTCTGGAAGGACTCTCCTTTGTTTCTCTGTTGATGGTGTAGATCTCTTAGTGGCAGCAATGGTGGGACTGCTTTGCATAAAGGGCAGCTTTAACCCTTGAGCCACATATTGGCAAAAGAATTCGTCAGAGCAACTCTAGTTGATTCAATAGCAAAAAACCCCCAAGCAATGCCCCCCCACCAAAAACCAAAAAAAAACCAAACAGTGAAGATTTCCCAACCCCCCCCCCCCAAAAAAAAAAAACCC
>NW_017729032.1:36031302-36031714 GCF_001723915.1 Gavialis gangeticus
AAACCAAAAAAAAACCAAAAAGGGAAAATTTCCCAACCCCCCCCCCCCCAAAAAAAAACAACCCCAAAAACTAACCAAACAAAAAGAAAACCCCAACAACAAAAATGAGGCTAGGAACAAAGATATTACTATTAAAACCCTAGGGCTGTTTATGAATGTACTCATCTTGTTGGTAGTCAAAAATTAAGTGTGTTCCTCATAATGACAGGGGGAGCTGGCTAACATTACACACAACTCCCCTGAAATTATCTAAAAGAGGGAAGTAAGATTTGTGGGGGAAAAATCAAGAAGGTTCTTCACATTGTATTTGCTTCTTGAAAAGAAGCATGTACTATGAATAACCTGAATAGAAAGGAGGGCCGACAATACCCTGATTTCATAGATTTCATAGACATTAGGGCTGGAAGGGACC
>NW_017729032.1:36036714-36049074 GCF_001723915.1 Gavialis gangeticus
CATTTAATAGGTTGGCTTTTTCCTGGGCGTCAGTTGCCCCATCTGGTTCAGCAGGGGTCCAATGTTGCCCTTGCTTTTCCTCCGGCTCCCCACATATCTGAAAAAGGACTTTTTATTGTCCTTGAGGCTCGAAGCTAGTTGGAGTTCAGTTGCAGCCTTGGCTTTCCTGGTTTGCTCTCTGTAGGACTGGACCAATGCAGAATAATCCTCCAAGGAGGATTATTGATGGTAGCTTCTGATACAGGACTAATCTGACATGGGACTAATCTGATATGGTAGCTTCTGATATGGGACTAATCCCATTGTACTCATCAAAAGCTTTAGTCTGACAAAGGGCAGGTGCTTATTCAAGGCACTGGATATGTAAATATTTATTGATCCAGCAAAACCTATAATCACACCTGAAATTTGTAGGTTTGACAACATACTCTGCCCCCATACAGACTTGTACCCACCTGAAATAATGCAGGTCTGAGTGAACTCTATGGGTCTAGAGTTAATGCCCTCCTAACTAAACCAACTAGAATAAAGAATATACATTAAGAGATGACAAATGAGGTGTGTGAAGTGATACAGAGTGATTGTGTTTATAGACGGAGATTTTCCCCTAGATTACACTTGCCTACACTATATGTCTCAGAGAAATGTCTCAGAGTTTCTTACAACATGAAATGATGAGGAAACCTGTCAAGGTCTCAAGGCACTTTTGGAGGTAATTTATATTCGCTCAAGTGTTTCATAAACTTATGAAGAACTTCAGAGGTTTTGAGCAACCAACTATATACTTCAGAATTGAAAACACTGGCCACTGAAGGCTTAAATGGGTTCTGGGATGTGAAAGGAGGCAGCACAGGATTTTTAGGGGAAAAAAGTCCGTCCATGTGGGGTAGCTGCACAGCAAGCAGTGTCTCCCGCCCTCTGTATGTTTGCAGACAGCAAGGTAAATGTAGGTTCAATCTGTTTTTTTAAAAAAAGGCTAAAATGTTTCTCTGTAAAGTCTGCAAAAGATTGAGCTGTCTATAAAAGAAAAAGAACTAAGAAACTGTGAGCTTAATTGAAGATCTGTTGTTGAAAAGTGGCTGGATACAAGTATTGGTGGATAGACAACGCAGAGCAATGTCACCTTGTATATGAGCAAGAGTGCAGCTTGGCCACCTGCCAGGGAGCTTTCTGTCTGGGATTTGTGTCCCCTGGGAGTGTCAGCCCCCTCCCCTCACCTGCATGCTGCTGCTATGTCAGCCATTACTGGCCTATAGCAGAGCTCACCTTGAAGAGAAGCAGGGCTCCAGGCAATCTAAGACACTGGGTGGGATTGGAAGAGGGGCAGTGCAGCTAAGACAGAGCTGTGGACCCAGGAGCGGGGAGAGGTGGCTGGTGGGGAGTCTATGCTAGGGTGAGGAGAGTGGAGCCAGCAGGGATAAGGTTGGGGGGTGGACTGGGGTGGAGGCAGCATGGTGTGGGGTGTAGTTGGGGGCATCAGGGTGTGGGGGTGAGTGGAGAAGCCTTGGGGTGGGGACAGCATGGTGTAGAATCATTGCTGCAGTCAAGTAAGACTTCGCCTATTAACAGTTTGGGTTTCACTTAATGCTTAAGGTTTTCACTAAGGTTGTGTGTCTGTTCCCTTTTCCCCTGTAATAAACCTTATTTTAAAGTGTGTAAGGGCTTTTTTAACCTTAGAACACCCAGTTAAAATTTCTTGTCCCAGGTTTCTGGGTGGGAAGTTGAGATAGATTTAGAAAGTCAGTATTAAATTGCTGAATTTGAACACTGCCCTTGTTACTGATATTCAGGACTTGGCAGAAGGATTACATTTCCATTATGTCAACATGTATCAGTAAAAAAAAGTTGAGTTGTTAGGAAAAAAAATAATAAATAGTTTTCTTGGCTTGACAACCCTGATAGCGAGGCACCTGTAACCTCTAGGAAAGAAAATAACAGCTGACATGCTGTAAAAGTAAACAATGCTAGTCTTGGAGAAAGGGAGTGCCTAAGCATTTAGAGATGCACATTCCTGCTCAGAGCTCTTGTGGATCTCTAGCAGTAGGTCAGAGCTGCCTTGCCAGTAGGGGAATGGTACAGAGTTAAACATTACCTGATATTCCTATGAGCACATAAGCTTTTGAGTCGCTTCTGGAATGGGGCAGGTGAAATTTGCCAAACGAGTTAATGAGGTTAAAGCTGAATCAAACATAGACTATTGTACATATTTAAAAGAATATGATTGTCTACTGAGATTTGAATTTTGGAGCTTTAAAAACTTGTATGAGGAATATCTGTTGTACAGGGGGTCTCAAGTACAGTAAGACTGGGTTAGAGAACAGCTCTGAGATTAGGGTTAATTTAGGTGTGTAAATATTGAAAGCCATCTATGTAAATGAGGTGGGCAAGAGGGAGAGGCCCCTAGGGTAGCTCAGTAATACTCAACCTTTCAGCCCCGAGGGCTAGATGCCAGACTAGCCAGTGCCAGTCTGTGGGCTGAATCCTTTGTGGGGTTAGTGCCCTGATAGGGCCCTGTGCTACCCTAGTCCTGCATGGCAGATTTAACATGCAGGACCATATTATTTGGCCTGCCAGGCTCCTGACAGGTCTGGAAATTTAGTAGCAGAGGAGCTTCAATTAATGTTGTCACTGCTCTCTTGCTGCCACATTTGCAGATCTGTGGGGAGCCTGGCTGGCTAGATAACCTACTGAGTGAGCCATATCATTTCCACAGATTGTATCTGGCCGGTGGGCTGAAGATTGAACACCTCTGCATAGCCAGAGATTGAGCACCCCTGCATAGATTATATAGTATGATTTCAGATTCTGTAAAGCTAAGCAGGGAAGTTCTAGGACCTAGAAATCTTAAAGATATAGTTTTGATATGATAGATCCCAACCCTGGATCAGGTTTGGTGTGAGTGGATAACGACACGTGAACTTTGCCATATGATTGTAGGAAAATACATGCGAGAGGTAAACATATAATAGAACAACCTGGGAATTTTTCAGAATAATTTTAGAAATTGAAAGTCCTTCAAAAACTGACAATAGAGGCCATAGAAACCTGTGATGCAAATTAAAAGGGTTGTGTAATTTGGTAATAACCAGTCATAGGAATTAACTAGTTAATTAACTACTTAAAAAGTTAAAGAAATGACTAAATTTTAACTTTAACTAGTTTTAAAAAAGGTTAACTTTAACTTTTTTAAAAATATGTTTAAAAAAAATTGAAATCCAGCTTTCCCAGAGTTTTTTCTAACACAGCAACTCTCTAGGACTTACGTGGAACGGTATTTCTTTATTGAAACTCTAGGACTTCTTGTTTGAGAGAGAGAGAGTAGTGCGACTTCCTATGAGAAATGGTCTCTTAGGAAGTACAAGTCCCAGAGTTCCTTAGTTCATGCTGATATTTTCTGTGCTTTTGCAGAAGTCAACAGGGCAGCCAGTTGGCTGCAGGGAACAAGCATTAGCAAGCAGAGACATTGATCCCAGTAAGAGTGGGAGCAAGTAGTGAGGGTGACGCAGATGATGACTTTTTAAATTTTAATGAAGATCAGAACCAGGAGCCCAAGGCCCAAGAAGTTGAGCATTAACTTCTCATCTGTGAGAAACTTATCTGAGATGTCACCTACTATGAAAAAACCACTCATCCGCTACAACACAAGCATTCCCTCATCTGCCCATGTAGAGCGATTGTTCAGTAGTGGGGGCTTAGTTTTGCAAGAGAGAAGAGGAAAATTGTCAGATGTAAATGTTAAAATGCAGCTTTTGCTGAAGTTCAGTAAGCATGTTTACATGGTTTCTGCTATGCAACTGAGCATAATTTTTCTCATTTAAACTGATTTTCTCATCTCAGTCTAATTTTGATTTTCAGGCACTTTATTTCCAATTCAGATGTATTTCATACCCTTTTGTTACCTTTTGAGCAATAAAAATTGTAACAGCAGAGGTTTTCTGTGGAAACAGCTTTCATTTGTCACCTAGCTATGAATATCTCCTTTCTGCTATTCTGGTATACCTATATGATGCGTTGACTTTTACAAAGTACTTCACATAGGGAGGATGAGAAGGATCTAACATTTGTTATTCTGAAAACTGTATGACAAGTGTAGCATTGTTTTCAGGTAGAGCAGGGTGAGGTCCAAGTAAATTAGTGCGCTTCTGTCAGCTTATGGAAAAGAAACTGTCTCGTTGCGTTTGATTGGCTGGGACAATCAGTGATGATTCTGCCTTGGGCAAGGGGTTGCACTAGATGAGCTTCTGAGGTTCCTTCCAGCCTTGTATTTCTATGCAAGAAGAATGTGGGGTAAGCCAGAAGAGTCCTTGATTTCTACCTCTTCTGACTATTTAGCTGCTTCCAGCTCATTTGAAAACTTAAGGACAGCTGTTAATAATGTATTTAAGTTATTCTGTCTTTTTTGGTCCTTTAATCTTCAATATAATACTCACTACTTATACTATATCCCTTTTGAGATATGGAGACCAGAACTTCACACTGTGTTCAAGATGTGGGTGCACCATGGATTTGTATAATGGCATGATGATGTTCTGTTTTGTTTTCTATTCCATTCTTGGTGATTCCCAGCATTTTGGGTTTTTTTGATTGCTGCTGCACACTAAGCTGATGGTTTTAGAGACCTGCCTACAGTGACTCCAAGGTTTCTTTCCTGAGTTACAACAGCTGTTCACTACCCAGCATTGTGTACATAAAGGTGAGATTATTTTTCCCAGGTGCATTACCTTGCACGTGTCAATACTGAAGTTCATTTGTCTTTGTTTGCCTACTCACTTAGCTTGGTGAGATTTTTCTGCAGCTCGTTTCTGTCAGTTTGAGACTTGACTACCTGAAATAATTTGGTATCACCTGTGAACGTGGATAGTTCACTATGCACCCCCATTTCCAAGTTGCTGATGAAAATGTTGAACAAAATCAGGC
Organism: Gavialis gangeticus; assembly: GCF_001723915.1. Classification (NCBI taxonomy): domain Eukaryota; kingdom Metazoa; phylum Chordata; order Crocodylia; family Gavialidae; genus Gavialis; species Gavialis gangeticus. The sequence continues at coordinate 36,041,632 of NW_017729032.1, forward strand.
CCAGTACAGATCCCTGGAAAGTGACCCTTTAGTCATACCCTTTGCTTCCTGCTTTTTACCCAGATCCAAAGCCAGAAAAGAACCTTCCCTCCCTTTGGACTTTCAAAATGCTTTCAACAAAGTCCCTCACCAAGGGCTTTTAAAACAACTGTTGCCAAGGGATCGGAGGAAAAAAATATTTTCATAAATCCAGATATATTATGTCAACACGTTTCTTCTTGAGATCATGGTATTGTAGGAAAGTAGGGCCGCTGGGGACTACAAAAGGTCATTTAATCCAGCCCCTTACTCAATGCAGGGTCATCCCTGACTAAGCCATCCCAGTCAAGTGTCTGTCTAACCTGCTCTTGAAAACTTCCAAGGATGGAGATCCCACAGTTCCTCCATGTAGCCAGTTCTGATGCTTGACCCCCCTCAGAGTCCAAAAGTTCCTCCTAATCTCCAACCTAAAATTCCCTTCCTGAAGCTTGATGCCATTGCTCCTAGTCCTGGCCCCTTCAGCCACAGAGAAAACTTCATTTCCATCCTCTCAGTACTTGAAAACTGTTTTCAAATATTGCCATGGTCTTCACATCTTTAGATTAAATAACTTGAGTTCTTTCAGCCTTTCCTCCTAAGTCTTCCCTCCCAGGCTTCTGATCATTTTTGTTGCATGCTGCTGGACTTGGTACAAACTGTCCATGACTTTCTTAAAGTGTGAGGCCCAAAACTAGACACAATACTTCAGGTTAGGCCTTACCAGTGCTGAATAGAATAAAAATGCACTTGTCCTTGTTGAATCTCCTCTGACTGAATTTGGGAAATTTTCCTTGTCTATCAAAGTCATTCTGTATCCTAACCCAACTCCAAAGTTTCTGCAACTCCACCTAACTTGGTGTTAGCCACAGTTTTGCTGACCATGCTAACTCAGTCCTATTGCTCAAATCATTAATGAAGATATTAAACAACACAGGACTCGGGACAGACCCCTGTTGAAATCCACTTGATACCTCCTCCCAGCTAGATTGAACCATGGAAGACTATTCTTTGAGCATGATGATCTAACCAATTGTGTGTCAACTTGATGCACAAAGAGACTTTGACCTTCATGGAAAAAGGCCACAAGCTGCAGTCTCAGAAGCCAGACCAGAACCTGTGTGGATTCCTTGGTAGTTGGTGGCTGTGTCTGGACAGAGCCCACACAGGGGGAGGAAGTCTGGCCGTGGTAGGTGCTTTGCTATTGCCACATTTTCCAGACATCCTATTGATTCTCCTGCTAGTTCCTTCTTCCTCTTCTGCTGCTACTTCCTGGAAAAAAAATCTTTCTTCCTTCTTTACCTGCATCTGCTTACCATATTTACAGTGAAGGAAGGGTGAGAAAGAAAGTGTCTGAGAAAACTCCTTGTTTGCTGGCCTGTTCTCTCATCCTGTGTCACTGTCTCCTTGTCCACATGCTTGTTAACACCCTCAGACTTTATCACGTAGGTAAGTTGGGATTTCCCTTTACAAAAGTCATCATATGTGATTACTGATTTTATTCTTTATTATAAATTCTACCAACTTGCCAGGGATGGAAGTGAGATTCATTGGTCTGTACTTGTTTTGGAGTCCTTTTTGAAGATGGGTGTCATGTTGGCAACCTGCCAGACCTCTGGTACAAAGGCCATTTGTAATGAAAGATGTGTGTTTAGCATCCCCATTGACTGCTTTGCTCATTTACCATTTGTCATTCTGAATTTTAGCTGATTTTGGATTTAAACTTCATTGCTGAACAACAAGAAAGATTTCTATGCCTCCCTGCCTGTCTGCCATCTGACACCACCAGGGAAGTAATCCTGCCTGATCTGCACATCAAAGAGCAGCTCACAAAGACACTCTCATGGACCCAGAGGAACAGACTTCCACCTTCAGCTTCCTCTGTGCAAAAATAAAGTTTATTTTCTACCTATGGGGACTTTTTACCATCTTAAATTTTCCCTGAGCCTGAGGAAGGGTGCATGTGCTGGAAAGCTTGCAGAAAAAAAGATATTTTTTTTGCCATTTCTTAGTTGGTCTAATAAAAGGTATCATCTCTGAATCAGGAGTTCTCGAGTTTTGCATTTCTTTTTGTCTCAGACCAGACAAAATACCTCCCTTGTTATTCCTTTGACACTTTTTGGAAAGTAAGCTCTTCAGGGAAGGGGCTGTCTACTGCTCTGCATACATACAGTACTTAGGATAATGGGGCTACAGTGCTGATTAAGAATATGAGCATTACTCAAGTAAGTAATATAAACTTCCTAAGCATCAAAAAGGTGGGGGTCTAAGCACTTTTATAATGTTGTGAGAGATTAAGCTTTGTGTTCCAGAGACTGATCTGAGTGACTGGACTGGCAGGATTTTTGTTTATTTTAGCTCACTTTGAAAATTTTCCCCAGTGACTCATGAAGAATTATCTACTTTGCAAAAGCTAATTGTGCTTAAATAACATTTCTCTGTTTATTAAGTTTACCTGCAAAAGAGAAATAGTCAGCTGATGATAGGTTGTATGAAAGCTATCGAAAAAACTGATGTTCTTTGTAAATTGATCCGTTAGGATTTAAGTCTGTTCAAACAAAAACATTTGCTGTAACTGTTGAAAATACATTATAACTTTTGAAGGAGTCAGCAAGAATCAGGCCACAGGCATAAAATAAACACAAATTAGCAGCAAAAATAGATTTCCTTTTGAGGCCTTGATTAGTGGCTTAAATAAAGCATCTTCTGAAATTGCTAGAGTAATATTGGTTCTTTAATGAGAAAAAATACTTTGTTATGCAGTACAGCTTGGTGGTCACTATTTATTATTCACCTCCAAATGTGACTGTTCATTTTAATCAGCTCAACATTCATTATTTTGAGAGACATCTGTTCGTTTGGGGATTTTGTACACCACACACACATTTTCAATTAAAATTAGTAGGAACTTCACCACTAGCTTAGCATGTCATTTGACTTTGTTAAAAAAAAGATGGTAATGAAATGTGCCATATACACCTAAGGAAACTAAAAGTGTCCCCATATATAAAAGAAGAACAGGTTTGATCCTTGTCTGGGAATAGCCAATGCATCAGACTTGTTTTGAAGTTACCTTATCCAAGCATCATAGTACAATTTGGTCCTTGCTCTGTTAGAGTTTGGTTTTTCTACTGAAGCTACAAACATGTTTGTTGGTTAAGATGATGGCTTCTGGGATGCGGACTAGTGATTCATTTTACTATTTGGAGTGAGACTAGGGATTTACTTTACATCTGCATCTTGATCATTTGATTTCAAATGTGAAAATCTGTGCCCCAAGCCTTTGTTTTTTTTTTTGCTATTTGTGAAACACTAATGAGATATACTGAAGCGTGCTGATGCATAAATATGGACAAGCACTGCTTTGGGAGTTTCTGATACAAATCGGGTGTGATGCAGAATAAACAAAGCTTTTTGGCATGAGTATAATATGAGTATTATTGACCAGTTTCTTGGGGACAACCTAGGAGAAGTAAGTCCTTTGGAATGATTTGAATGAAGATGTGCTGGGGACTGGGTAGGCTGGAATGGAAGGTATTTACACATATAAAGCAAAAAGCTCAATTACTGAATAGTTGCATAAATCCACTGGGGTTGGATCACTGGATGTGTATGCCCCGTGTAGTAGAATTTAGTATGGACAACAGAGAATGGCCACTTTAGTGGAAAAAATGATGAATACAGGAAAGCAAACCTGGATCATTGGGAATAGAAGGAACTTCAAGTCTCCTTACTAGTGATCTTGGGGGTTTATTCTTTTTCAATACTTAGTAACATCCTTCTGATTCCTGGGAGAAACTGGTGACTTGGCAAAATTAACTTCTGTGTGAGTATCTAATGAGCAAGCTGCTGGTGCTTGCCAGCGTGTACATAAATGCTCTGCACTAATGGCCATTCATCAAATGCAGCAATGCAAATAGGTTTCAGCTGAAGCCATTAAAAATCTGCCATTGTCTCCTTGCTCTATGTCAACTTGATGAGTGCTTGGTTTTAGGTGATAACAGTCTCCAATACTACACGACTTTCTTGTAGCATTTTGTTCCCTTGTGGGATCAGCAGGGCTGATGCTATCCATTTTTAGGGCTGAACAGCTCTCATTTCAGGATTTCCTCCAAATTCTTAGAAGCAGGTTATATGATTTTTTTTTCATATAGCAATTGCATCAGTTTTGGTTAGTGACTCTGAAGGAGCGATAATTCAGCTAGTTTTTTAATTGTGTTATCACTTTAACATCATGTCTGCCACATTTCAGAGCTCAAGTCTTACTTTTTCAAACACATCTCTTGGAGTTGTACAGGAAAATGGGATTTATTCCTGGTTTGCAGAAAATGTCCAGTTGCAGGTGGAAGGGCTTAATCAAACTTTCTTTGCTCTGATATGACATGTTTACTTTCCTTATATTAAAATACTTAAATATTTCCAGGGAAATGATCACTCCCCACAAGACATAAAGGTAACCGTAAAGGTAATAAAGGTAACCAGCGTGTGTGTGTGTCTTATAATAGTTACTGTAAAGCCCAGGTAATTACAATTACCTGATTTTTGTGGCTCTTCCACTACCACCCTTCTTAACTAAAGGTAGGGTTTCCGTTGAAATGTCAATTCCTCTGCAGTGACAAATATCTGAACAAAGATATTTTGTTGCATGAAAAATGTTAGCTGAATGCATACAATATTGTGTTGTGTTGTTTTTGTTTTGTTTTGCAGAGCCAGTGAAATTTACCTAATGATTTGTGCCATTAAGATTGCTGTATTGATTCATTTGTCAAGAAAATAAATTGGTCAGTAGATCATATCATACAGGCCTATTGATCCCATGGAAGTTGATGAGGTGGAGGCTTTCATCTTCGGACAGCATATTAACACCCTAATTGATATTTTCTGTAATCTAATTATAGGCCAGTTGGATTCCTTGAGGGTATAATATTTATTTTTGATGTTGACAAGGGCTCCAAAGCACAAGTCATATGATGTGTCTTAGCAGTGATTAAAACTTGGCTAAAAACATAGACAGCTTGAGGAAATTGCCAAGCAACCATGGCTTCCCAGATTAAAAAGGAAAAACCAAGAGCATAGGAGCATACAGTTGTTACAGGCATGGACGGACACAGAAACTTTTGTGACATTCCACTGATTTACCCATCTATTATCAACCAGCAGATGCAGACTGTTTTTATGTAATAATGTATATATTTTATTAAAAAATTCTGCTTAGGGAATGGTAAAGTTGTTTAGTTATGCACAAATGAATTGGTAAATCTTAGGGTGCCTATACACAAGCAATGAGGCTGCTCCGATGCTCGGTAATAACAGCACATTGAATCAGACTTGATTAACTGAGTCTGCTGGAGCATGGTGATTACCACGCTCCAGCAAACTCCCACACCTTGTGTATCAGTGTCCCCACACTGAAAATGGCATTATAAATGGCATTTAATAAATTTTAGTTAAAGCACTCCTGCTGCCATTTTTCAGCATAGAGACGCTGATACACGAGACACTGGGTGCTTTAATTAGTTTGCTCTTTGCTCCGAGAGCCACTCTAATTAAATTGGCTCCCCTCCCCCATACATTCCTATACAATGGAGTCCTGATCTCAGTGAGGGCCTCTAGGCTCTATTGCAGGGGTAGGCAATGTATTTTGGCCAGAGTGCTGAAAAAACCACAGTGTCTACCTTGGAAGATGTCAGAGTGCTGGCATGCCAGAAAAACAAAATTGTGGGGGGAGGGGCAGTACGTGGCCAGATGCACTACGTATTAGTATATTTAATAATCATAAATGTTGCTTTTGTTGTGTACATTTTTTGTTAAGCATGTTGCAGTGAGAGAGAGAAAAAAAGAGAAATAAGAGAAAGAGGAGAGAGAGAAAGAGAAAAAGGGAAAGAAAAAAAGAGGAGAGCGAGAGAGCAGAGAGAGAACCAGGCACATACACACGCACACTCACACAGAACCACGTGTGCACAAACATGGGGAACCACAACAGATGCATGCACACACACATCCAGAAACAGACACGTGTGCACATGGACACATGGAGCCAGAGGCAGACAAGCGCACAAAACCAGATGCATGGGTGCACAGAGCTGGGCTGCTGGGCCACAGGACAAAGTCCAACCCAACAATTCCCTGTGTAAGAGAAAATGGCAATACAATCATAAAAAAGCAGATGACCCTTGAAAAAGCAAATCATCTCTTTTCCCCAAAAATTAAAGATCCCCTCTTTCTGACAGTAAGTGACGTTTACTTCTTGCTGACAGTAATGTGTAACCGCAAAACCAGTCTCAACCAGCCCAAGCTTGCTCTGTACCGTGTTTTGTAATTTTGTAAAGGCAAGGAAAAAAAACCCGAATGCGCGCACAACAATGTAGCAATACAATGCTTAATGTATAAAAACCAAGCTGTAAACTCAGTTTGGGGGGAACTCTCTGTCTTTGTGACACTGGGTGGCCCCCCTCTGCAGAGAAATAAATCATCTTGCCGAACACTCCCTCATTCTCTGCCTAATTGATCACGGCTAGGAACGAGCCCAGCAAAAGGGATGAGATCAGTGCTCCTCAATGTATGAGCACACCCTTCGGTGTATGGGTGCTACACAGTAGCTGATCAAATTTCCCCAAAGGTGTGGTGCTCCTGGCAAGGGGCAGTGCCAGCCTCATCCCAGTAGGGGGCTGGGCCAGTGCTTGGAGCAGGTGGGAATCAGGTGGGCTCAGATGCAAGCCCTGCTGCAAGCTGCCTGGGCTACGTGGTTGGCAGCAGCTATCCAGAGCTGGGGCTGGCTGCAGGCATGAGGTTGCAAACAGCTGCAGCGCGCCTCGGAGCAGACAGTGTGGGGGGGCCTGAGGCTGCACAACCCTGGCGCCTCTCCCCTGCTGCTGGCACAGAGCTAATGACTGGGCTCCGGAGCCTGGAGCAGCTGCTTGTAGCCAGCAGGGTTGCCAGGTGTCAACTAAATTTATAGCCCAAAGTCTCTTCAAAACTAGCCATTTTTTTTGTGGGGGTTGCAGCACACAAGCTGGCATCAGCTAGAGGGCTGAGCTGCTTGTTTTAGGGACTCTTTGATTCCCTCCCCCCCAGTTTGTGGGGGGAATAGAGGGGATTAAGCCCCCCTCTCACTCAGCCAGAGGGTCCAGGGGGATTAACAGAGGCAAGGTTTGCTCACTTCAGGCCCTGCCTCCCCCTTACTCTTCTGCTCCCCCAAGGCCCGGACCAGCTTCTTCTCCCTTCCCCTCCCAGTTCTGCTCCAGTGCAGTGCCGCTGGCACAGAGGGGAGGCAGGGGAGCCTGGCCCAGCAGGGGATTCCCAGCGCTACTTGCCCTGCTCCTAGCCTCGCCCTTGCCTACCACAGCGGGGGTCAGCCCTGGCTTTGCCTGGCCAGTGAGAGGAGCCTACTGGCAGCCTCAGGGCTGGGCTGCGCACACTCATACTCAC
>NW_017729032.1:36049523-36053762 GCF_001723915.1 Gavialis gangeticus
CACCCACCCACCCTCTTGCTCTGCTTTGCAGACTCAACAGGAAGGGCTCCACTTCCTGAGCTCCCCCCTCCCTCAACCCTCTGGGCAGGGACCAAGCCCCAGTGCCCCTACCCCATTGTCCTGGGCAGCTGATCAAGGGGCTCAGGACTTGGACCTGCCCCTGCCCCATTACCTTGGGCAGCAGACGCCGGGACTAGGCTGGGGAGGATGGTGCCAGGCAGGGTGGCTATGGCTATGACTATGGCTGCCCTGCTCTGCCCTGCCTGAGGCAGTGCAGCCCTCCCACTGTCTGCTCTGAGGTGCATGTGTAGTCACCACCAGCATGGAGCTGATGCCAGTGGTGGAGCCCGGCACAGCTGTTTGCAGCCTGCCTACTGCTTGCTGTAGCTGCCCAGAGCCCAGGCTGGGTACAAACATCTGCGCTGGGCTCCAGAGCCCTGCCATCAGCTCTGAGGCATGCGTGCATGCGTTGATACAGGGCTGATGCCAACCATGGAGCCTAGGCTGCTCGCAGCTTCTCAGCCACCTGCTGGGAGCAGCCCGGGTTCTGTGGTTGGCAGCAGCTACACAGAGCCGGGGCTGGTGCTGGCGTGCCAAGCAAAATGGCCTTGTGTGCCAGGCTCGGCATGCGTGCCGGGGTTGCCGACCCCTGCTCTATTGTAATGCAAATAAATGTTTCTCCAGAGCACATCTATAGTTTACTCTTTGCTCAAAGAGCTGCTCTAATTAAAGTGCCCTCACCTCCCCCCATTCCCAGAGGACCTGTAAAGTACAACATTAACTTTGTCCATATGTGGGTGCATTAGATGATTTTATTAGATGATCATAAAACCATTTCTTAGATAGTTTCCAATTAGTTTCTACTATGTGTATATGGCATGTGCTACTGCATGAATGACTGGTGCCTTCCGAGATTGGGGGTCACAATTTGTGGATGGCAGTGTCAGAAGCAGGGTGGCAAGTGGCAACTACCTGCAGAATCTGGTGGTGGCATTGGCAGCGGGGGTGGGGTGGGGGGTTTGAGCGGTGACTGCCCGTAGAGGCCAGTGGTGGTGGTGGCGGCAGTGGGGCAGGGGAGGAGGCAGGGGTGAGTGGCCACTGCCCACAGAAGCCAGTGTCGGCCAATCTCAGGAGGGGCACATGCCCACCCCCCACCATGTCTTCCCTGTGAGTTGCCTATGTGCTACTGCATGTGTCAGAGAATATATGTGTCATTTCTTTGGCTTAGTGGTGGTTAAAGAACTGGGAAATGATGCAGACAGGGCTGGATTAACCCTTTCATGGGCCCCTAGGCAAACAAACTATACACCTAGTTGCTTTGCATAGGGCAGTAGCAGCCAAAGCCACTGCTGGGGCTTGGAGCTGCAGTGTGTAGCCCTAGAAGGGAAAAGTAGCCAGGTGGCACTACAGTGGCATGGCAGCGGCACTGCCACAGCAAAATAATTACAGCTGGGGCCCTTCTTCACTTAGGGCCCTAGGTATATGCCTAGTTTGCCTAGGAGTTAATCTGGCCCTGGATGCAGGAGATCTAGGTTCAGTTACTAGCTCAGCCATAAACTGCCTGTATGATCTGGAGAGTATCAGAGTCTCTGTGCCCCAGTTCTCCTTTTGTATAATGCAATAATATTCCTTCTTGTCCCATTCTTTTTTCTCTTGTCCGTTCAGACAGTCTCTTTGTGTAGGTACAGTGCCCCGTGCAATGGATTCCTGATTTCAGTGGGGAGCTCTAGGCTCTATTGTAATACAAACAAATGCTTCTTTTTGGGTTGTTGTTCATATACACATTCTCGCTGTTGATGTAATCATGCCATGTGCCTTTGATCATAATACCGATGGAATCCACTCTAACTCCACCTGTCCTCATGTCCTCATAATGAGGGGGATTAAAAATTAGTGTATACTTCCTGCTCATTTCTTCTTAGCTGCATAGCTTGAGATGGAGCACTCTTCAGCTGTCTGGTTTGCAGTTTGCTTTTAGCCTCAAAGCAGGGGCAATGCGTAGGGGGTGCATGGGGGTGACCCCCTGGCCAGGAGGATCGGCTGCAGGGGCACCCTTGGTCAGTGGCATTGGCCGGCGGGGGACCCGCCTCCAGTCACTGACTGGTGTTGGGGTGAGGCACATGCCCCCCTTGACTCAAGAGGCAACAGACACCAATGCCCCAAAGATTTTTTTTCTAGAACCTACCACCTTAATTTTCTTTTCTTTTCTTTTTTTGTCAGCTTTTCTTTCCCACCTTGAAATGAAAATAGTAAGCAACACTACCAGAAGGCTTTTGCGTGGTTCTTTTCTTTTGCCTCAAGGTACCACTATTTTGGAACATTACTTCCTCAGATAGACTCTACTTTCTCTTCCTCTTAACCACTCAAAAGTTTTAAATCTTTTATTGAATTGATTTTTCTCATGTTATTTATATTTTGGGAACATTTCTTTGACAGGGCCTTATGAGCCCTCCATCTTTGACTGGACTTTTGCTCTTGTTTGACCTGTGACCTGATTCCCACTTCAGACAGACAGAGGAGGTGCCTTTTTTCAGAGGAGGCTAGTCATAATTGCTTGGTAGTCAACAGCATAGCTTTATAGCTGGAAATTTGGTGGTAAGCCTCCCTTTTGCCCTGGTCCCTCTGAGATTTCCGCGGGCTGGATTCAGCCTGCAAGCTATATGCTTGACACGCTTGCTCTAAGAGATGTACCTACCAGAAAAATAGGTTGTCAGGCAAAGAACACTAATCCTGATCAGTTCTCCATCTTGCACTGGATTATCTGGTGCAGCTCAAACAGGTGAATCTCTCTTGGACTGATCGGGGTGCAACTAGCAGCTGTTCCTTATATGCCTTTTACTTTATCATGACTTTAAGGATTTATTTGGCGTTCCTGCCCAAAGTGGTTACTGGCTTCCATCTGAGCCACCAGATTGCCGGTATTCTTCTTTTGGCTACAAAGGACCAACTCTCAGGATCATCATAAATTCTAATTTATTAGGTGGGATGTGAAGTTACAGCAAAATTATAAATGTGAAGCTTTGGGGGTTATGCTGGGTACTTGTCACTTTAACACATATACACACATGCACTCACTCATTCAAACCCATGTCATTCAAAGCCATGTAGTATAGTGTATAGTAGCTGCCGTAGTGATTGTGAGAGCACTGGTGTTAGTATATGTACCTATCTGAGGCCCTGCAGATCTGCTGTTGATGGTCAGCTTCCTCCAAGGCGGTGTCTTCTCTAGAAAGAGGCTGCCTGCTTGTCCGTCTTCCTCTGTAGCTTGGGTGCTGAGGGTCACGCTTCACTGCCTTTTATCTCTTCTCTGGAGGACTTCTGTGATCCCCCAGCATCATCTTGGCTGCCTAGTCCAGAGGTTGCTGTCCTACATGGGTATTGAGTCGTGTATGACAGCTGTCATTCACAGTCAGTGGGGTTCCACCCAATGGTGCAGTTTCAGGAGTCCACCCTTGACTTGATTGACTTAATGGCTGTATTTTCATGTGTAACAGGAATAGTTAATAGGGTGGGTACTCAGTTCCAGGAATCAGTTACCAGCATTGATTAACTCAAACCGGATACCCTCCTCCTGTCAGTCTGTGGCGCAGAGCTCATTAACTTGTAACTGCAGCAGTTCTGCCTATCACTCACTCACTCACTCCCTCACTCCCTCCCATTCATTCAGGAAACCAGCCCCAATGCAGCAATGCAATTCCAGTGATTACAATTCCAACGCATTCTTACAATAATTGTTTTAGTAATACAAGGTATGACTTTAAAGAAAAATACATTTGTTAAAAGGTATAAAATATAAAATACAGAATGCCAGGATAAAGATGAGACAGATGAAATATAAAAAGAAATATACCTTAATCAATAAATGCAAATGTGAGGTAGTGCAGATTAACAGCCACTGGGGACTAGAAGTGAGTTAGGTTAGTTGCAGTAAACTCAACCTTAGCCAGATATAGGGTGTTTGCTTTGGGAAACAGGTTTTAATGAAAGGGGGATGGAATATGTTTAACAGGATATAGTTACAGTCATGTTTTCAACGCACCTTGGCTTTTCCTGTTTCTTACAGGCTTTGCTTTGAAGTGGATATTTTACTTCTTTTTTTCTTTAGTGACATTTAGGTCAATTGATATGTAGATGTAGTTTGTAGGTTTGTCCTGCAGAAAGCCATTTCAGCTTTCTCCAAGCCTTGCCACACCCATGCAATGAGTGTGCTAGGTCTCTGCCAATACTTAGAAAGGAAAA
>NW_017729032.1:36058762-36088441 GCF_001723915.1 Gavialis gangeticus
CGGGGTTTGGACACTACTGCGGGGTGGGGGGGTAGGTGCAGGCAAGAAGGGGCTTCTTGTTACACTTCCTAAGCTGAGGCTTTGCTACACTCTTAGTGCCCAAAGTGTGTCAGCCTATAATCTACACAGGACTAAGGCTTTCCAAAAGTCTCTATGTCTTAATTGTTTCCATTACTGAGAAATGTACGTGTACAACAATATCAGCCCTGAGAGGTCCAAGTGGATATTGGGCTGTGTGAGACTATGCTATGGGACCACCAAAATGGAGCTTGACTTCTGTTATATAGGCCCATTCCATACAGCATAGGCCACTTCCCTAGACTCCCTTTGTAACATTCCCATGATTGCATTTGCAAGTCAGCTTTCTGAGGACTGATACATGTGCTAGATACTATTTCCATACAGGATAAGGGAAACTTTCAGGACTGTTGCTGCATTTGCTAAGGCTGTTCTTTAATTGGTGTTTGCCCAGAGGACTAAAACTTACCCATGAGATTTACATGCATTCTCACCCACAGTGAGAACGTGTTTGCAAGCAGTTACTTGAAGGACAAGGAGAAGTTGCTTGCTAGTAACTGAAATTCTTTGAAACTGTCCATATATAAATTTGAATCCTGCCCTCTTTCTCCTCTTCTTCATAGCGAAACATAGTATGAAAGTAGTCAAATGTGTAACTGAGAAGAAATCAAAGAGCAGGAAATGTGTGCTGTTTCTATCCCTTGATGAGCAGCAAGACGAGGGGAGAGGTAAGAATACACTCTGTAGGTACTGCTAAGACAAAGCCTCCAACCGAGGGCTCAAGGTGTAAATATCCTACAGTGTGAATACTTATGTGAGCAGTACATCTCAAAGGACTCCAGTGACTGGTATAAGTTACTCTTTCTTGTTTGCTCTAAACCATGTTTCTTAAGAAAAAGATCTTGCTGAGTTCCTACGTGGTTTTTTTTCTGATCTGTCATTCCAAAAAAATTAGTTCTGGCTTGAAGGCAGTGGTAGGTTCAGAGTCAGCTAATTTTGCACTGTATTTAATCTGAAGTGGAGCATCTTTAAAATCAAAAGTTTTAGTACATAGAGTTTCTTCAGAGCTTCTGATGCCTCTGCCATAGATCTCCCTGTATTTCCAGCTCTCTGCATTAGTCATTTTCATTAAAGAAATTCATCTGTGTGGATAAAGTTAACGTGTTTCTCTGAAAATTCCACATAGGCCTTATCCACATGGCATACTCCTCCTCCTTCACATAACAAAATACAACAGCAGCTCTTGTTCTTTTGTGCTCTGGCAGCATTTGGCTTTAACCTCCCATCCACAGTCTGAAGAATTTCCTTTTTATTACTCTTGAAGGCTGTGACCTTTTTTCAATTTTCTTTCATTTGTGGCAGGTACGGGTTCTATCTGTTTTTCTGTAATTGATTCCTGTTCTCATTTCTCTCGTTCTGCCTTCAGATTAGTTTTGTACTCTGTAAAGCTCTGTCAATTTCTGCAGCTGTTGGAGCTCTGCCTTTGCAACAGCTGCTTCAACCTGGTTGCTGAAAGCTTCCTGGTACATCCTTGCCAACTCTCTCCCAGGTTTCTTTAGGGCTCCATTTATTTTATTGTCTTCACCTTCTCTGTTGGAATTTATGCATGCACTTTCTCTTTGGTGTCACATGCTCCTGTATTGCTTTGTCTTTTGTAGTCTACCACTGTGAGACCTCTGCTTTAGTGTTCCACTGGAGTGCTGTATTGGTGTTCTGGGAGTGAGGGACAGGGATATTTTGGGGGCTGAATGATATTTTTTATTGGACAAACTTTATGGTTGGGAGGGATTTTAGACAAGCTTACTAGCACAAAGTGCCTTTTAGTTTGGAAAAAAGGAAGACACACAGCTTGAGCTAAGTCATGAGCAGAACAATAGCCTGTGAAGAACTGCATATGTAGATAAAAACAACCTGTCTAAAGGAACAGAGTGGGTAGTCAGAGTGATCCATTTGTACCCCTGTGCAGGACACAACCTCTCAACTTGCTGAAATTTCCAGTCTGCTTGGTCTGCAGTAGGTTGCTTTACTTTTGTGAAGCCTTGTGGAAAGTCCTGGCCAGATTTGGATATCATGAAAAGTACATCAAAGTCCTGAGTCTTCTCTGCAACCAGATGACTGTGACTGTTCTTTGTAGTAGATCGAAGATGGATCCATTTGTCATCTGAATAGGGTGAAGCAAGGATATGTCATCACTTCAGCTCATCTCCAGAACAACACCAAGATCCAGGTCTACAATACAGTCATCATTCCCATTCATCTCTACAGAAGAGAAACATGGGTGACCTACCATCATCATCTCAAGAACCTCTAGCGGTATCACCAATGATGCCTCCAAAAAATCCTCTACATCAAATGGGAAGATTGCTGCACAGATGCTGGCATCCACACTGAAGCCAATGTTACTAGTATTGAATTGGAGATCCTCAAGCACTAGCTTTGCCAGACTGGACATTGTGTGTGGATGCCTGACTCTTCCAAAACTAGTACTCTAATCCCAGCTTAGTAACAGCCTGAGGTCTCATGGTGGCCAGAGGAAATGCTACAAGGACACATCGAAGGCATACCTCAAAAAAGGATGCTGACATCAAGAGTTGGGAGGAGCTGGCTGCTAACCAACTCCAATGGCACTGCAACCTCAACCAAGCAGCAACCTATTTTGAGGCAGTGTATTGCTCTCAAAGCAGAGAAGAAAGAGCAGAGGAAGGAAAAGGAGAGGAAACCCAGCCTGCAGCCTGTTCTCTCCTGCTGAAAGAACTGCAACTTCTGCAGATGGATCTCTGGCTCAAGGATTGAACTCTAAGCCACCCCAAGACTCATCAATGAGCCACAGTAGAGATCATCCTTGAATTGTGGGATTCTCACCCCCACCAACAACTACAACACTTTGCTGTTTTAGTGTGAACTGGCCTCTTCCATATCCTGTTGTTTATCTCAACTGAGACACTCGGACATTGCTTCTAAGTATTCCTTAGATTCCAAGGTTCCCTTGCCATCCTATTGGCTTGGTTTAACTGCATCTTTTTGTCTCTTTCTCTGTAGCCCTTTAGTTGCTGAATTGTAGCTGGGTTTGGAGAGTTTCAGGATGTAGGAACACAGGACGGGAAGTGACCTCCTGAGACTTTGATTCTAGTGTGCTACCCACATAGGCATCCATGTCACCATCTTGAGAGCAGATTGCAGTTTTAAATTCTCATTTTCCAGCTGGTTCTTGGCCCTTTCCGACTCTTGGATATGATCTCAGCTTCTCTTGACTAGTGGTGAAATTAATACAGCCAGTTAGAAAATTTCAACCAAACAAATTTTGAAGGAAGAAATGGTGGGATGAGGGAATTGCACAATGGATTTTGTATTGCTGCCCAGCTCTAGGTATTAAAAATATGCTCTTTTTTTTTTTTTGCCTTCTTGATTGAGTCAGATATTTGGTGAGTTTTTATATGAAATGTAGTTGTTCCAGGATTTTTCAAGGCATTGTTATCTTAGCTATCTTTGAACGGCTTCCTATTTTATCCCAGGTAGTCCTGTAACAAGTGACTAATGGCATCATCTAATTCTTGGTCTATATTTTCAATTGTGCTTTATTCACAGATATGGTTTTAAAAATCCTGAGCTTCTTGGTTCTCAGCCTTCAGTTGATGACTGCAGGGATGATGGTTTTGTGCTCCTTTTTTTTTACAAAGCCTATTTCACTTGTCTTAATTTCTAAATTTGTGTCCCAAGCAACTCAGCTGCAGCACAAAGGTTTTTGTTTTTTTGTTGGGTTTTTTTGCAAGAAAATCTCCTCCTAGGGTATATTATTTCCACACAGATAGACAATGTATGTCTGTGGGCTGGGCCTGCTGAGAGTGGGCAGGCCTTCCTGAAAGAGCAGCAGGTGCCAATGGGCATTTTCTAACTCCTGACAGCTAAAGGCAGGGTAGAGTGAGGTGGGACAGGCTGTCCAGAGATTCCCCTCCCTGACCCTGAAGCAGTCCCAAAGCAAACAAAAGAAAAAAACCTCAACCTTCAAAATAACCTTGGCCCGGTATCTGCACTTGTCCATTGTGTGGCCTACTGGTACCTTGTTCATTCAGTATCTTTTGGTGCATACTGGCATTGCCACCTTGTAGCAGGGCACTAAGGTGCCTGCTACTGAAAAGCAGCTGTATGGGCTCAGGTGCTGGTTGCTAGGGGCAACCAGGAGGAACTAAGGGCTGGCACCTGGTGGGTCAGCTGACCGGAAGGGGCAGGGCTGACCACCATAAAACAGACAGGAGGCTGTGGGTGCTCTCCTCTCTCTCCCCCTCCCAACCGGCAGCTGGACCAAAGGAGCACTGTTGGATCAAGGAAAAGAGCTTGGCCCTGAAAGGGGAAAAGGGAAAGGCTGGGAGGTACAATTCACTAGTTACAGGTGCGACATGGTGCATGGTTTAGAGGACGCTTTAGCCAGGAGGCTTAGAGTTGAGTTATAGCCGATTGGCTTGCGTTATTACTTAGGTTGTTTGTGGTTACACCGGAGGACCGGGTGAGGCTATTACGGGTTGGAGGAGGCCTCGGGCTCCACGGTAACGTGGAGACCCCGGTGCCAGAGAGGGCGCGGCATTTAGGGGCGTATCGACCCTGGCCCCAGGGCGGGCAGGATCGCGAGGCAAGGCCCCAGGGAGGGCAGGATCGTGAGGCAAGGCCCCAGGGCGGGCACAAGCATGGAGATGTCCCCAGGGCGGGTGCAAGCATGAGCGCGAGCGCAGAGGAGGCCCCAGTGCGGGCGGCAACCGTGAGACAAGCCCAGAGAGCATCCATGAGGGTGTAGGCAACTGAGACAAGCCCAGGGAACCCATGAGGGCATGGGCAATAGCAAGTCAAGCAAGGGGGCGCCTGTGAGGGTGCAGCAAGGGATTGGCCGTACAATGTCCGGTACATCTGGGAGGCTTGGGGCATGGTACAGGGGTGGTAGGAGCCACGCGTAGCCCCTAAGGCTTTAGTGCACCAAGTCACCTAAGGCAGGGTACAGACTGGGACACCTCAGGGCACCGTGTCAAAGAAGATAAAAGGCAGCCTCCCTTAAACACTAATAACACCAAAGACGTGGCGGGTGAGATGGTGAGGGTGCGTTGACACCAACTTGACATGGTAGGGGGTGCTGGGGGAGTTCACGGCACCCCTAGGCCCCGCACTGTCACACACCTATTTATAACGTCTTTGGATTTTCACAGTAAGAGCTTTTGATCTCCAAGGCCCCACATGGTCAGATGCTGCAGGTAAGACTGACCTACACTGAGCCCAACAAATCATCCAGGCTGGGAGCTTAACATTCTCTGACCTCCATTTCTTTTACCGTAACTTTCGTCACGATGCTGCATTTCTGGCCTCAACAGTGTTAATTAACAAAAGTGACACATTTTTTGTAGGAAATTTTTATTTAGGAATGGCTGAGGTTTAGCTTTGTTTGGGGGCTTAGCTTGGGACCGGCCGGGCCTTGAGTTGATACAGACACGACTTGGGGAATGTTATTTCTTGTGAATCTTGGAATAAACAGAGCAGGCTCTGTGAGAATACCACCAGTTTTGCTGCTGCTTCTCTCTACTTCCCTTCAGTGAACTTTAATTAGGGATGATATCTGACTCCATCTCACTGTTTCAGAATCCTGCTCACCTGCTGATATATCGCTCCAGCTTCCTTTTCTGGAATCACTTCAGAGATTGTTGAAGGTCTAGTGCATATAGTCATTTCTGATCAGGGTGATTGGGAGCATTTGATAATAAATGGTGATGTTCCCTAGCTGTAAGTGTATTCCGGTAGCTGTTTCTTTATGCAAGTTTTGTTTTTTGACGTTCTGCCCCTCATCAATAGCTATGAAACTGTTTACAGAACTGTTGAGTTGAATGGTTCAGATGAGAATTGTTACAAATGAACTCTATAAAAATAGATTTTGGTGTAAAGCAAAATGCATTCATAAAAGCCTGACTGTAATGAAAGATAGAGCAGGCAGAGAATGGCTGAATTAATCTTTTGAAGTACGCAGTTTTTCTGGTGTGATTGATTTCAAATGAACTAGAGAAGATGGAGTCCATGGAACAGCTTCAGGCTTTGCAGACTTGGTTCATACATTAGGTAATGTGATATCATTGAATTCAAATGGTTGTTAGCAACCTCAAAGAGGAGTTGGACTTAAATTTTTCACCTCACAACAGCGAAAAGGAAGTTATAAAGTTAGTTTATTTGATAAAGCTTTAATTTGCAAGCTGCATTTCTATGGCACACCTGATGGAATTTTAATATTTTACTGTTCGTGACACTTGAACTGAATTAAATGGCAGATGTGTTAGACTGCAAACAACTGAGCAACAGAGAGAGAAATATTAGCATGACTGAGAGAACACTTCAAATATCTGATAAGGCTTCACACTATCTTTCTCTTGATTAAAGTAATAGGATATATAGCCCTCAATTATTTCAGTTATTAACTGTGCTTATGACAGTTGAATTATGTATTCAATTAAAGTTCTGTATTTTGGTCCCTGAATAGCTGTGAAGTCTGTTGTGCAACTGGAGACCTTGGAGAAGCAGCTATGTACGTCACATTTGGAATAAGCATATTTTGTAACTTGTAACTTTTGTAGCTTGGTGAGTCTGTCACAATCATTTTTAAAGTGATGTAAAGAATAAGGAAGTTGGTTTTAATACCTTTTTGTTGCCTTGAGCCATGAGCTTGAAAGATATTTTAAGAGAAATAGGATATGGCAACATTAATAAATGAATTGAATTGGAAACTTTTAAAGAAAACTGAGGAAAATACATTGGTGCACAAGTAATAAACTAATATCTGAAATAAATATTTGCCAAGGTGATGCTAGAGAGATGTAAAACTGAAATCTTGAACCTAGTCAGCAAAGAGCCTCTGTTTGCTTTTAAAAGAGCAGTGATGTCAAAAGTGGGTCTTTACTGGATTCTAGGGTGAATAACTCTTATAGAATCATAGGGCATGTGTAGACGAAACAGGGTCCTATATTAAAGTTTTAAAAAAACCCACCGCTTTAATTTAATTTAGGACTGGTTAACCCCTGTGTGTCATGCATGCACCCTGCTGATTTACCTACCTCTCCGGTGGGGAGGGGAGGGCGAGCTGCCAGTAGGTGGAGTGGGGGAGGGGGAGGCTGGTGTTTCCCTCCGCAGCAGCTGCTGCTCCCCTCCCCCCCCAGGGTGGCACCCATCTGCAGGCACCCAGCTCAGGCGGTCCCGGGGGACACTACAGCCATGGAGGGAAGCACCGGGCCCCCATGCAGCTCAGGCAGGCAGGCTCTGGGAGGGTGGGGGAAAAAAAAAATCAGGCTTGCTGCTTTTCTTGGGCAGGGCTGCTTTCCTGGACTGCTGTCAGGCTGTCTGCAGAGCCGTGGAGCTGCATGGAGCCCAGTGCTTTACTCCGCAGTTGTAGGGGCAGCAAACTAAAACTCCTCAAAAGAGTTTTAGTTTGCTGCACCCCAGGTCATTTACAGCACATTACACTGCTGAATTTTCTACAGCAACTGGAATTAATGGGCAATACGCCACCAAGGCATGCAAACACTGACACCATTAAAGCGGTGCAAAAGCATTTAGTCTGCTTTAAAGTGTCTTGCAAACACACCTCTCATTTCATCTGCACATGGCCATAGGGTGTGTGCAGAAGTTGCATTTTTTGTGCAATGAGACCCCCGAAAGTGCTCTGTAGCCATAACACGATAAATGTTTACAGCTGTAGAGCACTTTTAAAATGGCCGATTGAATGAAAATTTAACTTTTGTCTGATGTAGTATCAAACAGAGGCACTTTAAGGCAGAGCACCTTAGGGTTAATTTTGTACAATTCTACCTGTATCCTATGTGGCTTTGTGGGGCTGGTGCTTGCCGAGGGAGGCACTGGCTCTGCCTTACCTCTGGGGCTGTCATGGAGGAGAGACAGAAAACCTCTGTCTCCTCCCTGCAGAGCTGGGCAGGAGGGGGATACACTCCTGCCATACATGCCCAGCCAGCTACCCCTGCTGAGGTCTTGGGGGGAGTCAGGCTGGGCCCACGTGGCAGGTGAGGCTACCTTCCCCTTCCGACCCCCTGCAGGAGCATCTTGACAGTGGTAGAGGCTGCTGCGCTGGAAGCTGGGGTGGGGAAATGGAGCCACCCACTTCATGGACCCAGCCTGGTCCCCCCCAAGACCCCAGTAAAGGTATCTGGGACATGTCTGCGAGGTTTCAGGGGGCTCTGTTTACCCCCTCCCACCACCCTAGTTGCTGCTGATGTTGCCAGATGATGGGGGTGGGGCTGGGTAGAGGAGCAGTTTGGCAGCCTGCTGGAAGGCTGCTGGACCACTCCTTCCTGCTGGCCTGGGCCAATGCAGGCAGGCTCCAAGCACCACCCACCACCAAACAGGTGATGCCTGTTTAGGTTAGATATTAGCCAAATGCCTGTTGGGTTTCATGGTGCTCTAACTCATGGTGCTTTGTGTAAAGCACTGTAGTTAGAGTGCCACCCTGGTGTTAGCACTGGATTTTTGACCCAGATACCTCATTCTGAATGGACCCAAACCCTCAGACTGACAACTTTTTCAGTTCGATAATAGGCAAACTTTATTGATACACAGTGATAACAGATAAGAACAACACAGGCAAGGCAAACAAATTACCCCCCCCCCCAATTCTATATCTACTAGTACTAAGGCTGTCACAGACAGAAGGTACATCTGGCCAGTACACGAGTTTCACCTTGTGGTTCTTCCTTGGATGTCAGAGTTCAGCAGTCTGGAGGTGGAGGGACTTTGTGTCATCTGCAAACTTGCTGAGGGTGCACTCCATCCCATCTTCCACATTGTTGATGAAGATATTGAACAAACTAGTCCAGGACTAAACTCTGGGCCACACTATTCGATTCTGGCTGCCAAATAGACAGTAGGCACATCTACATGTGCAAATGGTACAGGGTGGGTTTACTCTAGAGTAAGTTACTGTAGAGTAAACCTACCCTAGGAAGTCATCTACATGTGTGGGGACACAGGAGCAGATTTGCTGCTCCTGGCAGCAGTCTGCTCCCACCCTCTCTAGCCCTGCACTGGCCTCCTGCAGCAGCCAGGGGGAGCCTGTGGCCATCTTGAAAAGCCAGCCCTGTATGCTGTTCTCAGGCCACCTGCTTTCCTGGCCCAGAGCAGTGTGCAGTGTGATGACAGAATGCAGTGGCTCTGTCACTGCAGCCTCTGCCCGCCATGTCATGGCTGCTCCACTGTCAGGCCCTGAGAGCGATGTCCACTGCCCCAAGCTCTTGCTTGCCATTGTGCTTGCCCTACTGACCCACTGTGGGGTCTGCTGCCTGGTCCAGGTCATTCTCGACCCTGGCAGTCCCCCTGCATGTTGCAGCTGCCTGACCTGGCTTAGTGTGCCATCTGAGGCCTCCTGCCACCACCCTGCTGCAACCCAGACCTCATGGTGCCACCCAGACCCCAGCAGGCATACTAACAATGTGCTCCTAGATGTTACCACCAGAGCCATCCAGATGCTTCTGGGCTTCTATCCCCACCACCTGTGGGTCCTCCAGGTCAGCCAGGACTGGTGGCTGCACATCATCCAGACCACCTGAGATGAGCACTGGGATGACGAGTCCTTTCTGATGACCTGGGCCACCTTCCAGGAGCTCCTCAAGCAGCTTCGCCCACACATAGAGCAGTAGGATACAACCATGCGGCTGCCCCTCTCTGTGGATACCAGGCTGGCCATTGCCTCTGCTACATCAGCCACCTCTTTGGGATAGGCAAGGCCACCACTGGGGAGGCTGTCTTGGAGGTGTGTGGTATCCTCCAGCACATGGTAGGGCACACCATGCATGACCCCCTGGCAGTGGTGGTAGGGTCCATGCCCTGGACTTCCTTCATTCAATCAGGGCCCTGGACAGGACCCACATTCCTGTCACCTGCCCACCCCACAGCAATCACCCCTACTACAGCTGGTGGGACTTCCACTCCATTGTGCTCCAGGTCATCATTGACCACCATGGTGGCTTCACAAATATGAGCATAAGCTAGGCGGCCAGTGCCCACAACACCCACATCTTCTGCAACTCTGCCCTACCAGCCTGGGTGGAGAGGGGGCACATCGCCAGGGGTGCTGGACCTCCAGCTGGGTGTGATAGTGGTTCTACCACTGCTCATTAGAGACCCCAACTATTCTGTCCTCCCCTAGCTCATGTGGCTCTACACCAGCCAGCTGGACCCCCACCAGGCACACTTCAACCAGTGCCTGGGCTGGACCCATATGCTCATAGAGTGCACCTTCAGCAAATTCATGGATGCTGGTGCACCCTCACTGCCCATCTTGAGGTTGCTGAGGCCAATATTCCCTGCGTCATCATCGCAGCCTGTGCTCTCCATAACATCTTTGAGGCCTGGGAAGAGCTGATTCATGAGACCTGGACGGAGGAAGCACAGCAGGTGGAGGACACCAGGAGTGCCAACTGCAGTAGTAGCGACAGTAGCAGGATCGCGCTCTTCCCTCTCCCCCCCCGCTGAGGCCCCTGGTGAGCTTCTCACCTGGCAGTGGGGGTCAGGGTACCAGGTACAAGAGGCACTGACTGACCCCCTTCTGCACTCCCTACTGTAGCCCACCTGGACAGCCCCCCTTGGACCTCTGCCCCCACTGCGCACCCCCAGCACCACTCTCACTGTGGACAGTTCTCAGAAAACAACTTTATTCCCCTCCACAAACACAGACCTCACTTCCTCCTCCCTTCCCAACAACAGAACCCATAGACAGAAGCCCAGCAGCCCAACCTCTGGTTGTACCCTGGTGGGTGTGCATACTGCAGCAAACCCAGCAGGTGGAGGGCTCACTCAGGGGTGACTATGGGTGCGGCTTTGCCAGTGCAGCTGACTCCCCCTCCTGCGGCCAGTTGGCCAGGCCAGCAGGGCCTGCAGATGGTCCTTGACCCTGCTGTGGGCAGCTCCTGCCCCAGGGGTTACATGGAGCTGGGGCAAACTTCAGGGCTGGGCCCAGGCTGGGGGGTGGGGTTGGTGGTGGGACCAACAGCAGGGGCACCTGGCTGGTGGAGGTACTGCTGAACTTCAGCCCAGGACCATGGGGGAGTCTGCTGCTAGGTGGTGGGTGGCTGACAAGAGGCAGGCTTGGGGCAGGGCAGTGGATGGCACCAAGGTGACCACCAGAGCCAGGACTGTGTCCAGCACCCAGTGATCTTCCACCATCACCTCTACTGCCTTGGCCACCAGGACAGCCTACTGCTTCAGGGCCTCCAGGTGTCTCTTCTCCAAGGCTAGGAGCCTGGCTCAGAACTCCTGGTTTGCCCAGTCCCTTGCCTCCTTGTGCCAGTCCCTTGCTTCCTTGTGGACAGTGCCCTCCATTCACTTGGCCTGTGAGTCCACCAGGCGCTTCCTGGCCATGGTGACCAGCTAGTCCAGCAGCTGGATCTGGTGCTGCAGTCTGCACTGCCAGAGCTGGTGCATCTGCAGGGCCCCATCTGAGGCTAGCAGTGATCCTGACAGTGCATCCCAGCTGCCAACTGGTACCTCCCCTGTGCGTGCAGCTGCAGGTCCTACAGAGTCAGGAGAAAAGGAGAAAGAGCTTGTTTGTGAGAGTTTGCAGCATTTCTCAGATAAGATGCTCCGTACCATGGACCTGTGCACTGCTCAGCTTCAGTTTGGAGGTCATGTGTGCACAGGTACCCAGGAACCATGGTAAGTTGGCCAGTCAGGCCCTGGCCCAGGTGGCTGCCAGCTGTACCCCCTGTCCCTGTGTGCTTTGCAGGGGCAGCTGGGCTGCTGGGTGTTGGCCACAGGCAGCCTGCCTCCCCAGCCGCGTTCCCAGGGCCTGGTTCCTAGCAGCATCTGCTGCCACAGCTCAAGCTATTCCCATCCCCTTCTCCTGCAGGTCAACCTCCCTCTTGCACTGTTGCTGAGCCCACAGTACCTGGGTTTGGGGGGTGAGGGGCTCCCACCTGACTGGGATTTGCTTCTGGTCACCATTTACATGTGCATTACTGTGCAGTAACTAATTTCAAGTAAATGTGCTACTTGTATTTACAGGTAGCAAATTTACTCAGAATTAGAGCAAATTACTGAACACTAAGCATTTGCACGTACAGACAGTGATGCTTACTATACAGTAATTTGCTCTAATCATGAGTAAGGCATCTTGTGTAGATGCACCCAGTGAGCCATTGATTACTACCCTTTGAGCCTGATGATCCTGCTAGCTTTCTATCCACCTTACGGTCCATTCATCCAACCACTACTTCCTTAGTTTGATTGCAAGAATATTGTGGGAGACCATATCAAAAGCCTTGCTAAAGTCCAGGTATTTCACATCCACTGCTCTTTAAGCATCTGTAGAGCCAGACATCTCATCATAGAATCATAGAAGTAGGGTCAGAAGGGACCTTGTAGATCTTTAAGTCCGACCCCCTGCCTGGGCAGGAGAAAAACTGGGCTCAAATAACTCCACCCAGGTAGGCATCAAGCCTCTTCTTAAAGACCCCCAGGGTAGGAGCCAGCACCACTTCCCTTGGAAGTTGGTTCCAGATCCTAGCCGCCCTAACAGTGAAGTAGTTCTTACAGATGTCTAATCTAAACCTACTCTCCAACAACTTATGGCTGTTATTCCTTGTTATGCCAGGGGGCGCTAGGGGAAACAAGGTCTCTCCCAAACCCTTCTGGTCCCCCCTAGTGAGTTTATAGACGGTCACCAGGTCCCCCCTCAGCCTTCTCTTGTGAAGGCTGAACAGGTTCAGGTCCCGCAGTCTCTCATTGTAGGGTCTGCCCTGTTGTCCCCGGATCATGCGGGTGGCCCTCCTCTGGACCCTCTCCATGTTGTCCACATCCCTCTTGAAATGGGGCGCACAGAACTGGACACAATACTCCAGCTGTGGCCTGACCAGCGTCGCGTAGAGGGGGAGGATCACCTCCTTGGCTCTACTCGAGATGCACCTGTGGATGCACGACAAGGTCCGGTTAGCCCTGCCAACCATGACCTCGCATTGTCGGCCCATGTTCATCTTGGAGTCAATAATGACTCCAAGATCTCTTTCTGCCTCCGTGCTCTCGAGTAGGGAGTTCCCCATTGTGTAAGTGTGCTGCTGGTTCCTACTGCCCAAGTGCAGCACCCTGCACTTGTCCGTATTGAAACGCATCCTGTTCCTGTTAGCCCACCCCTGTAACCTATCCAGATCCCTCTGCAATCTCTCACTCCCTGCTAGCGTGCTCACCTCCCCCCAAATTTTGGTGTCATCAGCGAATTTAAACAGGTTACTTTCCACCCCATCATCCAGATCGCTGATGAAGAAATTGAACAGCGCAGGCCCCAGGACCGAGCCCTGGGGGACTCCGCTACCCACCTCCCCCCAGGTCGAGTATGACCCATCCACCACCACCCTCTGAGTGCGACCCCTCAGCCAATCTGCAATCCATCTGACTGTGTAGGCATCTATGCCACAGTCGCCTAGTTTTTTAACTAGGATGGGGTGAGAGACGGTGTCAAAGGCCTTGCTGAAGTCCAGAAAGACTACATCCACCGCGACACCTGCATCCATGGCCTTTGTGACCTGATCGTAGAAGGCAATCAGGTTGGTCTGACATGATCTCCCCCTAATAAATCCATGCTGATTGCCCCTGAGCATCATTTCTGATGCCGGCCCATCACAGATGTGCTCCTTGATGATCTTCTCAAAGAGTTTCCCTAGGATTGAGGTAAGACTGATGGGCCTATAGTTGCCCGAGTCCTCCCTCCTCCCTTTTTTAAAGATGGGGACCACATTGGCTATCTTCCAATCATCTGGCACCTAGCCCGAGCACCACAAGCGCTTATAAAGCTGTGCCAAGGGCCCTGAAATAACCGTTGCTAGATCCCTCAAAACCCTGGGGTGGAGAGCATCTGGACCCGCTGATTTGAACACATCCAGCCCCTCCAGAAGTTCTCTAACCCGGTCCTCCCCAACCTGAGGTCTGGAGACATTCTCCTCGAGTCCGTCATGCATCATGATGGGGAAGTCCTGGTCCCTGCACAAGAAAACATAGGTTAAAAATTGGTTAAAGAGGTTTGCTTTCTCCTCTGGCACAACCACCAGATTGCCCAGAGGATCTTGCAGGGTCCCCACATTTCCTGGTGCTTTCTTCATCCTCCCTATATATTTGAAAAAGGACTTTTTATTATCTTTGATCTTGGATGCTAGTCCTAGCTCTATGTCCACCTTAGCTTTCCTGACAGCCCCCCTACAGGCCTGAGCAGAGGAGGTATACTCCTCTTTGGAGAGAGAGCCCCCATACAACTGGTTGTATGCCGCCTTTGTAGCAATCGGGCATTCCTGGATGCCCTTGGTGAGCCATGGGGGGCTTTTGGGCACTCTTGCCCCCCTTGCTTTTTGTTGGGATGGTCACCCCTTGGGCCCTGAGTATCGTCTCCTTAAGGAACGACCACTCGTCTTGAGTTCCCCTGCTCTCGAGAACCCCAGTGCCTCTCCCACTAATATCCTCAACTCGATGAAGTTGGCTCTCTTGAAGTCTAGGGCTACCGCCTTGCTGCAGGCCCTTGACACCCTGCGCTGGGATGTTATCATCATAGAAGGCAATCAGGTTGATCAGGCATGACTTGCCCGTGGTCAATCCATGGCCAGTGTTTCTAATAACCTTCTTTTCCAAGTGCTTAGAAATGTAGTCCTTGAGGAATTGCTTCACCATTTTCTGGGGATGGAGTTGAAGATGACCGGTCTGTAGTTCCCCGCATCCTCCTGCTTCCCTCTCTTAAAGATAGGCAGTATATTTTCCCTTTTCCAGTCATCCTGGACCTCTCCCAATCACCATGGATTTTCAAAGATAATGACCATTGGCTCTACAATCACATCAGCCAACTCCTTCCAGCACCCTCAGGTGTTTTGTGTCCAGCCCCATGGACTTATACACATCCAGCTTTTCTGAATAGTCTCTAACCTATTCTTTCATCACTGTTGGTTTCTCACCTCCTCCCCAAACTGTTCTCCCAAAATCAGTAGTCTGGGAGCTGACCTTGCTTGTAAAGACTGAGGTGAAAAAGACATTGAGTACTTCAGCTTTTTCCACATAATCTGTCACTAGGTTGCCTCCCCCATTCAGTAAGGGACCCACATTTTCCTGATCCTCATCTTGTTACTGACATACTAGTAGAAACCCTTCTTGTTTCCCTTATGTCCCTTGCTACCTGCAACTCCAGTTGTGCTTTGGCCTTCATGATAACATCCCTGATTGCCTGAGCAATATGTTTATACTCCTCCCTAGTTTTGTCCAATTTTCTACTTCTTTTTGTGTTTTAGCTTACTGAAGAGTTCTCTGCTAAGCCAAGCTGGTCTTCTGCCATACTTGCTAGTCTTCCTGCACATTGGGATTGTTTGTTCCTGCACCCTCAGTAATTGTTCCTGTGTCTGTCTGCAAAGATGCTCTTCTCTTCATCAGGTACAGTCACTCTTGACTGAACTTTAAATTACATCTCCAGAAAATAGCTTTAAAAATCAAAACAAGGAATAACCTACTTGCCAAACTTGCAGGCTCTACTTGGGGTACCAATGCCTCCATGTTATTTTAATCTGCTCTTGCATTGTGTTATTCCCCCAGTAACATTGCTTCCCCTCATCTCTGCTGCACAAATGCTGAAGTAAACTTACTAGCCAGACTCCAGGATAATCCTACGCTGCCAGTGCACTGGGACATAGTCCACCCACCAATAGCTCGGCTCCCCTCAAGATGCCCAATATGGTCCACTCTTTCAAAACTCTTTGACTTTTCCTTACTTACTCAATGGCACGAAGAATAGTCAACACATACACCAATGAATTGCCACATCATCTTTGACCCTACAGTCAGTCAACCAGGATTTAACTGGTCGTGCCATTATTGGGTACTTCTCAACTGTTTTTTGTACTGGACAGGGTCGCTGTGCCCCAAATCTATACCAATGGGGCCTTTGCAATGACAACAAATGCCCTTGCAAACAAGTTCAAACCATGTCTGACATTGTTGACTGACCATTGTTTGATGGCTAGAAAATAGAATTTAGAGGATTGCTTTAGGGAATTGGCTTGTAGGTAAAGTAGATATTGCATTAGAATAATGGCCCAGGGCAATGGCAAGGGTTAATTGATTTCTAAAAGCTTGTTTGTAACAAAGTTTCCATCAAGGCCCACTGTGTCTGATGGCCACAGGGAGACCAATCAATGGTGCCTGAAGATGAAGAGTCATCAGAGTGGGAGAAAGAATGCAAAAGGAGGGATTTCCAAGCAGCAAAGTATCCCCCAAGAAGGGAACCCGAGGCCACCATGGACAGAAGGCACACTGGGTGGGGGTGGGCATTTGACCTTTGGGCTGCTGATATTTGACATTCACGAGAGAACCTGAGTGAAGCTCATATATGAGCCAGATGTACCTTGACTCTGTGAACCCTGGTACTGGTAGATATAGAATTGTTTGCATTATTCTTATCTGCTATCATGGTGTATCAATAAAATTTGCCTATTATTGAATGGAAAGGTTGCGGTCAGTCTGAGGGTTTGGGTTCATCTGCAACAAGGTATCTGGGTCATAAAGCCAGTTCCAACATTGTTGAATGACTAAGTTCAAACCATGTCTGGCATTGTTGTCTGGCAATGCTTCCTGGTGACCTTCAAGCTCTTCACACTGGTGATGACATTGCCTGAAGATGGCTGAAACAATATGCCGAAACCACATATGCTAAATAAATAAATGAGGTGCATCCTGTCTCTTCCTAGGAATCCTCCTTCCTAGAACAATATTCTGTGGTCAAAAAAGCCAAAGAAGCTGGTAACACCATCTGCACAATCATCTCAACTTTGCGGATGTCTGGTCTGGCCTCCTCTGCCAATGGTATATGCTCTTCTCCTCTGTTGCTTGGACTCTATATCTGTTCTCCAGGCAAATTGCTGTAGGTGGAGGTGAAGACTTCTGCTTGCTGCCAGGGTCACAAACTTCCAGCTTCTACCTTCCTGGGAGTCCATGTCCTCTTCCTTCTCTAGTGCTGCCTCTGGCAGTCCTTCCTTCACAGTCCTAGAGGTCTCCTTCAACACTGAATCAACAAAGTCCTCATGGTGGAGGATGCTTTGGAGCCTTGCTTCCTTCACTTCTAGCTCTCTTGCCTGCTCCTGAGGGACACCACCATGTGGCACTGCTCACTGCAGGCAACCCTGACCTGGATGTCACTGGAAGGAACCTGCAAGCCTCAGTCTGCACAATGCCAAACCAGGACCTGGGTGGGATCCTCAATGGTGCATGGTCCTACCTGGATAGACATCTCACATGTTCAAGCAAAGGAAGAACTGGCAGTAGCATTGGTTCTGGCATTGTGACATCTTCCAGCCATTTCTCTGGGTCTCTTAATCTCCTGCCTCTCACTTCCTGGCCCTCTTTCCTGCCCTCTCTTTCCCCTCTTTATGTACATATTTTTAGATACCTAAAGCTATTTGGCATTTTGGTGCTAAGCATTTACTCAGTGTTAACTAGTGTTAAAAAAGATTTGTTATACTTCAGAGGTATTTACTATAAATGGTACATAATGTCTCCTTCTTCTACAGCAATTCCTTGAGTTGCTGTAGAAGACAACTGTTGTTCCTTGAGTTGCTGTAGTTTGTCAACTCAAGTTGACAAACTACATCCTGTAGTTGAGGATGATTGTTTTCCATTATTGTCTTATCTGTGTTTCCAAAGATGGCTGATGAGGCCTGACAGACCCTACTGCAGCTCAGATATGTATTTCCATGTGGGGTGAGTGGTGTCGGATTCTTGATGTGTTCCACAACACTCTGTTTCTGCCACTTCCTCTTTTCGATCTCCTATTGTTGTTGTGATGTTTCAAAGTACTGAGATCCTTGCAGCAGACTCTTCCTCCATTTGGGGCAGTCCTGAGCTATAGTCTCCCATGAGTTGACATTGATGTTGCATTTTTTTAAATTGGCCTTGGACATTCCTGAAGTGCTTCACCTGCCCTCCTCTTAAACATATACCTTGGCTAAGCTGGGAGAATAAATCTTGCTTTGCGAATCTGGAGTTGGATATCCGGATAACACGGCTGACCCAGCAAATTTGATACCAGATGATCATTACCTCAATACTTACGGTGCTTGCTTGCATGAGGATGCTAACATTGGTACATCTGTCTTTCCTCTGGATTCAGAGGATCTTCCACAGGCAGTGTTGATAGTACTTCAACAACTGTAGATGTCTCCTGTATGTTGTCCATGTCTCAGCTCTGTACAGCTAGGTGGGAATCATGACTGTTTGTTAAACCATGAGCTTGGTTTCAGATCTAATGTTTTGATCTTTGAAAGTGCAGCCTTTGGACATCATTTCTTCAGGTGTCCAAATACTCAACTTCATCCAAAGTCTCACCATGGATCTGGATTACTGGAGCTGGGGCCTGTTCACTAGGAGCTTGTTGGTGGAGGACCTTAGTCTTCTGAATGTTAAGCTGTGATTATCACGTCAATTGTGCCTCTTGATTTCCTAAACCCAAATGTAGATTCTGGGAGGTACTCTTCAGCAAGTGGAAGGAAACAGTTTAGGGGGGTTCTTGCAACTAATCCTTCTTGTGGTGGACAGAAAGGTGATCCCTCTGTAGTTTCCACAGTTGGACTTGTCTCCTTTCTTGAAGATTGTCACAATCATACCATCTCTGTGGTCATCTTGGATTTCTTTCTCATTCCAGATCCTTAAGATGAAGGCATGAAACTGTGAAGTGAGCTCCTCTCCTCCTTGTTTGAAGTTTTTCATGGGGATTCCATCCACCACAGATGTCTTGTTGTTTTTCATCAGCTTGATGGCTTTTCTCTCCTTGTCTAGGGCTGGAGGTATTCCGAGCTCATCTCTGGCTGGGTGTTGTGGGATGGAGTTGAGAACAATCTCATCAGCAGCAGAGTCTCGATTGAGAAGGACTTCATAATGCTCCTTCCAATGGGCATTGATGGCTCCCCTTTCCTTGATCAGGTCTCCTTCATCCTTAGATCTCAAGGATAGGCTGTTTTCTGGTGCTCACACCATAGATGGCTTTGGTGGAAACTGTGTATGTCATGGATGTCAGTGAGATGTTGAATCTCCTTAGCCGTGTCTTCCCACCGTTTATTTTTTATATCACATGTCCTCCTTTGGACCTCTGCCTTGCCTTGTTGGAGATCCATTTTATTTTGCTTGGAGTTGGTGTAATTTCACCAAGAACAAAAGGGCTTGTGCTTGTGATCAATCTACTCTTGGATCTCCTGGTTGGTCTCATCAAACCAGTCTTGATGTTTCTTGGTAGAGAATCCAAATGTCTCTTCACAGGCATTGATGACAGTGGCCTTGAGAGCATGCCACAAGCTGCTAACATTTTCCTACTGTTGTTGATTGGAATTTACCTGTTTTTTGTTGAGGCACTGGTGGAAAAGCTTTCAGTTGCTTGGATCCTTGAGTCCTTCAACATTGATCTTCTGTCAGCATTGCTCCTGCTGCAGCCATCATTTGGGAGCCAATTTTCCTGATGTATCTGAGCAGATGAATTGGTGATCAATCCAGCAATCACCAGCTCCTAGTATAGCTTGGGTGATGCAGACATCTTTGCAGTCACGGGTATGGATGATGACATACTCAATCAGGTACCAGTGCTTAGATCATGGGTATTATCATGATGTCTTGTACCTGTTTTTTTCTGGTGGAATAGGGTGTTGGTGATGGTAAATCCATATTCTGAGCATTTGATCAAGAGGAGGATACCACTGGAGTTGACCTTGCCTACTCCTTCCTTGTCAATGGTTACATTCCAGAGGTTAGAGTCACTTCCAACTTTGGTATTCAAATTACCAAGAAGAATAAGTATGTCTCACTTCTGAACATCAGAAAGGACTTGGTCAAGGTTAGCGTATAATTCCTCTTTGGTTTCATTGGTAGTGCCAAGAATTGGGGCATATGTGCTGATTACAGAAGCATATTGGCTCCCCACCAGTTTAAGGTGGAGAATCATGAGGTGCTCGTTAATTCTGATAGGGAGCTCAATTAATTGGTTTATGAGTTCATTCTTAATGGTAAAGCCAGGTCCATGAAATTGGTGTTCTTCTTCCTGCTTAACCTTCCAGAAGACAGTATAGCCACCTCCATGTTCATTAAGCTGCCCATCTCCTGCGCACTGGGTCTCATTCAATGCAGCTACATCAGTGTTGTGTCACCTGAGTTCTTGGGCCATGATTGCAATGTGGTACTCTGGGCATTCACTATTATGGTTGTCCATGAGGGTCCTGATGGTCTAGGTCTTGAAAAAGATGGTACGTCTTCACTGATATTTTCAGCAACAGTAAAGGTATTCACACTGGATGCAGTTATCTAGTCAAGAAGAAATACAGACTACTTTATTAGACAGGCTGTGTTTAGGGCACCTTTTCTGGCCCCCTCCTTATGTGGGATAAGCAGAGCTTATCCTGAAGAGGGCTGCTCAGTTACAGCTGCTGAAATGCACTTCTGTCTCATCCAAGTGCTAGATGACCTTCTTGTAACTGCCATCTTCATGCCAGTTCATGACTAGGAGCTTCCAGACCTCACAATTCTCCCGTCACTATTAGCTGTTCACCAAAGGGTTTGAGGAAAATGCTGAAAAAGCTGTTTTTTAGGGGTGTGAGAAGCAGGCCATATTCTATTCAGAGTTGGCTTGATTCGGGGGACAGTGATTCGATGAATTGATTCCAATCACTGTCCCGATTCGATTTGGCCAAATCAGAACCTGAAGACTTGATGCCGATTCAGAGAATCAGCTATTTGGCCATAGACACAACTTTAAATGTTTTTTGTACATACCTCAAAGTACCAGGTGTGGCTTATGAACGTTGAGATGGTGGGGCAGTTGGAGCATCCCACAGGAGTGGAGGGGCCTCCCTGATTGCTTGGTGAGGGACCTGGAAATGGACCGTAGGTACTTATGGTACACTTCCAGGTCCGCCACTGAGTGCTCAATGATTGCCCGCACAGGGACCCCGGGTGTCCCCTCCCCCCCCGACCCAGGAGGCACCAGTCGCTGAGTCAGAGGGCATGGGGTGCTTCTGGTCCACTTCTGGGTCTGCCACTGAGTGCACTGGGGACTCCCGTGTGCTTCCGTTGGACGCTCCATCTGCCCCACCATCTCAGCGTTCATGAGCCACCTGGTACCTTGAGGTGTGTAGAAAAAACATTAAAAGCTGTGTCTGTGTCCCAATCATTGAATTTCTCCTAATCGATTTGGAGGGTTCCAGTTTGATTTGGAGAGATTAAAGGGTCTCCTGATTCTATTCAGATTCAGAGATTTGGCCACAAAATCAGGATGCCATATCTCCACTGAATCGAATTAGTGACTGAAGCTTTGCACAGCCCTGCTGTCTTCATGGAAGGTGCTGGTGCATGACTTCTGCTGTATTTCAGCTTCCACATGGCTCTTGACAGAATGGGATCTTGATCCAATGGCAAGGAGACTAAGACAACTGGGAATCATTCTGTTGCAGCCTTCATCTGCCTTCACAGCTATTGAGATTCTAACATCTTCTTCCACCTGGTCTGCCATTGAGGACTTGTAGACCCATGGCTGGGGGCTGGGTAGGCTTCTTATAGTAATGACCTGTACTCACCATGTCACAGTACTATCAAAGTACTGTAAAGTATACAGTATACAGTAAAGTATACAGTAAAAGCTGTGCTATCCGGCATCCTGCAAGCCGACATACTCCACTAACTGGCATGCTAGCTTGTAAAATAAGTAAAACTGGAAGTGCCCACTGTGGCACTTCTGGTTTTTCCGAGCCTTCACGGCCTGGGGCAAAGCACCCTTTGCTCCCAAGCCCCCATGGTCTGGGGGCATAACAGGCTGTGCAAGGCTATGCAGGGCCCATGGGACGAGCAGCAATGCGGTGGGAGGGGCAGAGGGATGCCCCAGACATGGCAGGAGAAGTGACAGCTGGGGCTGCTCAATTAACTGGCCTATTTTGTTCTCCATCATCCCCCATTCCCAAATGAGCTACTTTAGGCTGCCCATGCTGCTCCCAGGCAAGTTGCCTTAAGTCTAGACCAGGCATGGTGACTGCTTGTAGGTGGCATTCTTCCCACCTTGAGCACAAAGCCAGCATCCTACTACAGTATTCAGGAGTTTGTGCTGCTGGAATTGCCATTTCTTCAATGCATGTCAAAACAATAATCTTGCCAGATTCAGGAATGATTTTCTAATGCACTCCTTAATTCACTTTGAAAGTGTGAGATGAAAGGCTCTGAAGAAGGAGAAAATATGTATTTCTTTGGTAAGCTTGTTTTATATTGGAGCTTGACATTGACAAAAGCATTTGGTTTTCTTGAACAGAATGGCTCAGATTTGTTCTTAAAGATGGCAGAGTAGTGGAAATAAAGTTACCTACTGCAGAAGTTCCAGCAGGAAGAGTTCAGTATATTGTTTTGTAGGTTCTATTTAAACATTAGTTGTTGTAGTGGTGGTTGGATTTTTCTTCTTCTTGCACATGACTTCAGAAAGTTGACTCCTCCAACCATTTAAGAGTAGATCCATCAATATTACTGCAATCTTTCAGACTGTTTGCTCCCTCTGGTACACCATATAGAGGGCAGTCAGTTAGTATATGTTGTGCTGTCTGATCTCCTCTGCCACATGGGCAGAATGGTGAGTTTGTAAGGCCCATTTTAAGTTTGATTTTATTGAAGTCTCCATAGCCTGATCACAGTCGATTCAAATTTACCCATGCCTTACTTGGAAATTTATGACCAGGAGGGTGTGAGGATGGTAATTGTATGTAGTTGTGTAGTAGGGTTTGGTTGTTATTTTACTGGTCTTCCCACCTTCTCTGGGGCTGTGATAACAGTATGGTGTCTCCTACTTCCTCTGTGATGTTTCTGGTGGATACTGGTAGGGGTTTTCTGCTTCTTAGACATTTCTGTATTTGGTATTTTTCAATCATGTCATGTAGTGCATGGTCTTCCTGTTGGACTTTGGTTGCCAGGTCAAGTAATATTCCAGACCTGTTGATGTTATATTGGGGGGGGGGGGGGAATTCCTGCCAAGATGAACATGTTTTCCCATTCCGTGTATAAAATTCAGGGCACTGTACAGTTTGTGGGTGTGAGTGCTATTCTGCTGGTGTGTAAACTACGGCTAGTGTAGTTATTCTCAAAGTAGAGAAGTCGGCTCCCCATGTTGTACCAGCTGTTTTTTTAATAGCTGCTGCCCTGGAGGTTACCTTGTGCCTTAACTTTTGCAGGTGGTGATGCAAGGTTAGGTTTCTGTCTAGAGCAGGGGTAGGCAATGTTTTTTGGCTGGAGTGCCGAAAAAACCACAATGTCTACCTTGGAAGGTGCCAGAGTGCTGACATACTGGAGCCCAGAGCAGCAGATGTTTGCAGCCTCTCACCTGCAGCTGGCCCATGGAGCCACCTGCTGGGAGCAGCCTGGGCTCTATGGCTCGCAGCAGCTGCTTAGAGCCTGGGCTGGCAGTGGTGTGCTGAGCAAAATGGCCTTGCATGCCATGTTCGGCACATGTGCTGGGGGTTGCTGACCCCTGGTCTAGAGTGACACCCAGGTAGGTTGGTGTCTTCTCAAAGGGTAACTCTTTTCCCTCCACAACAACTCTTATCTTGGCATTCACAGCATGAATCTTCAGGTGAGAAGTGTTGAGGTGGTCTTCTGTATGCAAGACGTATACCTTCCCGTGATGTAGCTGAGGAGTGCGTTCCACAGCAAAATGAAAAACGTCATTGAGACAATTTTAGAACAATGAATTTTTCAAGGACTAACTGTGAACTGAAAAAAAATCATAATCCTAAAGATATCAGGGTCTACTTGAATACTTGGAATGCTATAGAAAGAGTGAGGTTGGTGTGCAAAACCTTGGTGGTTCTCTAAATATTGTAGGCTTTGTGGTTTGAATGTGATGTGTTTAATGTCTTGTTTCAATGGAAGCAACACACTCACCATTCCTATTACATTTCATTTTCATGCCAAAGATATAAATTATCCTTCAGACCTTCTAAAGCAATATGCTCCTATTAAGCTAAAAATGGGGAACACGGATGATCTTAAAAAGACGTATTACTTAAATTATCTGCCGTTTATGCTTGATACTGTTTGAATGGTGGTATAGAAAATGTCCTTGGTTACACCTAGAAACTAATAATTGTAGCTATTTATAATGCAGTATTAATTTATTTCATGCTGTGGTCACTAATCAAACTAGCATTCTACATTTTGAATGTTAAATATTTGTTGCAATCCCATACAGAACACAAATTAATGTGATTCTTCAGGAATTATGTAGAGGACAGTTTCTATGTGTATTGAACCAGAAGGTGCTATTATCTAATGGCAATATTTATAGCAAGGCAATAGAATGTAAACAGAATTGAGTCATTCTTTTCCTTACCAAAACTTTTAATTAGTTTTCCTTATAATTTTTTATGCCAACTCATTATGTACAATGATATCTCAGCACTCTCAGCCAAACTAAGTCCTAGGATTTTCCAGACCAAGTAGCTTCTTGTACCTGCCAGAAAGGGTCACTCAAGATCCACTGTACGTAGGTGAACACAGAACTCTTACCTGTTCTGGGCCATTAACTTCTAAAATATTCTATTCCTTGATTGAGTTACTGATGCTCTTGGGCTTGAATAAAGCTGGAATATCCCCACTTAGTAACAATACCTTTTTTTTGTGCTCTGCTGGCACTTAGAGGACCTCACCGAGAATGGGCCTTTGGACATTATTCACTGTCCAAATGCACAGCCAGATATAAACCCTACCCCAAGGAGCTTGCCATCAACATACCAAGATGGATAAAGATTGGGAAGAAGGAACTGCTCTGATCCTGATCTTAAAGATCGTAGCTGACACTAGACACTGTATCACTAGACCCAAGTTCCTGGAGGAAATCAATGGCAGATCTAAGGACTTCCAGTTCACGTAGTTAACCACAAGGCTATTCAAGATTCAGCTTGTTGTCACATTTTCTGGGATGCTGGAGTTTTCTGGGACAGGCCTCTGACACCTATAGCTTTCCTTCAAACCCACTTTACTGGATGAATAACAGTACAAGAGAAATAGAAGATAAGAAACAGTTTTGATACTGCCTGACATTTCACTAGCTACCCTGAGGTTGTTATGGGCTTACCTGACTCAGCTGCAGAGCCTGCCAGGCTCTGATGGATTTGCTAGAGGAAAATGGATGTTTCTATCCACTCTCCGTGATCTCCATTTTTCCTTTGTCAGGAGACAGTTTTTATGCCCTAGCAGCTATCTAATTGGCCACTGGCCAAGCATATCTCAGTAGTAACCCACATTTGTTTCACTATCAGCCAAACAATGCTCAACAACTATTTACAGAATCCCCAAAACCAAAAATACATATTTTACAGATACCTGTAGACTATAGATAGGATACTGCTTAGCTCTTAAACGTGGGCCTCAGGCGTTAACTCAGAGGACGAGTGGTTCCACCATTACTAATTTTTGCCACACCTACAATATTAGTTCTTAGAATATGAGCGTAGTGCCAACTGATGATACATAGAAGAAGATACCTAGATGGTGGAAATCAACTTGATCATTATTTTCATCTTCCTTTTTTTCATTATTTTACCTTCTGTGCCTTTACTTTTCACCACCTTATTCCAGTGGTATTACATTTTGTCATTTGTTGGTTACACAGTGCATCGACTCCTTTTGTATAGGCTTTTAAGATTTTATCTTACCGCTCTTTCTTAGGAACCCTAATCATGGATGGCAATCATGTACCTTACTGTTCTGGATGATCTAGAACAGCATTTCTCAGGGTGCTATGGCACTCTGGGATACCTTGAGATCCTTTCAAAAGTACTGTAGTGTGCCACACAATGTTAGCACTGTTAGGTGTACAGGCTTGATTAGAAACCCAAAGATTTCAAAGAGGAATCCATAGTGTTTAAAATGTTCTAACCTGTTGTGGTCTTTCTGAGTCATTTGAAACAGAAGAATTCCTGTTATTATTCTGTAGACAAACCCCAAATCTGTTGAGGGGCTGCCTCATATCTAAGAAGGTTGAGAAACATTGATATAGAAAAATAAAACATAACAATAAATCCTAGACTGAAATAGTTTATGACTGAAGTATAAGGCACAAAATAAGAGAACAAATATCTAAAGATATGGGGTTAAAAGTAGAGCCATATTGTATGATAAATGACCTTACTGCACACCAAACTAACTGTGCAGAACTGTCCACCAAAATCATTTATAATAACTGCTTCTGAATTTCACTGAACTTCCTTAGTTTATTCCGTTTGTTTTCTCCCTGCCTTTGTTAGTTATATTTAACCCAGTTATCTTTCTATAGGTTACTGAACAAGTGAGAGGGCATGCTAAGTTTGTATTTCAAGAAAACTTACTGACATGCTTAGCTTTATATGTTAGTACACTCAAAGGTCCAATCCTATGTGCACCAAAGTCGTTATGGAAGCTGAGCAGCAAAATTGTAGTTTTGATTTTTCTTACATAGCTGAATTTACCTAAGAGTTACCTTTCCCTGGAGAAAAGCAGGTTCATTTAAAGATTTAGGCCTAATGTTGATCTCTCTCTTGCTGGTGGGTGTCAAGAACTTGATAAAACAAATTTAATTTAAGAAAACCAAAAGCAACTGCTATAGTTAAGTTATTTCAAGGATATATAAGCTAATACATTGGACGATATTATCTCTCTCTTTCTACAAGGAGTCAGATAACACAGCGTTGTAGCCATGAGATTGTTTAAGTTAAGAACAAGGCTGTAGTTTTGACTCATGCAAGGTTCCATGGAGGAGAAACTTGTGGGAGTGAAGTGAGATGCAGGGAGCAGACGGAATTGAAGGTAGTAGGTACTACCACCATCATATGTTCACTCCCACCCTCACCAGTATCACTTTACTCTGTGGTTTTGGAATTGCCCCCAGCAAACCATAGCTCTAGGCATGAGAAACTCTTATTGATATTTATTAAATCTCAATTTTTAATGTTTAATAATCAGGCTTGTTTTTAATGTAATACTGTGTACAACATATACCATGTTAAACTGCATCTACATTGGGGTGAGTCCTGTCCTCCTCAATCATATTTAAACTTTGCTGTCTCTCAGGCAAGAATCTTGTTGAAGTCAGAAAGTTGGCTGTGGCTTATGGGGTTCTTTGACTATTAGCTCATCTTGCTCATTCATGTGAGAACTAAGGGTACTGCCAGGTGTGACCCTGAACAGATTAGAAATGACTAAATAATTTTTAGAGTACAGGTAAGAAAGAGATATGGGCACAGCTGGTGAGTATAAAGAATTATATATGTACTTAATTGTAGGTTTGGAATCTGGAAGAAAGTCAGAAATTACAGTAGGGTCATGAGAGAGACAAGAAAGAGGAACAGGCCAACCTGTTGAATATTTGAAATGTCTGTAGGCAGATGCTCAGAATATGAGGAATAAACAGGAAGAACTATAAATGTTTGTGCCAAAGTAATGTAAATGACATCACAGACATCTGACAGGACAAATCACAGAACTAGTATTTTGGCAAAGGAGGCAAGAGGTTATTTTGGGGATAAAAAGCAGGAAAATAAGAATGTATATGCTTGGTCTGAAATTCAGGAAGATGGGAGGCAGGTTTGTTGAGTGTCCCTAGGTGAAATAAAAGGGGAAAAGAAGATGGGTTATGTCAATGTAGTGTCTACCCAACCATATGATTGGGTGCAGGAGAAAGAACAACTATCAGAAACCTCCAAAGGACCTCCAAATGTTAATGGAGGGCTTTAGCCAGGTATCTGTGGGGAAAACAATACAGCTGGACAACAGGCAGTGCATCATATTCTCAAAATGTGTTAGGTATAACTTTTTGGTTTAAAAGGTGGAGAAAGTTACCAGCTGGGTGATTTTATATTTGGTTCTGGTTAATAGGGAAAACTGGTGGAGAATCTGTATGTGGAAAATAATTTGTTTATAAGAGATCATGTAATAGTAGAGTTCACTATACTGAGAACAAGAAGTATAAGAGCAAACAAAGACAAGAGACTTCAAAGAATCAGACTTCAACAAATTCAAACAACTGGCAGGTCAGGCCTCTTGGGAAGATAATCAGAAGGCTAAAGGAATGCAGGAGAGCTGGTAGTTACTGAAAGAGACTATATTAAAGGCACAGCAACAAACTATCTCCATGTGAAGGATAGGTAGGAGGCATAGTAAGAGACTATCAGCTGCATCAGGATTTTTTTTATTAATGTGTACATTGAAAAAGAATCAGCCAAAAAGTGGAAACAAGGCCACACAATTTGGCATAACTATGAAGGAATAGCATAAGAATTTAGGCATAAAATCACGTAGCATAAGAGTATAGGCAAAAGACACAAAATGAGTTTCAATTAGTAGGGGATATAAAAGGCAACCAGAAAAATGTTGTAAGAGGAAAACAAAAGGAGATATTTGTCCCTTGCTAAACCTGAACAAAGAGCAAATAGGTGATGAGGGTAGGCTGGAGTATTTAATGTTTTCTTGGCTTTAGCCTTCACAATGAAAATTTATTTGAGGGCAGGTTCTTAATTAAATTAATTTTAATGAGAGAGAAATGGAGAACAGAATATGGAGGAAAAAACCCACCAAGTTGAAGAACATTAGGGCGGTGACAGAAATGATATTTGTTGCATGATTGACCCCTTGAAAGTGCTCTACAGCCATACCCTGACAGAAATACATGACTGCAGAGCGCTTTAAAAGTGCCCAGTTGTGTGACATGTGAACACTCATTTAATGGGGGCTCAGATAAAGGCTCTCCAAGGTAGAGTGTCCAGCCCCATCCCTGGTGCTGCCTGCAGGATTGAAGGAGGGATGGGGGATGGGAGAGAGATCCAATCCACCCACCCCACCCTGCAGCACAGTCTGATAAAACCTCAGACTAGAGCTCCCTGCCTTCCCCTATCCCCTTTTCCATCCTGCAGACAGCACCGGAGCTGGGGGGTGGGGCAGGGGAAAGGGCTAGGGGAGAGAGGCTGTAGACATGCAGCCTTTCTCCCCTGAATCTGCTCCAAAGTGGAGCTCAATCTCCCCTGCAACCAAACAGTGAACATCTGTTGGGTTGAGGGAGTCACTGTAACTCACGGCACTCTCTGTGAAGTGTCATGAGTTACAGCTAGTTAAGATAAATGTATTCAACAGGATCTGAAATTCACCTTAGGTTATTGAAAGAACTACTTGAAGTAGACTCTGAGGATTGTCTTTAAAAGCTTGTAGAGAATGGTGTAAGACCCTCAGTATTGGAAGAAGGCAAATATAATTTTGGCTTTAAAAAGGGAAAAAGGAAAACCCAAGACATTTTTCACAGATTTCATAGACATTAGGGCTGGAAGGGACCTCAGAAGATCATCGAGTCCAGCCCCCCGCCCAAAGGGCAGGAAGTCAGCTGGGGTCATAGGATCCCAGCACGATAAGTATCTAATTTGCTCTTGAAGGTGTTCAAAGTAGGTGCTTGAACCACCTCCGATGGCAGGCTGTTCCAGACCTTGGGGGCTCAGACAGTAAAGAAATTCTTCCTTATGTCCAGCCTGAAACGGTCTTGTAGTAGTTTATGACCATTTGACCTCATCATCCCTTGGGGTGCTCTGGTTAACAAACGTTCCCCAAGATCCTGGTGGTCACCCCTGACAAACTTATAGCTGGCCATCAGATCACCCC
>NW_017729032.1:36088452-36097215 GCF_001723915.1 Gavialis gangeticus
CCCTACATCCCCGAGCAACTGCAGAATAGCCCTCCTTGGTTTGGACTACCCCAACTCAACTCAACCACGATTTCGGGTCAACTTACCTGGCATTCGACTTCGGCATCATCCTCTGGTTATCCCATCTCATTGTTCATTTGGACTGGCATCATGCGTTCACCGAGCTACAGTTTCTGTTGTTTGTTTGGACCTATAAATGAGCTGTTGACCAGCCCTGGGGCTAAGGAGTGGGCAGCCGCACCTAGCTCCGGCTAGAAAGCAAGGACCCACTCTGGAACCCCGTGGGCCAACAGACCCCCTTTGTTGTTCGTATTCGTTTCAATTACTGTAACTGAAGGAAGCATCTCGGCCTCCGCTTCCAAAGCGTGAGTAATAAAACCACCTGTTGGAAACCATATGCTTTTGTGCCACTCAGACTCCACTGCCGTAAATCCCACCTGTTCATGTTCCAATCACCACCCCCGGCCCACCGTGACCATGGGGCCTTCATTTGGTTCCGACATGGCATCATGAACAGGATCCCAGGGAGGTGATTTGGAGTCTGAATTGATTAAGAGCTGCCCATGGCTCAGTGGAAGTCATCAGATCATTGATCTGGATGACTTGTGGGACCATATTGTGTTCCATCAGGCTATCAGCTTGGCCGAGGAAATGATAAGCGGGTACCTGTCCGTTCATGGGACAAGCAGGGAGGAATGGACCGTCCGGCTCACCCCGGGAGCGTTGGGCTGTATTGTACAGGATGCCCGGGCTGTTTATCGCCCAAGGGGAGGAAACGGGTCTATAACCTTAGCCTGTAAGAAAACCCCGGGCACAACAGTCTCCAGCCCTGACTGGGAATTCGCTCAGTGCATAAGATATATGAAGGAGGGAGGTGAGAGTACCCCTCTGGACAGGTTCAACTGCCCGAGTCTCTCGACCGGGTGCAGGGGGCATGAGCTCCTTACCCAACTCAGGGAAAAATTAGAAAGAGACGGCAGAAAGATTAAGTGGATGGGAGCTACGTGGAAGAAAGGCCGCATAATAAATGTTTTATTTCGCGAATATGTGGTTCTGTTGCGTGAACTCTCAGACACTAAAACCCAGCTTGAGATCACTGCCTGAGCAGTGAGCAAAAAATTGGCTGAGCGGCCATTGCAAGATGGCACCGGTAAAGTGGTGAGCACACCAAAAACTGCACTGATGTCACGGCGTCCGGCTCCGCCCATCCCGAACCCGCCTTCTGTTAAAGCACCGCCCATGACTCCACCCACCGCTCTGACGTCACCACCCGCTCCACCCACCTGGCCTGTGACAGCGCCACCTACAGTGCCACCCGCAGAACATACATCAGCACCCCCATACGTAAGCAACGCCACCTGGAGGACGTACGGAAGAACAACAGCCAAGCGAGCGAAACTATGAGGACCCCTGTGGTCAACAACGAAAATACAGATGAACACGTGACCACAGATCGAAATACAAGCATGAGCACAATTGGTACTAACACGGAGGAAACCACAAGCGTGAACCAAAGTACTGAAGTCACTACGAATACACAAGAAAACAACAAACAAGAACCTGAGCCGCAACCATCCATGGAACTCGAAACCGCTTATCCTATTGCGGTGTGAAAAATTGTAGCCGGAGCACAAGGCCAATCACAAGTAACCGTAACTACACGATCGAGGACTCGTTTGGAAATGAATGAATTAAAGAGAGAAACAAGCATTCGAAATGAGGAGACACCTATAGCTTGGTTAGGACGATTATTGGTTGAGGCTGGCAGTGAAACCCTCGATCAAGAGGAAGCAATGCAGTTGGTACGGAGTGCAGACTGGAGTCGGGCCAAGGTCGTTGATCCGATACCAGTATTAGCCAACCAGCATTGGCCAATATCGATT
The DNA here is from genome assembly GCF_001723915.1 of Gavialis gangeticus. NCBI lineage: Eukaryota > Metazoa > Chordata > Crocodylia > Gavialidae > Gavialis > Gavialis gangeticus. Next base: position 36,090,336 of record NW_017729032.1, read on the forward strand.
CCAGCTTTAGTTGTAGAAGCATTACAACATAAGGTACATTCTTGGCATGAAGGGGCTGCAACTCGAGTTACCGCTACCACTCTGGTCCATGCTATTATAGGAGCTTCCTACGCATTATGGAACCCAACGCATCAGGCTTTGAACCTTACACCAGCACAGGTGCAAGAAGCATGGCCACACTGGTTCATAACAATACCGGGAGATGTACCTTGCCTTGCTGAGGCAGTTCAAGTGGCAACTGAGATCTATGGTGGCAGTCAGAGCATAACTGCAAAACTACTATTAAGTCCATCTATAAATGGTCCTGTAATGCATACCCTAGGACTACTGGATCAGCTACAAGGGGCAATGAAACCTAAGCCCCAGAATAATGTGTACCCTGTTTCAGATGGTGAACAGGAGCCCCAGTACGCATTCCCAGTTGAAAGTACTACCATCCACCCTCGATGGATAAATAAGAATCCTGGCAATCAAGCGTACCAGAAGAAATTGACTTGGAGCTCCCCACCTATTAGAAAATATGAGCCATGTAATTTGCCACCACCACAAACCAAGAGTCGACCGAACCAGGTAACTTACTCACCACCACAGAGACCGGCAATAGAACGGGCCATATTTAGTTTCTTTCTAGCGAGGTCAGGATTATCTAAAGAGAAGCTAAGGTCGTTGGGGTACGACGGTCAACGAACCCTTGCCAAGACCCTAGGCTTTAGTGAATACAGTTCAAAGACAAAAAATGAGTAACTGCCGTTGGCGTGACTCCGGCGACCGGCGGCTATGATGATTCTCAATACGGGAACAGCAAACAAGAAATGGACATGGGACAAGGACAACCTGAACAAACACGGTCAACAAACTATATAAAACGAACGGTTAAGGGAGAAGAGAGAACGGCTGGAGAAGATAATTGCGGACGGAGTACGGTCGGAGGAGATAATTGTGGACAGAGAACTCAGGACGATAAGACGGAGGTAGTTGTGGCTGCAAGCCACGCGAAGCTTTTTGACAGTGATCTACGACCCTATGCATCAATTCAGATACAAGATCCCGATGAGCCACTTAAAGTCATGGACGCAAAATTTTTACTGGATACAGGGGCACAGGTTAATGTGGTAAAACCATCAATCCCTCATATTCGAACTAACAAGGTGATGATGGTACAGGGTCTGAACACGGCAACGGCGACTGCACGGGTAAAATTCCTAGTAAAGGGTCATCAAAAGTGGCTAGAAGCAGTAATAGGGGGCATTAACATCTTAGGAATACCTGGGATAAAAGCTCTAGACCTGAAACAGCAAGTTCTAGAGGCACTGCCAATCAATATCATAGCAGACAACGATAGACATAAGCCCGAGTTAAGAATTGTCTCGTTGTGGCGGTATACTCCTATTCCCACTAAGAAGCATCTTCGTGAGCTGTTGAATACACTCCTGAAACGACTGGAGGAACAAAGATCGATCACCCAAATTTATGCTAGTACAAGGTTATTGCCGGGATGGGGCATTGAAAAACCAGGCAAGCCACATGAAGTTAGGTTAGTAGTGGACTATAGAGAACTGAACAAACGTTGTACTATCTTATCACAACCAATGCCATGTACTCTGGTCCAAAGTTTGCGTGAAATGGCGGAGTATCAAGCTAGCAATTGGTCAGGTACAACATTAGACCTGAAAGATATGTTCTTCTCAATCCCGATTGATGACGAAAAAGGAATTCTAAACGTGTGTTGCTGGAAGAATGTATAAATGGAATGTGTGTCCCCAGGGATACCGCAATGCCCCAGCACTAGCCACCAGCGCCATTAACAACAGCATTGGGCGGTTCTATGTAAACCATTCAAAAACTCAGGAGGTTAAGATTTGGAGTTATATTGATGATATAGCCATCATGGGTCGGTCAAAAGACGCCGTCGGGAGAGTCACCCAGGATCTTATAAAACATCTAACTGCGGATGGGTGGATTGTAAATATGGGAAAATCCAATCTAGAACCAATGCCCAGCATCAGGTTCCTGGGAACAATTTTTGAAGGAGGTAAACGTCGTGGAACTACCCACGAGAAAATGGATATCACGATTACTAAAATTAGGCCCCCATCAAAAAAGGCAGATTTTCAATCTCTACTCAGGAAATTAAATTGGTTTAGGCACTACATACCGCCGGAGCACTTACAATTCTGTTGCGGATTCAGCGTCAAATTTGAGAGAAAACTCGACAGAAGGCTCTGTGGATGTCCAGAGATGTGAAGGCGTTGGACAGATTATTCGTCGCCGTTGAGAACACTTCCCTAAGTGCCATTGATCTTGCCACCCCGATGGTAGTGACGGTCGGCTTCATGAGAGAACACCTCTTGACCACCGTGAGGAATTCCGAGGGGAGCCTCATATACATTGCACACCGTACTATACTGTCGACACAACATCGTTATGGCATGGTGGGAAAGATTCTCTTAGCCGCCCAATTGGCCAAATCATTAGCCATAGGACAGGGAAAGCTAAAGGCAATAGGAGCAACTCTGTTACCTCGACTCCTCCACGATTGGCTTCATGCTTCCAACTGTGCCACTGGTACAGGTGGTTCAACACCAGAGCACTCCAAGTAGATGGTTCGCCTTGGAAACCTGGGTCTGGCCAATCATGGAGGAGTCGAGGTAACAGAGTTACTGACCCAATACATGAAGTGATCGATGAATTACTGGAAGATTCAACTCACCCAAAACATGTATTCACTGCTGAGGGTACTAATGAAAATGGATGTGTAGACCCTTACCTGTCTTGGCTACACAAAAATTGGGGCCATTCAGGTCCTCAGATCTGTCACAGAAAATGGAATCTCGAAGGAACATATAATCAGAAATATGGTACCCAAGCGGACTGGAAAAGAGTGACCCAGGCTTGCGAAGCCTGTGTAAAGGAAAAATGCCATCCTACTGGTAACACGAAGGGTGCCTTAAATAAAGACAGGTTCGAGCCAGGAAAAACTTGGCAGGTCTATCTTCTAGGACCTTTACCCGGATCGGCAGTCCCGAATAAAGGATTGATTAGTGTGGATCTAGGAACTCGTCAGGTCGCCATGGTTCCTCTGCAAAAGACTCATGCCACTGCTGTAATTTCTGCGCTGACGAGTATATTTGCCCTCTGGCAAGTACCAAAGATCATACAATCAGATGGAGGCCCACCCTTTACGTCGGTGGCTATTGAAAGATTCGCGTCTTTGCACAACATCACTTGGCATCATCACGTACCGTACCACCCTCAGTCAAATGGGGTGGTAGAACAGGCGATCGGGCTATACAAAGAGGCTTTACGAATAAAGGGAGGGGGGACCTATAAAGGATGGATCAGACATAGTCCTGAGATACTCATTAATCTCAACGCCAGGAAAGAACTTTGGGTGGAGAGAGAGCCTGTAACCACCGAACCTTGGAAAGTGAAGTTCAAACCATTCAAACTGATTTGGATCACACTTCCAGACCCAAAGAACTGACACCCGAAGGTCTTAAAAGGGATGATAAAGTCTGCTGAGACTTACCTGAATACTTACCTCATCGAGCTAGAAGACAGTAAACAAACTATACTGGCCCACCATAACTGGCTGGCCAGGAGATCAATTATTAATCGTTGCTAATTAGGCCCTTAGTTTAGTCAGATAGAGCATGAAGGTTACAGAGCACACTCTGTCTTGTTTCTATTTTGTTTTCCAGCTTTTGATTGACATTGGACCTCAAACTAGAAGGAAGTGTCTTCACCTCTCACATATACCAACGTATGACACCGGTTAAGGTTGAACGAGAGACAACGAACCCGCCAGAGCATCATGACTATGAACAAAAGAATGACTCTAATTGTATACTGTATATCTTGTACATATGTTATTCAATCATTTGCCAGTCAACCCACTGAACTCGATCACTCAAAAAACTCCGTTTTACATTTGTTATCACTCTGGGCCAACGCAACCGGAGATGATGGGACCGGTGATGGATTGACCGTATGCCTTAAGAACCCCATGTCAGTGGAGGATCCGGTCCTTACCCCATATCTCCTACCATTTAATATCTCGGGCTGGTTTGCACAAGTCTCCGAGGGCTTGGGAAGGTCTGTCAACGTGTCATTGAGGGGAGGCTCCACCTTTATTAATTACTCCTGGCCTTGAGGTTTCACTCTTGGTGATCTTAGCTGGGGGTCACCAGATTGCCATGAAAGAGGGGTCCTTTACACCTGTTCAGCCATCCCTTGGGGAATACACCCCCAAGGTAACGATTGGTCTCGGCCAGATATGTCACTGACCTGGGACCCTCACTTGATCACCCCTTCTTGGCACCTCACCCTCATGCCCTGGGGAAGGAGAACCATACCTGTGGTCACCCTTTCCCCCCTCGTAAAACCTACTCCCTTGGTTTTGTGGGATGAATCGTCAGCTATTGATTTAACTTGGCCAGGCCCCAGGGGAAACAATTCGTGGTTTAGTTTCTATTACCCCACGTTACAAGCTATACTGTTAAGTGCTGCCTGCCATGGTATAGAACCACCCGTCAGACAGCCTGGCCCCCCGGAACAGGCAAGGCATGCTTTCCCCTTTCCAGGTCGGTGCTCTGAATTAAGCACACCGGCACCATTTGGACTGGCCTGGGCATGCTCGGACGGGCGATTGTACACCACCTTACCAGCTATGTTATCGGGTGTACAGTGTTTTTTAAGTTGGGTTCTATTCTGTCTGCCCTTGAAAGCATCCACGGCACACCCACCAAGTCCCCTCATATCACATCGACATACTAGATCTCGTACTCCAGTGTGGAGTTCTCTCACATGAGGAGAGAAGATAGCCCAGGGGCTTGGTTGGGCGTTTGAGGGACTTTTTCTTTGGGGCCTTGCAATAGCCAAAGCTCGGATCACCCTCGCCAAATTGACGGAGCAGGTTGAACTGTTAGCAAACCACATGGCCACTGGATTTGAGATGATTGACCAACAATTGCAAGCTACATCTAAAATGACCATTCAAAATCAATTGGCTCTTGACGCCCTATTGATTCAACAGGGAGGGCTGTGCCAATATTTGAACTTAACCAGGGATATGTGTTGCATTGCCATCCCAAATGTTTCAATTCCCCTTCAAAACCAGGTGAAGATAATCAGAAAAATCTCCGAGGATGTAAATGCCATCTCTGGTATCGGGCAAGGGGGGTTATCCCAAGTCTTTAAATGGTTAGGGTGGAATGCATCTTCGTGGTTGCTGAATTTACTTACCCCATTAATATTGTTTTTGATTGTTATGGTTGTAGTTATTTCTATAATCTGTTGTGTATTCCAATGCATACGGAAAAAGGTGTCAAATTTGTCTGTTATGGTATATACTAAGTTACCAACTTATGAGAAAGCCAAAGGAGGACATGAGGAGGAGGATAATTGCCGAACTGAAAACTGACATTCCTGTGTTGACAGCAAGGGGGCATGTCACAGCAAAATATTATAGGTGCTGCCAACACAGAGAATTGGCTTTGACAAAGACTGACAGCCTAGGCAAATGGAACAGTCCATGGCCTGGCCTGTGTGTGTCCCCTGCACGACCTTTGAGCTTGTCAATCAGCCATGACCCAGTTTTCTATGTTGCTCATGCACAGTAATAACCAAGCCCTGATCTGACGCATGCTCAGTCCTTCTACAGAATGAGGTAAGCTGACTAGAACTTTCTTTTTGAAGAATGATTGGATTGGCTATTAAATTCATATTTAAGGCTAATGAGCCCCTCCTTCGGGGAGAGACCCTCTGAAACAGAGCAGAGGCTGCAGCTGCAGGGACTGCTCCTCAGTAAGGCTTCCTAGCCTGTTGGTCTCCTCCTGTCTGCAATCTTCTGCAGAGCGATTTAAATTGATTTCAGCTCTAACCTTTATTGGTTTCTTTGGTTACGGGACTGGTATTGGCAGCGATCACCGATTACGGTTTGGACTACCCCAACTCAACTCAACCACGATTTCAGCTCAACTTACCTGGCATTCGACTTCGGCATCATCCTCCAGTTATCCCATCTCATTGTCCATTTGGACTGGCGTCACGCGTTCACCGAGTTACAGTTTCTGTTGTTTGTTTGGACCTATAAATGAGCTGTTGACCAGCCCTGGGGCTAAGGAGTGGGCAGCCGCACCTAGCTCCGGCTAGAAAGCAAGGACCCACTCTGGAACCCCGTGGGCCAACAGACCCCCTTTGTTGTTCGTATTCATTTCAATTACTGTAACTGAAGGAAGCATCTCGGCCTCCGCTTCCAAAGCGTGAGTAATAAAACCACCTGTTTGAAACCATACGCTTTTGTGCCACTCAGACTCCACTGCCATAAATCCCACCTGTTCGTGTTCCAATCGCCACCCCCGGCCCACTGTGACCTTAGGGCCTTCATTTGGTTCCGAAAACTTGAAGGTATCCAGCTTCTCAAGGTGTTCCTTCACAAGGTCAGCATTAATGGAGGGCAGGGGATCTCCCTCATCTGGACGTCCCTGTCCCGTAGTGGGCATGGGCATCCCATGGGATTGACGAAAGACTGACGCAAAGTACCCATTTAATAGGTTGGCTTTTTCTTGCATGTCAGTTGTCAGTTGCCCCATCTGGTTCAGCAGGGGTCCAATGTTGCCCTTGCTTTTCCTCCAGCTCCCCACATATCTGAAAAATAACTTTTTATTGTCCTTGATGCTCGAAGTTAGTTGGAGTTCAGTTGCAGGCTTGGCTTTCCTGGTTTGCTCCCTGCAGGACCAGACCAGTGCAGAATAATCCTTTTTGGAGGTGAATCCCATCCTCCATCCTTTGTAGGCCTTTCTTTTTAGCTTCAGGAGGTCTGCTAGGTCCCTGGAGAGCCAAGAGGGTTGCTGTGTCCTCTTGCTGCCTTTCCTCTGAG
>NW_017729032.1:36102215-36102581 GCF_001723915.1 Gavialis gangeticus
TGCAGTCTTTGGTTGACTACGTGGATCCTCCTCTACCTCCTCAGCCCATACCCCAAGACTGGGAGGATCAATGAGAACACCATCTGTGCCCCCAGACCCTTTAGCCCCACTCCCGAATTCCTGTAGCATCTCATGACCTGGCTGGGAGTGCTCCGAGCCGAGTCATTGGTGCCCACATGAATAAGGAGCATAGGATAGTGGTCTGTGGGCTGGAGGAGGTTTGGGATCCTCTTCGCAATGTCCCGGATGCGGGCCCCTGGGAAGCAGCAGACTTCCTAGGCTAAGGGGTCGGGGCAGCAGATTGCCCCATCAGTCCCCCTCAGGATGGAGTCTCCCACAACAAACACCTTACGTTTTGTCTTGGGG
>NW_017729032.1:36103016-36105145 GCF_001723915.1 Gavialis gangeticus
GGGGGTAGGGGGCTGCAGGGTGCGGCGTGTGCCCATCCATGTCATGCCTCTTGTAGGCTGGCTACGGCTGGGACACCTACCCTGGGGGGTTTGCAGGCAGGGTCTCGGGCCCTCCCGCACACTCTCCTGCACGAACTCCATGCTAACTCACATGCCAGCAGACAAGTGCACCTGTTTGCGCAGCCTGTTCGCGTGGCTCCGGTCGTGTGGCTCCCTGGGGGGCTGGGCGGAGTAGGGGCCTGGGTGGGGCTTGACCTGGCACAACTCCACTCAGTTGCCTCCTCCCACTCACTCAGGGGTTAACCCCCTCCCGCCATGGGCCCTGCTTGCCTCCGGCTGTGCTGGGGGTCAGTGGGGGGCTCCGCGGCTGCTGGGGGTCTTTGGGGGGGCGGGGCACAGAGGGCTTTTCCCCGCACGTGTCTCGCCACTCCAGAGCAGTCTTTCTATCCCTGGAAAGATTCTGGAAGAAATGATTAAAAGATTGGTTTGTAGGGATTTAGAAGATAATAAGGTGATAAACAACCACCGACATGACAGGGAAGATGGAGATGGACTTATCCTGACTTAGTGAATAAAGAGAAAATGGTAGATTTAATATATCTTGACTTTTAGAAAGGTTTTTGAAGCTGTCCTGTCTGACATTTCTATAAGCAAATCAAGGAAATATGGACTAGATGTAATTACCTTAAGGTGATAGTTAAAGCATCACCCTCAAAGAGTTTTTCTAAATGAATTGTTGCTGAGGTAGGAAGGCATTTTGTATAAAGTCTTTCAGGGACCTTTCCTGGGTCCAGTTCCATTTAGCACTTTCATTAACAACTTGGATGATGGAGCAGAGTACACTTATGAACTTTGCACAGGTTGCCAGGCTGGGAAAGGCTGCAAACACTTTGAAAAACAGGATCAGAATTTAAAATGATCTCAACAAGTCCAAAATCAATAGGATGAAATACCATAAAGGCAAGTGCAGAAGAAGGAGAAATCACATGCACAAATGTGGAAGGCAAGGGTCCAGGTAGAAAACTTTGTATCCTGGAAATGAATGTATGGCTGAGACAGTGGTGTCAATGTGAAGGCTTTGGCGTCTTTGACAATGGGCAGAAGTTCTTGGAAGGAGGACTGCTATCAAGAGATAGGATCCATCTGATGATAATGGGAAAGAGCATCTTTGGGCGTTATCTGGCCAACCTAGTAAGAAGGAGGATTTAAACTAGGTCCATTGGGGGATGGTGATCAAAACCCTCCAGCAACAGAGTACACAGCCTAGAGGGGAAAGGACTCAAAGAAGCATTTCAACTGTGGGCAAGGGCCAGGGAGTTGCAGAATTGCATCAAGTGGTGCAAAAGGGAAGTGAGGAGGTAAGAATGTAAAATACATCCAATGCCTGTACACTAATGTAAGAAGTATGGGGAATAAACAAAATCAGCTTGAAGCTGCAGCTTGTGAAAAGAAGTATGAGCTGATAAGCATCACCAAGACTTGGTGAGACAGTTCTTATGAGCACTGTTTAATAAGCAGCAAAGAAGATTTAGATTGGGTGTTGGTTTAAAACTTTCTAGCTGTTAAGGTGATGAAACACTGGATTGGCTGCCTAAGTATGTTGGGGAAACTCCTCTATTGGAGGTTTTAAGGAATGGGCTAGACAAATATCTGTCAGGGGTGGCCAAGGCATACTTGAGTCTATATTGGTGCAGTGAGTTGGACTAGATGATCTTGGCACGGCTTTATGAACACTCGTGGTGCTCTGGAGAGGTGCTGGAGGACTGGAAGAGGGCCAACGTGGTTCCTATCTTCAAAAAGGGGAGGAAAGAGGACCCAGGGAACTACAGGCCAGTCAGCCTTACCTCGATCCTGGGCAAGCTGTTCAAGAAAATTATTCTGGCACACATCCAGGAGGGGTCAGCAGGGAACTGCATGCTCAGGGGCAACCAGCATGGGTTCATCAGCAGCAGGTCCTGTCAGACCAACCTGGTGGCCTTTTATGACCAGGTCACTAAATCATTGGATGCAGGGGTGGCAGTGGATATAGTTTTCCTAGACTTCAGGAAGGCTTTTGATACTGTCTCTCACCCCATTCTCATTAGGAAGCTGGGGGACTGTGGCGTAGACACCCATACAGTCCAATGGGT
>NW_017729032.1:36105357-36113554 GCF_001723915.1 Gavialis gangeticus
ATGAGGAAAGGTTGCGGGACCTGAACCTGTTCAGCCTTCAAAAGAGAAGGCTGAGGGGGGATCTTGTGGCCTGTTATAAACTGGTTAGGGGGGATCAGCAGGCGCTGGGGGAGTCCCTGTTCCCCCGAGCGCCGCAAGGAGTGATCAGGAACAATGGTCACAAGCTGGCAGAGGGAAGGTTTAAGTTGGACATCAGGAGGCACTACTTCACGGTCGGGGCGGCTAGGGTCTGGAACCAGCTTCCAAGTGAGGTGGTGCAGGCTTCCACCCTGGGGGTTTTTAAGAGGAGGTTGGATGACCACCTTACTGGGGTTGTTTGACCCCAGTGCTCTTGCTGCCATGGTGGGGGGTCGGACTAGATGATCTGCTCAGGTCTCTTCCGACCCTAGAAACTATGAAACTATCTCATGCAGTCTCTTTCAGTCTTACATTTCTATGCTTTGATCAGCTCTGATAGATCAGGTTGTCTGGTTGATGGTATGAAGGGAATTTATTTTATTATTTACTCATAAGTGTAATAAACGAGACTTCTGTAGTGCTTTGCTTGTATTTTTTGTCTTGATGAGTCAGATTAAAAACTCTTTTGGGTAGGCTCTGTCTCTTCATTCTGTGATTGTGCAGTGTCCTGACTGTCTGGGACCTTTCAGCATTAATGGAATATAAATAAATAAATAAATAAAGCTTCACTGAACAGAATATGTCATTAGACAATGGAGCCAGTGTTTCATCACCTTAACAGCTAGAAAGTTTTAACCAACACCCAATTTAAATCTTCTTTGCTGCTTATTAAACAGTGCTCTTCTTGTCCTTCCCTCAGTGGAAGTGTATAACAACCTTTTACATAATGGAAGTGATTGTAATTATGGTCTCCTCCCCATTTTCTCCTTTCTAGACTAAACAAATAAAAAACAAATAAGCTTCACTGAACAGAATATGCCATTAGACAATGGAGCCAGTATCACTGAGACCTAATATTCATAGCTGTTCATTGAGGGGATGGTAGCTGAAGTAGTATCTGCCTTTTAACACAGCATATTGTTGAGCAAATGCAACTAAAATATTTTCAAATACAGATAATATAAGTAAAAGTGTCCAAGAGTCTTTAGAATATGTGTAGTTCAGAATATTAACAGAACAATATTTTCTTGAGCGCTTGAGTACATGCTATAAGAAGCTGAATAAGCAGGTATAAAGAAGCACTGTAGGGAAAAGTCTTGCTGTAGTGGAGCCACAGATTAGACCAGCAGGGGCCAACTTTTTTGGCAAATTAGTCCTCCCTGACTGGCACTTCAATCTCCTGCCTCTGCCTGATCTGCTTCTCTGCTTTCTGCTCCCTGTCAATTCTGCCATGGTGCTATCTGTTCCCCCGCCTTCCCACCCAGTCTGCTGTGTGTCACACAGAAAGGCTGGCCATGACACATGTGCCATAGGTTGCCACCCTAGATTAGGCCATCAAATGATGTGGCTGTTAGAATGTGTATTTCAGGTTTTGTTACAAGTCTTTGAGAGCTTGGGCAGAGGTCTCAACAACTGCCTCATCTTTCTCTAGAACCGTTGCCTTCACCTTGCGTAAAGTCCCAGAAACATCTGTTTTTGTTGTTTTGCTGGTGAAAAGCCCGGTGGTCTTGAACCTTCCTTAAGTTTTCCAACTTGGTCAGCTGGCCTTCTACAAATCTGCTAGAGATTCAGAAGGAAAGAACTTTCATCTGTTATCATTTATTTTCTTTGAGCTTAAACTTAATCATTCTTCTCTGATTACTACTTAGGGCCAAGTATCAATTCTGCTAAGGTATGTCTAAACTGCACTGGCAATGTGCCCCAGGCAAGATGGCCCTGCTGATCTGTTCCTGCTCACATGCTCCAGAAATGCTCCTTGTGAAACCACCACTGCACATCACTACTGAGAGCTTGATCTGTGCTATGGTTTAGAGGGGGAGGAATGACCCTGGAGCAGTCTCACCAGTATATTTCTGGATTTGCAGCATTGGGTGGGGGAGGTCCCTGCTGGGGACACATTGCCAACACAATTTAGACATACTTCTGTTCCAAGTTCTGGAAATCAATGGGGCCATTAGTACTTTTAGTTGCTATTGAACCTGGTATGAAATTACTTGGCCTTTATTTTGAAATAAAAATTAAAGCCAAATTGTGATCTTTTTACTACTGAGAAGGATCCGGTTGGCACCAATAAGGACTGTGTGTGCAAATAAAGGGAGCAGCATTTGGCCTTTACTCTTCTTTTCATGGTCTTCTCTCCTCTACCAATCTACATTTCTGAGCCTGAATATATTTTGTGGGCTCTCTTCAACTCCTAGTGGACAGGGAGTCCTCTCACAACTACTCTGCTATATAATTTCCCACTTCTATGTAAGTCTCAGTAGAGAATTTAAGTACAGAAAGGACACATAATCTGTCTCTTTGTCAACCTTAGCAATGGTCTTCCAGTTGGATTTTGAGGGCTGTTGGTGAAAAGGAAGAAGCCTGTATTGCCAAGGGACAAACAAGAATTTGAGTTGTGGCTAAAATTTTCAAAAGCATCTCAGTAAACATAGCATATAGAAATATCTATACACGGTCCCACTGAAAGCCCCTTTAATACCTCAGTCATTTCTGAAATGGGACTTAGGTACCTAAGTTAAAGACATGCTTTTGAAAATGTTATCCCCAAGGCTGCCAATCCAGTATTTTCATGAGTGGTAACTGAACTGAATAAAATAGAAGTAATGGTATCTTTGAGAGGCAGCCTAGTTCATGGCAAAGAGCTCTGATTATGTGCTGAAAGTGATGTGTTTATTTCTGCTGTTACACTGGGCAAGTCTCCTTACCTCTCTGCCTCAGTTTCCCCTTCAATCCTGAGTCTGGTTTTCTTCTTATACTGTAAACTGTTCAAACTAGTAGCAGTCTCTCTCTCTCTGTGTCTGAACAGTGTGTAATGCAATGTGACCTGACTCTTGGTTGAAACCTCTAGAAGCTTTTGTAGTACAAGCAGTAATAGTATCTGACTTCATTGTTCAGTTATTCATGTACAATATAATTGCTGTATGGAAGTACCAGGACAGATGACATTGTGTATGTGTCCTTGCTTGTATGAACTTAAAAATGTGACGTATTTTCATTTTGTCTGGTACAAACCATATCAAAGGTTGTGTGTCTGGAACAGATGAGAGTTGTTTGACTTTGACAAAAGTCCTGTGAAAAATTAGACTGCATACCAGTGGCTGAATGCCCTCCTATTACTCACTTTCCGCACTACCTCAGGAAAACCAAAATCTAACAGCATGGTGCAAAGTGTAGAGCAGCAAATGATATATTCCTATGGTTCATTATAGCCAAGTGACCCAAGGAATTTGTGACATTTCATTCTTCATAACTTACCACTCAGCTACCTGCTTATTTTATTCCTTTATACAAAAGAAGAGGGAATTTTAGATGGAAAAAGATGTGTATTGAAAATGGCTGTTCCAGTGTCTGCTAGCCAGTTGGACTGCATGCTGCACTACATATATACACATTAAACCAGCACTGGATTGTGTCTAGGCAAGTGACATTCTAAGTTTCAATAGAAAACCAGCCTGAAAAGCACCCTTTATTTCTGCTCTGCGAACTGCCATGAAATAGGGATTTGTCACAATTTTTCCCCCTGACTTGCTTAGTTTAAAATGGCTTGACATTATGAAGCCAAATCACAGCTCCTGCAGTTTAAAAATGAGCACCACCAGGAGCACTGGGAAGGCAACTGTGCCACAAAATATACCACTTCTGATCCAAAAGTCCAGCTGAGGAGGAGGAGCAGGAGGAAGGAGAACCTTGTTGGATTAGAGACAGATTGAAAAATAGAGCAGCAGAAATATTTAAAGTATATGGAACTGCAGTCCCTCTTTTTTGGTTAGAGGCAACTTTTGAAACACAATTTGTCAGCTCACTTCAGCACCGCAGTAAAGCAGTTTTGCCAGTCCAAGCATATAAATAATCAATGCTGGGTGTTAGGAAGATACCACACAAATCAAAAGTTTTTTAAACTCAACTCATAAAAGAAACCTGCAGACTAATATTAGCAACAGGTCTGGCTACTGTAGTGAACATTGAATCTGGGAGCTATAGTTTTGAGATTACAAGATTAATTTAATTTGCACGTCAGCACAAATCAGACAGTAGAAGAACCTATCTAATTGGGTATCTAGACCTCTGTATGCATCTCAAGAGTTACCATCCAATCTGTTGTCCCTCTGATTTTCTAAGTAAAATCCTGGCTGTCTTGAGGATGTGGCCATTTGCTTCCATGGAGGCTAGATTGCACACAACCTTTCTTCACAGGAAGATGGAGCATCTTGCAAGCAGTGGTAGGCAGGAGTATTTTGGCATCATGTTGGGCTTTAAAAATTGTCGTGATATTGTCAATATTGGATTATTCCTACCCTCTCCCTACCTCAAGCACTAAGGGTGCCTATACACATACCTCAAGGCTGCTCCAACACATTGTAATTACAGTTCATCAGATCAGACTCAATTAATTGTAGTTTGGTAATCACTGTGCTCTAGCAGACTCTAGTGTCATGGGTATCAGCATCCTGGTGCTGAAAAATGGCAGCGGGGATGCTTTAACTAAAGGTTGTTTGATGAGTTTTAGTTAGTGTCCCTGCCACCATTTTTCAGTGTGGGGGCACTGATACATGTCACGCTCCAGGCGCTTTAATTAGAGTGGTTCTCAGAGCTGCTTTAATTAAACCACCCCCCATATCCCACCTCCCGGAGCATGTGTATACATGCCTTAAGCTTTTATGTTTTTTGTTACTGCTTTAAGACTCATACTTGAATCCTCTTGCTTGATTTGACGTGTAGTGTGGTCTGGCAAATACTCTGAGTTAATTAAAAAGTTGTATGAGCAAGGAGTGCATGACATTGCTTGGTATCTTCTGTAGAAGTGGTACAAGAACAGATATTCCAGTGAGCTACATTTCTGGGTTCTCCAACTAGATCCTTAGACGAAAATCAAATGTGACCATGTAATTTTTTTTTCTCTCATAATGTAAGCTAGGAAAAAGAGATATAAAAGTGGTGTTTTCTAGGGTAGGCAAGCTTGTACCCTTCTTATATGCCATGATCTCAGTGTTAATACGTCTGTAGGCTGTGTGTAAGCCTGGTCGTTCTATAGAATAGGTAGATAGAAGTGAGACCATTTTCAGGCCCTGCAGGTGAATAGCTGTTGCTGAAATCTTTGAACCCCTATTTTGTATTTACTGAACAAATTAAAAACAAATCTGAATATCCTTGAGCAGCGGGCTCAATTAAATGACCTCCTAAGTCCCTTTCAGCCCTACTTTTCTATGATTCAGCAGGGTGACATGTCAGGGGTGAGAAGGATGAATGCAGTAAGTGCTTTTAACAGTAAATCCAAAACCTGCTTTTAAATCACTCTTTTAAAAATGTCTCTTTCTGGACCCCTTTTCTTACAGTAAGCTTTTTTTATTCCTATTTGGTTACAAAATATATTGCTTCTCATCTCTTGACTTTCAGGGTATGCAGCAAGGTTTATTCAAGGAGGACTATGGTAGTTCTTTTTTCTAGCTGGTGGCAGAGATAAGAGGAAGTTGGAAAAAATAAATGAGGAAAAAATGTTGAAATTTTTCTGTTTGTCTAAATTTAAAATTTGGACAAAAAGACTGCTGACAGATGTGAAAAAAAGAAACAAAAAAACACACTTTACCAGAAGTAAAAGCGCATTAGTTTGAATTGGCTCTGCGGCATTTGTATGGATCATGCACTTCAGGAGGGATTTCTGGTGCTTTTTTCTAATAGCCGATTAATTGATTGATTAATTGAATCAGCTATTAGATAAAAGCACCAGAATGCCCCTCTGAAGTGCCCAGATGTTGGGCAAGCTGGGTCAAACTAACACGATGCCTCTTCTGGGCTTGTGTTGAACGTGGTGTGGGAATCCACTGAGTTTAAAGTAAAACACCATTTTTTAGGGTTTTTGTTTATGTCTGTAAGCAGCCAAAGTCAATTAATTCTTAATATTTTGTTTGTTTTAGTTTGGCCAATGCTTTATTTGTTAATGGGTACATTATATACTGGGGGAAATGAATAAGAAGTAGTGCAAACCCAATATCAAGACACAATTTGTTTTAAAGATACATACATACTTATATACGGATGAATGGATATTACCTTTACCAAGTTCAAGACCCACGTCGCCTATTTCTCTGAGGTCACACCAAGCAGTGGCCGAGGGAAGGCCTAGAGCGCTCAAGATTCAAGGAAAGCACTTAAGCCTAGCTGTACTTGCCAGACTGAATCTCATCTGGGTTGAACAGATTGTGGGGAATGAAGAAAAATAAAAATTGAAGCCCTGAGAAATGAATGATCAAGCTCAGGGCTCAAGTCAAGAGAAAGGATAAGGGATCTAGTGGAAATGGACAAGAATAGACTTACAGCAGTGGAGAAGACAAGCTCAGAATTTTGAGTTGTTCCAGTTAAACCCTGAATAAGCACCTGAGCTCTGGTAGGGGTTGGAATAGCAAAGGGTTCTGTGAACCAAACTTAAGATGTATTCATTGAGTTTAGTTCTCTTATGGAATACTCTTATTAAACTGAAATGCTCAATAGAAGTCCTCACCTTTGTAAAATTATCTGTAGTTTTAGAATTTCTCCTTGCAACCATGACTTTAGATACTTACAAAATCCCAGTGGATTATGGAAATGTATTTACAGCTCAAGTATTAATAAGTGTTAATTATTACTTAGTATATTCAGTGGTATAAAAACTCATTTTAATATGTCACAGCAACCATCATTCAGAATGACTCTATTCACATTACATTTGAAATAATGGTCTATAATTTTTTGTCAGAAATAGTGTGCAATTATTGCAATGTGTCCAGAGATGGGATTGGCATTAACATAATCTAAATACCTTATTTTTACTTTTTCAGAGTCATGTGGTAGAATGAAGTAAATGGAATTAATCCCCTTGAAACTAGGGTGTAATTTACACTTTGTGTGATTATTAGGGATTTGAGTCCTGCATTTTGTTTTAGATCTTAAGCTTGATTCTGTAGCTGTCATTACTGTAAGAGGCTCACTGAAGCTACTTGGAACTTTATCTGAGTAAGGATTGCATGGTGAGGCTCTATTGATTATTTACGTAGCACCAAAATATGCTAGTTATTCTGCAGAGAAAATAAAAAAGATCTGACCTGTTCCCTGCCAAGGAAAGTTTACAGTCTAATTTTAGATGTGATGTAAAGGGTGAGAGCAATACACAATATGGGGATGAAGTCAGAAAAGACCAAGTCACTGTGACAAGGTCCTGCAATTACTCCGTTCTGGAAAACGTATGTCTTGATGATTCCCTTAAATTGATATATTTTAACAGAACGTGGCTTCCCATGACTGATGCAGAAGGGAATGAATTTTCCAAAAGGATATGAATTAGGAAAGGTTAGTAAAATCAATGAAATTAAGGCCAATTATACAAGGTCATCCTTTATCCCCCTTTTTCTTCTTACTATATTCCTTCTTGGTGACCTGGTAATACATGTTGATCCACTTCGCAAAAAACTGTTACTGCAGAATCAATTACAGTTAAATCTCCTCTTCATTAAAATCTGTCATAGACTCTTACACCTTGCATATTTTACTTATCCAGCTGTTCATTAAATCAGCTTCAGTACAGTATAGCTCTTTGTATTGCTTACCTCGCTTTGAGGATGGTTAGTGGATACTCCTTATTTATGACTCTGTCACGGGGGTACTTGGGTGCCCCGTTCCTGAGTAAGGATTAGAGCAGCTGCCAATCACCAGGGCAGCCCAGCTGTGGGTTGCGGGAGTAACCAGGTCGGCCATGTGACCGGAAGGGGGCAGGGCTGAGCCCTTATAAACAGCTAGGCCGGAGCCTGGCTGGCAGTTCCCTTCTGGCAGCCTGCGTGTAAGAGCTCTGCAGGAGAGCTAAACTGAGCAGTGCCACTTGGCACATAGAGGGCTGCATTATGGTGCAGGCGGAGAGAAGCCTGACCAGAAGGCTTTGGCCCGAGAGCCAGGACGGCTGGGGCTTGATGTAGAAGCTGGTAGGCTGATTGTGTTGTTATAGCCGGTAGGCTTATGATTTTGGTTGCAGCCGGTTGGCTCATGATTCAGTTGTGTATATCATCCGGAGGACCGGGTGAGGCTGTAGGGGTGTGAGGAGGCCTCACAGGAG
>NW_017729032.1:36114241-36119318 GCF_001723915.1 Gavialis gangeticus
TCAGGAACAGCTGCGAGGCTTGGGGCATGCTAAAGGGGAGGTAGGAGGCACGCATAGCCCATAAGGCGGGGGGTGCACCAAGTCACCCTTAAATCTCAGGAGATCATAGGCAGCCTCCCATATTACAGTATATAAGATCAAAGACATGGCAGGCGAGAATTAGAGGGTGCTAGATCTCCTAATTGCCATGGCAAGGGGGCGCTAGCGGGATCACGGCTGCTCATAGGCCCCACTCCGTGACAGACTCATAACTTAAAAGGACACTGGATGAAATCTAAAAAAGGGACTTAGCTGCCTTGAGACTAACTATTCCAGTGTTTAACTTTAAGTGCCTGCCCCTTGTATTGAAATCCAGAACCCTGAGTTAGGTACCTTGGCCCTCTAAAAGGTGTATAATGAGAGTTAGGTTGCAGAATGGGATTCTCAAAAACCTGTATGCTGAGCAGAAAGCAGCCTAAGCTAGTGACTTGGGAAGGGCTGAAGACAGGGTTGTATCTTAAATCGCTCCCCTCTCTTGGGTTTGGGTGGCTTTTTTGGTACTTGGGCATCCCGCTAGGATTTAGTCTCGAACTATCTCCTGAAGGTAGAGGGCTAAGGGCATTTTTACACAAACTCCAGAAGTTGGGGGTGGGAGGGGGCTTTAATTAGAGTGGTTTCGAAAGCTGTTTTAATTAAAGCGCTGCAGTGTCTCGTATATCAGAGTCCCCATGCTTCAAGATGGTGGTGGGGGTGCTTTAACTAAAGAGTGTTGAGCAAGCTTTAGTTAAAGAACTCTCACCACCATTTTGAAGTATGGGACACTGATACATGAGATGCGGAGGCTGGCTGGAGCATGCTAATTAGCATGCTTCAGCAGACTCAATTAATTAAGTCTGCTTCAATGTGCTGTAACTGCATCTCTATCCTAATGGATCTCTATCCTAATGGCTAGAACACTTGCCTAAGGACCGGAATTTTAGTTCCAACTCCACTGTTTGTACATTTTATCCAACAGTGGTTTTGTATAAAAGATCCCAGCGCACACCCCATTCCAGAATGTCTATAATCTGGTGGTCAGGCAATTCTTCTTAGATTCAGGAGATGGAACACAGATCTCCCACATCCTGAGAGAATGCCGTAACGACTAAACTATACTATACCAACGAAAGAAAAAGGGGTCTGTGACTTTTTTTATGGAGCCCAGTTCAGAGGGCTTCTGACATCTCCCAGGTGAGACAAGTCAAGGGATACTTACTTTATGGATTCTTAGAGATAAGACAGGCAGCAAACAGCTCAGTCTTGAGAAAAATGAAGCCCTTTTGGGCATGTGCAGAAGCAAAAATTTAGGGCTAGGGACAGAAATTACACATAAACCTATATAAGTGATCAGATGTCGGTTCAGTTCTGTAACACAACAGAAGTTCACTGTGCATAAATTGCTTTCAAAATGGCCAAACCCGATCTAAGATAAACCTGGATGGATGTAGTATCAGACTTAACTGATTTAGGTTAAATTGGTTTATTGAGCATCTGTCCCAGATCCCCTCCAGATTCAAGTTAACTCACAATCTCCCAGCATCCCAGGATGCTTTGCATGTCCCCGCAAATCCCCTCTTGCAGGGTGTGCAGAGTAGGCTTGGCCCAAGCTGTCTGCTCCAGCTGAGCAGGGAGGCATGCTCTAGTGCCTCCTGACATCTAGCTTGGGCAACTGTAGACATGTGGCTGTATTTCTGGAATCAAAAGTGAATGTCTGTTCTCTTACAGCTTAGACTAACCTGCAAAGTTTGAATCAATTCAGCCTTGGGCTTTTTGACTGTCTCTACTTATCCTAGGTGTCTGGGGATGAAATGATGAAACCCAAGATAGCGACAGAGTTTAGGTAACTCCAAGATTAGGCGATAGCTGAGATTGGATGTCCAGGCTTGCAATTTAAGTCTCTGTGCAAAATTGAATATTCCTATACAATCGTCCCAATGTACAAATGAGTAGCCATGACTCATAGATTCATGATTGAATTAATGGAATCATTTTTATGATTTGTTTGCCTTTGAATGAATTTTTGTTGTTGTTGTCACATTTGGATAGATTTGCCATGTCTATTTGTTCCAACAGAAATGACAACTTTACCTCATTTATTCATTGTTTGTTTGTTTGTTTTTTGATAGCCCTGATACAGTGATGAACTATTCCTATTTAGTCTTGCATTTTAGATTTTATTTAACTGCCCCTGAAGAAAAGTACAAAAACTCTGATATAGGCCCTTCAGAAACATGGGCTTACCATTTCCTGAATTTTTAAAAAAGTATTTTACATTTGAAAAATTAGTTGTTATATATTAAGCAAGATTCGTGTGTTTGAATTTAAAGAGGAGCAGAGTCATATATGTATATTTATATTTGAAAAAGTGAAAATTAATTGCAGCCTCTGATCCTTTGGTATCACAAAGAGCCAGATTCTGATATCATTATTTCTTTTGAACAATGTATACTCTACTCATGGTCCTGTAAAAGGAAATTTTGCACCTGGATGACTAGATTCAACAAAACAAACTTCCTTCACTGTGCTGCAGCCTAGGAACTTGCTGCTCTATTCTGCCACATCACAAACTGCACTAGAAAACATCCACTTACAGATCAGCTCTATGGAAGGGATCATGCATGATGCTGTCCCATAACACTCTGTGTAATCCAATTAACTTTACTTCAACCCTCTCCACTTGATTTACACCTTGGATGTAGTCTTTTAAATAATCATGTGCTCTTCTCTCTCACAGGACAATCTTCCAGCTTTTTTCTGTGGCAGCTCAATCACCTCTGCAGGTAAAGATCCACTTCTGTTCCTATGATTTTGTGGATGCTCCCAATGACCTTTGCAAGCAAGGATGCGTCGTCTCCTGACTTCAGATCTTCTGACTTCTAAACAGTTGTCATTCAAGGGTTGAGTGGACATGACCCTGATGTTGTCTTACAATTTGACTGTCTCTTAATCCAACTTCAAAATATATCCAGTTTGCTTTAGGCTAGTGCCCAGCAGTGGTGTACTGACGCGGGGGGGAGGGGAGTGGGGGGCCATGCCAGCCCCTGGCAGCACTTCCAGTTTTGCCATTGGCATTTCCAAGCTTGGCAATCAGCCACCGGGGGACCCCACCCCGCCCCCGGTTGTCGACTGGTCATGGGCAAGAGGGGGAGGTGCAAATATAAGCATTGACCTCTGGGTGCTGGAGACCCACGGTAACCCACTGGTGCCAAGAATCCAAACTGGTCTTCAGGTATTTAAACCTTTAACAATGATTCATAGAATCGTAGAAAATTAGGGTTGGAGGGACCTCAGGAAGTCATCTAGTCCAAACCCTGCTCAAAACAGGACCATCCCTAACTATATCATCCCAGCCAAGGCTTTGTCTAGCTGAGTCTTAAAAACCTCCAAGGATGGAGATTCCACAACCTCTCTGGGTAACCTGTTCCAGTGTTTTACTACCTTCATAGTAAGAAAGTTTGTCCTAAGGTCTAACCTAAACTTCCCTTGCTGCAGCTTGATACCACTGCTGCTTCTTCTGTCATGTGCCACCAATGAGAACAGGCTAGTTCCATCCTCTTTGGAACCACCCTTCAGGTATCACAGAATTATAGAAAATTAGGGTTGGAAGGGACCTCAGGAGATCATCATCCAACCCCTTGCTCAAAGCAGGATGATCCCCAACTAGATCATCCCAGCCAAGGCTCTGTTTAGCTGGGTTTTAAAAACCTCCAAGCATGGAGATTTCACAACCTCTCTGGGTAATCTGTTCCAGTGTTTTGCTATCCTCCTAGTGAGGAAGTTCTTCCTAATATCTAACCTAAAGTTCCTCTGCTGCAACTTGAGACCATTGCTCCTTCTGTTATCTGCCACCACTGAGAACAGTCTAGGTCCATCCTGTTTGGAACCCCCTTCAGGTAGTTAAAAGCTGCTATTAAATCTTCTCTGTCTTCTCTTGTTCAGACTAAATAAGCCCAGTTCCCTCAGCCTTTCCTCAGAAGTGATGTGCCCCTGCCCCCTTACCATTTTTGTGATCCTCTGCTGGACTCTCTCCAATTTGTCTACATTCTTTGGGGGTGGGGCAAAACTAGATGCAGTACTCCAGATGTGGCCTTGCCAGTGCCGAATAGAGGGGAATAATTCCCTTGATCTGAAAGCAACACTCCTACCAATGCAGCCCAGTATGTCATTAACCTTCTTGGCAGCAAGGGCACACTGTTGGCTCATATTCAACTTGTTGTCCACTCTAACCCCCAAGTCCTTTTCTGCAGAGCTGCTGCTTAGCTAGTCAGTCCCAGCCTGTACTGGTGCATGGGATTGTTCCATCCTAAGTGTGGTACTTTGCACTTCTCTTTATGGAACCTTACGACATTTCATTTGGTCCAATTCTACAATTTGTAGAGGTCTCCCTGAATCCTAGCCCTACCCTTTATCTACTACCTTCCCCTGCTTGGTGTCATCTACAAACTTGCTGAAGGTGCAGTCCATCCCATCTTCCAGGTCACTGATGAACCTGTGAGTTCAACTTGTTTTGGCACCACAATTGTCATTTTGCTTTTGAAACGTTTGCTTCCCCTGTGTACTGGTATGGATTAAGTCCAAATGAACTCTCACCTTCCTTCCGTTAAAAGATGGGCTGGGTTTAGCTCATGCCTCTTCTTGGTTTCAAAAGTTATTCTGTGTTTCAGAAGAAACAGAGTGGGCTTTGTTTCTGAACTCCAATAAATTGTCTTCTTCATCTTCTCTTTAAAAGCTCTAGCAGCTTTTTCTGCCAAGTCATTTGGAGCTAGATGATATGGGGAAGTTTGAATATATTTATTTTTAGTCTGCTCAGAAAATCACTAATTTCCCATGTTTTAGGCCCCACATAAAAAAACTAAACCAAAAAATTAATGTAGGGAATACTGGGGGGAAGGGGTTGTGTGTTATTTTATCTTCTAGGGCAAATAACAAATCCTTCCTTCTGCTTTGGTTCCTGGAGAGATCCTCCCTTGCCTGTTTTATTTGAATGCTATTGATGAGTTAATTTTCCTTGCAGCACCTTTCATAATGACAGTGACCTAAGTATATGAGGCAAGTACAG
>NW_017729032.1:36124318-36127657 GCF_001723915.1 Gavialis gangeticus
AATGCTATTGTTGAGTTAATTTTCCTTGCAGCACCTTTCATAATGACAGTGACCTAAGTATATGAGGCAAGTACAGCTTTTGGAATCTCACCCCATAGGGAAATCTAACATCCTCAGCATCCTAAGCTGGTGAACTTTAACAGCAATGTCCTAGGCATAGTCCTGCATGGATCAGAGTCATGGAAGACCAGCGAGGCTATCAAAGGGAAATCAAGCAGCTTTTAGTTTGGATGTCTGTAGTGAATATTCAGAGTATAGTGGTCAG
Source organism: Gavialis gangeticus (assembly GCF_001723915.1). Taxonomy (NCBI): domain Eukaryota; kingdom Metazoa; phylum Chordata; order Crocodylia; family Gavialidae; genus Gavialis; species Gavialis gangeticus. The sequence continues at coordinate 36,124,584 of NW_017729032.1, forward strand.
ACAGAATAAAACAGGCTGTGATCTTGGACTAAGTGCAGTTTCCAGCAGTTGTGCAAATGGTGAAGAGAGGAGGGTCAACATACCCTAATTCTGTCCCTGTTTTGGTACTCCCAAGACATAAAGCAAGAGGTTGACCCAGAGGGTGCTGTGCAGCATATTAAGGTCTGAAGTAGCAACCTGACAGGTTAACAACCTATGCAGATTAAAGGAACTGCACCATGGGGACAGGTTGGCAAAAACTGACCTAAACCCTGCAGCTGATGCTACAAAAAGTGGGGCTTACATTGGACCATTGTTGTGGCCCATTCAGAAAACTGCACTGGTAAAATGCGACCTTTTTTGAGCTTGTGTAACCTGGCCTCAGTCTTTTCTCTGAGGGTAAAGGAACTGGGACTGACTTTAAGGTATTTTGATGACCCAATTCTGACCACTAGTCTGAGCAGTTCAACCATGTGGCATTCTTCTTTAAAAATGTCTCTGCATGTCTTGACCTTCCTGGACAGCTGGTGTTTTACTGGTGTCTAATTTGACAACTTTCTCAATCCAGCTTTAGTTTTCTGCCCTTGTCTCAGATCACTAGGACTGGTCAACTTTTCTTTTTCTTTTTACAGGAAGAAGCACTGAACTTTCCACTTGGAGGAGCTCTCCAGGGTGGGTACAAAGGGTCACTTCTTTATTTCCTAGTGGCTTGGTTCTGTTTTGCATTGCTGATATGTATATTTCTTGATCACAGTAGCTGCAAGTTCCACCTCTGCATCCATTGGAAGTGATTGATTAATTCTACTGTTATTTTATAAGGTCCTGCTCTTCTTCCCTTTTTGACAGTATGCAGTGTGCACCCTTTGCTCTGTCTTTTTCCCCCACAAGACAAAAATCGCTCATTAGTCAGAATACATTTTCTTCCCTCTTCTCTGGTCCCTAAGGCTTATTCTCCTGGCCTTGAGATACTATATGATAGGCATTAGGCACCTTTCTGGGGGAGGGAGGGGGAGTTGGCTAAATGTCAGTTTGAGGCATTTGTAGCTTGCATTATTATAATTTTACAAACTAAATGCAAAATGAGCTTCTCCATTGCAGAAACACTCCTTAAGAGCTCCTAGCCCTTCCATTTGGCTTTGCATTTTGTTTACTGAGCCAGTTTGATTGTCTCTGCATTTTAAAGGCAAATTTTACAAGTTTTTTTACTGCTACTTCCCTTGCTGTTGCTAATTCAACTGCTCTGGGTTAACTTCCTTTTTACCAGCAATCATCTTTGAATTCTTACATTACTAACACCATAAACCAGTCTGTCCTGTTGTATCTCCTCTAGGCCATTTCTAAATGAGCAATATTCAGTTAGGCTTTCTAAGCTCTGCCACATGCATAGATGCCATTTCACCTTGCCCCCCTTGCCCCACTGTGAACTTGAAATGCCCTACAATAATGTTTGCTTGGGTGTGGAGTGGTCCCATTAAAAGTTTAGAACACCTGCAAAAGGTCTTATCTTCCCTGGTTTCTCTGGTTAGAACAAACTCCTTAAGGGGGGTAGGTTTTACTATTACTGAGAGAAATTAATTTTGGTTTGTTCTTATCTATGGTCTTATATGGAAGAAAAGGCTGTTCCAGCCTTTCAGTATATTGCTGCTACTGCTGGTTTTATGCATTAAGCTCCTCAGTTTTCCTGTAAATGGCCATTCCTATTTTCCTTCTCACCTGTTTTTTTAAAGGGATGCACTAAATTCTACAAAACAAATTCACAGGACTGAAAACTGGAATATTCTTGCATATAAACTACAAAGTAGGGGACGCAGAGCATGGCTCCATCCTACAATACTTTGAATAATCTAGTGATCCTATCATGTAAGAGTTACATGTGGTGATTCAATGGGAAAAGTTGAAGTAGAAGAAAGCTTTTTGGTGAGAGGATATCTGAAGCTAGCCTTAATGGCTGAATGCAATGAAGAGCTCTCAGCACTGCATTGCTCCTTTCCCTGTAAGATGCTGAGCGTGTCCTGCATGGTTCTGAGTATGCCCCATTCCCACTGTTTTCAGTGGGACTTGAGTTTTCAGCACTTATCAGGTCAGGATAGAGTGAGTTTGTTCATTAGCCAGAATATATTTTATTTAAAAGAAAAATATTTTGGTGAAGCTCTGTGAATTTGAAGATTAAAGTAATTATTTAAAGGTTTTGTATGTACTTCTGTGCTTAAGAGCCTAGAATCCAGTCTTCTTAAGTATTTCAGCCAAAGTAAGGTAGAGTTTGTACAACAGTATTCATATCAGATTCTTTTTACAACTTTAAACAGAAGAGGGCAAGGAAAGTTAATGAGACAAAATTAGGAAGCTTATTAACTCACCAGCTTTGGAGAAACACTCCCATCCAGATGGACGCCTGACAAGAGTCCCATCAAATTTTCATAGATGCAGTTAGTTCCCTCCATTTAGAAACATTCAATTAGAAGTTTCCAATTAAGTTGCAACCTCTATCATTAAAACATTATTAACCCTCCAAAACACTACTAGTAACACTAAAGTTGTGACTAGGAATACATAAACTGGTTGATCTAACATAAGAATCTTTTACCTGAAACCCTTATGCTTTTCCCAGACTTTTTCTTTACTCAGCAGTTTTCATTTTTTGTGGAACTTTCATTATAATGCTCAGAATGCAGGATGATGTTTTAGGGCTGCTGTAATATGTTCCAGAAAAGGATCTCAAAGTGCTTTATAGATACTAATGAGTTATGTCCCAGACACCTCTAATTATCCTCAGTTTACATACAAAAAAGTTGATATTCTGAGGGCTTGTCTTATACCTAGTGTTCCACATTCTTAGTTTTTATATAAAAAAAAAAATCGGTGAATTTTTCAGGGTTTATCTTTGAAACATAAAAACCAAGATGAAATCAGGATAAAAGGAAGAAAAAAATCAGTTTAAATCGGGGGAAAATTGGTGAGGGAGGGAGTAAGGCTGGGACTAGGGAAGGGGTGGGAGGAGGGGTGTGGTGCAGCCCGTCAGCTGCTCCCAGGAAGGGCTGCAGCACAGAGCAAAGTGACAGGGGGACCTGTCAGCAGGTGCGGGGGGGGGGGGGGGG
>NW_017729032.1:36127844-36134386 GCF_001723915.1 Gavialis gangeticus
GGGGGGGGCGCATGGGGCATGGCTCTTGCTGCTACATGCCCCATGGGAGGGCTGTGGGCTGGAGGGGCCTGTGCCAGGCTCTTTCTGGGGGATGTGTGCCCCTGGGTCAAAGGCCATTCCCCACTCATGCCAGTTAACAAGGATTTGAACTGAAAAATGGGTATAAATCAGCAAAAACTGAAGGACTTCCAAAAAAAATTAGGGAATTTATCAGTGAAAATCAGTAAAAACTGAGAATGTGGAACACTACTTATACCATAGAAGTAGCAGGTCCTGAGTTTGCCTCAAACACCTGGAACCGTAGATATGGTTCAAACCTGGACATGCAACAGGAACACTGGTTTGGGTTCATTCCTCTGTGCTTGCTCTTGAACCCTTGGTTTCTGTCATGTCTGAGAGCAGATGATGGAGACCAGCCTGGAGCAGCTTCCCTGGTGAACTTTCAAGTTTGAAGCACGTCATTGGGTGTGAGTGGGTGCTGGCAAGGTGTGTTTGGCTTAATCCTTGCCAGGACTTGCCACTGTAGTGTAGGCAAGTCCTGAGAGGCACAGGCCCAGATCTACAAAGGGACTTTGCTAAGGTGATGTTCCCCAAACTTTTAGGTGCTGGGAGTATAATTTGCAAGCCTAATTTAGGAGCCTGAGCTCCTAATACAGTGAATGGGGGTAGTGGTGCTTAGCCACCCAGCATGCTGAATAGACATACCTGGGGCAGTTTTTCCTGGATTAAAATGAGCGACTGTAGCTGGTTTGGGTCTAAGGGGTGGTTGTGACACCCCCTGGTGGTTGTTTTGCCCTTGCCAACCTGGCTCTCCTTGGGGCCCGCTCCCTGTTTCTCACCTGGCATGCCTTGATGTTATTAATTTCTGATGAAAGGGAGACTTCCCAAGGCTGGTGTTACTCTTAGGACCACAGATGCTCATAGTCATTGCCTTAAGAGCTAGCTTTATGGGCTCCATCTTCCCTAGTACCCACTCCCAAGCCTTGCAGGTGATCTGCTGACATACGCCCTTCATGGGCTACAGGCTTCCAGCCTGGCGCTCTGCCTTCTGGCAGGCTCCAGGCACTGGAGCAGTTCCCCCTGGGCACCAGACCATCCTCATCCCCCCAGGCACTGGAGGTTCATGCTGTAGTCTCGCCCAAGAACTGGCCCTTCTTCCCAAGTACCCAGTCCTTCTTTGCTCTAGCTCCCTCCCTCCCTCTCTGAGCCCAAGGCCTACCTCTTCCAATGCCTGCCTTGTCCCCCTTGGGCACTGGGCCAGTTGGGACTTCCGTGCCTCCTCCTCAGTCCCTTCCACAACCACGAGATGTTGTTCATTACCTGCCCTCTTGGGCCATTGCCTCTGTCCCCAGGTCTATCTGTTCCAAGACCTGTTTTGCCCCTCTTGGGTACTGGGCCCCTGGCCCCTGTTCCCAGGCCTATTTGTTTCAAGGCCCACCTAGTTCTTCTTGAGTGCTGGGCCCTGGCCCCTCTGCTCCCAGGCCTGTGTATTGCAGAGCCTGGCCAGCGCTGCAGTTCAGTGCAGCTTAGCCCAGCTCAGCGAAGATCTCAGAAGCCCTGCTGCAACCCTGCTGCCAGGAGTGCCTCTCCCAGTAGCACTCAGGGGGTAGACTCCCTGGCCAGCTCAGGCCCTGGGCTTATATGCCTCAAACTCGGCCTGCTCTTAGACTGCCGACTGCCTAATCAGCTCTTGCCCCACCTGCAGGCTGCTTCTTAGGAAGCCCCTCTCTCGAAGTGACAGGTCACAGTAGAATACTTTGCTTTTTGGTGCTTGGGCTGGATCCAGCTGTGCAGGGATGGTGCAGCTGGGGCCTTATCCAGCCCACTTTTTTTAGCATACTTCCAGTATTATCATGGCATACTAATGTGCCATAGTGCACCCTTTGGGACTCGCAACTTTAGTACAAGCACCTGGATCCCTCTGTTCTTTTAAAATGTGGTTGCTGATCTTGGTGGACCAAGGCCAGTGATTTATGCAAGTTTCTGACAAGTCAATGGCAGAGATTTTTCTAATCTTACTTCTGTGCTTTAGCCATTAAACAGTGAACCATCTTCACATAGTGCATTACACTTCATATAGTGTTGCTAAACACCTCAATCCCCACTCAAATCAATTCAAAAGGAATAGTTGATGTGTCTCAGGAGTGGACACTGAGATATTTCAGTTTAGAAAACTTAAAATATAGCACTTAGAGCCTAAAATCATAAGAAATGCTGTACAGGGTCAGACCTGTGGTGCTATGTAGCTCAATGTCCTATATTTCACAGTGACAGAGCACACCTACTTAAAGAAAAGGTATTTATCCAGAGCCTATCCAGACTGATCTGTCCCCTGTCCCTCTTCCCTTATAGCTTCCAGCATTCAGAGACCTGGGAAGTCCTAAACTGGAGGTTGTATCTCAAATTGTCATGTTTAATCCACTATGGATCTATCATGCACGAATTTGTCCAATCCTCTTTCAAACCTTGCTTTATACAACATCTTGTGGCAATGAATTCCACAAGCTAGTTATACAATGTGTAATAAAAGAACTTCCCTTTGTTTGTTTTCAATCTGTTTCCTAATAATTTAATTGTATGTTCCCTAGTTCTAGTACTGAGAGAGAGACAGGAAATAGAAAATCCTTATTTACTTTCTCCATGACATGATTTTATAAATCTTTATTGCCATGTTTACCCAAATCCAAGACAACTCCACCTCCTAATAATTAGATTCTATACATGGAAAGTTTATAAATTTGTTTATTTTATTTATACATGGGCCACTTTTATTTATATGTCCTATACATGGAAAATGTATACATTTATAATTTTCCATGTATAGAATCCAATTATTGGAAGGTCATCTTAAATTCACCCCCACCCACACCGCTGCACTAGGAAAAATAGTGGCAGGGGGCAGATGGTGGTAGGGGAGCAGGTTGTGTGTGTGGGGGGGTCAATCAGCTAATGCTTGCCCCTTGCCTCCCACACCTTGCTCCCTTCTGCCTGCACCTCCACCACTTGCCCCTTCCCCATACCTGCACCTTCCAGCACTTTCCTTTTCCCAATACCTGCCCCCACCCCACCTTGCCACCTCTGCCTCCCTGCCTACCCCTCACCCTGTTTACCCTTTGGCTCTGCTTAAACCCAACTTGGTGGCAGCTCCAGCCTGGGGTCTGGACTTGGAGCAAACATGTGCTCTGCAGGGCTGGAGTATGAGCAAACTGGACTGGGGTCAGAGCCTTGCCAGAGTTGGAGGGTAAGTGGTCCTGTGGTAGGGGAGGCAGATCAGGGGCAAAAGAAGTGGGGCATATCAGCTATGCCACCTTGTATTTGAATTCAAGATGAGGGTGTTTTTTTCCTCCGTGTTAAAAGGGGGAAAAATATTTTGTTTTGGATTCAGGTAAATATGGTTTATTTCCTACCGCTACCACTTGGCGTCTTTTCCTCAAGTCGGTAAATTCTAAGTGATTTAGTCTCTCCTTGTGTGAAAGTCTCTCCATAACTGGTTATGCTTGTTGCCCTTCTTTTTACCTTTTTTAGTCCTACTATCCTTTTGGAGGTGAGGGGGGGGGGGACTAGAACTGCATGTAGTAATATTCAAGGTGTAGGCATACCATAGATTTCTACAGTAACCTAATAATGCTTTCTCTTTGTTTTCAGTTGCCTTCTTACTAATTCCTAACATTCAATTTGCCTTGATGGCTGCTGTACACTGGGCTGATATTTTCAGGGAAACATGCACAAGGATTCCAAGATCTTTTTCTTGATTAGTATCTAGTCGAAACTTGCCTTATTATCAAGCATACAAGTACCGTTATGATCCGTGCCAGTCCAAATGCTGGACAGAACATGACAGTCTTTTTTAGAGAGATCCTACTGTATTGCATGCATATGATATAGTAAGAACTTTTAAATGGGGTTCATTAACTGCAGCCAGTATACTTTTTGCACTTCTTTCCAAAAGGTCCTATTTCTACATCTTAAAAAAGTAATATTAAATGGGTCCTTTGGAACTGTTATGGTTTATCACACAAATGCATCTGAAGTGACTTTTGGAAACATGGATTACTGACCACACTGTATGATGGCTCATTCAAGGTCCTATACAGTGCCAGTAGGACAGCCTTTTTGAATGTACTTGGAACCAGATGCAACCTTGAAGTGTATCAGCATAACTGCCTCAGAAATTAGTGGGAACTGGGTCAGCTCACTTTAAGGCAGAAGTTTGGGCATGTCAAAATTCATACCAAAACTTTGAAAAAGTTGCTGCATGTACTTTGTAGTAGCTTTTCTAATAAACTAGCTCAGTTGTTTTTAATGGGTTTTGCTCCAATATCCCAGAGATCGCATTCTACATTCTAGATTAATGACCTGTGAAATCTTCAGTTTAAATAAAGAGGCCATTTTTAATTTACAGGAGGGCAAATTGTCAACCTTCCCTTAATGATTATATTATTTTTCAGTCCTTTAACAGCAAATAGCCAAAAGGGATTTTTTTGTTTGAAAAACCTTTTGCTTCCTCTGATGAGACTTTTAATGTTGAGTTTCAGCCTTGATTGAATTTTTCTACAACCAAGTTATAAACCCTTGAAAAAGTATTTATAGTGGAAATATTGAATTGAGTTTTAACTATACAGGCTAGATAGATGCTACATTAGTACTATTAACATTCCTCAGAACCAATACTCACTGTAGGTCATATCAATTTAATTCTGTACTTAACTCTTCCTCTTCTACAGCCCAGGCCAAATTCTTCCCATTCTTCATGTGCCTCTGAATGGTCATGCAGCACACAAACTGTATTAATGCCCTGAAAATATGTCTTTTCCTTCTAATTTTTTACCTTGTTTTTGCTCCTTGGTCATTCCACTAAGCAAGACTCTTGTTTATTCACCAAAAATGTTATTGAAAAATCAAATGTTGATACTTTAAACTTGCTCTAATTATTATCTGACTATCATATTAAAATAGTATATTAGTTTTATTTTTGCATATCTATGTGTTATACTTGTATGTATTATATTATGTAATTCTTCCACTTGTATATTTACATTAGGATACAGTCTTGAAGTATTCTGCAGTCACATTGTGGTTCTAAAATAATACAATAAATGGTAAAACAGAGAAAGTTGTGAGATTAAATTCTGGCCCAAACAGTCACAAACTCAAGATTTTAGAATTGAGGAGGGTGAAGTTAGTGTAATGGGATTAGTTCCAAATTGTTTTCATAGGTGCTTACGTGGGAGTTGGGTGGAATTTAAGTACCCAAGTCAGAAAGAATGATTTAGGGAAACCTCATTCCAGTGGCCACAAAACAAAGTGCCTACAATTCAGTAGGTGCCTCCATTTTGACTTAACACAGGTCTGTCTAACTGGTTGCCCACGGGCTGCATACAGCCCATGAGGGGTTAATTCTCTACCCAGCCACTGCTCCTCTGCATTGCTTCCATCTTGGGCCTCCCCTTTTTCCTCTAGCTTTTGCTTCCTGGCCCCCCAGTAAAGCAGAGCACCATGGCGCAGACCACTGTGCCAAGGGAGCTTGTGGCTTGGTGCAGCAGTGAGGGCAAGAGTCCCAAGGTTAGAAGGAGAGGAAGCATGAAGGAGCTTCACTTTGTAGCGCAGTGATGAGGATGCTGTTCTGGGAGGGAGGTATACTGGGTTCTGGTCCCTTCTGCAAAGATTGCTTGCACATTTTGCATTAGAGTGTTGTTGGCTAAAAACAGAAATAAGCCTGGCAGCAGAAGCCGGGACCTCCTTTTCACAGGGGAATGCCATTACTGCCACTATCACCATCATGTTTGAGAGTGAAGGGTGTTGTGGAGTTGTTTGCACTGAAATCCGTGGTGCTGTCACAGTGAGTTATGTGCCTTTCCCCTGGGAATTCTGGATCCACAAATGTTGGAGGCACCTCTTTTGCAAATGATAGAGGTATCTCTCTTGCAGCCCTGGTTCTAACAGCAAAGCTCTGAGGAGAGGACAGGAGTTCAGATATATTGTGGCACCTAGCATTTCCTGTTGGCTTGCTCTAGCTCCCTTGCAGCTCAGCCCGTAGATACTCTGGATTGCCTTTTGGAGTCATATAACTCTGTCCATTGGCTGTATGGGACCTCAGCCCCCTACTCTAGATTTGGACAAAAAATCTAATTTTTAGGTGCTGGAACATCTTATTGGAAGTGCTTGCAAGCGTAATTTGAATTTGCCCCTTTGTCTGTAGTTATGATGATGTGGTGTGATGGAAAGTGAATTTTGGCAGTTGTGAGCTGAGACTATAAGATGTGGGGGGATGTGGGCACAATAGAGGGGAGCAACAGGCTGCAGTTGGACCTAGATAGGTTACAAGGATGGGCGGAGGAGAACAGGATGGGGTTTAACACGGACAAGTGTAAGGTGATGCACCTGGGGAGGAACAATCGGCACCATACATACAGGCTGGGGAACTCCCCTCTTGTCAGCACGGAGGTGGAAAAGGATCTGGGAGTCATTATTGACTCCAAGATGAACATGAGTCGGCAATGTGGGGAGGCGGCTAGGAAGGCCAACTGCACCTTGTCGTGCAT
>NW_017729032.1:36134723-36150767 GCF_001723915.1 Gavialis gangeticus
AACCCTAGAAACTATGAAACTATGAAACTATATATAATATGCCAGTAATGTGATGATGTGAAACTACAGGAAAACATACAGGATGCTGAAGAGAGACTCTTTGGGTTACAAAACTATTGAATGCTTAAATCTAGGGGGAATGATGGTTACAATCTGGGCTGCTGCAAAATTAAGAATTCAAGTTTATGAAAAACTCAGAGGTTTCAAAATTTGTTTTCAGTCTGTACAAGTGCAAACCTTTCAAAATATTCATGATAAAACAGAGGAAAAAACCATCCCAGAATAGCCCTAAAACTTAGTGTTAAGGCACAGGTCTTGAATATGGGGATGCAAATTGCCTGAAGAAGCAGGCTTCCTATTTAAAACAGAGACTGGAAGCTGGGACTCCCCTTCTAACCACTGGGCTATAGAGTCAGTCTCTTTCTTGCCAGTTCCTGTGTGAGCTGTTCCAATTTGTATATTAGAATTAAATAGTCATTTGGCCAAGAAGAAAAAGACTGGAACAGGCCACTTCCCTGGGGTGTTCAAAACTCAGGTTCAAGTTCGTACTAAGCCTGATGCTGTTTCTGGCCCAGTTAATGTTTAGTTTATAAAAACTGGAAGCCTTTAACAGGAGAGATTGCAAGTTGAAGAGACTTGATCTCTTGGTTATTGATTTATGTATTCGGTTTGCATACTTCTGGGACACATGTTCATCCTAAGTGTCTCTCTCCTCTTCATTCCCTTTCTCTTCTCCACTCTTTCCCTATCCTATAGATACCAACATTAGCAAGACAATCAATGAATTTGTGATTTGATTTTGGAAGAAAGGAAATACTGGTAAATTTGTCAACTTTGTTAACATAACACCAAAATCAACTCACAGTTGAACTCTGTTGAAATGCAATTGAGTCCTTTCATGTTTCTTGTTTCTTGTACTTAGAGGCTCCCATCAGAGCTATCCTTTGTGGCATTTATTATTTATCTAGTTAACTGAACTCTTGTTACAACCAACTCCTTCCATTAGAGAAAATAGCATAACTGAAGCATTCCACTAATTGTACCTTATACTGAGTACAATCTGCTTTTTCCTTCCAAGCCCCTGTCTACCAAGCACCTGCTCATCCATGTGCATTGTAGGAATTAATAAAAAACCCCATTGCAGGCATACACTAAGCCTAAGGCAATTTGCCTTAATGTCAATTAACTATGGAAGGAAAAGGTATCCTCTAGGTATCTCTTTAAATAGATGCAGAATTAAATGTTCATATTTATTTCTGCCTCTTTAAAACTGGTGCATACACGCTATTTCATCCACTCGCAGAAAAAAAGTCTTTTTGACATGGCCAATTGGGAGATTTTTCTTCCTTTCTTTGATAGGTCATATTATCATAATTTAAATTAATGTTCTCTCAGTTTTTGATACATCTCCAATTTTATTATCCCTGTGATCTTTTCAGCAACTTTTTAAAAAACCTTCACTATCAAGGACCCTGAGAGAACAAGGTCATTGGTACTAAGGTTTGACTGATTCAGTATCATGGCTCCCTGACTGTAGGATCTTTCAGTTTTATATGGGCAAAAGTTGATATTATTGGCTGGACATTTTTTTAAAATGCTTGGAGGGCAAGTGTAAATAAAGTTGGTCCGAGAGCTGTGAGCTTGAAAAACATTTTTATTTTTGTTTAAAAAAAAAAATCTCACAACTTTAAATTTTAATTTGGTAAATAACTGTCCCTTATTGAAGAGAAGTGCCTCTGACTGTTTTGATAAAATTAGTCTGATTTATGAATGCTTCAAAATCATACTTTGAATATCAATAGCATATTTTGTAACAAGGTATTTTAAGATTTGGAGGGAGGGTGACCATGTTTTGCCTGGCTGATTTCCCGATGTATTAAATGTACTGAGGGGTTATAGTCAAACTGGACTGTTTTGTCTCCATTGTTCTCACCGTTTGTTTCCACTATTATATCCCCAAGGGGCCCTGCTTATGGTCTCACTGTACATTACAAACACCTAGTCCAAAGACTGTTTCTGCCTCTGGGAGCTCATCATCTAAAATGAAAACAGTACCATGATTAAGAAGAAAAACAGGGAAGAGTAGAGGGCTGCTGTGGTCTCAGCCTCTTGTGGTTTCCTGCCCAACCATGTGTGCTTTCCAGTCAGTGCACATGTGTTAAGTAGGGCTCTTCACTAGCAGTTAAGTTTGCCCCTAATCCCCTGTTTACTATTCCTGGATGGTTTTCCCCTTAGGGGAAATAAAATGCTCTGCTCTGATCCAGATCTCCCCTCTCTCATTTTCCAATTGAGCTCACTGCCTTACTGACACGTCGATGGCAACTGGTGTTAAAGCCTCTTGGTTCTCTCATATATCCTCCTTAGAGATTCTTGATTATGGGTACTTAAACATAATTACTGTTTATTTTATAGCCTGCTGGGACAAGATAAAGAAGAATGTCCTTTGCCTTTTCAGACCAGGCTTTTAGATTTTTAAGCATAATTTATGAAAACCCTCATCAGATTATGCAGCTCTTTCCCTCTGTCCCAACCTCACCCTTGTGACAGCATTAACAAGTAGCTTTCCAGTAAATTTCTGAAGGTGTCTTAATACTATTAGTCTTTCTACATCTAGTGAAATGTTTTGTAAAGTGATTAAGTTTATATTTATCCCAATGAAGCTCATGTAATTGATTTTCGTCTATTTTTCCAATTCATCAGGATTGTATTGTACACTTACCTTATCCTGCTAAATATCTGTGATAGCTTCCAGCTTTATACCATCAGTCTTCCATAGCTCCTAGCTTTAATAATATCAGCTGAAGTCATATGGTTAAATTCCCCTGGTTACCACACTAAAAATTTACCCTCACAGATTTACAGTAGAAATATGTGCGACAGAAAAAGGAAGAGAAGAGTGAGAAGAAATCTTATTTTTCTATTAGGATAACACTGGCAAAATGCCTGGGAGAAGGCAGCTGCAGCTGGGGGGTCCAACTGCAGGTACTATACCCAACATAGGAACTTAAGGTTTGTTCGAACATTGATCGAAGTAAAGGAAATGCTACCACCATCATTCAGTGGGCATTGAATTGTACCCCTTTTATGCAGAATCCCCACCCCATGAGTGGAAAGCTGTATCCCTTTAGGGAGAAAGAAATCCCAGCTGTCCTATGATCTCAAAACTTGAAGTGCTTAATTAACACATTTCAGCTGGAGCCAATATGTTCTCTCAAATCCAATTTCTAATTTAGAAAAAGAAAATCTGATTAATTTTCACACAGTTATCAAATGCCATGCATAATCTCTTGCACTGCCACTGCCACTCAGTACTGTTCATTTGTTTAACATCCTAACTTCTTGTTTTATTTATTTTAATAAGACAACAGAAATGTCATTAATCATGTATAGAATATGTTCTATTTCTCATAAAAGCCATTTAGTAAGAAGTGGTTAGGTTCGTTTTTTTAAAAATAAGATAGTTACACAGCAGCCAGTGATTTTATTTCGATGGGAAAGTGAAGGGCAGAATCATTATTTATTACTTGAAAGATGCCATGCTTTTAAATTAAGGATGAGATGTTGTTTCTGTGATGGTTCAGGAAATGTAGGAGAGTCAAAATTTTTTTAGTGATATCTTTTATTGGACCAACTGTATAGCTGGGAGAGCTGTTGGACAAGCTTTCAGTCATCAGGTGCCTTTCCTCAGATCTAAGAAAGAGGCAGACTTACACTGGGCTAAAATATCAGAGTAAGTGCAAGAAGTCTGCTGGGAGGAATGGAGAAGTCTGTAAGTGAAAAAGGTGTTATAAGAAGCCATTATGAGAAAAAAGTAGTGCAGCAGACTAAGCAATCTAGTTAGTGCAGAGTGAAACTGTTCAAGAAAGGAGGGTAGTTAGTATTTGTGAAGCAGAGGGAAATTAGTAGTAGTTTTTCTTAGGTTGTAATGAACCTGGAAACTAGTGTCTATATTAAGTCCAGATTTTTTTTGTCCCTTAAGCCTATACATTTCTGTTCCCATGCCTATTTCTGGAATTATTCTATAAACTCCTTTTAAGCACAAGGATTGAGGTCAGAAAGGGAGTGGTGGCTCTGTGAAAAATAAGCTCTTAATGGTGGTGTTCATGTGTCTCTGTCCTTCATATTTTTTCTGTGAAAGTTCATTCTGATACCTAGTTCCTGGTTAGTTTCTTGCACATAATTTCCCTGAGGGTATTTTGTACACTGAGGATGTGTCTACATGTGCACGGTTACTGCGCAGTACAGGCAGCATCTACACCAGGATGCCCATACTGTGCAGTAGCTACAGTGATGTATGCTGACTTAAGTGTAAATTTGATACCTGCTTGATGCAGATATCAAATTTTTACCTGATTAGTTACTGCACATGAAGGACCATGTAGACACTTTACTGCACAGTAACACAGGGCATGTAAGGTGATGAAGACGATTAACATTGCGTTAGTTGACTTAACACTATGTGGGCAGAGCAGGCTGGAGCCAAAGCTGCGGGGTGGTGCGCTGTCACTGGGTGCCATGGCGTGGGCTGCTGCAGACACTGGAGCCATGGTTCCAGCAGCAGGGGAAGGGGCCAGTGCAGCATGGGCAGGACTGGGGCTGTGTCATCTATCGGTATTGCCCGGTGCTGCTTTCCCTGCCCCATGGAGTGAGCTGCTTTTGTTGGCCCCGGCAGGGTTGGGGCTGCCTCTGCTCCCAGCTCCTAGTGCTGGTTTGCCTGCAACACCTCCCTATGTCCCAGGCACATGCTGAGCTTCCTTGCTGCTAGGTTAGTGTGTGTGTGAGAAGCTGCGTGCAACACGAGAGGGGGCTGGGCCCTGCAGAGGCCCCCACAGTGCAGGCCGCTTCCCAGGCAGTGTCGTGGTGGCAGTGAAGCCCGGCGTGTGCCTGGGATGGAGGTAGGTGTTGCAGGGCAACTGGCACTGAGAACTGGGAGAAGATGCAGCCCCATCCCTGCCTGTGCTGAGCTGACAAGAGCAGCTCGCTCCGTGGGGCAGGGAAAGCAGGGCCGGGTGCTGTAGACAGACAATGGAGCCCCAGGCCTGCCTGCGCTGTGCTGCCCCCGTATACATATCCATATACCTAATTGAGAGGCTTGCTGTGGAGAATTTTCAGTATAACTGGAGGAGACTGACACAGGGCAGGAGGGGAGATTGACAGAGTGAGGTAGCTTCACAGTGACAGGTCAGTAAGTGAGTCAGGAATGAAGCCCAGGCCCTGCCTTGCTCCTTGTCCAGTGGACCATGCTCAACACCCACTGAGTATTAGTGACATTTTTGTGACTCAAATTTAAGCAAACTTGCTTCATGATGTGAAAAATGTGCTAATATTAAGAAAAGGTAGAGGAACGTTGGAGCCAGCACCAGAAGAAAGGCACTAATTACACCAGCTTCTAGAGCCAGTCAGCTAACGTCATGAGAAATAAAATCTCAGTGCAGATGAAAATGATTTCTTCCCCATTTTTCACCCAGTTCTAAAAATGACAATTGAGTATTTTATGGTGATAGAGAAGATGTGCTCCCTTTCTGAGTCTTTTTGCTTGCATTTATTGTGGTTGTACAATATAGTCTAGCTTGGAAAGATTTTACTTTATAGAGACGTTTTTCACTTCATAAGAAGTAAGAAGCCTCCAGTGGTGAAAAGACTGCCAGGGAAGGGGAAAACATGATGGTGGCTGTATTTAGTTTCTTTTATTCTTAAGTCACCGATGTCATTAACATGCATCTGAGAGTATTCTAGCAGGGCACTGAGAGATATAACTAACCTCTGCTATATGTGGTTTAGTGCTTGGAGAGGAGGAGAGAGAATTAGGTGCAACTTGGAATTTTGCCTTGGCAGTTTTATGTTTAATTGTTCCTGCTATGCTCTCTTTATGTTGGAGAAGGGATGTTGAAGAAATGTAGCTTGCCAAGTGGCAGCAAGGTTTGCAATGGCCTTCAGCTCCTGAGGGGACTCATTCTATAGTCTCAGGCTGGCCCCTGAGGAAGCTTTGTCTGCTGCACAGATGAGATTTACCCTTATGGGAGAATGGTACTTGTAAACTGGTTGCCTGGTTCCTGCACACAAGTTTTCCTCTCTGAGGAGTTCCTCCGCCAGTCCCCTCCCAAATGAAACATAGTTTTTGAGCAACAAACAAAAGAGCAAAGTAGCAAACAAAACCAAACCCTCTTGCCCTGTTCTGGGCACAAGGAGGGACACCTTTTAGCTCTGACCTAGTATGGCAGCCTGGCCCCACCTTGGTAGCAAGCTTGTTCTGCTCACAGCTTGCTTTCTGCTTGCATACTGTTTCCTCACCATGTGCTGCCTTTCTGTCTTCTCCCCTGAGTTTTAAGCTCCCGGTGGGACAGTTCCTCATTCTTCAAATGCCCTGAAGCTGGGCTCTCTCAACAGGGCTGACTGTTCCCTCATAAAGTGTTACAGTGCTGTTGTGACCCCATACTCGGAGGGCCTCAGGGAACCAGCACCGCTTAACCCCAAAAGCAGATGTTCTGGCTGGGACAGAGTGAGATAGGGGGAGGTGACCAAGTTCCTGTTTCTTGTTTGTTAGTTACGTATTTATAACACATATTTGTGATTGTGTGTGTGTGTATGTAATAGCTTATATTTATTTGTAGGCTCTTCTCTGATACTTATCAGCATGGTCCCCAAGTAGTTTAAAGGCATTATATGACTTATCCTTACAACACAATAGTATTACCTCCATTTTACAGCTGGGGAATTAAGAAATTAAATTATTTACCCAACGTAACTTTGTAGCAGAATGGAGAGAAGAAGAAGAACCCAGATTTTTTCAAGTCCCAGGCCCTAACCAAGAGACCACTTTGTAATTAGGGCCTACATGTTTTTGTAAGTGCCTATAGTACTTTTGGTATGCTTACAGGTTTCAGCAACAGTGCATCCTCTGAGTGAGGTTGGCAGTAGAAAATGATACTGACTCTCTCTTAGGGTTGAATCCCCTGTTACCACTGCAGATCTCACTGCTGCAGGGATATATTATTTACACATCCCTACAGAAACCTGTGTGACTCAAACTCACACACTGCAGGATGGGATGAGCCATGGGAAATTAGTTTCAATTAAAATAAAGGATGCTGAAGAAATTAACTATGCAGTCTGCCTTTGGTGTGTGCCTGTATGTAATGTGCAGCAGTATATTCAAGAAGGCTTGGCACATAGCTGCAGGAATGGGAGATATTCCTTCCAGAGAGGCCTCGGACATTTCCTGTGGACAAATATTGAACTAAGTCTGTTTCCACAGTTCTTTAGCTAGCAAAACTTATTACTGATAAAGCACACCTTTTGTGGAACAAGCACATCATTTTTCAGCCTAGACATACAATCTGTGTTCTAAAGTTTACAATGCTGAAGTGTCTGACAGCATTTTCTCAAGTTCATGTAAAAGATAGGAAAGCTACTGTGTTGTATGTTTCTATATGTACTTGCCTCTGCTAACCTTGTTTTTTACCATGTAGGAGATTTCACCTGCCAGGGCACTAATTAGCACTATATTAATAAGCTTACCTTCCACCTATATCTATGTTATGGCCATATGTGACTTTGCATATAAGGTAAATCAAGGATGCTTAACCCCCAGTCCACTAGCCAGATCAAGCCTGTGGAGGTCCTAAAATTTGGTGGTGAATGCATGGTGACAGCATTAATTGCTGTTTCCCTGCAGCCAAATTTCCAGATCCATGCAGAACCCTGCAGGCCAAAGAATATGGCCTGCATGCTAGATTGGGTGCATGTGGCTAAGTGGAGGTGGTGTAGGGCCTGATCCAGGCACAACAGGTTGGGGCTATGTGGGACATGATTCAGGTGTGCAGGGATAGATGGAGGCAGTGGGAGACCTAATCTGGGCATACAGAGCTGGGCAGAGGTGGTGCAGAGCTGATCTGGGTGCTCAGGAGCTGGGGCAGCCTAAATTCCAATTCAGGCATGCAGTGGCCAGCTGAAGCAGCATGGGACCTGATCTGGGCATGCAAAGGCTGGCCAAAACACCACAGGACGTAATCCAAGAGTGCAGAAACTAGCCAAGGCAGCATCGGGCTGATCCATATGCTCAAGGCCCATCTAAAGCTGTATAGGACTGATCCAGGCATGCAGGCTGGCCAAGGTGATGTGGGGCTGATCTGGGCACACAGGGGCCAGCTGAGGCAGTGGAGGAATGATCCAGGCATGCAGGGACTGGCCAAAGTGGTACAGGACCCAATCTGGGCATACAGAGGCGGTGCATGGCTGATCTGGGCATATGAGGCTGAGATGGTTCAGGACCCAATCCTGGTGTGCAGGTGTCAGCCCAGGTGACATGGGACTCAATCAGGGCATGCAGGGGCTGGCTGGGGCAACACTGAGCTGATCAGCTGGTGGGGGGTCAGCTGGAAGCAGTGCAGAGCCCAATCTGGGTATGCAGGAGCTGGCCAGAGGTGGCACAGGGCCTGATCCGACAGTGTGACGAGTTGAAGGTGGCACAGGACTTGATCTGGAAACATTACACCAGCTGGAGGCAGTGTCGGGGCCTGATATGTCAGCATGGGGCCAGACAGAGGTGACGCAGAGCCTGATCCAGGAGTATGAGGCTGAGTGGATGTGCTGTGGGGCTTAATCTGGTAGCACAGGACCGAGCAGAGGCACCTGGGGCCTGATCTAGCAGCCGAGGGGCCAGGGTGGCATGAGGCCCGGTCCCAGCATTCAGGGCCTGATCCAGCCCATTGACTGGCCCTGCGTCACTCATCTGACCAGCTGGACCAAAGGTTGAGCCACCATTGAGGTAAGCAGAAGTCTTACTGACTTACAGTGAATTCTTGAGCTATTTTCATGTCAATAATTTGTAACTATATGTGTTTGGTGACCTTGTGTGTTAAACTGACCTTCACAGAGAGATCTGGCATGCATACACTACTGCTTCAAAGAGAAAAGCATGGAAGAGAATGGAGGGAGTAGAAAAAAGGCAGCGGTTTGCACATGACCTCACCCATCACCATGGGCAGGGGTGGCATTGGGCTTGATCCAGCAGCTCAGGGCTGAGCAGAGGTGCCATGGGGCCCAACCTCTCAGTGTGGAGCCAAGTGGAGGCACATGGGGCCAAATCCAGCAGTTGTAAGAATTAAGATTCAGAATTTAAAGAAGGGGAGTGTGGCAGATGCCACCAATGCCACCCCTGAGATCATGGTGGAGGGGCAGGGGAAGGCTAGAGTCCCTGGGCAGTGGGGGACACTGGGAAAGGAAGATCAGGCAGGAAAGAGGGACCCTTCCACCACTGCTACTTTCCCCACAACTGGAGCAGGGTAGGAGAAGCTCTCCCCACACCCAGGTCAGTAAGGTATAGCGGTAGTGGTGGGTGGATCTCTCCTTCCTGCTCCTGGTCCCTGCCTGGTCCCCTGGTGCTCCTCTCTAGCCCAGGGGCTCCAGCTGCAGGCAGTAGCTGTGCAGGGCGCAGAGGGGAAACCTGCTGCTGCTTTTGCCAGCTGAGCCCAGTTCTCTGTTCCTCCTAGCTGGAGTAGGGCAGGAGTGGCTCTGGAGCTCACCCTGCCCCTGGTCAGCCAGGAATTATGGCAGTGGTGGGTGGGAGAGCGGGGCATGTTTTGGAAGGGGAGCACAGAGGAGAAGGGAGTGGGAGGGCCCCTATCTGCTCTGGGGACTAAGTCCCTGACTGCTGCTCTCACTGCATGGTCTGAAAGGCAGGTGTGACCGCACCACCACATCTCTTGCAGATCTGCCCCTGTCCTGTTCCCCCAACATCAGTTATGCAATGAATTGATGAAGCAATACAGCAACTTCATTTATTTGCAACCCCATGGCCTTTTCAATTTTTTTGCTTTTAAAAAATTCATTCTAAAAGCACCCAATTCCTTTCTTTATAAGGCAGCCTTCCTTGAGCAGTAATTCCATTACCTCAAGTAATTAACCACAGTTAGATGGTCAGAAATTGCTCTCCAAGTTTAGTTTCATTTTCTCTCTCCAAACCAAATTCATTCTTTTTCACGGTGAGCTGGGGGTGATACGCTTTCCTGGGCCTGCAGGCCAGCAAAACATGTTTTTCATGCTCTACCTTTCACCAAGGATTTAGAAGGGTGCACTTCGGGAAAGCTCTTTTCTTAGAAGTGTCGGCAAGTGCAGGGTCCTAAAAGAAAATCTGCAGTACTGGTAGAAGGAGCTGTTTTTGCACCCAGAGCAGGTCTTCAGAATAGGAAGGAAGAAACACTACAAGATAGTTTTTCAACACAAGCAGAAGCTCCAACTGACTGCCCCTGCTTGGAAGGCAAGAGAATGATCAAGGGTACCCATAAGGATGGCAGTTTCTCTGCTGATTATGGGGTATTCCTGCCGATCAGTGGGAAGGGAGTGAGGTGTTCAGAATCCATGGCTTCTAGGAAAAGCATCTAGAGTTGCCAGGATTTATTTTCATTTGGTTTAAAAAACAGAACAGAAGATTGTTATAGTTGGCACTAGCAGTGTGTGCATGTGGGCCACTGATGTATGGGACTGTAGAAAAACATAAGGCTACCTAAAGTCTTGTGCAAACCCACTTCCACATGCATTCACCTGGAACACGTGTTGTAAACATGGCACGTTTATACATTTGGTGTGTACTTCAAGTAAAAATCTTATACTGACACAGCAATATAGGCCTGAATGCATCTACTATGAACTCATGGGCACCGGCTGTCAAATGTTAATGTGAACAGGTGTTGTGGAGGATTCGTACTGAGTGAATGTGTGTCAAGGTCCCACGAATGTGTGTCAAGGTCCCTCTATCTGACAGAGGAGAATTTTGTGATTAGTCGTGTTAAATGCTGACAAAAAAGCCAAGGAAACTAAAAGAGAACCTGGATCTTCCACTATTAATAAATCATTTATAAACCTTGAGAAGTGCCATCACAGACTTCAATGAATCCTGAAAACCTGACTGAAGTTTTTTATATGAACTGAACTGAATTAAATGAGTTTATATTTGTCACATTATTACAGCTTTTCCTTAGGTCAAGGCCTGTTTGGGATTGTTGCAGTATAAGGATTTTTAAAAGGATGGACCACAATTCCTTGAAAAGATAACAGATTTTGTATGTTGCTACAGATGCTGTAGTTAGAAAAGCACTGTTCAGACACTGCTATTCTTTATATAGGATAGCATAGGAGAGAAAGTAATTCACCTGGCTAAGTCTTCCTTCCTGACTACTCACCAGACTGCTGCCATGGGATCCAACTACTGAATCCCTGTGTTTTTAAGCATTTAGAGTCTGGCCAGAGCAAGGCACAACCCTTCAGTCTTCGGTCTTTTGGCACACTCACAATGTCTGAAACTTTTCCTGAGAGCTGGAATCCCCAGTCCATCTATTTACCTTCAGATCCACTCCTGGATGCTCAGATGGTAAAAGCATGCCCTTTCTCTGAACCCTATCAAAAGTGTGAACCCTCTTGGTTATGGTTTAACTTCTTCAAAAGGCACCTGAGAGATGTGAACAAATGGGCTTTGTAAAGATTGTCTAAATGCAGGACTGTTTTTACTTAAAAGATAAAGCACGAGAGGTCTATCAGGAGGGAAGAGGGTCATTCTCACCTTCCATGTGCAGAAAGAATTCAGGTGTCAGATAGATTTTAATGTGCCATAAAACTAGTATCCATGTTAAATCTTTGGTTGTTAGTGGCCAGCTGGCTTGTTATTTTTGTTCTCATGTTCACCTTTTAAAAGTGTTAGATGAGGATGGTGAGGTCAGAGGAGAAGTGGTTGTTCTGTGTGAAATGTGCTTTTAATGGTATATGTGTGTGTCTGTCTAGTATTTTTTATGTGAGAGTTCATTCTGGTTCATAATTGCTCTTTAGTTTCACACACAAATACCATGATGGCATCTGGTGCATTGAATCAGGTATATCACATTTTGGGAAAAGTGCATGTAGAAATCATGGATTCTGATGGTTTTGTTATGGGAGTGTTGTTTGTAGAGGCAGTGAAGATGTGTTGACAGCATAAGCATTCTTGCCATGAGAAGGCTGTGTCCCACTTTTTATCTACTGGGAAGTGTGGCAGTTGCTTCTGATGATGAGTTGGGCAAGGTTAGGGGGTTATTTGAAGGCCAGGACCAGAAGGGCTGGGAATATTTCTCTCATGGTGTATTAGCTAAAAGTCCAAATATAGCACTTTCCCCCTTAAATTGGCGGAAAAAGATAATAGTCCCCAAGGCTGCACATATGATAATTTGGGGAGCCTGTACAACTTACGAATTCTGTGCGAGGTGGAAGGCCTTCTGTTCTCATCTTTGCCAACCTTTAATTTGAATGTTCAGCCTTTTGCCTTCTCTGTTGTTGTCTTTCCTCCTCTCTTGCCAGAGGAGAGGACCTGGTGACCGACATAAAATAGAGGGTAGCCTGGGTGACAGTGACCATGAAACCATCACGTTCACTGTCTATCACAAGGCAGACAAATCTGATAGCAGGGTTGAAGTCTTGGACTTCAAAAATGCAAATTTCAACAAGCTCAGGTCACTAGTAGGGCAAGTGCTGTGGGACCAGAGACCGAAGGCAAAAGATGTGCATGAAGAGTGGTCGCTCCTTAAATACATGATCCTTGAAGCACAAAGGAAGTCCATTCCCATGTGGAGAAAGGACAGCAGAAGGGCTGGGAAGCCCTCCTGGCTAAACAGGGAAATCTTTAGGAAGACGGTCCTCTTTAGAAAGAAGCATACAAACAAGGGAAGCTGGGGACAGGCCCCAAGGAGGGCTACACAACAACGGCCCCCACTTGTAGGGGACAAATTAGAAAGGCTAAGGTGGTGACTAAATTTAGATTGGCAATGGGAATCAAGGACAACAAAAAGTCCTTTAGGGATGTACGGAACAAGAGGAAAGCAAATGGGAGTGTGGGGCTACTGCTCAACATCTCAGGACAGCTGGTTACCGACACTCAGGAGAAAATTGAACTCCTGAATGACTACTTTGCCTCGGTGTTTCAACGGGCCACAGGTAAAATCATGCTGGATAGGGTATAGAATGAGCATGGCAGAAATGACTGCCTCCCTACTGTTGCCATAGAACTGGTGTGTGATCAATTAAAAAAATTAGACATATATAAGTCAGCAGGACCAGATGAACTGTGTATGAGGGTGCTGAAGGAGCTGGCTGACATCATTGCAGAACCTCTGGCAAAGCTCTTCCAAAACTCATGGTGTTCCAGAGAGGTCCCCGAGGACTGGAAGAGGGCCAGTGTTGTGCTCATCTTCCAGAAGGGAGAAGGGAGAACCTGGGTAACTATAGGCCAATTAGCCTAACTTCTATCTTGGGGAAAATCTTGGAAAAATTTGTTAAGGAGTCTATGTGCAATAGGTTTGCAGAAGGTAGGATTCTGAATGACAGTCAGCATGGCTTTGTCATGGACAGGTCTTGTCTAACCAACCTCATCTCCTTTTATGATCAGGTGACTCGCCACCTGGATAAGGGAGAAGTTGTGGATGTTGTATACTTTGACTTCCAAAAACCCTTTGATCTGGAATCCCATGATGTTCTTGCAAGAAAATCTGTGGCTGAACTGTGAGGCAGTTAGGTAGGTACAAAGCTGGCTGTGGGGTAGGACCCAGAGAGTCCTAATGAATGGAACTGTGTTGTCTTGGTGAGAAGTGGGCAACGGTGTCCCGAAGGGGTGGGTGCCTGGTCCAAATCTTCATCCGCAATTTGGATGTGGGGGCGAATAGCTCACTGGCCAAGTTGTTGTGTTTCCTCCTCTCTTGCCAAACTGGCCAAGTTTGCAGATGACACCAAGTTATGGGGAAGCATGGTCATCCTTGAAGATAGGCTACAGATACAGACAGATCTAGACAGGCTAGCAAGTTGGGCAAGTCAGAACCAGATGAAGTTCAAAGCTGAGAAATGTAAAGTGCTCTACCTGGGGACAAATGATCCCCTGCATACCTACAAGCTTGGCAACGCCAACCTGACCAGCACTACAAATGAAAAAGACCTGGGAGTAATAATAGACCGCAGCATGAATATGAGCCAGCGATGTGAGACTGTTGCCAGCAGGGCAAATAATACTTTAGCATGCATCAAACAATGCATCTCCAGCAATACCAAGGAGGTGATTCTCTCATTCTACTTGGCACTGGGGAGACCCCAGCTGGAGTACTGCATCTAGTTCTGGGTGCCGTACTTTAACAAGGATGTGGTATAACTTGAGAGAGTCCAGAGAAGGGTCACACGTATGATTGGAGGCTTACACGACAAGCCGTACGAGGAAAGGCTGAGGCACTCTTCAGCCTGAAAAAAAGAAGGCTGAGAGGGGACTTGTAGCAGTTTACCACTGTGTCAGGGGGGACTGCATCAGGGGCTCAGTGAACAACTGTTCATCAGGGTGCCCCTGGAGAGAACCAGGAGTAATGGCTACAAACTCCTGGAAGACCGTTTCAGGCTCAACTTTAGGAAAAACTTCTTCAGTTAGGGTGTCCAGATTGTGGAATAAGCTCCCTCCAGAGGTGGTGCAATCGCCTACCCTGGAAATCTTCAAGAGGAGACTGCGTAGTCATCTTGCTGGGGTCACCTGACCCCACTTGTCTTTCCTGCTTGGTGCAGGGGGCTGGGCCCAGTAATCTTCCGAGGTCCCTTACATTTACAGCCTTACAATCTATGAATCTCCCAGTAATCAGCTTCTCTTCTTCTGCTATTGTGAATCTGCTACCCCCACAACTTCTTACACCCCTGTTTTTACTATGCTGTGCTTGGCTTGATCTGATGAAGAATTTCTTGGATTCAGAAGTTTGTCTAACTCTATCCCAGTTATGCACTTGTTCCAATAAAAGATACCACCCTTAAGAAATCCTTAGTCATCTTTCTTACTGATTAAAAGTATAATGAACACACACACACCTGAAATAGATCACATTTTTCAGACTGCTCTTAACTGAATTCTTGTTTATGCACCTACAAATGAGTCAAAGTGCAAGAGGTCCCTGTCCAGGACTGACTGGTGGGACTGCATGCTTATGATTGTGAGATCACCACATACCTCCTGAAGAGCATGAAGCAAGTTCCTTGCCTGCAGTAGGTGAAACTGCCCATTTTACTTCTTTTGTAAAGTGCCTTGCTTTAGGACACAGAAATAGGAGTAGCAGGTAAAAGATTATATGGTAATGTGTAAAGGAATATTGGTGGGTAGGAGGCTGGACAGCAAGGGAAAAAAGCTATAGGAATCTATTGTTTCCTTAGATGCTTGATTACTATTGTTGAAAGATGCCTTGTGTGTTATTCTATTATCATTGAAAATGCTTTTGAAAAGCGTTTAGGATTTTGTACAGTTCCTCTGGCCCACTGCTGACACATCCAGATGCTGTTGGATCACGTAGCAACCTTTTACCCATTACAGCTAATGGTGCCGCTGCTTTTATTCTGTTTTCCTCTTTATCTAGCTCTGCAACAATTTTGGTGCTTTCCCTATTTTGATCTAAAAAATATCCAGTTACTAGAACTCTTCTCCTTCATGCCCTCTCTTTCAGGACAGATGTCTGGAATGTTATGATTATTGGTTTTTCGTGGCTTGTTTTCAATATTTTAGATATCTGATTTTATGTACTTGCAGGAGCCAGTTTATTGCTGTTCACTGTTCAAGACCATAAGAAAGATTCACCACATTAGTTTTCAAGCATAAAAGGGGAGTACCAGATAGTGCTAAACTCAGATTAATTTCTGCTTCCATATATTCTGTTGCCTTGCAACAAGCATTTCTTATAAAGATTGTGTTCTGAGTTCCTGTACATACATGTACTAGATCATCTCCTGTTAGGAAGTTATTGCTCATAACAGTCTGGATCTGAAGATCACAAAGGCCTCTCTTGTCTTCCAGCTGGATCTAAGTTTCAAGGTGGTGAAATTGGGAGATTAAAGGATTTTGATGTGGAATTGGGGAAATTTTTGAGTGGGGAATTGGCTTTTTCTCTTTTTGAATGGGAGATTGTGATGTTTCAGAGTATGGCAGCATGGGTGAAACCAGTATTTATCCATTTTATTCTTGTTTCCAACTCCATCTTTCCTTCCTGGGTTCTACTTCTCAGCATAAAATTAAGG
>NW_017729032.1:36155767-36159129 GCF_001723915.1 Gavialis gangeticus
TTTATTTTTGTTTCCAACTCCATCTTTCCTTCCTGGGTTCTACTTCTCAGCATAAAATTAAGGAAACAAACCACCCTGAATTTTCCAGGGCAACCTTAAATTTCAGAGCCAAATCCTGGTATCTTTGAGGACCCCCTGGAATGGGACTTCTTTGGGAATGTGTCAAATATGAACAACCGATTCCAGATCAGCGGTGTCCTGATACGTATGTTGAGAGTACACAAGTTTCATAGTTGGTAGGGTCAGAAGGGACCTGAGCAGATCATCGAGTCCAACCCCCTGCCATGGCCGGAAAGAGTACTGGGGTCAAAGGACCCCAGCAAGGTGTTCATCAAGCCTCCTCTTAAAGACCCCCAGGGTAGGAGCCAGCACCACTTCTCTTGGAAGTTGGTTCCAGATCCTAGCCGCCCTGACTGTGAAGTAGTGCCTCCTGATATCTAGCCTGAGGTACACCCCTGAAACATGGAAGATGCCGAACTGCAGCCGATTTTGGATTTTAAACTTCATTGCAGAACAACAAGGATCTTTTTTTGCCTCCCTGCCTGCCATCTGACACTTCCAGGGAAGGAATTCTACCTGATCAACACATCAAAGAGCTGCTTAACACAGCTCACGAAGACACTGTCATGGATCCAGAGGGACAGACTTCCATCTTCAGCTCCCTTTGTGCAAAAATGAAGTTTATTTCCTACCTATGGGGACTTTTTACCATCTTGTACCATCTACACTTTTCCCAGAGCCTGACAAAGAGACTTTGATCCTGAAAGTTGCAGAAAAAGACAATTTTCTTGCTGTTTTCCAGTTGGTCTAATAAAAAGTATCATTTTGGAACCAAGAGTTCTAGTTTTTTGTATACGCTGAGAGTATGCAGCATGACACTGCTTGGCATTGCGTGAAGGCAACTATATTTCTACAGGCCCAGGCTAGTTTGCATCCACACAGCTCTGCACATAGACTGAAGATCTCTCTCTTTCTCAACAGCACCATGTTATGGTGATTACATTAACTGGAATTGTATATGGTACAAACTGCTTCTGGATCTGGAAATCTATTAGGGGGGAGGGGGCTTGGGACTGTAGTAAAGGTTTATCACGGTTTCCTCACATTGTCATCCCTAGTTGTCTCCCTTCTCCTTAGTGGTCAACCCTGTCAAATCAAAACTTCCTCCTTTCAGCTCAGAAACTCCCCGAACAAGAGCATAGTCTTGTTCCATCAGTTAACTCTAATGCAAATCCCATATGTTTATTATGAGAATCAGTTGACCTCTGCACCTCAAATCACTCTTCACCTATGAATCCTCTAGTATCCTCTTCTTCCATGTGACCACCCCGGGCAGATCCCTTCAGATTGAAGATATAATCCCCTGGGTTCAAATCCCTTTCCTCTCCCAGCTGAAACCACTGGGTTTAATTAATTCCCTTACTCGACCCAATCCCCAAACTATTTACTTGTTGCTCAGTTGGGAGAAATGAGCAGAATTGACAGCAAAAGAGACCCTGTAGGGAGCCACATCTGGAACAGGTCTGGTCCAGTTCTGTCCCTCCTCCTTTTGGTGCCAGCAGCCCATGTGCTGTAGGGTCCAGGACCTGAAGACTAAGCGTATGCAAAAAATCTACAATTTGTCTCACTGGGGAAGATCTTGACTAACCCCACAGAAAACTGAATCCCCTTTTCTGTAATTCCTCCATGTGCTTCCTGAAACATGGCCCCTAACTAACCAATGCTGGTCATTAATAATGAATTACCAGTGGGTGATTCAGTTTTAGCTGAAAGGAATACCAGGAATGACAGCAAGTTTAAAGGTAGACTAATAGACCTGTCTGTACATTATTTGCATCTGAAAAGCACCTTGCACAGATCAGAGTCTCTCTCAATTTGGAAAGAATATAGCAGGCTTGATTTTCTTCTCACTGACATCCCTGTGACCAAAGAGCACTTAAACTTCTGTAAAACTAGAGTGAGACAAGAATCTAGTGATGGTTCGTAACAGGTTTGAGGCTCCAGTTTCACTCACTATTTTAAACATGATTGCAGAATGCAGTCCTTCCTACTCTGCCCGCCTCAGTAAACCTGCGCATGTGCAACAGTTTAATACCAGAGACTCTCCACTTGTGAAGTGACAAATGTTGCCAGATGTGCACCTTTGTACGAAGGCTTTCAGAAAAAATGAACAAATAAAATAGATATTCAGGGAAAGTGCCTCTTCTGTCCTGGTTAGTCAGCCAACAGACTTCAGGGACTCATGATTCTTCTACTTGTCTTGTACATTGACTGGATTATTGTGTAAATGACTCTAGTTCTCCTTGAATTGTCCAGACTTCAAGCATAAAAACCCAAAAGGACCCAGATAGTACAACATAAAGGTTTCTTTCCTTCCTCCACAGAGACCACCAAGCACTTATTGAAAGAGGAGTTCTCCGTGTTCCTAAATATTTCTATATACATAACTATGCTATCGTATGATAACATCCACATTAGGAAAGTACCTACCATTGCATCCCTTTTGAGGCATTTGAAATAAGAATATTTAATCTAAATCCCATGGCATATTGTATATTTAATACTGTTATCCTCTCTTAAAATATATTCTATTTGTATAGGTATATAAATTATAGTAATCTTATAGATAGATATACCAATTAATACAAAGTCATTCATTATCATTACAATCATCATCATCACTATTATGTAACACCCTCACACAGTCGGGGTTGTGTATTGTAAAGTGTGTACTTTTGATTGTGCATTGTGGTACCTTTTTTTGTGTGGGTATGTGTTTTTATGTGGACACGATGGCCCCTGTTGTTCTGGCCATGTGCTCAAACATGGCAAGCTGGGGCTTGTATCTGGACAAAATATGTAAAACCCTCTGGCCTCATTGGCCAGAGGAAGCAGAAGGTTCTCCAGGCAGATTGAGTAAGGGAGAGGCTGGAGCATGGCACTCCCTAATTGGACATGGCTTTGGTGATGTCACACCAGGTATATAAGAACAACTCAACTAAGGTTTCTCTCTCTTTCTTCTGGGGTTGCTGAGAGCTGCACAGGTGAACTGAGAGGCAGAAAACCTGCTCCCTATGGAGTGGGGGGGGGGAGGGGGGTCTCCCCCAGCCCCAAACAGCCCCTTGTAGGCTGGAACTCTGCCAGCCTGCAAGGGGGAACCCACCATTTCCCACGTTTTCCCATGAAACCTGGATCCTTGCACATGATACTGGGACAATAGTTAACTTTGTTCAGGGGAATCTAGGACCAATATTGCCTCAGTCATTTAGCCTGGGACCAGGACTTGATCTTTAAATTCTGGGACTGTCCTGCCCGATTAGGGGACCCTAATCACCTTCCACCTGCCTTCCTTCTCTACAATG
>NW_017729032.1:36164129-36170164 GCF_001723915.1 Gavialis gangeticus
GTCATTTAGCTTGGGACCAGGACTTGATCTTTAAATTCTGGGACTGTCCTGCCCGATTAGGGGACCCTAATCACCTTCCACCTGCCTTCCTTCTCTACAATGCCCCTAGCTACCACACTGAATCCTGCAAATTCTTTTTTTTCTTGCTGGCAGTGCTGGCATTCATCTGCTGAAGGTTTGATCAGGAATGGTATCTACCTTCCAGTATCCATGATGTGGTGATATAACTATTATTTCCCCTATCCAATAGCAGTAACCAGTGTTGGGCTGCAATATCAAATACTGGCAGCATTATTGTATTGTCCAGATGTAATGTGTTATAGGACTCTGGTAATGAGCTCTCCTTAGGCTTTAAGTTGATGGGTCTCTGCAAATATGTGACTTTTCTGGCTTTTCATTGATTGCTATCTCACTTACCTAACTGGTGGGCTCTGGGACTTAAAAAGAAAAGTTACCTTTCCTCTGGCACTTATTTTATTGTGTCCCCTCCCCCCTTTTTTTTCTCTTAATGCCATCTCTTAGAAGCAGGTGTTTAGACATGGTTGTTTAATCTATTTACAGGTGTAGCTTTGCAGTAAGGATGTCACAGTGCATCCTTCTCTTCTCTAGAGAAATTTTATGTTGTACTTTTGTGTCTATTGTATGAGTAATTTGCTCCAGGTATAGTGTGTGTAGGTTTGTGCATTCACTTGTTTTAGATGACAGTAATGTGTTATTTGAGATTTTAGCCTGTATTGTTTTCCCTGGTATTTTGCTTATAATTTACTTTGTCCTAGTACGATTATTACTTTCTAATCTGGCTTTGTTTGGTTGCAATTTTTTTCTTCTCTCTTATCATGCCTTTGTAGCTTAGTATATTCACTGATACCCAAATCTCTTTGGCATTCACTTTCCTGTCAGTTTGCATGCTGCTAGCTTGTCTTTGCACTTGATGCTTGTCTGAGCTTCACAAACCATTTATTTCTTGTTGATTTGTACTGCATTGATATTGTAGATATGCAAAAACTCATCCCTTGAGTTATTGCTTGTTTCTTCATTTGGTGCACTTTTTTCTCTGTTGTCCTCTGCAAACTTTGGCAATGATTTCTCTCGTCAAAAATTATTTTGACTCCATATGCAAGCAATTTCCTTTATGGTTTATTTCACAGTACCCAGAGGTTTCCTTAGCATTTGTGAGTTCTTCTGTTTAGTGTTTGTGTATTTGATTGTACAATTTTTTGTGTGTTTTCCTTCATATTTTTATGCTTTCCCTGTGCCCACTTGGTGAATTTTCTCTGTTCTCTGTTCATTTAAGATTAGCATTTGGATATGAACTTGTTCATTATTTTTTATAGGTCTATAGCTCATGGTAAAGTTAGTGTGGGTTCTAAGTGTGCTTATTGCATCTTTTGTTCTTAAACTCATTTGTGTTAGATTAGTAATATCATCTAAGATTAGATAATTGTGTGAATCAGCCTTTTTGTACAATATATCTATTTTGTTTTAACAAATGCTTGATT
Organism: Gavialis gangeticus; assembly: GCF_001723915.1. Classification (NCBI taxonomy): domain Eukaryota; kingdom Metazoa; phylum Chordata; order Crocodylia; family Gavialidae; genus Gavialis; species Gavialis gangeticus. The sequence goes on from NW_017729032.1 coordinate 36,165,629, forward strand.
GCCCACATTGAAAGTTACCTTTCATAGATGACAATTTTGTGTGTTGAAAATGTACCCCAAGGGCTTCTGGGATTTTGTATGGGTCCTCTGGTTTTCTGCTGCCACGTCCAAATGCTACTGGAGCATGTGGCAGCCTTTGCCTCTTTCAGATAATAGCGTGGCTGCTCTTATTCTATTTTCCTTTTTATTCAGCCCGGTAGCAATTTTGTAATTTTTCTGTTTCCTAAAAAATGTCCATTTAGTAAATACATGTCCTTTTATGTCCATCTGCCCGAGGACAGGAATGAGGTTTACTGATGTGATTATCATTTTCTCTTTGTTTGTTGCTTGTTTTTCTGTGCGCCATGCTTTAAATTTCCTTTTTTCAAGGTTCAGTCTTAGTATAGACTGCTCCCAGGAGTGGAAAGTCACACAAGGGGTACATCTACACATGCAATTAATGTGAAGCAATAAACTCCAGTGCATATTGTGCCAGAGTTTATTGTTCCCAGGCGTGCCATTTGAACATGTGCCTGGGACCACAGCATGTTGAGCTAGGGTGGAGCAGCCCTGGCTGGCAGAGGACACTGGGGGTCAGCCTGCTAACCTGGGGCTGCTCCTGTCCAGCTCAATATGCTGCACAGAGGCTGGCTGGAGCACGAGGGTGCTTCAGTGTGGGACTAGCTGGCAGGCAGTACCTGCACTGGAGCATCCTCATGTCCCAGTCAGCTGGGTCAGTGTCTACATGTATGTTGTTGAACACTGAAAAAACTCCACAGCAGGATAGTATTTGTATTTACAAGTACTACCCTGCTGCAGAGTGTATTAGCTTACTGAAACCTAATGGGTTTGCATGTGTAGATACTGTGATATTTACTGTGCAGCTAATTAGGTAGCTCAGCAGTAAATGTCTTGTGTAGACATGCCCAAGGTACGGTAAACTAAACCAGACATTTATCAATAGGCTTTTCCAATACTAGTCCCGTGCTTAGGAACTCAGCCAGTTGCATGTGTGTGCGCATGCAATCCCACCCCCCTAAAGTAGTAACTCTGAGTACATCATAGGGGCCAACTTTTTGGCAAGCATGCCACAAATTAGCTTATATCCTCCCTAAGTACTGCCCTGATCCTCTTCCTCAGTGCAATCTGCTGCTCTGATTTCTGCTTACTGCCCTGTGCTCCCTGCCTGGTCTCTTGCTCTGCTTTTTGCTGCCAGCCCTATCTGCTGCTGTGCTGCCTGTCCTCTCACTGATCTGTGCTATGTCCTGGGAAGGCTGCCTCCTAATATGTCCAACTCACGTGTTCCTCCTCACATACACCATACCTGGAAATGTGGAGGTGAAACTGCTCTGCACAGTGGCCCTAGAGGCTGCTTTCAGGCATAACATGGATGTGGTCTCAGGAGCAGCCATGGAATGTCACATCTGGAGCAACTTTACTGCTGTTTCCAGGTTTGGTACGTGTGTGGAGGCAGGTAGACCTGGCATACTTGCTGCAGTTCTTCTAGGACAAGCTTGGGAAGTAGCATAGAGATACCCTAAAAGTCCCACCCTGTGCCTCTCTTAAAGGAGCAGTGAACCGGTCCCCTAACTGTTCACAAATACAAGCACAAAAGGATATTTACAGATCTATGTCCTGTATAATAACAGCATTAGGATCCATAGTTTTGGATTTGAATCTTCTCCCATATTTGGAGTGACTGCTGTTGTTCCCTGTACTTATAAGGCAGTGTTATACCTGAACTTTTGATACTGGGACACTCTTTTCTAGGTTAAAATTGGCAGCACACTTCACTGTTACACCTAAAAAGTCATATACTCATGTGTGTGTGTGTGTTTGTGTGTGTGTGTATGTATTCAAGACATATAACATATTCAGCCTCTTGAAAGAGGAAATCATATGAATGCTGAGATGTGCTAGGGAAGAAAGGCAGTAAGAGAGAAGAGGCAGATTAAGAGACCCAGGGAAATGGCTGGAGGATGGCACAATGCCAGAGCCACAGCCACTGCCTTTGCGTGCACCTGCTAGGTTTCTGTCCAAGCAGGGCTGCTCACCATCGAGGCTGCCACTCAGATCCAGTTTTGGTGCTATGGGGACTATGGCTTGCCAGGTTCCTTTCCATGACAGTCAGGTCGGGGAGTGTCTGCAATGTGAGTGGTGCCTCCTGGTGTTCTCTCTCAGGGAACAGGCAAGAGAGCTACAGGAGGAGGTGGTGAGGCTTCGAAGCATCCTCCACCATGAGGATTCATTGATTCGATGCTGGAGGAGATTGCCAGGACTGTGGAGGAAGAACTGCCAGAGGCAGCGCTAGAGAAGAGAGAGGACATGGACTCCCAGGAAGGTGGAAGCTGGCTTGTAACCTCTAGCAGCCAGCAGAAATCTTCATCTCCACCTGCAGCAGTTCTTCTGGAGAAGAGATATGGAGCCCTATCAACAGAGGGTAAGGAGCACATTGCATTGGTGGAGAATGCCTTGCCAGGCACCCCCAAGGTGGGAAGAATTGAGACTACTGCCACCAAGAAGCAACGGGGGGTGGGGGCGTTGGAAACTCCCTTCTGCAGGGGACAGAGCTATCCATCTGCTGACCTAACTTGTTGTCTCGGGAAGTCTGCTGGTTTCCCAGAGCGTGGATCCAAGATGTCATGGAGGGATTACTGAGACTCATCCAGCCCTCTGACTACTACCCCATGCTGCTCATCCATGTGGGCATCAATGATACTGCCAGGGGAAACCCTGAGCAGATTAAAAGTGACTACAGGGCTCTGGGTACAATGGTGAAGAGAATGGGGGCTCAGGTGGTAATCTCCTCAATCCTTCCGGTTAAGGCAGGAGTGGGCAATTATTTTGGCTGTTTACTGAGTTTTGGCAAGCCATCAAGGGCCACATGACAGGCAGTCAGGGGCAGATGCATATTAATTTTCTAAATTTTTAGGGGCCCTGCAGGCCCGATAGAATGGCCTGGTGGGCCACATTTTGCAGTCTCCTGGGTTAAGTGAAAGGGCCTGGCAGGAGCAGGTGCATCCTGCAGATCAATGCATGACTGCACAGGTGGTGTTGCCAGTAGGGATTTGGCTTCTTTGACCATGGGATGATGTTCCAAGAAGAAGGATTGCTGGGAAGAGAAGGGATGCACCTGATAAAAAGAGGGAAGAGCATCTTCGCAGACAGGCTCGCTAAACTAGTGAAGAGGGCTTTAGATTAGGTTTGCTAGGGCATGGAGACAAAGGTCCTGAAATAAGTGGGGAAATAGGTGACCTGGAGTAAGAGCAAACAGGAGAAGGCAACAGGGGAGGTGTTCTCATTTTTCCTGAGAAATCAGGGCAATCGACCAGTTACCTCAGGTGCCTGAACACAAATGCATGGACTTGGGAAACAAGGAGGAAGAACTGGAAGTCCTCCCACTGTCATGAAACTATGACTTGATTGGAATAACAGAGATGTGGTAGGAGCTTGCATGACTGAAGCACTATTATGGATGGGTATAAATTGTTAAGGAAGAGCCATATAAAAGAGCCATATGATTGCTCAGAACTCCAGTATGAAACTGGAGATAGGCCTGTTGAAAGTCTCTGGGTTAGGGTCCGAGGAGAGAGCAACAAGCGTGATGCTATGGACCACGAGACAAGGAGGTAATGGTGGATGAGGTTTTCTTCAAACAGCTAGTGGAAGTTTCCCGATCACAGGCCCTGGTTCTCATGGGGGACTTGAGTCACCCTGACATCTGCTGGGAGGGTCAGGCAGGGCACTGTTTGCGCCTGCCACTTTAAGGGCCTGGAGCTGGCAGCTGCCAGGTGCCTGATGAAGGCAGCCATTTTGAATCTGGGGCTGCCCATATAAACAGGGCAGTTCTGCTGCTGGAGGCCATGCAACAACATCACCTGTCTGGAGGGCTGCTGGTATCATCTGGAGGTAAGGGAGGAGTTGTAGGGGATGGTCAGGAGGCTCCTGGGCATGACCTAAAACTGCACCCTGCCAGGAGTGGGTGGCTTGGTGGGGCCCCCAGGAAATGCCAGGCCAGTTACCACCCCGGTGAAAGGCGGGTTGGGGCGCCTTAACCCCTAACCCCCACAACCGGGTGGGTTACCCCTTGTTTGGAGGGTCTGGAAGGTGGACCCCATGGAGGAAGTGAGGCCATAGACTCACGCCTGCTTGAACTTCCCCTGACTGGTCCATGCTGGGGCCAGGACTGGAAGGGTTGAAGGGCTGGGGGGCCCACTGCAAGGAATGCCCAAGAGCTGCAGGCCTGGGGTTCCAATTGGCCTGGAGGTTGGCCAGGGCTAGTGAGCTGAAGGTCCCGGGGGAGACCACACCTGAAGGGAAAGCAGTTCAGGGAGCTATGCTGCCTGGTATGAAGGTGGATGAGACCGCCTGAGGAGAGGAATCCAGGCAGGGTTCAATTAGGGGGATTCTGGGGCCTAGTGTGGGGGCCGGTGATGATAATAACATCTAGATGCCATCAGCGAGGATTGGGCTGCAGTGTAGGGGAGGAATGGAGCCGCAGATAGTGCCCCCTGGCATCGGGGCAGGAAATGGGCAGCCTCCCACTTAATTACATCT
>NW_017729032.1:36175164-36193145 GCF_001723915.1 Gavialis gangeticus
TGGGAAGAGAAGGGATGCACCTGATAAAAAGAGGGAAGAGCATCTTCGCAGACAGGCTCGCTAAACTAGTGAAGAGGGCTTTAGATTAGGTTTGCTAGGGCATGGAGACAAAGGTCCTGAAATAAGTGGGGAAATAGGTGACCTGGAGTAAGAGCAAACAGGAGAAGGCAACAGGGGAGGTGTTCTCATTTTTCCTGAGAAATCAGGGCAATCGACCAGTTACCTCAGGTGCCTGAACACAAATGCATGGACTTGGGAAACAAGGAGGAAGAACTGGAAGTCCTCCCACTGTCATGAAACTATGACTTGATTGGAATAACAGAGATGTGGTAGGAGCTTGCATGACTGAAGCACTATTATGGATGGGTATAAATTGTTAAGGAAGAGCCATATAAAAGAGCCATATGATTGCTCAGAACTCCAGTATGAAACTGGAGATAGGCCTGTTGAAAGTCTCTGGGTTAGGGTCCGAGGAGAGAGCAACAAGCGTGATGCTATGGACCACGAGACAAGGAGGTAATGGTGGATGAGGTTTTCTTCAAACAGCTAGTGGAAGTTTCCCGATCACAGGCCCTGGTTCTCATGGGGGACTTGAGTCACCCTGACATCTGCTGGGAGGGTCAGGCAGGGCACTGTTTGCGCCTGCCACTTTAAGGGCCTGGAGCTGGCAGCTGCCAGGTGCCTGATGAAGGCAGCCATTTTGAATCTGGGGCTGCCCATATAAACAGGGCAGTTCTGCTGCTGGAGGCCATGCAACAACATCACCTGTCTGGAGGGCTGCTGGTATCATCTGGAGGTAAGGGAGGAGTTGTAGGGGATGGTCAGGAGGCTCCTGGGCATGACCTAAAACTGCACCCTGCCAGGAGTGGGTGGCTTGGTAGGGCCCCCAGGAAATGCCAGGCCAGTTACCACCCCGGTGAAAGGCGGGTTGGGGCGCCTTAACCCCTAACCCCCACAACCGGGTGGGTTACCCCTTGTTTGGAGGGTCTGGAAGGTGGACCCCATGGAGGAAGTGAGGCCATAGACTCACGCCTGCTTGAACTTCCCCTGACTGGTCCATGCTGGGGCCAGGACTGGAAGGGTTGAAGGGCTGGGGGGCCCACTGCAAGGAATGCCCAAGAGCTGCAGGCCTGGGGTTCCAATTGGCCTGGAGGTTGGCCAGGGCTAGTGAGCTGAAGGTCCCGGGGGAGACCACACCTGAAGGGAAAGCAGTTCAGGGAGCTATGCTGCCTGGTATGAAGGTGGATGAGACCGCCTGAGGAGAGGAATCCAGGCAGGGTTCAATTAGGGGGATTCTGGGGCCTAGTGTGGGGGCCGGTGATGATAATAACATCTAGATGCCATCAGCGAGGATTGGGCTGCAGTGTAGGGGAGGAATGGAGCCGCAGATAGTGCCCCCTGGCATCGGGGCAGGAAATGGGCAGCCTCCCACTTAATTACATCTTTAACTAATTAATTAACAACAAGGCATGGCATGAGAGAATGTGGGTGGCTAGCCCAGGAACAGGTGGGCAGGCCACATCAAGATTGGTCCCGAGCAGCCCCTCTGTTACAGAGGGCAATACAGTACTGCGCAGGCAATCCAGGAAGGTTTTGGACAGTTTTGGGGACAACTTCCTGGTGCAAGTGTTGGAGTGGTCAGCTAGGGGCCATGCTCTTCTTGACCTGCTGCTCACAAACAGGGAAGAATTGGTGGAGAATGTACTAATAGACTGTAAGCTGGGCAGCAGTGACCATGAGATGATTGAGTTCAGGATTCTGTAGAAAGGAAGGATGGAGAACAGCAGAGTAAGGATCCTGGACTTCAGAAAAGCAGACTTCGACTTGCTCAGGGAACTCATGGGCAGGATCCCCTGGGAAGCCAGTCTGAGGGGGAGAGGAGTCCAGGAGAGCTGGCTGTACTTTAAAGAAGCCTTACTGTGAGTGTAGGAACAAATCATCCCAATGTGCAGGAAGACTAGTAAGTATGGCAGAAAACCACGTTGGCTTATCAGGGAACTCTTCAGTGAGCTATAACACAAAAAAGGGAGTGGAAACTTGGAGAAACAACTAGAGAACAGTATAAGAGTATCGCTTGGGAATGCAGGGGTGAAGTCAGGAAGGCCATTGGAGCTGCAGCTAGCAAGGGATGTGAAGGGTAACAAGAAAGTATGTCAAGAACAAGAGGAAGATCAGGGAAAGTGTGGGTCCCTTAGTGAATGGGGGTGGCAACCTAGTGACAGAGGATGCAGAAAAGACTGAATTACTCAATGCCTTTTTCACATCAGTCTTCACAAGAAAGGTCAGCTCCCAGACTACTGCACCTGGCAGCACAGTTTGGGAAGGATGTGAGCAGCCAACAGTGGTGAAAGAACAGGTTAGGGACTATTTAGAAAAGCTGGACATATACAAGTCCATGTGGCCAGATGGGATGGACCTGAGTTTGATGTGAGAGTTGGATGATGTGATTGCAGAGTTGCTGCCCATCATGTTTGAAAACTCATGGCAATCAGGAGAGGTCCTGGATGCTTGGAAAAGGGCAAATATTTAAGAAAGGGAAAAAGGAGGATCCAAGGAATTACAGGCCTGTCAGCTTCACCTTAGTCCCTGTAAAAATCATGGAGTAGGTCCTCAAGGAATCCATTTTTAAGGATTTGGTGCAGAAGAAGGTGATTAGCAGCAGTCAGCAGCAAGGACAAGTCATGCCTGAACAACCTGATTGTCTTTTATGATGAGATGACTATCTCTGTGGATGCAGGGAGACCAGTGGAGGTTGTATACCTTGATTTTAGCAAGGCTTTTGATATGGTCTCTCACAACATTCTCCCAGGCAAGCTAAGGAGGTACAGGTTGGATGAATGGACTGTAAAGTGGTTAGAAAAGTGGCTGGAGCATTTGGCACAGAGGGTAGTAATCAGTGGCTCAAGGTCTAGTTGGCAGCCGGTATCAAGTGGAGTGCCCCAGAGGTTGGTCCTGGGCCTGATTTTGCTCAATATCTTCATCAAAGACCTGAAAGATGGAATGGAGTACACCCTCAGCAAATTTTCAGATTATACCAGGTTGGGGGGAGTAGTAGATATGCTGGAGGGTAAGGCTAGGATTCAGAGAGACCTAGACAAACTGGAAGTCCCATGAGGTTCAGTAAGAACAAGTGCAAAGTCCTGCACTTTGCATGGAAGAATCCCATGCACTGGTACAGGCTAGGGCTCACTGGCTGGACAGCAGCCCTGCAGAAAAGGACTTGTGGGTTACAGTGGAAAATAAGCTGAATATGAGCCAACAGTGTGCTCTTGATGCCCAGAAGGCTAATGGCATACAGGGCTGCATTGGTAGGAGTGTTGCCAGAAAATCAAGGGAAGTAATTATTCTCTTCCATTTGGCACTGGTAAGGCCACATCTGGAGTACTGTGTTCAGTTTTGGGCCCCCCACTACAGAAAGGATGTGGACAAATCAGAGAGAGTCCTGTGGAGGGCAACAAAAGTGGTGAGGGGGTGGGGGGATTGGCTTATGAGGAGAAGCTGAGGAAACTGCTTATTTAATCTAGAGAAGAGAAGGCTGAGAGGGGACTTAATAGCAGCCTTCAATACCTGAAGGGGGGTTTGAAAGAGGATGGAGCTAGACTGTTTTCAGTGGTGGCAGATGACAGAACAAGGAGCAATGGTCTCACATTGAAGGAAAGGAAGTTTAGGTTAGATATTAGGAGGAATTTTCTTATTAGGAGGGTAGTAAAACACTGGAACAGGCTACTCAGAGACCTGTTTCAGGTTGTTGATGGGTAGGTCTGTTTTATGCTGACCTTGTGAAGGAACACCTTGAGAGGCTGGATACCTTCAAGTCAGCTGGCCCGGACAGCTTACACCCCAGGGTACTCAAGGATCTGGCGAGCATCATAGCTCAGCCCCTGGCACGGATCTTCGAGAACTCTTGGTGCTCTGGTTAAGTGCCCAAAGATTGGAAGAAGGCCACTGTGGTGCCTATCTTCAAGAAGGGGAGGAAAGTGAATCCAGCAAACTACAGTTCCATCAGCCTGACTTCTATCCTGGGGAAGGTCCTAGAAAAGATTATCAAAGAGACCATTCTCAACAGACTGGCCGATGGCAAAATCCTGAGGGATAGCCAGCATGGGTTTGTTGCAGGTAGGTCTTGCTTGACCAATCTTATTTCCTTTTACAACCAGGTGACCTATCACCTGGACAAGGGGGAAGAGATTGATGTCATATATCTTGACTTTAAAAAAGCCTTCGATCTGGTATCCCATGATCACCTCTTGGCAAAACTGGCCAACTGTGGCCTCAGCTTCTCCATGATCCGCTAGCTGGGGAATTGGCTATGTGGTCCGACCCAGAGAGTGGTGGTTGATGGAAGTCAATCATCGTGGTGCTCTGTAACTAGTGGGGTCCCTCAAGGCTCTGTCCTTGGACCTATATTGTTCAACATCTTCATTAATGATGTGGATATTGGCATCAGAAGTGGACTGGCCAAGTTCACCAATGACACCAAACTTTGGGGTAAAGTGTCCACACCTGACGACAGAAGGGAAATCCAGGTCCAGAATGGCAATCTTGACAGGCTCAAGAAATGGGAAGACGAGAACCTGATGGCATTTAACACCAAAAAATGCAAGGTTCTCCACCTTGGGAGGAAAAACCTGCAGCATGCTTATAGGCTTGGTAGTGCTACACTGGCTAGCACTTGGGACGAGAGGGACTTGGGGGTCATGATTGACCACAAGATGAACATGAGCCTTCAATGTGATGCTGCGGTTATTAAATCAAGTAAAACTCTGGCCTGCATCCATAGACGCTTCTTAAGCAAATCCCAAGACGTCATTCTCCCATTGTACTCAGCCCTGGTGAGGCTGCAGCTGGAGTACTGCGTCCAGTTTTGGGCTCCACAATTCAAAAAGGATGAGGGAGAAGCTTGAGAGAGTCCAGAGGAGAGCCACGTGCATGATCAGAGGTCAGGAAAAAAGACCTTATGATGAGAGGCTGAGAGCCATGGGACTCTTCAGCCTGGAAAAGCACAGGCTCAGGGGTGATCTGGTGGCCACCTATAAGTTTATCAGGGGTGCTCATCAGGATCAGGGGGAACATCTGTTCACCAGAGCACCCCAAGGGATGACAAGATCGAACGGTCAAAAACTCCTCTGAGACTGTTTCAGGCTGGACATTCTTTACTGTCTGAGCCCCCAAAGTTTGGAATAAACTGCTGCTGGAGGTAGTTCAAGCACTACCTTGAACACCTTCAATAGACATTTGGATGTCTATCTTGCTGGGATCCTTTGACCCCTGCTGACTTCCTGCCCTTTGGGCAGGGGGCTGGACTTGATGATCTTCTGAAGTCCCTTCCAGCCCTAATGTCTATGAAATCTATGGTGGAATCTCCATCCTTGGAGGGTTTTAAGACCCAGCTAGACAAAGCTTTCACTGGGATGATCTAGTTGAGAACAGTTCTGTCTTGAGCAGGGAGTTGAACTAGATGACCTACTGAAGTCCCTTCCAACCCTAATTTTCTATGATTCTATGTACTGTTAAAAATGACACAAAATACATTTCTGTTTAAGCAAAGGATTACTCTCTATACCAGTGCTTCTCAACCTTTTTAGCCTCAAGCCACCCTCTATAACTTCTGTGAATTCATGGGACCCCATCTGAAAATCACTGAGATATAAATTCAAAAACGATCTGGAGAGAGGGGGCTTTAACTTAGAAACCTCAGCATCACTCATCTAGCTAGTGCTGCTTAAGGCAGGACCTCACCTACTGTGCCCTGCTCTTTCTATTGTCTTCCCCATCCCAACAACTAGCCTGTAGCTCAGGGGGCAAGCGCAGTCCTCACTACTGAGGCTGCTTCTTCAGGCCTCACATGCTGGCAACCACCCCTGCAGCCCCTGCTGCCAGTCCTGGGGGTGTGGCAACAGTGGAGGGGACAAATCAGGCTGCAGAATGTGGCTCCACCTGCATGTCCACCTGCCTTCTCGCTGACAGCAGAGCACCCTGATAGGAGCGTGGGGGTAGAGGGGTGGGGACAGCATTGGGGTTGCCTAAGTGCAGGGAAGGGCAGGGGGAGGCAGAAACACTGGTAGGAGTCTCCAGAGCAGCAGGCACCAGTGCCATTGGAATAGCTGGAGCAGGTGCAGGGTGCTGGATGGAGTAAGTGACTATTTACCTTCTCATAATGTCACATGGCACACTTGCATCACTCTTTCAGGAACCCTTTTGGAAATCACTGTCACATTATGTCAGCTGGATATTCATAGAATCATAGAAAAGTAGGGCTGAAGGGACCTCACAAGGTCATCTAGTCTAGCCCCCTGCTCAAGGGAGGATCATTGCAGACAAGCATTTATTTAAGCTAGGGGGGTGGCTCCAGAGGGGGTGTCTGGTGCACTTGCACTCCTCTTAGATTCCTAGTCCACCCAAAGTTTAAAGCCAACAGTCTGCAATGGAGCAGCATTTGAAGTCAGCCAGTGCTGAGGGAGTCACTCGACTTCGTGGCTCATTGTGAGCTATCTGATCCCTTCTAAACTCTTCATTCAACAGGTGTTAAGGACTCTTTCTTCTTTTTAATGGTGTTGATGTTTCACCAATCACACTATCCTTTGTTCTGCAGTTCTACCCTCTGCTAGCTCCTATTTCACAGCCCTGCAGATTACTTTTAGCACATTCTAATGAAGTTATATTTATTTTTTGCTTCAAAAACAGCTCTAGGCCCCTAGCATTTTGGTAACATTTCTAGTTTATTTTTAACTTGAGAATAATATGTTTTTTTTAGGTATATGAAGATCCATTGCACTATCTTCAACCACTTTTCAAAATTCTAGATCTGCCTGTGATCTAAACTACTTCTAAAACTACACAAACAAGTATGATAAGACACAATGCCCCAAAACACCAGTAACACTGTAACCTGCCACAGACAAAGCTGGGGGTTGAGGTCAAAGTCAACGTCTTTTCACTGCAAGGACACAAAACAGTTTTTCCCATCGTGCTAGTGCTGTTTGTTAAAGCATATTCAAAAGATCCCATTGTGATCTTGCGCTTGCATTGGTTAGGACTAGTAGTCACTCCTAGTTGTACCTGTCTTCTCTCCCTGGTGTATTAGTGGTTCTGAAAACTTGTTGGGATTACTATTAGTGTTTCCATCACTTGACATTTCACATTGCAGGTCATCTTTTCACTTATCAAGTGTGGTTACACTAATAGGAATAGTCCTCAGGAACTCCCTTCCCTCTGATCTGCCAATATGCTGACTGAATGTCTATGCCACTAAACACATTTACTGCAGACAACTTGTAAGGGATGTTACCTGGTGGTGGAGAAGGTCTGTACTGCTTCTGTATTTAGTGCTTTGTTTAGGCCCCATGAGTCTGTGCATACCTCAGTCACGCCTTTAGGGTTTTTCTTTTCTATAGCACCCATTGAAATGCTCTGATGCTTTCTCTACGTTTTCCTGTTATAACAAACTGTGTTGTATTCTGGAGCTCTTTATCATTCAGGCCCTTATTATTAAAGGTAGTCATCATAGCGTGTGTGCTACTGGCACTGCTCTTGTAGATAACTTGGTTTTGAAATATTCTGGTAGAAATCCTGTGCCTTCAAACACATTAGGAAATTGTTTCTTAGTCTCCTCTGCTTGGAGAAAGACCCTTTTATGAATTCTGTTGACATTAGGCGTTTTACCAGGTTATATGATTTTAAGGCTTTTGGTCCTGGCATTAGCTTTGGTGGGATGTCTGTTACATAGAATCCTAGATTTTGACAGTTTTCTTTATTCCTGCATTTAACAGTCCTCTCCTTAATGTGAATGTGGACTAGATGGCTTCAGTGGCATTATCTGATACAGACAATGTTAGTGTTGTGGCATGGGTTACACTGTTGCTGTCTGTCTCATTGATGCAGTTTATTTGTGCCCTTTAGCAAGTTCTCCTTTTCCTGGGTTTTTCTATCATACTTTCTAAGATGGTATAAGTGGGTTGTCATGCCTGCGGCCTTCTTAGGCAGGCTTCTGCTCCCTGAGCAGTTCCTTAGCTGGTCCTAGCATGAAGCTGAGTCTTTCCTGGTCTGGTTTTTGTTCCCTGAGCAGTCCCTTGGTCATCCCCAGCAATAAGCAGTCTTTAAACAAATGAAACAAATAAATGAAACCCTGTTGACCTGTCCTGGACACTAGGGGTGCTTGTACACATGACGGTCATCACATCTGGATGTAGTTTAGTTTGCGAACTTGCACTTTGCAACGATGCAGCTATCAGCTCACCCCCTGGCCATGGGAGAGGTGGGCAGGCTCTGCAAAAAAAAAAAGGATTGGGTCCCTCACTCCTTCTGCCTTCAGTAGATGCCTGCTGAAGGCAGAAGTGGCAAAGGGCCTGATGCTTTTTTTTTTTTCCAGTGGAGTATGCCCACTCTTGCAGCTGGAGGGTGAGCTGCCAATGGGCTGAGTGGCCCCTGAGCTGTGGGGGAACCTGGTCCTTCCCTTCACTGTGGCAATGCCTCCTGGGGCTGTCCAGGTGGGCTGCTAGCAGGCCAGATGCTGCCCCAGCTCAGAGGCGGCACCTGGCCTGATCCAACTGTTCCCCAAGCCCCCCTGCTGGAAGTCTGCTGAGCGCTGCTCCCTGGGTGGGATCAGGGAACAGTTGGGTCAGGCTGGGTGCTGCCTCCAAGCTGGGGTAGCACCCAGCTTGCTAGCAACCCACCCAGATGACCCCAGGGGGTGCCATCACCATGGAAGGAAGGACTGGGGATCCCGCAGCTCAGGGGCTGCTTGGCCCACTGGCAGCTTACCTCCCAGCTGTGGGCAGGCTCTGACAAAAAAAAAAAAAAGAAAAAGGATCAGGTCCCTCGTCATAACATAACAGAAAAATTGAAATGGTGAATTTCAATTAAAAGCTCTCTGCTTCAATTTAGGGGCACAGACTAAAACCCTGAGGGCTAAACCCCATCACATGTACAAGTGTCTCAGGATGGGACCTCTGTGGCTCTGGCCTTCCCGTACCAGTCTTGTCCTCTACATAGTTCAGCAGTTCAGCTCACCATTGCTTCTCCCATTTTTGCACTTTCTTTGGCTCTGCCTTCTGGGGTTTTTTATTCTGTCATTAGTAGCCTTTTCACAGGTGTGGCTACTGTCAGGCTGGTTGACTCCTTCTCAGGGAACAAGCCAGTGTTGCTCCTTGAAGGGTTCACCAATTACATGTACTATATGCTCTGTATGTTTCTCACGTACAATAGCATGTTGTGAGTATCTTCCTTAGTGCTGGGGATTCTTCTTGCTTTACATGGTATAATCCATATTTATTTCAAATCCACTGTGTGTGCCTCTTTACTATGTACTTCTTTTTTAAAGTTGCATGGAGCTGGTGCTCTTCTTTTGCAACCTTACTTATTTGGTGCAGATGTTTGACTGGTAATCATACCTCCCTGTTCCACTATGTCCAGTCCAGCTTGTGATTGGTACTAGTGGATGCTTTCATCTGATGCTTGGATGTCTCATGTGGCTACTCTAATAGCTTTTTCTAATGTTAAATTGTCCTCCTTTAGTAATTTTTCTTGTATTTTTTTAGTCTGATTCCATTAAGAGCCTTTCTTTCAGTAGTCTTTTATTATTGACTGCAGCTGGTTGATGCACTCGGGTATCTCAGTATGGCTCTGATTTCTCTCTGAAAAAAAATCCTTTGTATGGAGGTTTTTATCTTTGGGAAACAATAGTTCTCACATAGCTCAAATAACCTGGCAGGATTTTCCCTGTCTTTAATCAGCTTGCCATGGAAGACTCTTGCTTTGTGGATATCCTTGCTGTTTTCCAGGGGTAAATCTAGAGGTGGCTTAGTTGTGCTGCCTGTGAGCTCTTGGTGCAGGGTCTGACCAGAACCCCTGGTTTTGCTGAGCTCTGGAGTCCGGGGGGTGAACGCTGCCATTGCCACTTGTCCCCTCCTTTCCTCTGCTGTTGAATTCAGTGGGGGGAGGAGAAGAGAGGGGAAGGATGTACAGCAGCAGTGTTCATCCCCTGGGCTCCAGAGCCACATGAAAGCTGGGTCTGCAGCCAGACTCTGCCCTGATCAGCTGGTGAGCTCAGAGCTTATTGCTCATGAAGACCTCCAGTAGGAGTTTGCACTGACCGAGCAGTGAGCTCAAGAGCTCACTGTGCATGCCCGGCACAGCTGGGTGGGGAGAGGACATGAATGCCCTCTCTCTCTATATTTGGATCTGCTACTGTTGATTTCCCAGTGCATATGGGAAAAGGAGCATAATTCTGTCATCCAGATTAATTATCTGCCTCTCGCCCAGCAAAGATGAGTTTCATTAATTTCTTGAAAATGTTTCTGAAGAGCTTCTAGGATTTTCTAGGGATCTCTCATTTTCTTTTTATAAGCTCAAAAAACCTTACTATTTGCACTCAGAGCTCATGGTGGCTTTATGACTGCCCCATCCCCCCAGTGCTGAAACCAATAATCTAACCCTATATCTACTCTAGCAAAGGTACCTGGACTCTTCCTATCAGGGAGCTGACATGCTACTAGTAAGGCATATATTTCAGAGAAGTATTTAGGAGAGAGAGTGGGGGGGGGTGGGTTATTTTTTTAGTAATGAGGAATTTATGCAGGTCTGCGGAACTTTTCCTAGGGATGTATGGAAAGCTGACAGATTATCTGGTGCTGCCTTCTACTGTTGTTTCCAGATTTTAAATGTACTTTTGAAAAGTCCAAAATCCCATTCCTAAACTATTTTTCTATGTAAATAACTATAGCACAGCTGTAGGGAGGTTGTGTGATCAAGAATGGGAAGGGAATTTTCCACAAGCCAGTCTCTCTGTAAAATATAATTTGCACTGGGGAAAACTTTGAAAACTACTGTTTAATTCATGCAAACATAGCTGCACTCATCATTTTTAACTCTACTATTTCAGTTATGGGAGTGACGGATGAGGAAAATGTGCTGCTGTTATCCTCTGTAAAGAGCAATCTGGGCAGGGAATGCGATTCATGCTTTGCCTATGGATTACATAACTATTTCTGAGAAGGTTTAGAGACTGGTTACAGGCAGCTCCCCTTTGGATCATTTCTGGGGGTGGAATCCAGGGCCTCTGGATAGAAAAACTGAACTGGAAAAAGCTATATGAGCAAAAGAACCAAAGGGCCATATCTAGGAAAAGGCGTGGCATGGTGTTGGAGATGGTTCCCATGACTAACAGATAGGAATCTGTGCTAGCCACTAGACTTCACACATTTGGGTTAAATTCCATATACTTTAAATAGGGAGAGGTCATCACTAAAGACTGACAGTCCCACATGCTGAGGATGGGGGATACCAAAACTTGCCAGTAGGAAACACTGAAGGGAAAAGTGTGTCTGAAAACCTATCTTGTTTTTAGGCTGCATTTAGGCATTTCCCTGCAGACCCATAGTGGGTGATTATGTGAGCTGGGGTCCACAGCCTATCTAGACTTAAGCCTACCTAAATTGTCCTTTCATATACAGGCTCAACCTTTTCTGTTAACACATGAAGGCATTTCCCTGGGGGTGGAGAGTCATGGGTTTGGGCCCCTGCTTTCAATGCCGTTTATGTATTTTATCCAATGACTCCTTAATGCAAAATGTCTGGTTTCTAGGCCCTGAAGCAGGGATCAGAAACCAGGTCCCCCTGTTTCTCAGAAAAGTGCCATCATCAATGGACTTAGTCATGCTTCTCATTCCTCGCTCTCTTTCTGGCCTCAAGGATCTTATATTTCTACAGAGGGTAGAAATATAAGACTCAGGCTGTTGATTACAGTACTCTTTCCCGAAGTGGAGGAAATAGGTTGAACCTCGCTAGCTAAGTTGAACCCAAGTCTCTCTCTGGACAGGTGAAAGTGCTCTGTCTCACTGGTTATGATATAAAAGAGGCTGCTACCACCATCTTCTTATCCAGCTGTGTTTTTGAATGAAAGTGACTGTAGGTGCTGTGCTTTTTACTAAAATCAATGCTGTTAGGTGTGCTCAGAGCCCCTCTGGGGCCTACTTGCAATTTGCAAATCCCAAATAACCTTAAAAGTGAGTCATGCCTAAATGGTTGGCTCCGACAAGATGGTAGCATTTCCGTGTATTCACAATAGCAGAATTTTAGGCATCTTAGTAACTTTGCTTGAGAACACGTAGGAACGTCTCAGGCACCAGTCATGTGGGGTTTTGGTGGATCACTCATTTGGACTCAGATGTCTAAATTCCTCCTAAATGTTCCTTTGGGTATTTAAGTCCCTTTTAAAATCTGGCTCAGCTCTTTTGACATATGGCAGGATAAACTTCTGTATGTGGCATGTTGTTAGAGTGTAACACAAAGTGGCTGAGATATGGCTCTGTTCTATTTTAGATCTGAGACTTATTTCCAGCTGTCCTTGAATTCACTTTGTATAAAGTTTCCAAACTGAAATGAGATGGCAGGAGGCAGGGCAGGGTGGTACCTGAAGTAATTAGTCTGTTAAGTAGAGATCTACCCAACTTGAGGAGTCAGCTGACTGATTTTGCAGGGAGATCATGGGGCTGACTGCCATTGTCATGGGCTGATCACAACCCCACCCATGTCTCTAATTGCCCGAAAGGCCCCATTGTCCTTGCTTCTCACTGCAGATTGATTGTGAGCGTTATCATATGGCCCCACCCCTTGCTGCTGATTGGTTTTGAGGGCTGTTAGTCATGCTGGCCTGCCCCTCATCACCAATTGGTTGAGACGGTAGGGCTACACAACAGGTAGCCCTCTCAGCCAATCAGTAGCGAGGGGTGGGGCAGCAGCCATCTTGGGCTCCCTGTTGTGCCAGCAGCTTGTCCCCTCCCCCCTGCTTCTCCCTGGCAGACTGTGGCTGGGCCACAGCACCAGGAGGACTGCTGGCTCCCCTGGGAAGCCAGCATTTTATTTGCAGTAAGTTCTTTTTGTGGTTTTCACAGACATTGACTGATTTCACAAAGCCCATGAACTTGCAGTGTTGGTAGGTTCCTTTCTAGAAGGTGCCACCCAGTCTTGCCTTGTGTCTAACTTCAGACTAGCATGGCTTACTGCCTCTCTGAAATCAGTGAAAGATGGTTGCTGCGCAAGGTCTGAAACCTTGACTTATAATAGGGATTGTGAAGGGGGCAGAAATATTGTGGTAGAGAGTCTTTCTCTTTCTTCCCTCCTCCAAAAAAAAAAACGTGTGAAGACTGAAAGTTATCATAAGGATGTCTGAAGCAGCATCCAAAATTGTGTTATCTGTGAGAGTTGGCAATAGTGGGAAAATATCGTTGTACATGAATTGTCTCTGGTTTGAATTTTAAAATCAAGCCTTAACCAGTGTTTTCCAAGGGGACCTGATCCACATAACTTCTCACACACACTTTAGTCTCTTCAACTACCATTTCATGTCATACATAACATTGGTAAAGTCATTAAGAGGGGACGAACAGCTGCAGCTGTTGCCTTGTGTGCTACTACCCAGGGTTTAGAGCTGCCAAGTTCGGCCTCTGCACATCGTGCTTCTACTGAGGAGGAGAACTCTTTCTAGCACCACTTGGAACTGCTCCTCTGCACAAACTTCAGTCATTTGTTTCACAGAGCTGTTTTATATTTAATTGCTTTCATTACTTTAAAGTTCATTTAAGTGCTATGGTGGGCTGTTCTTGTTTAGATTGTGAGCATATACACAACTGCTCAAGTATAGGTAGCTGTCAGTCAGCTGGCCCTTCACCTCATCAGCTAAGTGAATTGATTCATTATAAAGCACAGGTATCTGTTTGTTGCACACAGACTATATATGGCAAGGGACTGTGTGGGATCCTTCCTGCCATAAGAAACAAGGGCCACTTAATTATCCAAAAAAAAATGTGTCCCCCAAATTGTTAGGAATTAAGGCCCTGATTCCTGAGAAGCAGAACTCATTCCTTCAGTGAGAATTTTGGGTGCTTACCACTTCCAAACAGCCTTTGATTTTGATAAAGATGATAAAAAGCCTCCACTGAAACATTTTGGACTAATTAGTGGATTTTGGACCAATTGGGTTTTTTTTGTGAAAGGAATTCTGGTTTCATATATGTTTTCAGACTGTCAGTGAAAAATTTAAATCCACTTGTCATTCAGCTTTCCATTTATGAAACTCAACCTTTGTTTTTCAACTAATGTATAAAAATATCTAAGAAGAATTTCAGTAAGAATGAAATGTGCGCACGCGTGCATCTCTGTTTGGAGGAAAGAAAACTATCTGCTCCTGATCTTCCAAGGATCTTCAGGGTACTGAAATACCTAGGGTTGCATGGACATGACACTTATTTCAGTTTGGGAGCTTTGTGTTATAGACAGTCTGGAGCAAGCTATACCAGATCAGTGGCTGTGTATGCTGTACGTAGATTTCCTCCATCTTTACTGGGCTTCAGATCTGATCAGAATATCTGGGCGCTACCATAATATATATTCATGGCCTGAAGTTATTATTGTTTAAAGTTTTCTGTGTGGCAAGCAAGGTTCTTAATTATTTATAATTAATTATTTCAAATTAATATTTAAAGAATGTTTGAATTGGCAAGACCTTCACTGCACTTTGTGGAATTGTGGAACAAAGCTCCATAGTGTTGTTAGATCAGTTTTAAACTTGCACTGCAGTTGCATGCTAATGGCCAAACCAATTTAAAAGTAGGAAAGGAAGTGAAGAACCCCAGGAAGACTTAACAGGAAGGCAGGAGGCATTATATGTGCAAAGTAATGCACATAGGAGTGACAATGCAACTGTGTGCACATCTACTGCACTATGTTCTGATGCAGCTGTGCAATCTTAGAAAGAAAAACTAGATATCATCACAGGCAGTTCAGTGAAGACAGCTGCTTAATGCACAGGGAGGCTTGAAGGCAGGTGAATGAGATGTTAGGTTTTTCATAGATGTACTCACTTTTAACTATCTGGATGGAGTGGTACCTGTAGATGTCTAGCCACTGCAGCACAGAGCTCACTGTGGCTTTAATAGTGTGGATTTAATAGTCCATGCAGAGCTCTGTACACATAGCTACTGATGCCTGTGCTAGCTGTGCTTATGCAAGTTTAGATGCATCTACATTATACTGTGTTAAGTAGAGGGTAGAAAATTAGCATCTTATGATGCCAAGAACTCTCCAGTTGATCTCAGTGGAACTAGCAGGCACTTACCACAATCCAGGATTGGGCATAAATACAAAGAACATAGCAGAAATAGGAATATTTAAGGAAAGTTAATAAAATGGATCAGATATTTGGAACTGGGGGAAAATACTCCATGCACAGAGAGGTTAAAAAGTACCCAGGGGAGTGCCAGAAGAATAGGAAAATAAATATAAAAGTGGAATATAAAATAATAAATGGTATTAATCTCACTTGTTTGCTCTTATTTGACCTGTCTCTTACAGAACAAAGGGACACTGGGAAATAAATTCACAATGAATAACAGGAAATACTTGCTCTTGCAAACTGTAATTCAGTTGTGGAACCCACATCTGCAAGGTATTATGAAGGAAAATAGTTTAAAGTTGCAAGAGTATTAGATGTTCAAATTAGATATCTCTAGACATGGGAACTACTATTTGGTCATGGCAGAGACTGGTGTCAAGTTAGTAGTTGCAATGCTTATGTTGGGGTGCATACATACTTACTAACTTTCTGACAGTTAAGCTGACTTAATTGTCAGAGTGTACAAACATATATGGAGCAGAGTTGACTCAAACCTGGCACAAGATAATACAGTTCTGAAGTGTATTATCTTGAGTTGCATTAGTTAAGTTGACTTAGCTCACAAGATGGCTGCCACCATCTTAAGGAGCGGTATGTGTGTACACTCCAATGTGGCTTAAGTTGACTTATTTTGAGTTGACTTAGTATGTGTGTACGCACTCTTGCTGTCCATAAGCAACAAGGGATCAGAAGCACTGCTTTAAGGATGCCAAACAAAGTTTCTTTTTGTTTGCAATTTGCTCCTGAGAATAGGACAAGCCCACGTTCCTATGCACCTCTTAGTTCCCCTTTTAAGACATTAAAGTAGGTCTTAAGTAGTGTCTAAGCCATGCTTTAGTCTTCTGTTTGTGCTGAATGTCTTTCCTTGCATTTTTTATGGCCCAGTTCACTCTGGTGTAACAGTTCCCCTGCAAAAAAAGAACCTTGTTTGGAAGGTGCCTTTTGATTATGAAATTTACAGCTAAATACAAGACAAATCCTCTTGTTTTAATCCTTTTGTTGCAGAAGAAAGGAACCCCACTCAGATCTGAGCTTTATGTTCTTTTGTATGCATAAAGATCATGGGATGAAGCAGAGAAAATGTGATGGACTATATATCTCTATACTTCTCAGGTATATTTGGGTATATCTGCACTGTTGCTTAGTATAGATGCTAGGACCACTTTCAAATTCAAACCCACTGATGTTCTACATTGGAAACCCCTAAGATTACCATCCCCCAACAGCAGTCCAGCCCAATCCAGGAAGCTCTAAATTTCAGGGTTTGAGGTTGACACACTGTCCTAGCCCTCCTCCCTGTGGTGTTTTTGGACCTGGACGCCACAGAACACAAGCTTTAGGAAATCTGCCAGCAGCAATCCTGCAACTTCCAGTTCCTGACTTCTAGCTCTCCTATTCCCTACCTTGGCTCTGAAGTCCTGCCCTGAATTAGGTGGAGAGTGGATTGAACATGAAATATTTTCTCACTGGTAGGCTTTAATGTTCTGCAATGGGAGTCCCTTAATACTGCCTCTACGCTAATGCCTCTACACTAATGCTCGTAGCATGGGGAACAGGCAGGAGGAGCTTGCTCTCCTGCTAGCTAACACTAACTTGGACATAGTGGGGCTCACTGAAACTTGGTGGGATCCAACGCATGGTTGGGTGGTATACATTAAGGGCTATAGGTTGTACAGGAGGATAGAACACGGAGGAAAGGTGGGGGTGTGGTGTTCTATGTCAAAGAGCAATACACATCCTCAACAAACAGCACTGGGTCAGAGGGGGGGCAGGCTGTACTGCTCTGGGTCCATATAAAAGGGGATTGGGGGGAAAGGGACTTAACGGTAGGGGCCACCCAACCAGGGGGAAGAGCTGGACTGGGAATTCTTAGGTTAGCTTGCACAGGCAGTTAAGTCAAGGGACGTGGTCATCATGGGTGACCTAAACTACCCAGACATCTGCTGGGAAGAGCAGTCAGCCAGGTCTGACTGCTCATGTAGGTTCCTAGCCGAGTTACAGGACCTCCATCTAACTCAGGAGGTGCACAGTCCCACCAGGGGAAATGCCCTGTTGGACCTGGTCCTGGTCACAGGAGATGACCGGGTGAGTGGATTGTGGGTTCTTGACCACTTGGGCAACAGCGAACATCACCTACTGGAATTCACCATTCAGCATAGGGTGTCAAAAGCCTGCAGCAAGGCAACAGCCCTAGACTTCAGGTAAGGAAACTAGTTGGGGAGGCACTGAGGTCCGAAAGGGGGGGGGAGTTGGGAGTCCAAGAAGAGTGGTCGCTCCTTAAGGAGGTGATGCTCCAAGTCCAAAGGGTGACAATCCCAATGCGGATCAAAGGGGACAAGAGTACTCAAAAGCCCCTATGGCTCAACAAAAGCATCCAGGAATGTCTCAAAGCTAAAAAGGAGGTGTACACCCAGTGGAAGGGAGGGGCCATCACCAAGGAGGATTATACCTTCACTGCTCAAGACTGTAGCAGGGCTGTTAGGAAGGCTAAGGTGGAGATGGAACTGGGACTAGCGACCCGGATCAAGGATAACAAGAATTCCTTTTTTAAATACATAGGGGGTAAAAAGAAGGTACTGGGTAATGTAGGACCTCTGCAGGATATGCTAGGAAATCTAGTGGTCATGCTAGGAAATCTAGTGGTCACACTAGGTGACAAAGCTAACCTCTTTAACAATTTCTTTGCCTCCATCTTTTTGAGCAGGGACTGGGGCAGCCCTGCCACTGGGATCCCCGACGGACCCAGGGGAGGCACTACCAGGCCCAGGGTCAGTGAGGACCTAGTCAGGGAGCTTCTAGTGGGACTAGATGT
>NW_017729032.1:36203253-36203870 GCF_001723915.1 Gavialis gangeticus
GCAGCCCTGCCACTGGGATCCCCGACGGACCCAGGGGAGGCACTACCAGGCCCAGGGTCAGTGAGGACCTAGTCAGGGAGCTTCTAGTGGGACTAGATGTGTTCAAATCAGCAGGTCCTGATGATCTCCACCCCAGAGTGCTGAGGGAAATAGCAGAAGTCATTGTGGGACCCCTGGAACAGCTTTGCAAGCACTCATGATGCTTTGGCAAGGTGCTGGAGGACTGGAAAAGGGCCAGTGTGGTCCCTATTTTCAAAAAAGGGAGGAAGGAGGACCCAGGAAACTACAGGCCCGTTAGTCTTACCTCAGTCCTGAGGAAGCTCTTTGAGAAAATTATCCAGGAGCACATCTGCGAGGGACCAGCAGTGGGATCATGCTTAGGGGCAACCAACATGGGTTCATTCGAGGCAGGTCCAGTCAGACCAACCTAGTGGCCTTCTACTACCAGGTCACAAAATCCTTGGACACAGGTGTCATGGTGGACGTAGTCTTTCTGGATTTTAGGAAGGCCTTCGACACTGTCTCTCACCCCATTCTCATTAAGAAATTAGGCGACTGTAGCATCGATGCCTACACAGTCAGATGGGTCGCAAATTGGTTGGAGGGCCGCACCCAGA
>NW_017729032.1:36204282-36209068 GCF_001723915.1 Gavialis gangeticus
ATGCTTAGGGGCAACCAACATGGGTTCATTCGAGGCAGGTCCAGTCAGACCAACCTAGTGGCCTTCTACTACCAGGTCACAAAATCCTTGGACACAGGTGTCATGGTGGACGTAGTCTTTCTGGATTTTAGGAAGGCCTTCGACACTGTCTCTCACCCCATTCTCATTAAGAAATTAGGCGACTGTAGCATCGATGCCTACACAGTCAGATGGGTCGCAAATTGGTTGGAGGGCCGCACCCAGAGAGTGGTGGTGGACGGGTCTTTTTCGACCAGGAGGGATGTGGGCAGTGGGGTCCCCCAGGGCTCGGTCCTTGGGCCCGCACTGTTCAAGATCTTCATCAGCGACTTGGACAAGGGGGTGAAAAGCACCTTGTTCAAATCTGCAGATGACACTAAGATGTGGGGCGAAGTGGGCACACTAGAGGAAAGGGACAGGCTGCAACTAGATCTAGGTTACAGGGGTGCGCGGATGAGAACAGGATGGGTTTCAATACTGATAAGTGCAAGGTACTGCACCTGGGGAGGAAGAACCAGCAGCATACCTACGGGCTGGGGAACTCCCTCCTAGTCAGCACAGAGGCATAAAAGGATCTTGGTGTCATCATTGATTCCAAAATGAACATGGGCTGCCAATGTGGGAACACAGTCAGGAAGGCAAGCCGCATCTTGTCATACATCCACAGATGCATCACGAGCAGGTCCAAGGAGGTGATACTCCCCCTCTATGTGACACTGGTCAGGCTGAAGTTGGAGTACTGTATCCAGTTCTGGGCGCTTCACTTCAGGAGGGATGTGGACAACATTGAGAGGGTCCTGAGGAGGGCCACTCACATGATCAGGGGCGGCAAGGCAGGCCCTATCAGCGGAGGCTATGGGACCTGAACCTGTTTAGCCTCTATAAGAGAAGGCTGAGAGGGGATCTGGTGGCTGTCTACAAACTGGCCAAGGGGGACCAGCAGGCTATGGGGGGGTCCCTGTCCCCCCGAGCACTACTGGGAGTAATGAGGAATAACGGCCATAAGTTGACTGAGAGTAGATTCAGGCTAGATATCAGGAGGCACTACTTCGCAGCCAGGGCAGCTAGGATCTGGAACCAACTTCCAAAGAAGTGGTGCTCTCTCCTATCCTGGGGGTCTTCAAAAGGAGGCTAGATAATCGCCTAGCCGGGGTCGTTTGATCCCAGCATTCTTTCCTCCCATTGCAGGGGGTTGGACTTGATGACCTGCTCAGGTCCTTTCTGGCCCTACCAACTATGAAACTGCTTGTTGTAACTGCTTCACTTTGGGCACATCTATACAAAGCCATTTAAAGTGCATTAGACATTTTTAAGGTGCATTAAGGATACAGTTGACATGTGCATGCCCTTATTGTGCCTTAAAAATGGTGATTTTAGGCTGTTCCTGCCTAAATTTATTACCTACAAAAGCTGGTATCAAATTTAGGTGTGAATAGCTAAAGTGTCTTGACGCACATGTAGACACGCTAAGGCACATTAATATTGTGTATGTTGACAGACTTGGGACTAACTTTAGATTGGTCCACACACCATGTTAATATGTATTATGCAAATAGGTGCGCGAAATAATGCACATTAGGCAAATTAGGTGTGCATAAAAGCATGTGTAGACATGCCCTTTGTGTAAGACAGAATGGGCATATATAGCACTTAGGCCAGTTTAAATTCAATTTTAAAATGAAGTGAACACATGTACAAGCCTGTTAAACTGGTCTGAAGCTGCCTGGAACAGTTCAGAAGTGTACCTAGAAAATCAAGCACTGCTTTGAACTGGTTTATTGTGAATTCATTAATATTAGTTGTAGAAACCAAGCATTCTGGTCTGGTTGGTCTTCCAGGCATCCCACATTGCATTGTCCTCACCCCCCCACCCATTGTCTCTGGTACTTGGCCAGAACTCCACTGCCTACCTGTTTTCCTTCTGTTGGTACTTTTTATTAATGAGATCCCTTGCATTGCTTTTTCAATAAAAGCTATCTTTCTGATAACTTGCTGGGTCCTCAATCCCTACTCTACTATGGCTTCTCATCATGCCTCTCCAGCTTCTCAGAACCCCAAATCATGGATCTAAGCAATCCCCTGCTTCCCTAAGCAATCCCCTCCTTCATGAGTCCAGCACCAAATATTTTCTCTAGCAAAAGATATTTGATAAATTCAACCCAAATTTGCTTTTCAGTTCAGGAAACTAGGAAATTTTACTCAGGTCCACTTACATGTTCCCACTAATTTTCTTTCTTTAGTAAAGCTAATCATCATTCCTCATAACGCAGACATTTCCTTTGCACAGAAATGCAAATCTGGAAAAGTACTCGTGGTATAATTAGTCATTTTTGTACAGGAATGCAGAGCTTCTTTGAGCTCTGTTGAGCTGGCCAGCTTAACAGACTATGCATATGAATAATCCCAGGCAAAATTAAAATCACAGGGGAAGTGAATAATGGGTTAGCAAACAAGATAAAAAAAATCAGAATGTTAACAATCGGTCTCCTTTGCCTTCAGAGACCAGTGCTGCTAGTGGGACAGGTGCTTGTGTGTATCTGATCTTTCTCAGAAAATTGGATCATGAAGCAGTATTCTGAAAAAACAAGTATTATTTGAAATATGACTTTAAATTTTGGAGAATATTGTAAGCTACAAAAAGATTTCCACCTGTAAAGTTTCATTTGTTCCTGCTTAGCTTTCTGTTCCTCCACTGTGTAGTGGGAGTCAGATATAAGAATATTAATTTTTATGTCCATCTATGAATAGGTCTTTTTTCACTTGGGCCTCTACTACCAGATGCTTCTTATCTCTTGTGTTTTAGAGGATCGCTATTGCTATAGAACCACAATCCAGCTGTTTCTGTTTTCATCAGATTACGGATCCAGTAGCAGTTAGAGTTATTTTCTTTCAGATTCTGTTGTGGTTGTTAGGAATGTTATTTTTGCCCAGGATTCCCCAGAAGGTAACATTTGGCGATATTTTCTAAGGTTCCTTAAAGAGGAGAATGGATAAATTATTGCAGAACAAACCTTTTTTTGGTTCCCATCATTTTTGCCATATTTTTCACATTCTCACACTCTACCAAGAAGATTTGGCCTTCTGCTGAGATTATTTTCCAAGTTCCCCCCTCCCTGGTATTAAAGCTGACAGACAGCCCATCATTTACATGTGACAGGTGTTCAAGGCATATTTACACTCTATCCCTGGTGCTTCTTGAGAGGGTGTTACAAGGCTACCTGGCTCCAGAGCAGCACCAGGTGGAAGCTCTGAACAGATTGGCTGCAGAGCTGGCTGGGCTGAGTATATAAACCCAGGCCCCCCATTTGGGCTCCAGCTTCTCAGTGCTTCACAATTTGGAGTAGCTCAGCCTTGCTGTTGCCTTGCCTCAGCCTTGCCGCAGCCCTGGACCCCACTAGCTCACCACCTCACCCTTACTTATCCTATTGTGCATCTGAACTCCCTGGCTTCTGACCTTCAGCCTTACCTGGACTATAAGCAAAGATATTTTGGATTAGGAATGTGACTGTGACTACCTGGTTTTGACCCATTTGGTGCAGCCTTGACCATGGATTTGGCTTTCTCACAGGCTCAGATACTTGGCTAACTCCACACTCCCCAAGGCTGTTTATGCCCCCATCCTTACACAGGGTTGTTTCAAGCCTGCCCCATTCACTGCTCTTATTTCCATATACCAGGTCTGGAAATGTGGTGATGAAAGCCATTTGGAGGATGCCCATGACCATTTTCAAGATGCATGTCATTGGTGTGCTTGAGGGTGGCTTGTGGAAGACACCCTTAAAATGACTTCGCTGATATGTTTCTAGATTTGAAGTGTACATGTGGGAGCAGGCAGGCAGTGTGTGACCCTGCCTGGAAGCTCTGGAGATAGTGTAGGACTGCAGATGCACCCGAAGAGTTCTGGCTACACTGGTACTGCTGAGTGTGTTGGGACATGACCTGGTCTTTATTTGGTAGCTTTGAGGCTCCTATGAGCATGCATACAGTTTATTTTCCTTTCCCTTTTTGTTCTAGGCAGCTAAGTAGAGAAAAAGCTAGAGTTGTAAAGCCATCTATTGTGCTGGTATGCTCAGAAATGTATTTGAAAATAGCATTAAAAAAATCAGAGCACTAATCAGTTCTTTTCCAGTTATTTTGTCCCCATCAGCTATTCTCTTTGCAGCTCTCCATACAGCAGTTCCCTTTCCTCCAGGCTCCTGGTGAAATTATATTCTTGTACTAATTTTCCCATTTTTTTTTTCATTTTAAGGCAAGAGAATTCTCTGGCTCAGGCCTGATTCAACATCCACTGAAGTCAATGAAAGGACCCATATTAATTGCAATGGGCATTGGGTCTGACCATATTGACCAACTCCTTTGCATGCTCATAAAATATCTATTTAGCTACTAAATACTGTTCTGAGTCATAAGCTGTAGCATCTTTTGTACTCCCAGTACATTAGGATTTGGGAAGAGACAGTTAATGTGTGTCCTATGTTAGGCCTGGGATATGATCAGGGATCCTGGTTTTCTCTGATAAAAAAAAATCCCTAATTCTTGGATCTAAAAATGTAACCCAAAATCCACATTTTTCCACGATTAAAATGAAAACAATTATATATACATCTATATATTAGTGGTGTTTCATTTTAATTGTGGAAAAATGTGGATTTTGGGTTTCTTTTTTCTGTCTGAAAATTGGGGATTTTTTTTAAATTGGAGAAAACCAGGATCCTAGATATGAGAGGATACAGAGGTAAATGACAAAGGCAATAAATGGGTTTGAAGG
>NW_017729032.1:36214068-36216228 GCF_001723915.1 Gavialis gangeticus
TTGGAGAAGACCAGGATCCTAGATATGAGAGGATACAGAGGTAAATGACAAAGGCAATAAATGGGTTTGAAGGCAAGCCATACACAGAAAGTCTGAGAGAGTTTGTTTAGTTTGGCAAAAAGGAGATTAAAGGGGTTACATAATAGCAACTTTCAAGTATTTGAAAGGTTGTCGTAAAGACGATGGAGAGCAATTGTAACGGGGCAGGACATGAGGCTTTAAAACTGCAGCAAAGCACATTTAGATTAAATCTTAGAAAAAAACCCTCCCTTATTATCAAGAACTGTAGGACAGTGGAACAAGCTGTCTAGGGAAGTTATGAAATCTCCTTCATTGGTAGATATTTATTTTGAATAATTTAGGAATAGTTCATCCTGCATTTGTGCAGGAGGTAGAACTAGTTAACCCTTAAGGTCCCTTCCAATCCTGTTATTCTATGAGTGGTCCACACCTCCGTTAAAAATTTTTTAGGTGTCCACAAATAGGACCTAGCATTTCAACCTGAATCCATCCATCTTTTAACTTAAAGTCCATATTGAAATTAACTCTGAATGCCTCACAGACATCAGAATAGCTAAAAGGCCTACATGTCACAAGAGGATCTGTATGCATTAGCTCACTGGTTTTCAACCTCTGGTCTGTGGACCCCTTCAGGTCCACTGAGTATCTTTAAGGGGTCTGAGAAAGATGACTATGACCAATCAAAAGTATGTGAATTGACACACTTACAATTGAAAGGGGTCTGCACTTCCATTTGAAATTTCCAAGGGAGTCTGCACTTGCAATCAAAATTTTTTAGGGGTCTGCAAATGAAAAAGTCTTGTAAACCACTGCATTAGCCTAACAAATCAGATCAGGGTCTTAGAGTATTAATGCAATACAGTAATGTGATGTCACATGAAGATTATGATTCCTTGTTCTACCGGCAATATTTCTGTATATTCTTTTTATGATTTTTTTTTAATATGCCCCAGTATAATTGCTGAGATCAAATGTAATGAATTTCAGTTCCTTTATCATGTACTGTAATTAGCTGCCTAATCATCTCCAATTATTCAGCTAACGGTGGCCTATGCATAAATTATTTCAGTGGCAAATATTACTTTTTTTGTTCACAAAATTTTGCCTTCTGTTTGTAAGTCCATACACATGGGACCATCCTGACAAGAATGTGGTGTCTCTGTGTTCCATGATACATTTGCCACGCTTTTTTCCAGGTGACCTAGGATTGAATCTTGGAGTAGACATTCCTGAAGGGCCAACTGCCCATTTAGTAGTTTACTAAGGTCATAGCTACATCACTTTTGCTCATGTTAGAGAGTGGCACAGTAGACTCCCTCTTCCCTCCCCTGCTCCACCCTCCCTCCCAGCCGCCCCCAAAAAAGAGAAAAAAAAGAAGAAAAAAAAGGACCATGACTGCTATTTGACATGCACCTGCTTTTTACCTCCCTATCTTGGGTATGCTTATCAGTGCATACACATTGGTGCTCTACTGGCAGCTACAATACATTTTTTCAGTCTGTAAACACATGTGAGCAGGCACATCATGGTTCTCTGCAGTGCTCCCTAGCATGGTCCAGAGGTGGTATGGATATGCACAAAAGGTCTTGAGAGTTCTGTCAAGCAGAACATGACTGAGCTGACAACCTGGCAAGTTGTAGATGAACTGTACAAGTTAAGTATTAAAAATCAGCCAGGTGGAACCCGTGTGTGTCTGTTGGAAAGTACCTGTCCTACTAAATTGCCTCTTTGAGTGTCTCTTCAACTAACACTGCTTTAGAAAATAATGAATGTGGTATAATGGCTAGGTCTGAAAAAAATACAGGAGATCCAAGGAACAGAATGCACAACTTCAGCAATTACAACCTCAAGGGTGGTCTCTGAATAGGTGGGACCTAGGAAATCAAAACACATTTTTCAGATATTTAGGCTGATATATTGAGAGAGTGAAATTCTTTACCTATAATACATTTCAAGCCTGATCAGTACAGTAGTGTTGGTGTTTGTGTTTGCTGGCCTGGAACAATACCTATGTACCTCTTAAATGCCACTTAAAAGTTTTTTGGATAATTTAAGTGGTCTTATGGGGGGATACATTGCATTACACTGCACTGTGTAGCCATGCCCTTCATGCTTAACTGCATTTAATTCAGATCTTTA
>NW_017729032.1:36221228-36228629 GCF_001723915.1 Gavialis gangeticus
GGCTAAGTCTGAAAAAAATACAGGAGATCCAAGGAACAGAATGCACAACTTCAGCAATTACAACCTCAAGGGTGGTCTCTGAATAGGTGGGACCTAGGAAATCAAAACACATTTTTCAGATATTTAGGCTGATATATTGAGAGAGTGAAATTCTTTACCTATAATACATTTCAAGCCTGATCAGTACAGTAGTGTTGGTGTTTGTGTTTGCTGGCCTGGAACAATACCTATGTACCTCTTAAATGCCACTTAAAAGTTTTTTGGATAATTTAAGTGGTCTTATGGGGGGATACATTGCATTACACTGCACTGTGTAGCCATGCCCTTCATGCTTAACTGCATTTAATTCAGATCTTTATCAGCTCCTTCTGCTACTCTTTTACTAGGTTTAATGGACTCTTGTGAGCCCAGATAGAGGGAGAGGGGATTGCTTTTGTGCATCTTGCTCTTTATGAGAGAACCAAAATGGTAAAATTTGTCTGGCTGTTCAGGTGTCCTTTAGGGGACTCCAAGGCTCTACCAGACCACTTAAATGAGTGAGTGAATTATTCCATTAGAGGAGAAGGTGAGTTGAGGTGGATTTATGATTCTTTCAAAATGCAAAAATATCATGCTTTATGTCCCCTTTTCATTGGAACACCATATTTTTAGTGGTAGTGGTGGGAAGAGGACTAGCTGGCTGATGTTCAAGTTAACCAAGACAAAGCTGGAGTTGGTAGGTTGGAAACCTAGGAGAAATGAAAGAAGAAGTTAGGCTTTGAGGAATTTAGTTTACCTGGTAAATCAGATTCATAATACAGGCATGATAGAAGCTGGTTGTGTTAGAACAGGAGTGGGCAAAATAACAGATCAGGCTGGTAGCTAGACTACATTTCCTGACAGCCCCTGCCTGTGTTGATGCAGCTAGTTTCCATGGAGACCTCAGGAGCGGTGGGTCCGTGACAGCACAGGGCCAGGGTTTTCATGGAGAATAGCCCCAGCCGTGCTGGCAGGGCATGCAGCTGGTCAAGGAGCTACTCTGGGGCTGGGGCTGAGATCTTGCAGTGGTGACAAGTGTGGTCTGTAGCCAGGATAGAGCCACAATCCACTGCCTGCACCCTGCTTCCTGGGGCTTCTGGGCAACAGATTGCAGTTCTGCCCTGGCTCTGGACCATGCTGCCAGCACTGCAAGATCCCAGCCCTGGAGCAGCTCCTTGACCAGCTGCATGCCCTGCCAGCACTGCTGGGACTGGTCTCCACGGAAACCCTGGCCCCCACTGTCATGGCCTGCTGATTTTGGGGTCTCCATGGAAACTGGTCATAGTAATGCAGGCAGGGGCTGCTGGGAAATGGAGTCCACTGCAGGCCTGATCCAGCCCGCCAACTGATCTTTGCCTTCCCCTGTGTGAGAGTGATGTTGCAGTCGTGTTGGTCCAGGAATTATAAGAGAGGCAAGAATTTTAGGGTTATATATTTATTGGACCAACTTCTTGGTTAGTTAGACAAACTTTGCAATTTAAAGATGCTTCCTGACTAGCAGACTGAGGACATTCGTAACTGGGAGGTGGTCGCTCAGTTAAGTGGTTGGTTAGTTAGAGAGAAAATAAAGGTTTGAAGAGGTTGCCTACTGCTCTACAGTAAATTTCTTCATTTAGTTCTTCTTACTCACTTATGCCTATGTTTATCGAACATGGTGATCACTACTATAGGGACCTTTTGGAATGTGTATATGACCTTGTTGAATCCTCAGGTAGGTACCTCAAAATATCTTATTTAAAACAGTGGCCTAAGTACATTTTTTACTTGTGTTTGGCCAGAAAGTTGTGATGTGACCTTTTAGCCAGATACAAACCTTGCTGTATTCAAACTCCTTTCACTTCTAGCATGTATCACTGCAGTGCACTGTGCTTGATGAAGGATGTGCTTACTTCTCTTATTTAGATACATTTTCATCTGGGGACTTTATAACATTTATGCTCTTGAGGTTTGCTGGTTTTCAATTTGTTTCTGGATGCAATTCAAGGTGTTAGTTTTTATAAGTTTATAAATGGTTTGTGGCTTGCCTATCTATGAGACTACCTCTTGTCTCATTTTTTACTACGAGTTGAATTAAGTGGCCATACAAAATGAAGAACTCCTAGACCAAATAGTAAAGAACTAATATTTTCAGTGAGGGGGTCTTGATGGAAATTGCCACCCCCCTTCCCCTTTCTCCTTTTAGCCTTCATCTATTTTGCCATGTTTTTCTGGAGGGAAATTAGATGTCTGAATGGTAATGAATTGGGTGGGGTTTGGGGTTTCTGGAGCCTTGGGGAGACTGTAGTATAAGCATTGATCTGACTGAGATTTTGTTAGGAGTTTGTTCAGGGACTTCTTTGTACATGCGCCTTGAACAGTGGTTCTCAACCTCTTTAGACTCAAGGCATCGCTCCATAGTTATCAATACCCCATATCACAAACTAATTCATTTCTTACAGTGCTTACCTTCTCTCACTCCATGGCACCCTTAAAAGGGTCTCATGTGGTGGCAGGACCCCCATTCCCATGGCCTCTCCTGGCACTTCTGGGAGCAGGGGAAGATCAAGAGAATGAGCTGGCTCAAAAAGCACAGCTCCACAGCCCCATGTCTGCTTGTTTGCCTTCCTTTTGTAGAGTCCACCACTATGAGCATAGGGGTGCTCACTGCAGGGGCTTGTCAGGAGTATGGACAGGAGCACCCAGAGGTGCTGTTTGTCCACAGGATGCTGGGACAGCCATGGTGTGTCTTGCAGACTGAGTGAGCGCTGCTTCCTCACATGGGCTGAGTACCATAATCACATATCACCCTTAACAGGATCCGGTGTTATCCCAGTTGAGCAACACTGACCTAGAGCAGGGATTCTCAATTCTGTGACAACCTCTTAAGGGTGCCTCACAATCTTAGACCTGTTCAATGTGCAAGAACCTACATGTCTTTCACAAGAAAAAAACAGAGATTTCAAAAGGAAATCCACAGTGTCAAAAACATTTTGAACTTTTCTGGTCTTTCTGAGTTCTTTGCAACAGAAGAATTACTTGATTATTTTGTAGTCAGAAAACAAATGAAAGCCCAAGAGCTGGCATTTTTCTGAGGGGTGCCTTAAATCTAACACAGTTGAGAACCACTGACCTAGATTTTCAGGTAAGTGGTTCTTGCTGGTGCAGTGGTTCTTTCACATTCCCTTCTGGCTGACAAGAGGGCCATGACTGGATTCCTTCACCCAGATGATCTCTGGGCTCCAGGCTGACCCCTTGTCTAATAACTCTTCATTGCTGGTAAAAATTACCTATTTGTAGAAGGATAGGATGTGGCCTATATTTCACGTTACTGCTTCTTTAGCATTACTTTGAGATTTTAAGTGACTTCACAAGGGACCTATGCTGTCAGCCCAGAGATTAACTTAAGTGGTAGGTTTAAAAATTCAGGCACAAAATAGTATGCAAAATATGGTGGGCAGAAAAAAAACTCTCTAAGTTTTATTCTATCAGTTGTTTTCACTATTCTTTAATAAGATATAATTGATTTTCTTGTGGTCCTCGTCTAGAGATACTTTGGGTTTATTTTGGACTAGGGATGTGGGCATATATATATTGTTCTTTAGGACCAGCTTTGTATACTGAAAAAAATATTTCAGGATCCAGAGTAGACAGATGATTAGTAGGCCTGTGCGAATAGGCAACTATTCAACTCAGATTCAGATTTGGTTGATTCAATTTGGAGATTCGAATCACTTTTCTGATTCGACTGAGCCGAATCAATTTGGAAGAGATTTGGAGCCAATTTGGAAAGATTCAGGGATTCAGCCATAGGGTATAATGGGGAATCAATGAACTATCTATAACTTTGTTGTTTTTTGGATGATTTGGATAAAACTTGCAGGGATGGTAGCCTCTGCTGAGGGCATGATGCCTGCCAAGTCTCAAGATGATAGGTGCAGGGGTTTCTGGGAAAAGGCACCTCAAAGGCACAGGTGGGTTAAAAATGCAGGTCTTAGCAGGCCTGCAGTTTTCACCCCCTGTGCCGTAACACACACAGTGTCACCTATGTCATGAGTTTTGCTTGTCAGCAGTTTGAGGTGCAGTTTCCTGGAAACCCCTGCACCTATCTCCTTGACACTTTGCAGGCTTTGTGGCCTCTGCAAGAGATACCGCCCCTGCAGTTTTCACTCCACTGTGGCTTAACACACACGTGACTGGAGTTTTGCTTTCAGGATTTGAGATGCAGTTTCCCAGAAACCCCTGCACCTATCACCTTGAGACTTGGCAGGTGCCATGCCCACAGCAGAGGCTACCGTCCCTGCAAGTTTCATCCAAATCAGCCAAACATCATCACAGTTATTGATATTTCATCGATTCCCCATTATGCCCTATGTCCGAATCGCCAAATCTTTTCTGAATAGATTTGGAAAGCCTAAAGATTCTAGCGATTCGATTCAGATTTGTAGAGTCAGCGTCCGAATCATCTCCAAATCTGAATCATGATCCAAAGCTTTGCACAGCCCTAATGATTGTTTATCTTAGAGTAGCAGACTGTAGGTTGCTATTACAGTGCCTCTCCTTAGTATCATCTGCCCTGATATATATAATTTGCACTGATGTATAATTGTTACAGGTTTCTTGCAGATTAACTTTACATCTGAATGGTGGGACCTACTTGGTATAGGAGTGTACATTGTCTGTCTGTTCCACTTTTACACTAGTGTAAATATTTCATGGGTCCACACCATGCAAAGGAAGAATCATAAACTGAGAGATTTTGCTCTGCCTGACAGAAGTTCTTAGAGATTATATTTGAGTGCTCTAGTTTAAGCAACTGAACTGAATTCAGCCTTGGCAGTGTGATAGAGGAAGAGACTCTTGGATATGCAGATATTTGGCTAGATAAAGCTTTATAGATTAAATTCTACCAAGGAAAAAATAGCAGCCAACAAAGTTCATAGAATGCCAGTGTCCTGTGCTTTCATTAAGATTCTCCATTCACCAAGTGGGCAGATGCCACCTGCAGCATGTCCACACTTCTAGTTGACGTAGGATGTAAACCACAAAGAGCACATTGTAATAGTTTAATAACTAAAAAGATTCTTTAAAAAGTAAATGATTGTGAAGTCTTCAGGGCAGGAACAGTCTCTTCTTGAAGGTTCTATTTGAACGTAACACGTTTTCAGTTGTACTGCATTAGAAAGTAACACCTTGTAGTCTAGTTTGAGGCCTGGTTTTTACTAACCCAGATTTTAAGAAATTATTTATTGTGAAATGCCTCTGAACTTTACAAGAGGCTATTGTATATTTCCTGATTTTATGAAATCCTGGCTTCCTCCCTTGTCCCCCAAGGGTTTTATTAAATTCATACTTGCCCCAAGTAAATAAAAAGAGAATTTTCTTTGTTAAACACGGGAGCACCATGCTTTCTAAATGCACCACCATGCTACGTTTCTCAAAGCTGCTAAAAGTCCATAGATGGGAAAAAACAAAGTTATACAAGATAGGATTTCAGTTTTGCTGGATAAAAGTCAAAACAATCTTTTCACCTCATGAGGTAGTGTTAAAATTGGCCATCTAACTTCTGTATATAACAGCCATTCAATATTGTATTAGGATAAAATACACAGATTAAGATTCTCTGGACACAACTTCAGGAGTTCCAGAACATATTGACAATTGACGTAATAACAATGATATTCTGTGATTGATAGTAGATTAGGGAGGCTCTTGATTAAGAATTGACGGGCTCCCATTTGTTTCTAGGCTTTGTTATGCTGTATCTAAGTCAACCTCTGGGATCCAATTTGGAGGCTGGCTTGTTAGCTATGAGATTCAGATGCAGGCTTAAATTTTTACCTCTCTGGAAGTGACATCTGGTCTTGTATGACCTGGCTTTTTGTCATACAGATAATGTGTTTACTGATTAGAAGCTGCTGAACATGACTGGCATTTTCCTTTAAGTGACTATTTTTTTTGTTTGCATTTGAGACTAAAGAGAGATTTCAGCCTTAGAAAGAAATTCTCACCTAAGGTCCATTACGACACGAATGGGTGGGACTTCCATAGGTTTAGGTGTGTTCCTTGGTTTTGGAAGCACTCACATTCCAATGTACCTTTATTTACTGCATCTATGATTCCGGTAATGTTGGTGTGCATTTACAACACTTTCCATTGCAAGCTTTTTTCAAATATATAGAGGTTATAGGAGTCCCATTTCCCATCACTTAAATGCAGCCCCCTTTAATTTAAGTATTGCTGCTGTTTAAAAGCACAGGACATGGTTCAGGGACATTACTATGGCTCCAGAGCATGGGTGTGTGCACATATGCAAGCATGGGCGCTTGTAGGAGCTCAACCAGAAGCGATGCAAACTTGAGCCAGGGCTTTTTGCCTCAGCTCATGTCCCTGGACATGCACTTTGCTGTGGGGCAAATTGTGCCACTTGGGGCAAAATAACCTTGCCTGGCTGCTGCTGGATCTGCAGCCAGGGGGAGCTAAAGCCTGGGGCCAGCACCTGTGCTGTCCCCAGCTGTATAAAAAGCTGCCCTGTCCTGGCCCCTTCAGTACAAAAAGCTGCCCTGTCAAGTAGCTCAGGGCTACTCGCTGGAGCTCCTGGGGACACTACCCCTTGTGCCAGCTGGACTGCTGCAGCATCCCTGAGAGTTCCCTGCACCCTCTACCCACTGCAGCAGTCTGGCAGTGGGGGCTGCTGCCTGGCTGTGAGCTGTTGCGCACCTGCCAGACCCGGATGGGGACTGCACAGCCAGTAGAGGCATCTGCCCCTCTGGGCCAGCTGCCAGTGGGCTGTGGCTGCAAAGTTGCCCTTTGTGCAGCACTACTGCCATGTGTGCCCCCTGCCCAGCCATCTGGGCAGCTATCACCCAGAAGATGTTCTGGGTGTGGTGGCCTGCTTTGAACTGTCAAACCATGTCCCCCTAGCCCCAACTGGCCAGGAAGTCAGTCACCTCCAGCTGGGTCCAAGGTGCCAGCTCTGAATAGGCAGGGTCCTGACACTGCCACACACCAGAATTTCTGATTGGAAAACTGAAAAATCCCTGACAAAAAAAAATCCCCAAGTCGCTCTGTAAAATATGCTGAAATCTATGTTCCTCCCCAATTAAAACAAAAGACCACTATATATATATATAAAGAGAGAGAGAGAGAGTGATCAGTTGGTCAATGTTTTATTGATATATCTAGAGTGTTAAAGCAATTAGGAAGCCTACCAGTGTCTCTATCATCATAATAAAATGAATTCTAAATACCTATATGTTTTGCTGCCCTCCCACAGGTGTTACAGCTCCCCCCACAGGGGCCACCCCCCCGCAGGGCCCACATAGCCCCCCCGCTTGCTCCCCAGCCCCCCCAGATTGCTGCCCTGCCTGGCCCCATCTCCTGTTGTCTCCTGCAGCCCCCCCCAGG
>NW_017729032.1:36228639-36228955 GCF_001723915.1 Gavialis gangeticus
GCTCCACTTGCATCCCCAGTCCCCCGATGGCTGCCCTCCCTACCCCAGGATCTGGCACTTTAAAGAAAAGAAAATAAAGGCCTTCATTACCTGCAGGAGCAGGGGCTGGGGGGGCACTGGGGCCTCCTGGCAGAGCTGCCCCTTGCAGCGGGGGGCACCAGGGCTCAGGCTGGGGCTGCTGGGGCTGTCACCCAGCCCCATACTGTGTGGGAGGGGGACCCTCAGTGATCCCAACGGCAGCTGTTACTGCCAGTGAGTGCAGGGGTTTTTCTTTTGTGTTTACTTGTGGGGATGCTGGGGCAAGGTGGGGCAGTGA
>NW_017729032.1:36229247-36232001 GCF_001723915.1 Gavialis gangeticus
ACTGGCACTGGAGCCTAGGTCTAGCTCCCTATGGCTGGCATGCTGCCTGCCTGTTCAGCACCGTGATGAGGGCCAGCCGTAGAGATGCTTTGGCTGCTACCAGAGCATCTCTTTGGAGGACCCAGCCTCTGGTTGTCTCAGGGCACGGTCCGGGACCATGCCCTGTCCTGCTGTTTTTCTCTGCATGGGTTTTTTTTTTTTTTTTGACCCCTGGATATCCAGGGGTCTAATTTTGTCCCCTGCAAATTTGTAGTATGGGGAAAGTTTTCTCATTCCTTCACATGCCTCTTACAGCTTCTCAGAGATCTTTGAGATGCTTCAAGACGCATATGTGCGCTCGTCTGGATGCGCCCCATGAGTTCAAGCCTTGCTCTGGTCTTATGCCAAAGTTTCATTTTCAGCCAACCCACCTGGACATTCAGGCTGGAAAACCAACGCAGTCAGCCCTGATGCTAGCCACATAACTCTGTTCTGTGCTGTTGGCTGTAGAAACTGGCATGCCTTAACCACACCAGCCCTATGGTTCACTAGATTTCAGTGAAGCTTTGACCTTTTAAATAGCTTATTCATGTTCAGTATTGACTTAGCTGCAGGAGTGCTACCTGTTGAATCACTATCAAGACTTTCTGCAGCAATTTTTTTCATGTTAGGTTGTGCAGCTTCCACATACTCAACACTGTTTAGTTTATCATATCCAGCAAGAAGAGAGCTCACAGCAGTAGAGCAGCAGGATTTAAGCTGATTTCAAAGCTTTTTGATTCAAACAGGAAAATCTGCAGAGGACCCTGGGCATTACCTATCAGAATTTACATGTACACTTCTTCCAGTGCTACAACTGGGGTCAAGAGGGAGAACAGCTCGCACTGTGCTGTGTTTTTGCCTATTTGTTTTTATGTGCTTTTTTGTTAAGAACACGGTATAATGGAATCTTATCTGTGGAAAAAAGCTAAGAAAGTATGGCCGTTTGGTTTGCTTGTAGAGATTTGTATTCAGAATATTACAGCTGTAGGTCAAAGATTGCTGTTTGCCATGATGCTCGATTAGAGAAGGTTCTGATGGAAGGATCATCTAATCAGAGTCAGCTTCATGGTATTGTTATCCCTTGAAGTGAAGATTCAGCCTTGATCCTTTCAGCCTGAATTGACAAAGGTCTGCAAGATATAGTCTGCAAGCTGTTGTTTTGCTTGGGAATGTTTTTCCTTGCTTTCAGCCAGTCAGTAACCTTCATAGTTTCATTTCCAGTTCTTGGATTTTGACTCTTCATCTTTTGGTACAGTTTTAGTAACTTACAGATACTGGACATAATCTAACAACATGGTAGGAATCTTTTTAGCAGTCCAAACAAAATATAGACCATATTAAATGAATAATTGTGGTTCATATTCTGCAACACATTCATTTTGATTAATATCTTGTTCTGCAATTAGTCCTGTTCTCTTCAGTGAAGAAAAAAGTGTCTGAATGTGACTAAAGGTGGCAGATTCTAGCCTTCTTTTAAGGGATTTTCAAACTCTTAAAATTGGGGTTAAGCTATGCAGCTTCCACTAAAGTTAGTCACAGTTATATTGCCAAAATTCGAGACACTACTTACTTCTCTGCAAATGTTGAGGCATGTGATTTTCTTACCAAGGGAATAATAGTAAGAATACTTGGCACTTACAAAGTGATTTACATCTGTTCAAATATTAGATAATTAACACAGTAATATTTATCTTTGGAGAAATCTTACCTTTTGCATAATGTGAAAATAGCAAGGAGGAGGAGTGAGGAACTGACTGACAAAAGATTTGGCTGTGCTGCATGTTATTAATTTTGTAGATTAAAAGTCTCTTCAGGAAGGACTACACTGAATGCTCACTGAAGTCAGTGAAAGGACTCCTACTGACTTCAGCACACGCTGGATATAGCCAAAAGTGAAGTTATGCTCACATAAATCACATCCTGTTTTTAGATAGAAAATGAGGAAGCAATAAGGAAATACTACCTGCTCCTGATAAAAATATAGACATAATTTTCTAACCATATAAATTTTCCATGTTTCCCGATTCCAAAACTGATAGCGTGTTAACTACAGTTACATAACCAACTATATTGATAATGACCCCTTTAACTGATAGTATGAGAGTTCCTGTTGCAATTTTTCATAGAATCAGAAAATCATAGAAAATCAGGGTTGGAAGAGCCCTCAGGAGGTCATCTAGTCTAACCTCCTGCTTAAAGCAGGACTATCCCCAACTAGATCATCCCAGCCAAGGCTTTGTCCTGCTGGGTCTTAAAAACCTCCAAGGATGGAGAGTCCATGACCTCTCTGGGTAATCTGTTCCAGTGTTTTACTACCCTCCTGGTGAGAAATGTCTTCCAAATATCTAATTTAAACTTCCCTGCAACTTAACACCATTGCTCCTTGTTCTGCCAATTGTCATCCCTGAGAGCAGTCTAACTCCATCCACTTTTGAACCCCCCTTCAGGTAGTTGAAGGTTGCTGTTAAATATCCTCTCAGTCTTCTTTTCTCTAGACTAAACATGCCCAGTTTCCTCAGCTTCTCCTCAGAAGTCATGTCTCCCAGCCCCCTCACCATTTTTGTTGTCCTCTGCTGGAGTCTTTCCAACTTGTTCACATCCTTTCTGTAATGGGGGCCCCAAAATTGAACACAGCCCTCCAGATGTGGCCTCACAAGCGCTGAATAGTGGGGAATAATCACTTCCCTTGACCTGCTGGCAACACGCCTACCAATGCAGCCCAATATGCTGTTA
>NW_017729032.1:36237001-36248121 GCF_001723915.1 Gavialis gangeticus
TTCTTGGCAACAAGGGCACATTGCTGGCTTTTATTTAGCTTATTGTCCACTGTAGCCCCCAGGTCCTTTTCCACAAGGCTGCTGTCCAGCCAGTCACCCCCAGCCTGTACCAGTGCATGGGATTGTTCTGTCCTAAGTGCAGGACTTTGCACTTGTCCTTATTGAACCTCATGAGATTTCTTTGGGTCCAATCCTCCAATTTGTCTAGGTCTCTCTGAATCCTAGCCCTACCCTCCAGTGTATCTACTACTCCCCCTCAGGCTGGTGTCATCTGCAGACTTGCTGAGGGTGCACTCTATGCCATCTTCCAGGTTGTTAATGAAGATATTGAACAAAACCAGCCCCAGGACTGCCCCTTTGAGCACTCTGCTTTATATACTGGCTGCCAACTAGCCATTGAGGCATTGATTACTACCCTCTGACCCAGTACTCCACTAGTCTTCTATCCACTTTACAGTCCATTCATCCAGCCCGTACTTTCTTAGCTTGCCTGTGAGAATGTTGTGGGAGACTGTATCAAAAACCTTGCTAATGTATTTTTCTGCAGTGCTCAGCTGGGTCGGGAAGTCTATTGTCCTCATGCTATGGATGTAGACTTGAGACAGAAGAGAAACTAGAGGTAAGACTGTGTCATTTCTATAATCTAAAGTTCATATTATATTGTATACAATTTTGCATTAGTATGATTTTACTGACATAACATGTCTACTGGGCGTACAACTGAAATAGCAATTAGGTTGAGCAGAGCATATGTTCTGGAATTCAGAGAGAAACAAAAATGGAGTGCATCATGAACAACCAGAAGAGCTCACCATCACAAAAGGCCACTAAAACTGCAGAAAACATCCAGCTATGTCCTGTCAAACGATGACTCCTTTACTCTCACATTTCAGGAAGGACACTAATTTTGAATTCA
Source organism: Gavialis gangeticus (assembly GCF_001723915.1). Lineage (NCBI taxonomy): Eukaryota > Metazoa > Chordata > Crocodylia > Gavialidae > Gavialis > Gavialis gangeticus. Next base: position 36,237,918 of record NW_017729032.1, read on the forward strand.
GGAATCTTTCTTCATGAAAATTAGGAAAAATAAAAAGAATCAGTACATCTATAATATTTCTGTCTAAACTAGCTAGTAATTCTGTGGAATAAAGGTAAGTTCAGATAAAATAGGAGCATGCCCAATCCTCTGCTCCTAAATCAATTGGACCTTGGTACAGGTTAGAAGATATTCAGATATATTTCCTTTACAATGATCGTTCTCTTTGTGTGTCCATGCACACTCATAAATAGATGTGTTTAAACACAGAAAGGGAGAAAGAGGGAATGTTTTCATGTTATTTCTGGCTTGACTGGACACAAAGAATCTTTTTGGAAAGCCTGTCTCAGCTTTGTATTCTCTAGTCTAGACAGTTCAGAAAAAGCACCTGAACTTCTGGGTATTGATTCAAATCAAATTGGGAGTTCAGACCTGTTTCTGCTGTTATACTATATACACGCATTGAAAGTGCATTTGAACACAGCCTGAATTGCTGCCTAAATGGAACTAAGTGATTAGCATTTCTCTGCTATATTTAAATTGCTCTGAATTATATTTATAGTGTGCATGTGTATTTTGTGTATGAGAGAGAGAAAGAGAGGTATTGCACTAAGGCTAGTGTGCAAATCCAGATACTGAGTTAGCTCAGGACCACAACATTGCTTAGAAAGCAATTCCTTTCCTACCTATCATTCTGCACGAGCAAATTGCAGATGAAGAATCCCCTCTATTTCTGTTGTGGATGCTTTTACAGATGCTAATATTCAGATAATTTTCAGTTTTCACTGCAATGCAAGACCCAATAGCTATAATATTTCTCAGTGTGAATCAAAGACATACTTCAAAAGTTGTAATTCAGTTTGTCAGCTAAGAAGGCTACAGTATCTGGAGCTCTGGTAGCACAGGGAAAATGTAAAAGATGGTATATAAAGCCTTCTGGTAGCACAGAACTGGATCTGCTTTTTATTCTGCAGGTAGGAAGCTGCAATTAATGCCGAGGTAGAATGTCTCAGTGGATGTGAACACAACAGGTGGGTGCCTGAAGCCAACCTAGGTTCATTCTATAACTATCTTCTTTATTGGGAAGTTTAACAAACCAGTTCACATGTAGCAGCTCACTAGCATGAGGAAACTATCTGAGATTAAATCTCTGGTGTTTGTGAAGGAATATGAAAACATCTACTGCATGTGATGATCAGTATCTTATCTGTTTAGATATTGCAGATATCCATATCATCCTTGAATATGTAGAGCTGAGGTATGTATTAAAAGGAGGTGCAAACACAGTCAGGTTATTGGGATGTTAGGCGCACCATATTGCTGTCTACTATGGAAATTAGAAACGGGCCTGGAGGCCAGGTCAGGTATTTGGGTTTACAAAATCACTGTACTCATGTCACACTCATCAGTGAATTGCACTGCAAAGGGAGCCTCTCAGAAAGCACAACTCTTAGATCTTAGGACGTAGCCTCTCTTTTCCTTGGGGTAGAACCATACGATTCTTTAAATTAGCAGAGGAAGTGGGATGTTTTGGCCTCCTTTGCACCAACTGGTGATTACCTTAGTGGTCTAATTTATAAACAGATTCCACCATTCTCTTCTCTCATCAGCAATGACGATGTCAGGCAGTGATCTGAGAGTCTCCTGTAAGAAACATATTTTTTATTTGGAACCAAAGCATTTCAGAAAATGCATGTCTTACAAATGGTAAAACAATCTGTATGCATATCTAGTTCTCCCCTAGAACTTTCCATTCCCTGGGTCCAGAAATACCATTTTTTTCAGGCTTTTTCACAGCCTTTGTGTGTCAACCTATCTCCTTAGACAGTTGCTGGCAACTGATTTTTTTTTTCCCCCCCCCTCAGAAAGGTTTATTTTTTTTCCTCTTATTTTTTAACTTGCTAGAAGTCTTTGATTCCCTAGTTGCCAGCTCTCGCAGCACACAGCTTGCTATCTTGTGGAGACAAGATATGGGATCTAAAACTAGCAGACTGCTCCCACTGTCTTTCACTGTGTTACTAGATTTCTTACCTGGGTAGCCACTGTGGTGCCTTCCTGTTTAGACACCATTACATTTGAGCATTATGGGCATGATAAAAATATTCCATTACTCCCAAAATATGCTGGATCAATAGTGTTATACAGAAAATTATAACCCAGCATGCAGTCATTTCCCTTCACTGATCAGTTACCTCCTGTGCTCATAAAATTGTTACATTTCATTATTCATACATTATTCATTATTACAGATGATTTCATGGCACTTCCACTTCTGTCATAGCACATTTTAGTTTTGCAAAGCCACTTTGCATTTTAGGTTCCGTTCGCTAGGAGTCTATAAAGTGGGAATTCAGATAAAACACTTTAGGCACGTCCAGAGGAGCACACACGTGCCTCTTGCAGCATCTCAAACCATTTGAGATGTTGCAAGAGTCACATGCGTGAACAATAAAACATTCCCCGCACTGCAAATTTGCAGTGTGGGGCCAAAATCAGACCCCTGGAAATCCAGAGGTCAAACAGTACTGTGGGGGGAAAAAAGTGGGACAGGGCACAGTCCCAGATTGTGCCCTGAGGCAACCAGAGGCTCGGGCCTCCACAGAGATGCTCTGGTAGCCAGTCACAGTGTCTCTATGGCTGGCCCTTGCCCTGGTGCTGAAGTTCGCTGCCTGCCTGTGCAGGGCAGGCAGTGGTGCAAGCTGCAGGGACCTGGACCTGGCTTCTGCCAGGTAAGTAGGGGGTTGGGAGCTGGAGGAGGGGGGAAGGGACCATGGGGGAGGCCCCGCCCAGCCCTTGTTTGTTCCTCCCACCCCTGCTCACTCTCCCTGCCCCCCAACACTCACCGGCAGTAGCATCAGTGGTCAAGGCTGCTTGGGGCTTCATGGCACAGCTCCCCTCTGCAGGGGTCAGCAGTGCTCGGCTCCAGCTGCCTGGCACCCTTACTGCCGCATTGTGACCCCTACTCACGATGTGGCAGCACAGGTCCCAGGTGGCCAGGGCTGAGCCCTGCTGCCCACCGCTGCCCCACTCAATGCAGGGGGGCTTTGCCATGAGTCCTCAAGTGGCCCCCACTGCTGCTGCTGCTGCTGGTAAGCTGCGGGCAGCGCAGGAGGATGGAGACGGGCGGGGGAGTGATCAGGAGCCTGGAGTCCACCAGGGAATCCCTGAATTATCTCCAGCCTCCTGATCACTCCCCCACTAGTCTCCAGCCTCCTGCTCAGTCTCCTGCTTGTCTCCAGCCTCCAGAGGACTGGAGACAAAGCAGGAGAACAAGCAGGGGGCTAGAGATGAGCCCCTGGAGATATTCTCCTGCTCATCTCCAGCCTCCTGCTCATTTACCTGCTCATCTCCAGGCTCCTGTGGCTGGAGACAAGCAGGGGAATGAGTAGGAGGCTGGAGACAGCAGGGGAGCATTTCCAGTTCATCTCCAGGGGCTCATCTCCAGCCTCCTGCTAGTTCCCCAGCTCATCTCCAGCCTCCTGCTTGTCCTGCTCATCTCCAGCCTCCCAAGGCTGGAGATGAGCAGGGGGCCGGAGACGAGCAGGAAAATGATCAGGGGGCTAGAGATGAGCAGGAGGCTGAAGACAAGTCCCTGAAGATGAGCTGGAGACTTCTCCTGCTGTCTCTACCCTCCTGCTTATTCTCCTGCTCTCCCAGGCTGGAGATCAGCAGGGGAGTGAGCAGGGGGCTAGAGACCAGCAGGGGGTTGTGGGGGAGCTGTAGCCCCTGGCAGGGGATGGGACCCTGCAGGCAGGGTAGTCTATCTGCTGTGTTGGGGGGCTCTGCCCTGTGGGGACAGAGGACCCACCCCTCCTAAACAGCCCCCACACACACCATCCTCTGACACCTACCCACACACTGACCCACATCCCCCCACATCCCTCCATATCCACCGACACATCCACCCCCTTCCTGCAAACCCCACATCCCCCCATCACACACCTTACCATGTGATAAGGAAACCAAAAGCAAACATTAAAACATATAGATACTTAGGATTTATTTTATTATGATGCTAGAGACACTGGTAGGCTTCCAAATTGCTTTAACATTGTAAATACTGCAATAAAACATTGCCCATCTGATCAATTTCCCCCTCCCTCCCCTTTTGTTCAAATTGTAGAAGAATACGGATTTTGGGGTATTTTAAAAAATGAATTTAGAATGCTGCTTCAGCAGTCCAGCTGACAGAAGGGGCTATTGTCCCCAGATACCAATTGGCTGAGCCTCAGAAGCTCCTGTCTATTTGTGTCATCCAAGTTCTGTGGGCACTAAGGCCCACCCGGCTACCTAGTAGCCCCTACTGTATGGGGTAATGGATGAATGACACAACAAAACTCTTGGGACAACAAAGGCAAAAAATAGGACAGGGGTGATATGAGGGTCAAAGAATCAAAATGTGAAAATGAGTGTGCCTGAGGGGGATACTGAGCAGAGTCCCCTGGGCTGTACCCACCAGTCCTCCAAGGCATCCAAGGAGCTGGTGGATGCTGCCCGCTGGTGCTCTGCCCAGAAACGTGCACAGAGAAGTGAGAGGAAAGTGCCCCTGCAGTCTCCGGGTACCTTCCTGACCAGAACCTCCTTCCTGGTCAAGTACTCAGAAGCTCCTGAGGGCAAGTAGCCCTGAGCTGCTGGCCAGAGCAGGTTTTTATACTGTGGCCCCAGGCACCAATTCCCCCTGGCTTCAGATCTAGGAGGAGCCAGGCAGGGTTATTTTGCCCCAAGTGGCACAATTTGCTCCACAACAAAGTGCATGTCTGGGCATGTGTGCTGAGGCAAAAAGCCCCAGCTTAAATTTGCACCACTTCTATTTGAGCTGCTGCAAGCACACATGCTTGCATGTGTGGACACGGCCTTTGGGAGTATACTATCACTGGTAACCGACAGGTTGGGATAGGTTTATTTTTATTTTTATTTTGCAAAACATCTCAACTGCTTTGATTTCAGATTTCACTTTATCTGCACTATCAAATTTTTGTTGGCAATAGATCAGTTAGAACATTCTGCTTCCAGTCACCTCTAACAGAAATCTAAAGTAGCCTTTCATAGTAATGTGAAAAAATGTAGCAGGGTTGGGGGACTAACATACCTTTTGCTGTGATTGTACAGTGTTCTGTGACACCTGAAAGCAACCCAAAATTGCCATCTTTGAAGTGCTTCAATATGTTAGAGTTGATATGTAATGTATTCAAGTGATCACATTTCAAAGGGCCTCAGAGTTTTTTTTAACAGAAATGTTCATTTGCCTATAACTTGACTTCACTCCAAAATGCTACATTCGCAGCTATCTCTGCCTCTAGACTTGAGTTTGTCTGATTTTCCATTTTTTTGGTTTTCTTTGTCCTTTATCCCCTACTCATGTGGCTGAGTTCTCATGATTCCTGCTTATATAATTTCTGTTCCACCTTTGCAATGATGGAATAGATCCCACTGCACTCTACATGGCATGGGAGTGCAAAATTGGCAACCTTGCATGAACATCAATAAGTCTGGACCTTTTTGCATCTTATGATTTGATCACAAACTAACATCTTATCACTGTGCTCAGGGACTGCACTGGTGGGCACAGTACAACAGCTGAATAGAACTGTTAAGACTTTTTGTGATATATTTTATTGGACCAACTGCGTGGTTGGAATAAAGTTAGACAAACTTTCAAATGCAAGACATTCATGTCTTATCTAACTTTATTCCAACCATGCAGTTGGTCCAATGAAAGATATTGCCTCCAAAAAATCCTTACCTTTCACATAATTCCTGGACCATAATGGCTACAGCATCACCCTAATTCTGCCAAGACTTTTTTTGATATTCTACCTAAATAATTGTATAGTGCTGATTAATTTTTCTGTTTTTGGAGCAAAAACCTGGTGTAAAATGACAACTCTGTTAACTTTTGAAACCTCTGAATAATGGAACAATGAACTCTCAGAACTAAGTGTGTAAAGAACAAATCATGCCAAGCAGAATTCATTGTTTCCCCACCTCTTCCTTCCACAGTATGAAGATTAATGTATAAAATTTCATGAATAGTCAATACAATATATTTGGATTTTAACAAGTCATTTGATATAGTCTCACAAAAGTTCATAGCAGAAAATGATTCAAATCATCTTTGAGAGAGAGATTATGGAGTGGGTTGAAAACTGGTTGAAGCAGGACCATAAAGAAAAGTTCTTCCACGGAAAATAATGGATTAACCTGTAGAGAAACTTTTACCGGAGCTTTGCATGGATCTGTATTGGGTCCAGTTTTATTGAACGTCTTGATTAACTGAATAGAAACAGTACCTTAATGAAATCTTCAGCTAATACTAAACACAGAGAACAGCTGGGTAATATAAAGGGGTCTAGAGATACTGGAAATATAGGCAAAAACAATAAAGTGAGATGTACCTTGGACCAGCTGCATGGTTGGAATAACCATGAGCCTAGGGCCTATGAGTTAACAGGCCACCAGTGGGACAGCCCTGAGCTACTCTTGCTGGATCTGTCCATCACCCAAACACCCATCTAGTTTGTGGATTTTGATCCAGATATTTCAATTCAGGCACCTCCATAGTGAAGTTATGTTCAGTGTTAGTTCTCTGCCTGAAACATCATTGTAGCACAACTCTGAGTCCTTTAACTTAGGGCTGTCCCACTGGTGGCCTACAGGCTGCATCCAAACCCTGAGAGGTTGACCTGCAGTTCCTGGTTTGAGCGCCATTCCCTCTACCTCTCTAGCTGCTGCTGCCACGGATATCTCCAGGCTCCACCTCCCTCCTCTAACTTCTGCTCCTTGCACCTGCCCCTGGTGCGTGGGGCAGCAGGACCTATACAGCCAAGAGAGCCTGCAGCTTGGGAAGTTCAGGGGGCCCAGCAACTCTAAATGGTGTGGCATGGCTTGTGAGGCATGGAGGCACTTGTATGGGGGCACACACCACTCTTTGTAGCCTGGTGTGGTGTGGTATGTAGCCCATGCAATCTGCAGCCCAGGGGACCTGTGGCCTCTGTGGAATGTGGGTATGGGGGCCTGAAACTATAATGCTATGTTCTAGAATAATTTACACATTTTGTGGATCAAGTTATTAACCTGGTACTTTTGGAATGTTAACTATGAGCTGGATCCTGCCCTGTCATGTGGAAATACAGAAATGGGGAGGAGAGGGACACACGCCAGTGGGAATCCTTTATTTCCTCTCTTGCATACAGAGAGCTCTTGTATGTTTCTGATGTCAATTACAGATTAATATAATGCGGAATAAATGCCTGAGAATATTGCAACCTTATATGTGCTGACTGCTTGTTCAGTAGCATTCTCTTCTGCCACCACGTTCTGGAGTTGTCAAATTATAGCTGTTCAGAGTTCCCACTAGCACATGAGCTATTTACTTGCTCATGGTGGGTGGTGCTGGAAGCTATTTTGAGTCAGGTTAATCTGTAAACTAGGGATTAAAGAGAATGAAAAACAAATAATGAAAGGACATGTTGTAGTGTAGGTGGTCATGAAAAAGGAAATGGAAGACTAGACCAAGCATTTTCTTGTGGTTAAGCCACTGGACTGGTTACTCCAAGGAGTTGGCTTCAGTTCCTAGCTCTTTTAGATTTTGTGTGACTGTGCAAGGGGATGTCTATAACACCTCCATATTGAGTTTAGGACTGCCACTGAGAATCAAGCCCTGTCCAGTCCTCCATTGCCTAATTGCTGGGCTTGGTTACATGCTAAGTCAGTGGTTTTGTAGGTCCTGAGTGTGTGCCCCCATGATGCTGTCAGGCTTACCCAAGAAAAAGGACATGCAAGTGGCAGTGGGGCATGCTCAGGTTGTTTGCTCTGTTTTCTTGCCAGGTGTGGGCATATACAGAGCTGCAGTGAGTGGGCAAGATTTGGTTCTCAGTGATGGGCCTGGGCTTGGCAAAGAGGTATACATACCTCAGTTACTTGTGCATCTGCACAGTGAGGATGATACTCTCTTACTCTTCTACTTTACGTATGTGTGAAGTGAACTTGTCAGATCAGGGCCTGTCGCTGTCTATGTAGTTTTCCAGTGTCGTCCATAACAGGATCCAGTCTTGACTGGGGACAAAAACAAATAATAGTAAACAGGGAGGTAGCATGTGAACCTGAAGCTTGTCATATGAGAGAGACTTTTGCAATGATTTTGCTTTTACCTTGTTAGATCCGCCTCTCCTAGCAAGTAGCTCAGAGGCTGAGTATACATTTAAGGATGCTTGCACTGTTGTCACTGCATGCAATTTTAGTTAAATTAAGGGTTCAGATTAACAGACTTGAAGGTCTCCACTGTCAGACTCAGTCCTGCACTTCCTATTGTATATCATTCCATCAATTTACTCAGTGTCATGTCTTATTATTGTGCATCATTCACTACACTATGAAACAATGAGATGCAAATCGTTCTTGTAGTGCCCTGGTGCAGCAAACATTACTTTAGGACACTGGCAGCAGCTCACTCTCAGGACTAAAATGGTACCTCTGCAAAAAATTCTGATCAGAAATGTTTGCTGTGAGCACATAAAACCATTATTTTAATCTGCTGCTGTTGAAGAAAATTGACTGTGGTACAGTATTGAAAAGGTGAGCCTTTTGTTATATTCTTTTCTAATATGTAATAGGGGCCATTCACATCATGACCCCTGTCAGGTAATATCTGTGAATTCTGTTAACACTCCAAACCATGATTTTGACCCTACAAATTGACCAACTCTAAACAATCATAATGCCTTGTGACCAAAAGTAGACATGAGCCCTTCTTAGGGCCAGCATTGACAGTACTGTACACAAATCTTGAAGGGTTTTCAGTAGCAAAAAAAGAACTGATTATAAATCTATGTAAGAAAGTCCAGTGCGATGTCTTGTGTTTACAAGAGACATGCCAAGGGCCTCATAATAACCATCCTTCAATACCTGGAATGACTATGGTGATTGAAAGACCACACAAGCAATTTGGAAGTGCCATATTGGTTAAAACTGGAATAGTCATAAATTGTACAGCAAAGACTGAAGAAAACAGCATTGAAATCCTGACCATATAACACAATGGCATCAAAATCACTTCAGTCTACAAACCACCTAGCATGAGTTTTGCCTCTACAGATAAACAGGGATCACTGGGCATAAACCAGGGTGATCACTGTTGACTTTAACAGCCACAGCATGCAATGGGGTTACAATGAGACCAATAGAGATGGCAAAGCAGTAGAAACTTGGTCAGATGCACACCAGCTGAGTTTGTTCCATGACCCAAAGCTACCTAAACAACCTTCCCTCTAACCTGCGTGGCGTGCGTGGCTGCACAGGCACATTCATGCTGTGCAGCCATGTGTGCCGTACAGCTTAGAGGGAACACTGTAACTAAATCATTAAATAGCAGCTACTGGAAATGAGGATACAACCCAGACCTTATATTCACTGAGCGTGCCTGACCTGTGTAGGAGATACATACGTGCTAAGCACCTTGACCCCATCCTGAATTATAGCTTGTGACAGGGCGGTATCTTCAGCTGCATTTTTTTGTAGGCTGATGAGTGGGCATCCATCAAGTCTTGCTGAATTTTCCTTCCCTGGGGATTAGCTTCCCCCACCTTTACTCGTCTGCTATGACTTGATGTTACTTGGTTCTTAAAAAGAGGGAGGCTGACCCAAAGGTTTCCAGACAGGCTCTAGGCTCACCACCTGTACGATAACGAGCTATTGCTTTAAGGACAAAATGCATGCTCCTACCTCCCTTTGACATGCTCCGTGCCTCGCAGATGTTTTATAATTTTCTCTTTATGTTGGGGGTCTCAGCTGTTGTGGGCTTACCTCACGCCTCTCTCTCTAGTTAGACTTGTCAGTCAAAACCCACTGAGCAGGGCTTGACTCTGAGGCTCTAGCTCTCTAACCTGCTTGGGCTCAAGGCCATCTATTTCATACTCTCCATGACACTAGGCCTACTGGCCCTTCTACACTATGCCTCTGTGGTGCCAGGCTGTTGGGGTCTCAGCCCCCTCTGGCTTTGCCCCTCTTTCTGTAGTTAGGGCCATTCACCTAAGTCCACTCGCTAGGACCTGGCTTCAAGGCTCCTATCTTACCTATAAGCGACTCTGGGCGTGTGGCCCTAGTGCTGCACTTCAGTGCAGTAGGACTTCTTGAACCCTCTATCACTAATGAGGTCTCCTCCTCCCCTACAGCTTTAGCCACAAACCATCAATTACTGCATCTACCTGCTCAGGAGTTTCTATCTCTT
>NW_017729032.1:36253121-36256968 GCF_001723915.1 Gavialis gangeticus
AACCAGTCACTCTTGTGCTGCTCTCGCTCCGGTGATTGATGTTACTCGCCTCACGGGCTTGTGCCTCTGTCTGAGCTGGTGACCTCCACCTGAATCCTTAACCCTGTGCTTGTCTGCCACGACTTGTTGACCTCAGTGTCCGGGGCCGTTCATTGGGCGTGCTTATAGACCCAAGGTTCCTCCTGGTGGTTACTCAAGGGGCTCCTACTCCCCGGCCTCATGCCTCCTGTGTAGCGGTAACAAGCTGGTTGGCGTCTCACTCCTGGGACCCTTGACTGGGTCGTACTTAAGCCCCTTCACCACTGTCTAGCCTTCATGCGGGTCCACTGCCCTCAGATACCCCTGGAGCTCGGGGAAGAACAAAATCAAAAGCAAAAAAAAAAAAGACAAGCTGCAACTCAAAACCGGGCGTACTGTCCCTTTAATAACCCCCACTCCCTTCCAGCACTTCAACGGGACACTGGCTGCCTCATCCCCTTAGGCACTCAGCTCACTGACTACTTTAAGGCACCTCCTGATCCAGCAGTGATGCTCTCTCCCGCTGCAACTCTTCCTGAGCTCCTCGCAGTCCCTCTCTCCTGGGGCAGATTTCCTCAGATGTACCTCCCGTCGACCTTACGAGGCGATCTAGGCATCCCTCCACCGCCTTTTCTGCAGCATCACCAAGATGATTGTCTTCTTCCCTCTTACTCCCGTCCTGTATGCTTCTGCTCTTCTGATTTCGTGTCTTGGCTTGTCTTGGCTGTAGGGACCTCCCTGACTGCGTTCTCTCCTTCCCCGCCAGCTCTGCAGCGTGTGCTGCCATTTTTATCCATGCCGGCCGGCGTTCAGAGCTGATGTCACTGGCCGGCCGCAGCTGGATAAACAGGCGGCTGACGAGCCGCGTGGGTTCTGCCTTCCGCCCCTCACACGCTGCCTCCTGAGTTGCCGGTGAGTCTTCTTTCGTGCCTTGCACCCCAGGACACACCGGATTTAACATTAAATCATAGGCCTTTATGGCCATATCACAAAAATAAAAATAAAAAAGGCAAACTGCCCATTTACATGTGATTGCGCTTCTGTCTCACAGCGTAGTGCATTCTTCCCAAGGAGGCTGCCACAGGTGCTATATAGTCATCAGGTGTCTCCCTCTCTTCTGCTTTGCTGATCTTCTCCGCTTGAGATTTATGTGGTTCTGGCCTTTCCCTTCCTGTCACCTGACCACCTGGCAGGGCTCATTCCTAACTCTGGCTCGACTGGGCAGCTGCAGCCACAAGGTTCTGGTTTTAAAGAGGCCACTGTGCTTCCTGGTACCAGGGCTAGGGTTCCCTGTTACAAGCTGCTGATGCATTACAGGATGTCTGAAGCCTACCAGCCTAAACACTGCATACCTGCTGGCTGGCATGACTTTTCCTGACATCAGAAGATCAGTGGCCAGCAGGATAGAATTATTGAGACAAACTGAAGATGCGAGACACCTGCTGTTCGACCATCCTGCAGCATACAAATGTCTGAAGTCACACAGGAGCTCTCTCATGGACTCCCAACCTCTCGATACTACACGCAAGGAGACAGAACTACAGATGTGGAATGAGAAGCTGAAGAAAATATCTGACAAAATGGACATTCCAGTGTTTGAGTCCTTGCCAGTAGGGGTTTATGAGCAATCGCAAAGGTGGCTGTGTCTCAACCACCTATGTACTGGAGTTGGGTGCTCCAAGGAACTAATGAAGAAGTGGAGCTATACCATTGGTTCAGGCATCTGTGACACTGCTGCAGTACCTGCTGTTTGAAGGCACAATGAAAAATCTCTCAAAGTACAATAAATGAGTACAAGCATATGTAACAAAATGATCAAATGTGGTGGAGACATGAGAAGAAGAATATGTAATATATCTTATTAGATTATATCATTATGGACTTGAGAGAGGTTGCTTATTTGTGTGTGTAATATAACTTACCTCTTCTTAACATATCTTATTTTGTGGGACATTGGCCATTTCAGTTTCAAGTAGAAAAATAAACTTAGTCACTCAAGAATGTACTTGAACAGGGGTTCATTCTGGTGTTAGGTCTTTATTATTTTAGTCTGGAGATTTTACAGTATCAGCCAGCATACTGGCATGGGCTTTACCATATGCTTTCTAAAATATAGAGTCAGAAAAGTGTGGCAGACTTAGTGATACAGTTTAGCCCCAGAGAATCTTTGTCATGATGGGTGGAGCACGTCCACCAATCAGGTAACTGCTGGGAAGGGGCTTGCCCAGGGGCAGGGGGTTGTGGGGGGGGGCGAAGAGCCCTGGACCTGGTTGTAGCCTGCACTTTGCAGGTCCAATAGCACTCTGGGGTGAATAAAAGGAACAGCATGCCCAGAATGCAGCAGATGCATTGGGGGATGAAGAAGAGAGTGGGATAGGAGAAGAGCTGGGGAGAGCTGTCCAGCATGCAGAGCCAATGCCCAGAAGAATCCCGAGGACTCCAGCACCAGTCTGATGCTACAGCCCCAGCTGGTGGGCAGTGCAGCACCATGGGGCTGAGACACTGGGAGCCATTCATGGTAGCTTGGGTCTGTAACCCCTGGTGAGAGGCCAGGAACTCAGTGTACGGGATGGTGCATGGAGCTGAGACCCTGGGAGCTGCATGAGGCAGCTCAGGTCCCCTTCCCTGGCAGTTGGCCAGGGTGCAGTGCTGACAACTCAACATGGAGTGATCCGGGAGGGATTGAGACCCCCGAGAGCCACTCAAGGCTGCAATCCCTGGCACAGGGCCAGTGGCTCGATGCAGACAACACTGTACAGAGGGTCCAGGAGTGGACTGAGCCCCGGTGCTGCACGAGGTGGCCCGGGCCTCCAACCCCCAACAGAAGGCAGAGCCCTTGGTGCATGCAACAGTGTACAGGGCCACCTGTGGGCAGAGACCCCGGGGGAGCCAGGACCTGGGAGGCCTTGCATGCGAGGAGCACTTCAACCAAGGGAATGAGGACTACCCATTCATGCCCCTAGAGTTGTGAGTTAGTGGGGAAAGGATTCCCACAGGGGAGGGGAGCTACCCTGGTTGTGAGGCAGCTTATTCATGGGGAAGCTGGAGCTGGAAGGAGCTCCCAGGTCTGGGATTTCCTTAGGGAGGCACCCTCTGGGCCTGCCGTAGGCCCAGGGAGCATGGAGAATCTTCTCTTTACCCCCCTGCAGGCTTATGAGAGAGCACCTCATATTTTGTGACACTGCACCTTATATTATGGGGACATTTTATCTTTCTATATTAGTAGTTTAATAGAATGTTGAGTATAAAATCCTTATTGGGACACTACTGGGACCCCCTTCCCTGATGGTTATACATATTTATTAGAGCTATGTGAAGCTTCGGTCCCTGATTTGATTTGGCAGAGATTTGGCCTGATTTGGTGGCTGAATCTTCAATTTCAAATTGAATCCAGAGACCCGTTTATCTCTATGAATTGAATCGGAACCCTCCAAATCAATTTGGAGAGATTTGGAAAGATTCAGAAATTCGGACATAGACACAGCTTTAAATGTTTTTTTCTACATACCTCAAGGTAGCAGGTGGCTCGTGAATGCTGTGATAGTGGGGTGGATGGAGCATCCCACAGGATGTGGGGGGCGGGGGACTCCCCAGCGCACTCGGCAGTGGACCAGAAGCACTTCTGGTCCACTTCTGGGTCTGCTAAGGAGTGCACAGGGGCACCCCTTCATCCCCCCACAGCTTGGTGACTGGTGCCTCCTGGGTCTAGGCAGACACTCGGGGTCTCCCTGCAGCCAGTTGCCTAGCTGGGGGTGTCCAGGGCCCCCCCCCAGTGCACTCCCCAGCGGATCCAGAAGTGGACCGGAAATACTTCTGTTCCACTTCCAGG
>NW_017729032.1:36261968-36265607 GCF_001723915.1 Gavialis gangeticus
CCAGCGGATCCAGAAGTGGACCGGAAATACTTCTGGTCCACTTCCAGGTTCACCACTGAGCATGCAGGGGCCCTCCTGTGGGATGCTCCATCTGCCCCAGCATTGCAGCATTCATGAGCCATGCCTGGTACCTCGAGGTATGTAAAAAAAAACATTTAAAGCTGTGTCTATGTCCGAATCTCTGATTCTCCAAATCAGCATGGAATCTTCAGATTCAGATTTGGCTGAATCAAAGCAGGGACAGTGACCTGAATAAATGACTCGATCACTGTCCCTGATTTGAGCTGAATCCAAATCAAATATGGCCCGTTTCACACACCCCTAATACTTATCTGTATTTACCTGTGCATATCTGTGTTGGCTGTTGCTTAGTTGTATTTATTTGTGCTTACCTGTACTTATCTGGTGTTTATCTAATTTAGTTCAACTGGTTATCAATACATTGCTTGGGGCTACCTGAAGGGGTGTACCCTTTCAGACTTTATCTGAAGGACATGGCTTTATATGATAATTGTATATTTGTATACATATGTTTATTAATATCAATTTCCTTTAAATTGTGTATATATTAATAAATTCGTATATAGTTAAGCTATCTTTTGTCCTGGCTTGACTTTATAGGGAATAGAGGGAACTGGCTGGTATTTTGCAGATCCCTCTTACAGAACTCTTGCCTAGCTACCTATCCCTTCTATTTGGGTGCACCTGGGTTACAACTCTATATACTCCGTATCACTGGCCCAGGCCAATTAACAGTTCATGGAGATGTACCTTGACTTTCATAGAATTATAGAAAATTAGGGTTGGAAGAAACCTCAGGAAATCATCTAATTCAACCCCCTGCTCAAAGCAGGACCATCCCCTACTGGATCATCCCAACCAGGGCTTTGTTGAGCCAGGCAATAAAACCTCCAAGGATGGAGATTCCACCACCTTCCTAGGTAACCTGTTCCAGTGCTTCACCACCCTCTTAGTTTTCCCTAATATCCAGCCTTAAACCTCCCTTGATGCAACTTAAAACCATTGCTCTTTGTTCTGTCATCTGCCACCGCTGAGAACAGTTTAGCTCCATCCTCTTTGGAACCCTCCTTCAGGTAGATAAAGGCTGCTATCAAATCCCCTCTCAGTCTTCTCTTCTACAGACTAAATAAACCCAGTTCATAGAATCACAGAGTCATAGAATCATAGAAAATTAGGGTTGGAAATGACCCCAGGAGGTCATCTAGTCCAACCCCCTCCTCCAAGCAGGACCAGCCCCAGGTAGATCATCCCAGCCAAGGCTTTGTCTAGCTAGGTCTTAAAAACCTCCAAGGATGGAGATTCTACAACCTGTCTGAGTAACCTCTTCCAGGGTTTATTACCCTCCAAGAGAGAACATTCTTCCTAATATCTAACCTAAATTTGTCTTGCTGCAACTTGAGACCATTACTCCTTGTTCTGCAATCTGTCACCACTGAGAACAGTCTATCTCCATCCACTTTTGAATCCCCTTTTAGATAGCTGAAGGCTGCTATTAAATCCCCTCTGTCTTCTCTTCTCTAGACTAAATAAGCCCAGTTCCTTCAGCCTCTCCTCAGGAGTAATGTCCCCCAGCCCCTTCACCATTTTTTGTTGCTCTCTGCTGGACTCTCTCCAATTTGTCCACATCCTTTCTGTAGTGCAGGGCCTGAAACTGAACACAGTACTCCAGATGTGGCCTCACCAGTGCTGTATAGAGGGGAATAATCACTGCCCTGGATCTACTGGCAAAACTTCAACCAATACAGCCCAGTATGCCATTAGCTTCCTTGGCAATAAGGGCATACCGTTGGCTTGTATTCATCTTATTGTCCACTCTAACTCCCAAGTCCTTTTCTTCAGAGCTGCTGCTCAGGCAGTGAGTCCCAGCATGTACCATTCCATGGGATTCTTCTGTCCTAAGTGCAGGATTTTTGCACTTGTCCTTGTAAAACCTCATGAAATTCCTTTTGGCCCAACCCTCTAATTTGTCTAGGTCACTCTGAATCCTAGCCCTACCTTCCAGCATATCTACTACTCCCCCCAGCTTGGTATCATCTGCAAATTTGCTGAGGGTGCACTCCATGCCATCTTTCAGGTTGTTGATAAAGATATTGAACAAAACCAGCCCCAGGACTGATCCCCGGGGTACTCCACTTGATACTGGCTGCCAGCTAGACATCATGCCATTGATTACTACCCCCTGACCTGATTCTCCAGCCAGTTTTCTATCCACCTTACAGTCCATTCATTTAAACTGTACTTCCTTAGCTTGCTTGCAAGAATGTTGTGGAAGACCGTATCAAAAGCTTTGCTAAAATCAAGGTATACCACATCCACTGGTCTCCCCACATTCACAGAGCCAATCATCTAATCAGAGAAGGTAATCAAATTGGTCAGGCATGACTTACCCCTGGTGAATCCATGCTGACTGTTCCTAATCTCCTTCTTCTCCTCCAAGTGCTTAGCAATGTATTCCTTGAGGATCTGCTTCATGATTTTTCCAGGGACTGAGGTGAGGCTGATTGGTCTGTAGTTCCCTGGATCCTCTTTTCTCCCTTTCTTAAATATGGGCAATATGTTTGCCTTTTTCCAATCATCTGGGACCTCTCTTGATAGCCATGAGTTTTCAAAGACGATGGGCAGTGGCTCTGCAGTCACATCAGCCAACTCCTTCAGCTCCCTTGCATGCATCCCATCTGATCACATGGACTTGTGTATGTCCAGCTTTTCTAAATAGTCCCCAACCTGCTCTTTCAACACAGTTGTATAGCGGAAAGCCCCCTTTGTATATTTCCTTTCTGGACATGGATATAACAGAATCCCCTTCTTCCCCCCCCCGCCATTTTGTGCATTTCTTTTCCTTCTAAGTATTGGCAGAAACCTAGCACACTCATTGCATGTGTGTGGCAAGGCTCAGAGCAAGTCAGAAAGCTGAAGTGACTTTCTGTAGAAGAAACCTAGAAACTACATCTACATATCAATTAAGTTCAGTGTCACTGAAGAAAACAAAAGAACTAAAATATCCACTGCAAAGGCTGAAATATATCCTGTGCTAACCTAACTCACTTACTGTCCCCAGTAGCCTTTGATCCTCACTACCTCGCAATGCATTTTTATATATTTCTCACGGTACATTTTCATGTTTCATCTCTCTCATCTTTACCATGACATTTTGTATTTTAGATTTTATACTTTTAAACTCTTAAGGAATGTACTCTCTGTAGAATGAAGCTACTCCCTGTACAATGAGGTGATACTTCCCCTCTATCGGGCACTGGTCAGGCCACAGTTGGAATATTGTGTGCAGTTTTGGGTGCCACACTTCAAGAGGGATGTGGATAACCTGGAGAGGGTCCAGAGAAGGGCCACTCATATGGTTAAGGGCTTGCAGGCCAAGCCCTACAAGGAGAGACTAAGGCACCTGGACCTCTTCAGCCTCCACAAGAGAAGGTTGAGAGGTGACCTTATGGCTACCTATAAATTCATCATGGGGCCACAGAAGGGAATTGGTAAGGCCCTGCTCAACAAGGCGCCCCTGGGGGTCACAAGAAATAATGACCATAAGCTAGCAGAGAGCAGATTTAGACTGGACATTAGGAGGAACTTCTTCACAGTTAGGGTGGCCAAAATCTGGAATGG
>NW_017729032.1:36265700-36283933 GCF_001723915.1 Gavialis gangeticus
ACTCTTTCCTGCCTATGCATGGCGTTGGACTCAATGATCTATAGAGGTCCCTTCCCACCCTAACATCTATGAATCTGTGAATGAAGTTACACCCTGGACCACTGTTAAAACTGCATTGCAATTGTAACTGTAAAGTGATAATATCTGTTGAGTGAATGTGAGTGAATGATGATCATCAGTAGACAATAGCCTAGCCTAAGGAACTCCATTTTAAGCTAACTAAAGAACTGACTCTTGGAACTGAGCACTCATCCTATGGACTATTCCTGTAACCCATGACAAGACAGTCATTAAGTCATGAAGTCAAGGGTGGACTCCGAAAACCAGCAGGAAGAGACCCCTGTGACTAACAGCTGTCAGGTACTACTTAAGACCCACGTAGGACAGTGACCCCCAGATTGGGTAGCCAGCCTGATCCAGGAGGATTACACAAGTCTTCTGGAAAGGGATAAAAGGCAGTGAAGCGTGACCCTCAGTGGCACCCTGTCATTCAGCACTTCACCTACCGAGACAGAAGGACAAGCAGGCAACTTCCTTCTGGAGAAGACATCACCTTGAAGGAAGCTGACCATCAACAGCAGCCTCCATGTCTTGGATAGGTAGATATACTGACACCAGTGCTCACAATCACTACAGCAGCCACTACACACTATACTACATGGGTTTGAGTGCACGTGTGTATGTATGTGCTAAGGTGACCAGTACCACCCATAACTCAAAGTTTCCATTTATGATTTTATTGGTAACTTCACATCCTGTCCAATAAACTAGAGTTTATTATGATCCTGTGAGTTGGTCCTTTGTAGCCAACAGTTGGATGCTTACTTCCTCCCCAGACTGTGCTGCCAGGTAGGGCTGTGCGAGGCTTCGGACAGAGATTCGGATCTGGAGCAGCTTCGGACGCTTTGGGGTCCGAAGCAGCACATCCGGGTCAAAGCGCTGGCCTCGTTCGGCTTCCCGAAGCGGTTTGGAGCCACCTCCGAGATCCAGCCATAGGGTATAATGGGGAAACAATAAAATAACTATAAAGTTGTTGTTTTTTGGTTCAATTTGGGTGAAATTTTCAGGCGTGGTAGACTCTGCAGAGAGGATAAATACTACTAAGTTTCAAGAAGATAGGTTCAGGAGTTTTGGGGCAACTCTCCCCCACATTCTTGAACGCAAAACTCCTGTCATGTCTATGTGTTACAACACAGGGGGGTCAAAACTGCAGGGCTGGTAGCTCTTACTGAGACCACAAAGCTGCCAAGTTTCAAGGAGATAGGTGCAGGGGCTTGGGGATCTTCTTGAAACTGGCAGGCTTTGTGGCCTCAGTAAAAGCTAGCAGCCCTGCAGTTTTGACCCCCCTGTGGTGCAACACACAGCAGTGACATTAGTTTGACTTTCAAGAATTTGGGGTACAGTACCCTCAAAACCCCTGCACCAATCTTCTAGAAACTTGGCAGGTTTCATGCTCTCAGCAGAGGCTACCATCCCTGCATGTTTCATCCAAATTGGACAGGAAACAACAAAGTTATAAATATTTCATTCATTCCCAATTATACCCTATGGCCGGATCTCCAAGGCGGCTCCGAAGCTTCAGAGCTGCTTCAGCTGGATTGAGGTGGAAACCTGGTCTGGAGCTCCAGATTGGATCGTCGCCATCTGAAGCAGCCAGATCTGAAGCCAGACTGGATCACTGCCGACTCGCACAGGCCTACTGCCAGGTGCAGTAGTCTGGGAGCTCAGTTGTGAAGACTTGAGGTGAAAAAGGCATTGAGTTATTTAGCCTTTTTTGCATCCTCTGTCACTAAGTTGCCTTCCCCATTCAGTAAGGGACCCACACTTTTCCTGATCCTCCTCTTGCTACTGACATACTTGTAGAAACCCTTCTGGTTACTCTTCATGTCCCTTGCTAGCTGCAACTCCAAGTGTGCCCTGGCCTTCTTGACTTCATCCCTGCATGCCCAGGCAATATTCTTATACTCCTCCCAAGTTGTTTGTCCAAGCTTCCACTTCTTGTCAGCTTCCTTTCTGTGTTTAAGCTCACCAAAGAGTTCTCTGCTGAGCCAATCTGATTCCTTGCCACAGTTGCTGTTCTTCCTGAACATTGGGATGGTTTGTTCCTGCACCCTCGGTAAGGCTTCTAAATGGCAGTACATGTGCTTTTGGCACAGAAAGTCTACAGTCTACCTATTCTGTCACCAGAAAGTTGAATGCAGCCATAGTGACCCATTGTAAAAAAACATTTTTCTGGTTTATTTACTGGGCTCTATTACTATTGTATCTGAGCATCTCACAGTCTTTATTCTATTTTCCCCATAACATGCCTATGAGGTGAGAAAATACTATTATTCCTACTTTACAGAAAGAGAGGCATGGCACGCTGAGACTAAGGGCAGGATTCAAAGGCACTGCAGTCCCTAAATATTAAGTGCTGTGCTCTGGAGGGTGGTTCAGTTTGATCAGATGAAGTTTCTAGGATCCCTATATTGTCAATATAGAGACTTCAAAGATGCCTAAGAACTATGCAGGTTTAGACACACACATGCTCTCGAAAAATTGGTAGGTGGCTAGGGAAGTGCTAAATACAGGAGTGTATTTGACCTCCTGTCCTCCTCCTTGTGGGTGGGTGTATGGGTTTTGTGGAGAGGTTTGAGGGGGGCCACCACATGCCTGCCCCCCCCTTGTGGTGCACAGCCCCTGGCACTGGCAGCAGCAGTCAGCTGGGCTGTTGGGGTGCTCATGGCCCATTGCAGGCACAGCCCCATGGTGGTGCAGCACTGCCCGACTCAGGGTCTGCACATAATGAACAGAGCCAGCCTGACCTGGTCTGGCTTAGCCGAGCCCACCCTGCTAGCACACGCTTTTGGACAGGAACTGCGGGTGGTAGCAGGAACCGTCCTGGTTCTGTCCAAAGGTGTATGCTAGCAGGGCAGGTTGGGTCAGGCCAGGTCCATTCGTAGTGTGCAAGCTTTAAAATTGTAAATATATCAATAAACATTGCCCAACTGATCTCTCTCTCTCTCTTTACATATATAAGTGGCATTTCATTTTAATCATGGAAGAACACAGTTTTTTGTGTATTTTAAAGAGTGAATTTGGGACTTCTTGTCAAAGAATTTGCCATTTTTAAACACAGAGCATCAAGATCTCTGCTGGTGAGGCAAGTGGTGTGCCATTTGGGGCCAGGAGGACATGCTTTGCAGTTCAAAGCAGATCACCACAATGAGCACACCTTCCATGCAATAGCTAGCCAGGTGGCAAGGCAAGGGCATACATGGCACCAGTGTCACACAAAGGCCAACTGTGCAGCTGTGGCCAACTGGCCCTTGCTTCAGAGGTGCAGATTGCTCTACTGCAGTGCCCATGTTACAGCCCAGGTGGCTGTGCAGTCCCCATCCAGGTATGTGAGGCATGCAGACATGGGGCTGCAGGTCTGGGGCGTAGATGCTGTTGCAGGTGACAGCAAGACACAGCCAGGCAGCAGCCCCTGCTGCCAGACTGCTACAGTGGGTAAAGGGTTCAGGGACCACTCTAGATTAGGGCTGCTTCAGCAGTGAAGATGGCTTAAGGGGCTAGGGTCCCCAGATACCAACTGACAGGGCCTCAAAAGCTTCTGTGGGGAGCTAGCTCTGAGCTGCTCACCAGAGCAGCTTTTTATACCACTGGAGCCAGCACAGGTGCTGGCCCCAGCCTTCAGCTAACCCTGGCTGCAAATCTGGGAGGAGCAGCGCAGGGTCAGTTTGCTCCAAGTGGCACAATTTGCCCCACACCAAAGTGCATGTTCAGACATGTGTGCTAAGGTACAAATGTCCAGCACAAATTTGTGCCACTGCTATTTGAGCTGATGCAAGCAGCTGTGCCTGCATGTGTGGCTATGCCCATTGGCGATGCATAGGGGGTGCATGCAGGTGCACGTGCACCCCCTGAAAAATGGCAACTCTGACAGCGCCTGTAGTGCCTGTGGGCGGTTGCTGCTCACCACCCCACCACACCTGCTGCCGACACTGCTGGTGGAATCTGCAGGCAGCCCCCAATCACTGCTGGCTGCTGCTGACACTGCCAGCAGCATCTATGGGTGGTTGCTGACTGCTGGTTGGTGCTTGCCATCCCTCCCTGCCCTGCCGCCAACAGCACTGTGGCTGCCTGCAGGAGCTCACCGCTTGCTGCTGCCATGCTTCCGCTGCCACCAACGCTACCACTGCCTGTGGGAGTTCACCATGCCTCTGGAGGCTGAGGGGCCACGCAGCGTTCATGGCTGTGCCCCAAGGAGCTACTTGGCACTCTGTCCAGAGTGATTTTGGAGATGAGGGAGCAGGAAAGCCTGTTGCTCTCATGCATGATACCTTTGTCTTTTGCTGTTGAATCTTTCCTAATTCCACTTATTTGGGAATTTATAGGGGTGGCTGCTTTTTTATAGGGAAAAGAGGAAAGGTGGAGTTGAACCATAGCTTACACCACAGTCATATAGTCTCTGTTACATGGTCTAGCTAAACACAGTAAAAATGTCAATAAAGATTCCAACTCTATTGTTTCTCTCAATTTGAAATGCAGCTAGTTTTTACCAGCTGTGTCCTGTCCTTTTTGATTGATACAATGGTACTGAGTGGTTTATCATTTTTCATATTTGGTCAGTGTAGGAAAGTAGCTCATTGAAATTCTTTGGGATGGTTATTTTGTAAAAAGCTGCATAGAATTGCAAATCATTGTTATGGGATAATGAAATACCTTTCAGCAAGTAACAGTGTATTTCACCTACCCATATCTCTCTCTTCACTTCGCCTTAATTCTAGTTATTCTAAAAAAATGTGCTTTTTAAAGTTCTTTCTCCATGTAATAACTTCTTAGTAGTGCATCCCATTCTTTGCCAATGCCTAGAGTTGCTTGAATTATTTATTGTGAATATATTATCTGATAAAGATACACATTTCTGTTTGTAAAGTGTTCTGGAATCTATCCTGGTTCTGCAAATGTACATATATTATTTGTAAGTAGCTGATTGATAGCTTAGAGGAACCTGTGGTTGATAAAGGAACTACAATTATTTGTTATTCATATATTGTGATTGACTTGCTAACTGCAATATTTCCATTCCATGACTTGGATGACTGAAGCTTTTTAAACAGGGGAATGACAAATAGCAAAATGAAGAGGAATGAATGAGTGCCCTATGTTAGAAAGAAAAATAATACAGCTTAGCCTGATGCAATTCTGTGTATGTATGTTTGCAATATATATGCGCAGAGTATGAAACCAAAGAGCCATTCAGAATTCAAATAATATTGGTGTAAGTTGTTTTGGCCAATGCCTAAATCCAGCACAGAGTTTCTGAATTACTTTTTGAGGCACCTAAAGTTTTTGTGCATTGCATATGGTACCATTTAAATTCAGTGCATGGATTTACATCTGGAGTCAGATGCCTAAAAGTTTGACATGGAAATACCATGTCTCTTTATGGATCTAGGCTTTGGGTCTGACATGGGTTTAATTATTTAGTGTTTTGGTTTTAGTTTTGGTTTACTTAAAATGTATTAGAACTGTTGCTACTGGTGTTACTGTGCGTCTGTTAAGCAGCTGTTCTGTATCCCATTTCCCCCAAAGCCTATAGAAAATATATTTGGTTTTCTCTGAAGCCAGTTTAGTTTCAGGTCTTTTCTTATCATGTGTTACCATACATCAGAATACTTCAGATTTTTTTTTTAGAAGTGGATTTCTGGCTATGAACTTGTATTGAAAGAAGCTCTTAACTCTTGTACTTGAAGCCTGGACATGAAACTTTTAATTATCAAATAAAAAGACAAAACCAAGTAATGTTTATGTTAAAGAAACAGGAAATAACTCAAACAAATTTCACTGATGACACACTCATAGTATAAAATAACCTAGTCTAAAGGGACTTTTGGTTCTGCTGGAACACAGAGAGTTGTTCCCTAGAGAGTGGGACTGCTAACAACAGGAATGAATAATTCAAGAATGGAAGTAACTGAATGTTAGACAGTTGTGGTTACATAATTAGATGCGGTCATATGACATGACTTAGAAATGAAACAAATGCTCTTGAAATTATATGCCCAAATCAAAGATCAACTCAGACCACTGACAAATCTCAATATTTACCTTTAGGGTTGCAGTGTAAATATTTTGTTAGATTTAAAATATATTTTTGTAAAAGGGTAAAAAAAGTTCATGGAACAAATTAAAACTAGCAGGCAAAATTGAGGCGACTGTCACGGGGCGGGGACCCAGGAGCGGCCGTGATCTCTCCTGTCGCCCCTACCGTGCCAAGTCGGGTCTTGAATGCACCCTCTATCTCACTCGCCACAACTTGGATGGTCCTATACTATTAATGGGAGGCTGCCTTTACTTGACCCCTTGGACCTGGTGCCCTTGCCCTGCTGGTCCCTGCTCCATCCAAATGGATTCTGGTGCCCCAACCCTATGGGCATCACGTGGCTTCTTCCGCCCCTACTACCACGCCCCAAGCCTCTCAGGTGTTCCGGACGTTATCGGGCCTCTACTCGCGCTATCGTGCCCTCTCCAGGGCCTCTACTCACGCTATCGTGCTTCCTCAAATCGGGGCTCAGGCAGCCTGAGCCTTACCTGGCCCCAGACCCCTTCCTCGGGTCCTACGCCCACTGGGCTTCTCTGAATTGGGGCTCAGGCAACCTCAGCCTTACTTGGCCCCCCAGACCCCTCTCCTGGGTCTATGTCCCACTGGGGCTTTTGTCAGCGCCCACACTGGGCTCTTCCCAATTCTGTCCACACTGGGGCTGGGGTCAGGACACCCCAAACGCCACGCCCTCTCTGGCGCTAGGAACACCACCACCTTACTGGGGAGTTCCTAATGAGGCCTCCTCCAACCCCTACAGCCTCACCCGGTCCCCCGGTGCAACAATAACAAACAGAAAACACAAGCCATGAGTCAACCGGCTATAACACAAAATAAGCCTCCTGGCTGTAACATAATTTCTGTGCCACCCTGGCTCTCCTTCCTGCCTCCCTATCAGGGTTCTCTCCACCCCGTACCAACATGTAGACGCTCCGCTCCAGAGCTCCAATTGCTCAGGCTACCAGAGGGGAACTGACTTCTGGCTTCAGCGTGGCTGTTTATAAAGGCCAGGCCCTGCCCCCTTCTGGCCAGCTGACCAAATTGGTTGCCCTGGCAACCCTCACCTGCGCTGCCCTGAAGATTGGCAGCTGGGTCCTTATTACCATTGCCAGTAGCAAACAGCCTGCTACACATCTCCCCTTCCCTGGTCTGAGCCTTATTAGGAGCAGGGCACAGAAGTGTCCTGCGACAGTGACCTCTACTGTAGATGCATTATTTTTGTTAGCTCTGATGCCCTGACTTGCAGTCTACAAATACAGAAACTTAATTCTGCTGACTAGATTGCAATTTTTCTTACAAAAGATCTGGACTTCAGTCAGAGCAGATTAAAAAAAAGCATAGTAGCAGGCAACATTTTTTTTCTGCAGCTGACTGGAAATGTTTTAGTTTCTCTAATGTGGCTGAATTGATGGGCAATTCTAAATACATTCAGCTTGCCATTATTACTAGTGCTGAACAGCGACATGAGTTACAACACTGCCATTCTAGAATTATTTCTGTCCTCAGTAGGGAACTTCGATATATTTTACTACTTCTGCCAATTAGGATTTGGACTTTTGTGTGTTAGGTGACCAGAGGTTCAAATATTTCCTTGGAATCATTTTAAGCTTTGGGTTGTGACATAATTCTTAACACTGGAGGGAATTGCAGTGCTCTGTAAGCTATTAGGTTTACATTTCCTTCCATAACGTATTAAGCAATAGCAAAGATAGAAGAATCACTGTTTTTCCTTCATGCTTCTTTTTCCAGTGTTTATGTAGGCATTGCAAAGCTCAGCATTCATAGCTCAGTTTAATTTAAATACAATGCAAATGAAGATGCACATAAGAGTTCAGCAGAATTAATTAGGCTGAAAATACTGGCAGAGCCATTGGATAGGTACTCATTTGGCAGATACTCTTTGTCATATATGTCAGCATTTCCTACTCACTTCACTGGGTCTGTAAGCTCTGCGTGACACCTGACTGTAGCAATCCCTTTAATTTATAACCCTGACAATTAAGTGGCAGTTCTCCAACCTCTACCCAAGAGGATATGTATTTGTAATGGTCTTTAAAGGTGAAGTTAGAACATTGCAGGACAAATTTTATTGAAAACACTTATGTTAACACATTGGTGCCCTTCAGCTGATGTAACAAATGTCTTACTTTAGTTACATTCTGTAAATTAATGATACTTGGTGATATTATGTGTTGCACAATGACACATTTTAATATGTTAAGACACCTGTGCAGATTTATTTTGTCACTAACTAGGAGCCCAAAGTACCTTTAATTGACATTAGTTAAGTGTTATGTACGAGATGAAATAATAAACTTGGCTGATCAAAGGCTTCGAGCACAGTAGAAGTTTGGATAGTACTTTGATTCTGTGAATCCTTATTTTAATGACTGGAGGATTGGAGCTGACCAAACATTCTTTTATACAAAATGCAGCTTCTGTGCAACTGCTTTGAGCAATGGCCACTTCGGGTATGCATTATCTCCATACCTCAGTCAGGGTCACCAGGTCAGATTCATCTTCACCCTTATGGAAAAAGTCTTGTAGCATTTTGATAGGATGAAACCATTTGGGCCGTGCAGAACTGTAATGCGGTCCTATTGATGTTATTTGGGCACAAAACATAAAAAAAGGCAGAACAACATGCCTGTAAACTGTAACTGAGAGTATGATCCCTTCAGCAGACATTTAAAACCGTCTGCATGAACTGAGTAGAAGTGGGACCTGGCATAGAATTCTGGAGCTTAGTAGCAAGAATGTCACTCCTGCTGCCAGTAGAGGATTTGGCAGAAGGTGGGACAAATAGTTGCACCTCCTTTTACTAGTAAGACCAAATTCACTCTGGTGGGGGTGGATGGGGCAGGTGGTGGTGTTTCTACTACCCTATAGCATTCAATTAGGGAGAGGATATCTTTAGTTTTCTATCAGGGAGGGGCTCCTAGAAACTCCACAAATAGAATTTACAACAGGGATATGTTAAATGCCCTTGCACAGTTCTTTAATAAACTATTGCTCTCTACTTCTCAGGCTACAGCAGCATGCTTGAGTTTTCTGCTGTAGTGGAAGTTGTGGCTGCATTGTAACACTGCAGTGAATGGACCCTGTTAGCTTTCTTTGAAATAATCTAGCACTAAAATGAACTCCTATCTGTTAACTATAGGTCCCTTACAGAATGCAGAGACTAATCTAGTTATGGATGATACAGAGATGGATGCAGTATTTAATGCATATTTTTACTTCACTGTTTGCTAAACAAGAGCAGCTACCAGATAATAAGTATAATTGTCAGCAAAGATAGAAAAGGGGACAAAGCCTGCAGAAGTAGAAGAACGGGTTAGAAACTACTTAGAGAAACTAGGTGCATTCAAGTCTTCTGGGCTAGAGAGGAAGTACCGTAGGGTACTGAAAAGATTGGCTGAGATAATTTCAGAGCCTATAGCCTCTTTGAGAACTTGTAGAGGTCAGATGAGGTCCAAGATACTTGGGAAAGGACAAATATAGTGCCTATCCTTCTGAAAGGAAAAAAAGGAGGATTGAAAATTACAGACTAGTTGGCCCAACCTCAATGCCTGGAAAGATCATGGAGCAGGTCTACAAGGCATCTATTCTGAAGTGTCTGGAGGGGAACAGAGTGATGAGGAACAGCAAGCCTGGATTCACCAAAAGCAAATTCTGCCTAACTAATCTTCTTGTCTCCTATGATAAGGGGACAGGCTTTGTGGAGTGGAGGAGAGCAGTAGTTGTGATATACCTTGATATTAATAAAGTTTTTGACATTATCTCCCATACCACTCTTATTAAGTTAAGGAAATAAAATTAGATTAAAAGATTGTTAGGTGGATCCATAAGTTGCAGCTAGGGAAGTTTAGGTTTGATATTAGGAAAAACTTTCTCATTAGGAGGGTAGTGAAGCACTGGAACAGGTTACCCACAGAGATTGTGGAATCTCTATCCTTAGAGTTTTTTAAGACCAGGCTAGATAAAGCCTTGCCTGGGGTGATCTAGTTGGGGTCAGTCCTGCTTTGAGGAGGGGCTTGGACTTGACCTCCTGAGGTCCCTCCCAAGCCTGTGTTCTATGATTCTATAACTGGTTGGATCACTGCACTCAATGAATAATCATCAATGGCTCCATGTCTAGTTGGGAGAAGGTATCCAGTGGGGTTCACCAAGGGTCTGTCCTAGGTCCAGTATTATTTAGCATCTTAATTAATGATTTGGACAATGGGATTGAGTGCATGCTTAGAAAATTGTGGATGACACCAAGGTGGGTGGAGTTGCAGACACTTTGGAGGATAGGGATATGATCCAGAATGATCTAGATAGACTGGAAAAATAGTCCACAATCAATCAGATATGATTCAACAAGGACAAGTGTCAAGTCCTGCACTTGGGACATAATACTTTCATGCACATACATGGACTGGCGAATGACTGGTTAAGCTGCAGTACTGCAGAGAACAACCTGGGAGTTACAGAGACCATAAGGTGAAGTGAGTATGAGCCAACAGTGTGCTTTTGGTACAGAAAAGCCAATACTATGCTGAATTGTGTTAACAGCTGTAGTATTTGCAAGTCAAGGGAAATGATTCTTCTGCTTTATTCAGCACTGGTGAGGCCTCACCTGGAGTACTGTGTCCAGTTTTGGGCTCTGCACTTAAAGAAGGATGTGGACAGTTTGGAAAGAGTCTAGCACAAATCAACAAAAAAGATTAGGGGCAAGAGTGATGGGGGGCGGGGGGTGGGTGGGATTTGATAAACTGTTTTCAAATATTTCAGGAGTGACTCTAGAGAGGGTGTAGATGTTTTTTTCTGTGGTCTTGGGGACAGGAGGAAGAGCTCTCATGTCAGGCTTTAGCAGAGTAAATCTAGGCTGGAGATTAGATCAGGGTAGTCAAGCATTGGAAGAGGCTTCTTAGAGAAATTGTGGAATCCTTGGTAGTTTTCAGGAGCAGCTTAGATAGGAGCAGCTTAGACGGACCCTTGGCTGGGTTATGTTTAGTCAGAGAAGATCCTGCCTTGAGCAGGGGGTTAGACCAGATCACCTTGTGAGGTCCCTTCCAAGTCCCATCACTGACCTGGAAATGGACCTGTACAGGGAAATCTCCAAATTTGCAAATGATACCACATTATTTAGTGTAGCGAAGTCCCAAGTGGATGGAGCAGAGTTGCAGAAAGATCTTTCCAAGGTAAATGAGCAGGCAAAATAATGGCAGTTGCCATCCCAGGAAAGACTAAAAAGGATAGGATTCTTCTGTTTGGAACAAAGAGGTCTGAGGGGGCAGGGAGAGATAGATATGATAGAGGCCTATAAAATCATTAAAAGCATGGGCCAAGTGAAAAGGAACCTGTTGTTCACCCAGTTCCAAAATATCAGAATTAGGGGGAACTCACTGAAATTAGTAGGTGACAGGTTTAAAGCTAACAAGAGAAAATACTTTTTAATGCAACATATAGTTAACTTGTGGAATTCATTGTTACAGGAGGTGGTGGAGGCAGACAGCATAGCCAGGTTCAAAAAGGGACTGGAGAAATTCATGGTTGATACATCTGTTAGTGGCTATTGAACAGAATAGCTGGAGGTGTTTTCTCTGGTGTTGCTAGTCCAGTACATGGTGAATGCCAGGGAGGGTACTGAATAGGGGATAGATCACTTTAAAGATATCCAGTTCGATGATCTCCCTGTATAGTATCCATTACTGCCACTGTTGGAGACAGGATACTGGGCTAGATGGGCCATTGGTCTGACTCAGTGTGGCATTGCTTAGGTTTTTATGTTTCTGCCTGCTGTTGTACAGAATGCTTATGTTTATCCAATATCAATGCTGCAGTATTGTATTATCTCCTGATTGTCTTTCCTCTCCCCATTTGAAAGATATGCAGTAGAGAGTGGGAGTGACACTGCACAGTGCTATACATGGCTGAAAGTGAATCTTGGATGAAACATAGATAAGGGTTTTTCTTTTTGGTACATTTTGCCTTTTATGCCCTTTGATGTGGGAAATAATTGACAGGAGGTCTTTGACAGTGTCAAAGGGGTTACTTTTAAGATGTTGGACTCTCAGCATATGTCGGTTTTATTTGAAAGTGTTAGTTCATGGCATGATTAACATTCTTTTTTGGACTCTTTCCACTTAATTCTTGCATAGTTTACTTTGATCATTATTCACTTTTTCTGCTCAAAGTGAGGGTTTTTATAATGTATCAAGCCTCTCATCACTTTGACACCAGCATATAGTGTTGAGCAACACACCTGGAGAGTACATTTCTGTGTGAGCATGACCAGAAATGGTTGGGAAAAAAATGGCGCTGATGAGGAGTTTGAACAACAGTTTTTTTTTTCCTACCCTGTACAGTCTAGTATTGTTTATACATTAGCCAGTAAACTAAGAAATGGCTCTTTATCTTCTCGCTCCTTCAGGCCTGTGCCCAGAATGCAACACTGACTTATTCTGACATCCAGAAAAGTTGTGTTAGCAGTTTTTCCTTTGTCCTGCCTCTGTCTTTCCAGAATGGGGTAAGGACCCGACAAATTACATACAAATGTTTGAAAATGCTGGAAGACACTCAGGAGGTGATAGGAAGCTAATGCAGTCCATAAAAAGTTATACATCATGTGCTTACATAAATTCACTATGTTAAGACATTCTGCTGTTAACCAGATGTTCAGGCAGTGACTGTACCTTGGTAAGTATCTGTACTGCACGGAGCATTATAGGCCAAACCACAGATTGAGGCTTTTTGGGTGGTTCTGTAATACAAAAAATAGCAATGAGAATACTTTTCATTGTGCATTGACTGGTTCCCATAAGGAATACTGAAGTGTTCAACCTGGAGGTGATATAGAAATGGATAACTGATGAGGTCTGGATTATAGATGCTGACTTTGCTTTGGGCTGATGGGTGCTTTTTTTGATGGCGTTCCCGTGCCAAGCCCTGTGCATGCCCAGAAGAGACAGTGTGTTATTTCAGCCTGGCTCACCTGATGTAGCCTGTGGCTGCTGAGCACCTGCTAATTTTTTTTCGGTGGATGCTTGAGCCCTGGAGCACCCATGGAGTTGACGCCTATGTTACTCTGGAAGTTTAATGAGTCACTGTTAATGTCTAAAGGTTCCCATAGACTCTGGGATGTGAAACTGCTGTAAGTCTTTGGCAAAGGGCAGATATCTGTCTCAAAAAGAGGGTGTAGTTATCTTTCCCAGCATACTGCTGGGATCCGGTTACAAACCCTTTTTATACTGCATTGTGGTACCACATTCAGAAATCTTTGTATCAAAGACTGGTAAGCAAGATCTTTCAAGCTTTGAGCTGTTGCTGATGAACAACTTATTTTTTTTGAAGTGTGTGCTTTTCTAAAAGAGAACGTACCAGCTCATCTCCAACATTTGCACCCCTTCTGTCCTGGAAATGGCATGTGTGTCAAGGAGAGAACTTCACGTGCTGTGAAACCTCATGCCAGCCAAAGGCTGCCCTGTAGGTTTTAGATGTGGTCAGTAACTGAACGTGTTGACAGATGCAGACCAGAGACTTAGCCTAAGTTATCAGTAATATTAGGCTTAAGATGGTATCAATGATCAGTAAACTTAATCCATAATCAATAAGCTTGAACTGATGCATAAATGGTGGCCTGGGAAAGGAGAATAAGAATCTGTTTATCAAGGCCATGAATATTAAGTTAACCCAAGTGCAAATAACTGCTTTTTTGAAAGCAGTTAATAGCAGCTAAAAGTAACAAATAATGTTTTGCCTTTAGATAAGAATTGAATTGTATGTAGTCAGCTAGAATTGTATTGAAATAATCAAGTGCTTTTGTTAAGTGAATATGGAAAAGCCAAGAGTATAGTGTTTATAGAAAAGAATTGAAAGAGAGAGTTAAAGGTGCTCTGGGAGTGTGAATTCAGGAACACAGAAAAAAAGGAGGAATCCACCACCATAACCACCTGTTGTCAGCCTTGGTCTTTTTTGGGGAAGTTATGCCAAGCTATATAAATGTGGCTAAAGCAGAAGGCCTCAAAGCTTGCTTCAAAGTGAACCTTTGTAGATGCTATAACTGGCTTGCTCATTAAAGTAAAAAGAACAGGATATGGCAAGCACCATTTCTAGATGGTGAGGGAAAGAGATAGAAACCCTCTCTCCCAGAATTGTAACTTTCACAAGGATTTAGACCCTAGCTAATTTGCATCTTCCAAGTCCATAGAAAAATGGTTCATCAGGTCCCAAAGTATCAGTGAAACAAAGGCATTTGAATAAAACCAGTCAGAGAATGTTGTTCATCCTTTGCGGGTGAAGACAACCGCATCCAGAAGGGAGAGTGGAGGGAAGAAGAAAAGAGAAAAGGGGGAAAAAAAGGAAAATGAGAAGAAAAGGGAAAGGGAAGAGAGTGAAGGGGATGGGGCCTAGGTCACGTGACTATGTAGGTGACATATAAGTCCAATCTTTGATTTGAACAATATGCTGTAGCAGGGGCAGGAGAGCGATGAGGACTGGATATGGGAGGTTTTCATTTTCCTGGCTACACGTTTCTTCATTGCTTCTGCTGTGCATTGCTGTTCAAAGGTCAATGCTCCGTTCTGGATTTGGGACTTCCAGGATGGAGAGTCATGAGCGATTTGCGCCCATGACTCTGGGTCAATGCTGAAACTCTTTAGGGACACCTTTATGGTGTCTGTGTACTGCTTCTTTGGTGCACCATTAAAGCGTGCTCCATTTGACAGTTCGCCATACGAGACTTTCTTTGGCAGGTGAGTGTCAGGCATTCTTGAAGGGTGGCCAGCCCATCTTAGCTGTGCCAGCTTCAGCAGGGTGTGAATACTGGGGAGAGTTGATCTTTTGAGCACCGCGGTGTCCAGAATTTTGTCCTGCCAGTTGATCTTTAGAATCTTCTGCAGGTGGCACAGGTGGAAGTGGTTTAGTTTGTTGGCATGATGCTGGTAAATGGTCCAGGTTTCACAGGCGTAAAGGAGGGTTGGAAGGATGATGGCTTTGTAAACCTTCAGTTTTGTTGACATTTTGATACTTCTGTGGTCCCAGACTGACTTATGGACTCTGATGAAGGTCACACTAGCTTTTGCTAATGTCACATTGATTTCATCATCAGTGTGGACAGCACAGGAGAGCGTGCTGCCTAGATAGGCAAACCTGTCGATCATTGACAGTTGTTGGCCTTTAACTGAGCCATGTGGTTCTTGGGGTGTTGTGCCAGGTACAGGTTGAAATATCACTTTGGTCTTCTTTATCTTAGTAGGTGTGAAGTTGTCACAACCTGATGAGAGTAGGATTGTTGCATGTCAGCCTGTGAGTCTGCACATAATGCACAGTCATCAGTGAAGAGGAAGTCATGAAATTTGGCTGTCTGGACTTCGGAGCTCATTCAGAGCCTGCACAGGTTGAATATGTCTCCTTCAAAATGGTACTTGATGCCCATACCAAGGTCATCATCTTGTGAGGCGTCTGACAGCATAGCAGGGAATACCACGTTAAAGAGGGTAGGTGCGAGCACATAGTCCTGCTTGATGCCATTTGTGACTGGAAAGAGGTTAGAGCATTCACCATTCACAAAGACGTGTGCCATCATGCCATTGTGGAACTGTCAAACTATACTGATGAATTTTTCAGGGCATCTGTACTTCTTCATGATTTCCCAGAAGCCTTTGCGGTTTACCATGTCAATGACTTTAGTTAGATCAACGAATGTGAAGAGAAGGTCGATGTTCTGTTCTTGGCACTTTCTTGAAGCTGCTGGGCTGCAAACACCATGTCACTGGTTCCACATCCTTTTCTGAAGACACATTGCCTCTCAGGCAGTAGGTCATTTAGATGGTCACTCAGCCAGTTGAGGAGGACTCTCATGAGTATCTTTCTGGCAGTCGAGAGGAGGGAGATGCCCCTGTGGTTGTCACAGAGCTGGTGATTTCCCTTCCTCTTGTACAGATGGACAATGGAGTCATCCTTGAATTCTTGGGGAACTACCTCCTGTGACCACATACCGCAGAAGATCTCAGTTAGTTTCTCTGTAAGGCCATGACCACCTGATTTGTAGACATCCACTGGAATCACATCAACTCTAGGAGCTTTGCCACTAGATATTTGTTGTATGGACTTTTGGACTTCTGTGATTGTAGGTGGAGCTTCAAGCGAGGTGTTGATGGCAATTTGAGACAGCCTTCATATGGCGTCCATATTGATGGAGGAGGTCTGATTGAAGATGGTGCTGAAGTGTTCAGCCCATCTCTGGAGGATCTGGGCTTTGTCAGTTAACAGCGTGGTTTCATCAGCAGACAGCATAGGGGAGGATCCGAGGGCCCATGTACCACAGACAGCCTCAAAGAACTTCTTTGCATCGTTTCGGTCAGCATAGTGCTGGATCTCATCTGCTCTGTTCCTCAACCACGTGTCCTGCATCCCTCGCAGCTTGTGTTGAATGGTCTTCCATATCAAGCTGTAGGCGTGTTGTGCTGACATAGACTTATCATAGAGGTAGGCTCTGTGGAGATGTTGTTTCTCTTCCAGCAGCCATTGTATCTCAGAGAATACTTGTTAAAAGATGCCACATAATTATTGAGTGTAAACAGGGATGGGGGGATTGTAGAGCTTTCAGCAATTTCAAGATGACCTGCTGTCAATTTGTGCATCATCCTACTCCCCTCTCCTATGTTTCCCTAGCTTGTAAAGGGCTTTTATAGATAGCTAGATAGGCACTGAAACAAGTGCTTATTTAGTGCTTTGGAATATAAACAGTAAAAGGTTGCATTATAGATCTCTTGCCTCTATCTGTTTCAGTGGTAGTAATACCTTTCCTACTAAGATGGCAAGAAGGATCACAGGGAAGGGTAATTTTACATACATTTCGTGTACAAAAAGGGTAATCATTAGGGAAACTAACTGTCCCTTAATTCTGTCTAAGCTTGCAAAAGAGGTTCTGTTCATAGACATACCATAGTCCTGGGTTTTTGTAATAGCCTTGCACCTTGCAAACCTTAGTCGCCCAATGAAAGCAGGACTTAAGTCCCTTTTAAACTGTGGAAGTGTTACCAAAGGCACTTACCTAGGGCCAAGTGCCTGGTCCAATGTTTAATATCTGTACTATTTTTACATACACCGTTCCGTAATCAGACACCACGTGTTGCCTTTTGTCCAATAAACAGCATCCTCCTATCAGATCTTTCACCAAGTCATGGTCACAGTGCCAAAGAATGTAATTCCTTATCTGGAGATGCCAAGCATTTTGGCAATATAGCAATTTTAATCAAATTAATTCTTTCTGCTTGTGAAAAACAGTGATGGATGCCAACATTTTAAAGTCTATTTCAATTTGCTTTAATGGGGTTTATAATTATTTTTACACAACTAATCAATTCCTATACTATGATCACATTTTCAAATAAAGAAAAGAATGTTTAGAAATATTGAATGGATCTGTTACTGCTAAGATTTTACTAACAAAATATCTCTAAATGGCTTCAGTTGATTTTCAGTCTGTTCACGGAGGTTCTTCCTGACAGATATACAGATACCCCATGTCAAAAGGCAAAATGCATGATGGAAACCAGTAAAGATCAATAATTTTAGAATGATTCATAAGAGCCACTGAGAAGCAGTTCCCTGTCTTATTTGAATCCTTTTTTTGTTCCTGAATTAAGAGACCCAACAAAATAGGGTTTGTATATGGGTGGTACAATGTAGGAGAGGGCTGGCATATTGAGGGTGGAGAAAATGAATGAGATGACAAGTAATTAAAACTAAATTAAGGCAATCTAAGGTCCTAAATACATATGGGATCTCAATGGTACCACAACCTGCAAGGGGCTGGCCATGCTAAAGGTATCTATATAAGCTCTTGAAGGACATACCACAACTCTTCCTAGAAGCACAGTGATGGTCTTCCCATTTCTTGGCTAGTGCTTCCTGTCTTCAGGAAGGCTGGGTAGCATTCGGTGTATTTTGAAAGGTTTAACAGAGGATTGTAAATGTGGGGAACTTGAACTGAGAGGGGGGGAGTGGCATGGGTGAGGGCTTTCTATCCCAGGTAGGTGTTTTAGAGCAGTCCATTGAGATGGATGGGACAGTTCACACCTCTGAAATGCTGCAGGCTCAGGTCTCTGCCAGGTGTCTTTGCAATGGCTGTGCTTGTGACACCCCCCCCCCC
>NW_017729032.1:36284085-36314684 GCF_001723915.1 Gavialis gangeticus
CCCCCCCCCCCCCATAGAAGCAAAAGAGGAAAATGCAAGGATGAGGAGCTGATGGTGTTCTCTGACTTTACATGCTTTCTCTGACTGATGTTCAGATGATTCAGTTGTGCTGGCAGGCCTTGGTCTGAAGAGCAGTTTGGCAAGTTACTAGCATCGGTCCATTTTCTTGAAATATAGACCAATTGCCCAAACTAGCTGAAAACACATCTCCCTGTCATCATGACATTCTTATAAGCACTTGGTAGCTGCCAGGGGAAAGTAAGGGATTGTAGGTAGAGAGAGACGTTAGTTGATACTAAATGTGGGAATGTGAGTGAATTCTTGTACAATGATAATAACACTTACTACTTATATGGTGCTTTTCAGCTAGAGACCTCAAAGGATGATTCAAAGATAGATCTGTAGTAGTGTCCCTGCATGTCAGAAAGAGTAACTGAAGCTCAAAGAGAGCACCCTGTTCAAGTTTGCTGATGACACCAAGCTGTGGGGTAAAGTGAATACACCGGCAGGCAGGGACCGCATCCAGGCAGACCTGGATAGGTTAGAGAAGTGGGCGGATCTGAACAGGATGCGGTTCAACAAGGACAAGTGCAGGGTGCTGCACCTGGGGAGAGGGAACCAGCATTATGGTTATAGGTTAGGGGCTGACCCTCTCAGCAGCACAGAGGCAGAGAGGGATCTTGGAGTCAGGATTGACTCCAGGATGAATATGAGTCGCCAATGCGACGAAGCAATAGGCAGAGCCAACCGCACCCTGTCATGCATCAACAGGGGCATCACTAACAGGTCCAGAGAGGTCTTGCTCCCCCTCTATGCGGCGCTGGTCAGGCCGCAGCTGGAGTACTGTGTCCAGTTCTGGGTGCTGCACTTCAAGAGGGATGTGGAGAACCTGGAGAGGGTCCAGAGGAGGCCACTCGTATGGTTGAGGGCCTCCATGGCCAGCCCTATGAGGAGAGGCTGAGGGACCTGAATCTCTTCAGTCTCCGCAAGAGGAGACTGAGGGGGGATCTTGTGGCTGCCTACAACCTTATCAGGGGCCAGCAGCAGGGACTCGGGGAAAGTCTGTTCACCAGGGCCCCCCTTGGAGTCACCAGGAACAATGGCCACAAGCTGAGGGAGGATAGGTTTAGGTTAGATATTAGGAAGAACTACTTCACTGTAAGGGTGGCCAGAGCCTGGAATAGGCTTCCCAGAGAGGTGGTGCTCTCACCTTCCCTGGAAATCTTCAAGAGGAGACTGGACAGGCACCTGGCTGGGGTCTTATGACCCCTCCCACCCCCAGTGCTCATTCCTGCCCCTGGCAGGGGGTCAGACTCGATGATCTGTCTAGGTCCCTTCTGACTCATTGATTCTATGATTCTAAGTAACTTGTCCATGAAGTGACTGTCAGAGCCATGAATACAACACAGACCTCCTGATTCCAGTGTCTGGCTACCAGATCATGCAACTGTTAAAGGCCATAACAATTTTCATACCTCAAACTGCGTGATTATTGTTATAGAGTACACTATTTCCGATATTTTTTTGTGAATGCCGCCTCCTAAATATGCCACAACCAAATAGTAATTAAGAGGAGCACAAATTGATATGTGCCAAAAAATATTGCAGGGATAACTTACATCCAAATGGACAGATAATAAGCTTGTCACCATAGTAATCTCAGGATCAAACA
The DNA here is from genome assembly GCF_001723915.1 of Gavialis gangeticus. Classification (NCBI taxonomy): domain Eukaryota; kingdom Metazoa; phylum Chordata; order Crocodylia; family Gavialidae; genus Gavialis; species Gavialis gangeticus. The sequence continues at coordinate 36,285,758 of NW_017729032.1, forward strand.
AAATCTTTCCCATCCAAAGCCATGCAGAATAAAGAGGCTTATAAGAAGCCCCATCTGCACAATGGAAAAGAGAAAATGGAGTTAAATCATGCTCTGTCTGCATAGTAGAACAGTCTGTTATCATAACAGCTTCATCAAATACAAGATTCAAAACTGGAGAGCGTTTGTGATGGTGTGAAATAATAAACAAGATGGGAGTAGAAGCAGATTCTAAAGATGACAAATCCTGGTGTACATAATGACTACAAATTGGAACTGGAAAAGAAAACGAACAGGAGAAAAGTCTCCACGAAGCAGAAGCAAATGGCAGCAACAAATTGCTGCAAATGCTGGAAACTAACTTCAAAGCAATTACAGAAATAAATTAAGTGACTGTCAACATTCATCTCAGTGGACTGAGAGCATTTCCCGAAAAGCAGAGATGGCTAAAATACCTGCTTTCATTTCAGAAACCAGCAAACTCAAACCTTTACTTTGAACAATTACAACTAAAATACCTATATTTTTATTTAATGATTTGTATCAGTGAGAACTAGCGTGCCAATATAAGTAAACTTCTTTAGGCCTACAGAGATAGAACTTTATACGCTCAGTTCACTTGCATTAGCTGCTTTTCAGTAGGACCCTAATCTTTTTCTTGTTAATGAGGCTGACTAAGTCACAAGGATACAAACAACTTGTCCAGATTTGCATGCACAAGACTTAGAATCTAGGATCCTCCTAGCTGCCAGGCATCTCCTGTCACATCTGGGTGCCCAGACTTCATCCAACTATGAGCAACATTGGCAGCTTGCCAGAACTCAGAAAGTCATGCCTATGGCATGGAGCCAACTGCAGCATATATATTTTACATGTTTTATTTGCTGTCTTTGAATGACTGAATGGAATTTTTGGTCGTCACAGACTTCATCTCTTTATTAAAGTCAAAGGAATCCTAGAAAACTTGATGGTGGACCATTAGCACTGTTGTGAAACTTTGGATTTCTCGTCTTTATTCTTCCACTTCAGAGAGTATAGACAGATGTAACAACAGTATCATATCCAAGGATACCAATATATGCTATTCTAATGCAATTTACAGCATTTCCGGGGTGGATCCAGGATTTGGCAAAGGGAATGGAGTTGCAGGAGTAGCTGTACTCCTCATTCCCAGCCTCCTCACCCTGCCCCCGATCCCCACTTACTGGCTGGGCAGGCAGGCAGGCCCTTAGTTTCTGCTCCTGCAGCACCGTCTAAGTCCCAAGGAAGGTAAACATTCCTCCCCTCCTTCCCCTCTGTGCTCAGAGGCACATCCTCTACCCCTCCCTCTTCACACCTTCTGTTTCCCTTCCCCCACTCTCCTGCCTGCTGCTGCTAGGTGCTGTCCTGGGAATGAGGTGAGCTCCTGCCCACTCCAGCTGGGCTGTGCAGGCAGGGCTGGATTAACCCTTTACTGGGCCCTAGGCAAACAAACTTGTGAACCCCTATCTTTTTTCACGCAATAATTATAGTATGTAAAATAAGTACAACTGGGTCCTTCTTCACTTATGGTCCTAGGCATGAGTCTAGTTTACCTATGTATTAATATGGCCCTGTGTGCAAGGGCTGTGCTCACCAGGGACTGAGGTAGCAGTGGCCAGGAGCCATTTTCCTCCTCTTTGCACCTGCTCCTGGACTGGCAGGGAGCTTGTAGGGAAGAGGAATGTATCTGCCCACTGCTGCCACTGTCACAATCCTGGGGTGAGTGCAGCCCCCATGCAACCCAGTTGGAGTGGGCAGGAGCTCCTCCCCACCTCCCCAAGCAGCAGGCTAGGAAGATGGAGTGGGAGCAGCCTTTGAACACAGAAGGGAAGGGAGAGGATGAAACCACGTACCTTCTTTGAGACTTAAATCCCTGGCTGCTGCTTCAGCAGCATGGTCAGAAAAGGAGGTGCAGGCCCCTGGGTACTACTGCATGATTCTATAGTGATACAAGAAGCCAAAATCCCTCAACTTTTCATTCATTATCAAAGCTAGGACAGTTCAGCTAACTTCTGTCACTAGTGACAGACATGGGGGACAAGGCTGAGATATTCAATGAGTTTTTTGCCTCACTGTTCCTGAACAAGGGTCAAGATAAATCTCCTAATGGTTTCTTAGATGGGCATCAGAGGGACACTAGCCCACTAAATGTTGATGCTGACTTGGTGCAGAGTCACTCGAATGGACTGGAGGTGTTCAAGTTGGCAGGACTGGATGAACTTTATCTGAGAGTACTGAAGGAATTGGCCGGTGTCATTGCAGAACCACTGGCACGGCTGTTTGAGTGCTCGTGGCGCTTGGGTCATGTCCCAGGGGACTGGAAAAGGGCCAGTGTGGTCCCTATTTTCAAGAAGAGGAAGGATGATCCAAGTAATTATAGGCCAGTCAGTCTTACCTCCATCCTTCGAAAGGTCTTTGAAAAGATTATGACAGATCATATTTGTGGGAGTCCAGCAGGAAAAATAATGCAGCAGGGAAACCAGCATGGATTTGTAGCAGGTAGATCATACTTAACCAATCTGGTTTCGTTTTATGACAGGGTCAAAAATGCTTAGTTGCAGGTGTAGAGGTGGATGTTGTTTTCATGGATTTTAGCTGTTTTTGTGGATTTTAGCAAGGCCTTTGATACAGTATTTCATCTCATTCTCACAAATAAATTAAGAGTCTCTGACATAGATGTTTACATGGTCCAGTGGGTGGCAAATTGGCTTAGTGGTCTTACCCAAAGAGTAGTAGTAGCATTGACTTGGAAGGATGTGGGTAGTGGGGTTTGGTCCTTGGACCTGTACTCTTCAATATCTTCATCAGTGACTTGGATGTGGGTGTGAAGTGTACTCTGTTCAAGTTTGCGGATGATACAACATTGTGGGGTTAAGGGCACACTCTGGAGGGTAGGGAACGATTGCAGGCAGGCCTGGACAGGTTAGAAAAGTGGGCAGTACACAATAGGACAAGTGCAGAGTGCTGCACCTAGGGCACAAAAATATCCAGCACATCTACTGACTGGGAAGCAACCCTTTCAGCAGCACAGAAGTGGAAAGGGATCTTGGAGTCATAGTGGACTCCAAGATGAACTTGTCATCAGTATGACAAAATCATCAGCAAAGCTAACTGCAGCAGGTGCATGATTAGCAGATGCATGACAAACAGAACCAAGGAGGTGATACTTCTACTCTATGTGTTACTGGTCAGACCACAGTTGGAGTACTGCATCCAGTTTTGGGCACCGTACTTCAAGAAGGATGTTGATAAACTCAAGAGGGTCCAGAGGAGAGCCACTTGTATGGTTAGTGGCTTACAGGGCAAGCCCTATGAGGAGAGACTGAGGGACCTGGACCTCTTCAGCTTCCACAAGAGAGGGCTGAGAGGTGATCTTGTGGCCGCCGACAAATTCATTAGGGGGACACAGCAAGGGATCAGAGATGCTCTGTTCAACAGGGTGCCTCTTGGGGTAACAAGGAACAACAGCCACAAACCAGCAGAGAGGAGATTTAAGCTAGATATCAGGAAAAACTTTTTCATGGTAAGGGTGGCCAAAATTTGGAATGGGCTTCCAAGGGAGGTGGTGCTCTCTCCTACTTTGGGGGTCTTTAAGAGAAGGCTGGATAGGCTTCTGGCTGGGGTCATTTTACCCCAAGCACTCTTTCCTGCCTAGGAAACAGATCGGACTCGATGATCTGTTGAGGTCCCTTCTGACCCTAGCATCTATGAATCTACAGGATCATGCAAATCTAACATCCTAGGGGCTGATGTATACCTCCAGGCAGCAGCTCCCCCTCCCCTTTTAAAGCAGCTAAAAAGTATTTTTTTTGTCTGTGACCTGAGAATCTGGGTGTGGAAATGCTATAGCAATTGATGCTTAGGAGCAAACACATTATTATCATGGTGCAATTATAGATGGCATATATATATATGTGTATATATATATATGATAATGCCACAAAGGGGTAGGGAGATAACCAGTATCACCTGAAGTCAGCTGCACCTCAAATGTCTGTCATCTGCGCAAAAGCAACAGAATATAATGCTAGAGATCTTGCGATCTCAAGCTGCCTTGTCAGACTGGCATTTCTTCCTGGTTTTGTGTCAGTGAAATACTGGTAACATGAAAAAAACCTTTGTTTTTTTATTTTTAACCGCACTTTCTTTTAGAACTTAATCCAATGGAGTTTGTTTCATTTGTATTTTATCCATCCTTATTTGCACATCACTGTAATTCATACTCTGGCCTCCTGTTCTCCCTCTCCTTGGGATGTAGGAATTAGTTTTGATGGTTTGCCATCAGACGTTAATGGTACCTGAGCAACAGAGTCAAGGGACTCTGTGGAAGAATACTGTTCTCGTAATAAGCCAGTTGATTAGTTGGTTGATAAGACTGTTTTCCTAGTCCGCGTTCTTTAAATATTGATACAGGGTCCCCTTCACATTGTGTTTTTTAGCTTCATCCTTCATACATTATCCAGTTTAGGTGATCATGGCTTGACATAAATGAAGTAGGCTAGAAGGTAGACAGAGTGCTGGTGCCTGAAGCCTTAGGTTGATTCAGACCAATTGAAAAGAATAGCTTTTATAGGAAAAGTCTTATGTTGCAGCTGTGCAGGAAGCAAAGGAAAGTTTCTCTGCTCCCACACTGAGCAGCTGATCTCTAGGTGGTCAGTCTAGGCTCTCTTCATTCAGTAGTTGATTTAAATCCTCCACGTGGTGAGGAAATATCACAGCTTTTTTGGACCAGATATGTGATTCAGATTGAACTGTTTGTTCCTATGGATGCAACACAATATACTGAGGACACAAATGCTATGTCTGTCCATGAGTGTAAGTCCATGCTCATTACCAAGGTGGCAGGGAGTTGCAAATACTTGAGTCCCACAAATGTACTGCAGATCCATGTGCTCGTTCTAGCTTGTTAAGGGCAGCAAAACGGAATTGGGTCTATTGCTGGTCCAGATCCTTAACACTTTGATACAGAACAAGTTTCAAGTACTATTAAGAGAAATAAAACCTCTGAATTGTTATTGCTTGGAAAAGTATTAACTGATCCTGAGAACTGCTCCAGCCAATTCTTGCCCAGTCTCTAATCTTCTGCTTTTGGATCAGTTCACTGAGAAGGCTGAGCTGAGACAACTCTGCATATTTGGCTGTCTCAGAACACCTCGACTTTTGTCAAGTTGCCGATACACACAGATGTAGCACAGAAACCTCACTAGTAGCCTAGGTAAACAAATGCTTTCTCAAAGTACTCAAAGTTGAGGAACCCCTTCTGGGGTTGGGGGTGGGGAAGGGTTACGATCTTTTTCTCCTTTGCCATCATTAAGAAATGCCATTAATTGACCTAAGGAATCAGAACTCACGGTAGAGGTGATATTTTTTACTTAGACCAACTAGATTTTTGCAACAAAAAAAATCTTTAATTGCAAGCTTTCAGGCACAAACACCCTTCTTCAGGCATAGGAGAAAAGTTGGTAGGAGTTTTCCTAGGTAGAAATGAAAGTTCATATTTCATAGGAGAGTTGAAGGTGTGATAAAATCTCCTGTGTGGAACAGTTCATTTTATATGCAGATTAGGCTCAGAAAAAAGTTGGAATAGTCTATTTACCTCAAAGTTGTTTGGTGGTAAGCAGGATGGAGTCATATTTCCTTCTGGTTATGGTGTTCCATATTTTACAGAGGAGTAAAAAGATGGACTACTCTTCTGGGCAGACATTTCTTATGTGGTAAGGTGTCTCTGCGCTCTGTGATGAGGCCCTGTGATGATGCAAATTACCTTGAACAAAGGCAGGAACAGGGTTGCAGGTTTCAGGTGGTCAAACTTGCTTTCTCCTTGTAAAATTATGAAGATTTCATTTTAAAAAATCAGCTAAAATTCAATATATTTCATGCATTGGGTATCCGGGTTGTAGTCATATTGGTCTAGAGACAAAAGGAATCAGAACTTGTGGTAATTAACCTACAAATGCAGTAGAAGATGTGGTTGTGTTTCAGTGGCTTGTTCCTGTCTCATAGGGAATACCAAGGCCAATTGTTGGATAATTTCTCTTTTGAGTGGTCTGTCTTGTTGGGATCCTTTAAGGCTGTATCTCATCCCCTCTCTTCTGTCCAGTGTGCATGCTGGAAGGGTTAGTGAGACTCTTTAATCTGTTGATAATGCATAGTTCTAGTTCTGTATTTTAACTGACACAGACAGTGCTCTTCAGTGCATTGATTTGTGTTTGGTAGATATTGGAATATGGATCAGTCTAGTTGGAATATTGGTAGGTTTGGGGAAAGAAATGGAAGATGTGGCATTTTTTTAATACCTCACCCTTTGATTGAGGGCCTGCAATCTCTTACTAAAGTTCACATCCTGGGGCATTGCTGAATGCTAAAGGATGATCGGGTGGTAGAAGTGTCTGGGAAAGATTTTTCCTCATTTAGATTCTGCCCAGTACAACTTTTTTTTTGGCTATGCCCATTTCTTGTGGACAACGTGAATTGCCACCTTATCACAATAGGCCTTAAAAAAGTGAATCTGAAATCCACCCAGAAACTGCAGATGCTGCTGGGTGCAGCAACCCACTTGGTAAAGGATTTGTCTCACCCAATAGTATAACTAGGGGTGGATGAGTGGGGCACCAGGCTCAGGTGCCAACTTGGGAGAGGCATCAGAACCCCTCCCCCACAACACCTCAGAGTCTGCACTTGGGCAGCAAAAGCCCTACAGTGTTGCACTTCCAATAAGAGTCAGATGCACAGACACCATGATGCTGCTGGGAGAGTAACAGCTGGGACAGGTAGACGTTGTGTTACGGTGGAAGTGGCAGTGATGGCAGCAGTGGCAGCAGCAGGGACTACTTTCAAGTCCCCTGTGTAGGTAAGATTCCTATACCCTTTCCCCACCCAGCCGCAATCAGGATCCCTCCCTGACCAAAACCCCCCACTCTCAGAATTGCTGCCTCTCCAGAGCTCAGTAGCACCCTACTCTCCACCCTGCTCTCCACCCTGCTCTCCTGCACAGTTTGCCCTGGGTTCAAGCCCTTTGATCTCAGCAGAAAAATGACACCATTGCTTCAGGATCTCCACTAGCTACTTATTGGTTTCCAGATGTTTAAAGGTGTTAATTTTCACCTGTATGGCCTGGTACTTTACTGTCTGAGAGCACCCCTCTCTATATTTGTCATTCTACTTCAGTTGCAGTCAGCAGAAGTATTCACCTTCTGGTTGTATTATTTTTATTCTCTCCTCTTATGGGGGTCCTAATGTCCTTCCATGCCACTAAACCTTTTGTTGCATTTCTTTGTTTCATTTCAGTCATTAACCTGATTTTTGCATTGGAGGTGATCAGAATGCAGCATTCAAGGAGAAGGTGTTCCATCAATTTGTGTAATGGCATTAAAATATCATGGTGGTGGCGTATGCACATTGCAGAACATGCACTGTGGCCAAAAACCCAAAATCAAATTAAAAGGAAAACAAATCCATAACAACAGCCAAAACACTGTGTAAATTGTGCATGAAAATGTTTTCAATATTACAGCCAGGTTTTCATCAATTTAAAGTATTCCTATCTCACTTGGTTAATTTAAAACATGATGATAAACAAGCATATGCTGATGATACTAGTATGCAGTATTTAGCCAGGTAATGGATGTTTGGTCATGAATATTAGTATTTTTAGGAACAAGAAAACAGACTACATGCGATGAGGCCATACAATATGCTCCATTCATAAAATATTTTGAGGGTTCTAGGGGTGAAATCTAACTGAGCATGGAAAAAAGCTACTGTAGCTTGGAAAATTACTTTGGAAACCAGTATTGTATTCAAGAATTTCATGTGCAGGCTCCAAGCAGGAAGGTCTATGAAGATACTAGGGCTCCTGCCAACCAGTTGCTAGTTGCTCATCCAAACCTATCATTGACCAATGCAGAGATTGCGATTCCAATACACACAGCTCCAAGAGTGATTTGCACTGGTCATTTTACATGTACTGAGAGACAGAGGGTTGTGGTCTTGTGCTCGAGTTCTAATCCAGTTATGACATTTTAGACCTTGGGTAGGATGTTTATAGCCATATCTTTAGTTGGTATACATTGCTGTTGTTCTGCTGATATGGCCCCTACCCTGTTTTCCCTCCACTTGCCACTCTTCTAAATCAGGACCACTACTACTTACTTTCCACATAGGGATATTATGATAAGGATTGCAGGCCTGCTCCTGCTCCTATTGAAATCAACTGTAAAAAACGCATTCACTTCAATAGAAGCAGTTCAGGGCCTGTCAAAGTTAATGTTTAGAATGCAAGTAGAAGATGAAAACTCAGGTGGTTGAAGTTAATTTGTTTTGCTGTGGTTCTCATGGCATAGCCAGTGCATTAAAATGGAGAATTCAGTTGCTTTTTTAAACAGCTCAGGTGGTAAGGATGAAGAATGGAATTATTATTGCTGTTAGTAAAGAAATGCTTACACAAAAGAAAACATTTATGAAAATGATGTTCTACACATCTCTGTGTTCTGATGATTAATGCATTTCTTTCCAAGTCTGAATATTTATTTTGTTTAGTCATCTCTTTTATGGATGTGTGCCTTTTGCTATATATAAATGTATAAACACCTGGTATATTTCTCCCAGTACAAACTGTAGGGGGCACCTCTGGGCTATGTAAACATAATAAGACTGTCCTCAAAACAACTCCCTTTTCCTTCATAAAACAAAAACTTATTTGAAACAATTTTACTGAGGGGAAAATTTTGCAGAGAATTTCATGGCCATATTGAAATCAATCTTTACTTTTCATGAAAAAAAGATGTTTTTAATGCAAATGAAAACTGGTTTTCTTGGAAATTAGTGAACAATCTGAGGCAAAACCCATAACATCTTTGGTATTTTCCTGATTTCCCTAATAGTGAGGTTTTTCTTTCTTGCATCACATTCATTTGGGCCTTATTTTGATTATTAAAAGATAAATTTCATGTTGTCTTTCTTGCTATGACATTTACTGTAAATGTCCAACTCCTGTTTATGTTGGAGAGGGGGTAACCAGCTTCTTATGAGATATCTTTATTAGTGTAGCAGGCTTACCTTTCAGAACTTGGGTTGATTCCCAGGCTTGAGATTCTGCTGTTTTGATTGGTGGAGCCCATCCACCAATCAGGAGGCAGCAAGAGGAGTGAAGTCACCCACTTTCCTGAGGGGAGGGGGAGAGGAGCTCCCCCCCAGACCTGATTGTAGACTGCAATGCTGTCAGGTCTGGAAGACTTCAGGGGCGGAGCCCTGGAGAGTATAAAAGGAGCTGTGTGCCCAGCGCGAGGGAGATGCATCTGAAAGAGAGAAGAGCGAGGCTTAGAAGAGCTGAGGAGAGCTGCGCAGCAGGGCAAAGCAGTAACCCAGAAGTGCCCCTTAAAAACTTCCGTCTGTGGGGAACTGCAGATGGCTCCAGTAGCTAGGCTTTTGGTGTGCAGCATAGCACATGGCATCCAGACCCTGGGAGCTGCGTGATGCAGCTTGGGTCTGCAACCTCTGGCATGTGCCCAGAGATATGGTGCACAGGCTGGTGCACGGAGCAGGATCTCTGGAGTGCTTGGGCAGCTCAGGTCCCCTACCCTCGGCATGAAGCTGGGAGTTCGGTGCAGGAGGCACTGCATGGAGGGTCTGGGAGTGGACCAAGCCCCGGTGCTGCACGAGCCGGCCCAGGCCTCCAACCCATAGCAAAAGGTTGAGTCCAGGGAACCAGATGGTGCTTGGGCTACTGAGCCAGTGGGAAGGGCTGAGCCAGAGGCCCCAGAAGCTCTGCATAGCAGAGCCTCGTTCTGGCGGACAGCGACCCCTGAAGCCCATCACAGGCGAGAGAGGTGACGAGGACGAGAATGCATCTTGGCACAGAGGACGAGGGGCACCCTCCACACCTGGGAGCCATGAGCCATGAGTTGCAGGGAAAAAGGATTCCCACAGGGGAGGGGGAGTCCCCCTTGGTTAGTTAAGGGCTCCAGAAAATGGTTTCCCCTTGGGATTAAGTTTACCTTTGAGGTTCTTGCGCCATAAGTGGTGTGATGTTGTGCCTTATATTTTGTGAACTTTCATAGTAAATTAGTGAATGAGTAGAGTCTTCAATTTAGAACTTTGGCTAGGGCTCTGCTGGGACCCCCTTTTGCTATTGCTCACCTGTTGTTTATTTGTATATATTTGTGGCTTATTTATTGTTCACCTATACTTACCTATAGTTTATCTGTTGGTTATCTATGTTTATTTTGCGGTTTATCTGTGTCAGATCAAATACTTACCTGTGACTTACCTGTATCTGGAGCACTGGTATAAGGTTTTATACCATTTACCCAGAGGATATTATTTTTGTTATTTGTTTGGATATCTTATATATATATACATAGTACATATGTTTATATCCATGCTTCTTTTCCTTGTGGTAAATTAATGTAAATACATTTGTATGTAGTTAAGTTCCTGACTGTCCTGGCCTGGTTCTGTAGGGATGGAGGGAAACTGAGCAGTCTGCAGTTCCCCTTATAGCACACCTGCCAGCTAACAATTCCCTTCAATTGGAGAAGGGGAGTATATACCCGAGTACACCTGGGCTACATTAGGGTTCTAAAGACTCAGTTTTAATGAAACATGTTGCAGCCTTGTGCTAACTATGGTTCTGTGTGGTCATTTTGGTTATAACTGAAAAAAATGAAGTGTCATCATTGTCACTGATTCTTCAAATGCCATTCGTGTAACAGAACCAATAGAGCAGATAAATTGTATATAAGCAAGTCTTCTGTTGAACTGTAATATGCATTGTGTATTACATGACGATTACTTGTTATCTAAGTATACTATAAATTAGCGCTCACGTTATCACTTTTTCTGAGCAGTTATATTTTCTGAACATGAAGAATAGGACATAAGTTTTCCATCTAAAATAACTTGTATTTTAAGTTAAGGAAAACTGCAATCAAAACTTCTCTACCTAAATCTGCATGAGATATTTGCCACCTGTGTGACATGCTGCAGCAAATAAATGTAAGATCTTACATTGCAAAATTGGATTCTCCCATTTAAAGAGGGGACCAGATTCTTTGTGAGGTCAGTACAGGAATGGAGTTTGGAGGCAAAGGCAGCTTTCTGCCTGTCCATATTATAAGGCTGTATTGTTTGTGGTTAGACTGCCCAAAGGAATAGGATAAACATAAAGTATAAAGTGAGCTAAGCAAGCCTTCTCATTAGCAAGGGTTTTCAAAAACACACCCTGTTCTCAGGAGCTCCCAATAACACACAGAGAGCAATTAGTGATGTCCTAGGACCTTGTTATGCATTACACTGTGAGACGCACACATATTGGTGTTAGTGTTAGCTCAAGTTTGGAGCAATCACACAGTCTGGCCGGTTGGGGCCTAGAGAACTAAAAGGTAAAAATCACCCCCTTCCCCCCATCTCTTGGGATTTCCCTAGTCCCCACCTTCTCCCCCCCCATTACTTGTGGCTGCTTCTTGATAGTCTGCCTACATTTTCATCCTATTAATATCATCCTATTATAGTTATATCACCGTCTGTCTCAGGGAAGCAAGCTGGAAAGGGTTAACCTGCCTGTTTGGTCCCTGCAGCCATTACAGCCAGGCTGCTGCTCTTCTCTAGGTTGAGCCTGGCCCAGAGAGCAGCTGTGGGGGGCAGCAATGATTGGGCAGGCAACTGAACCCTTCCCTGCCTGCTTCCTCAGGACAGACAGCATGGGGAGCCAGAAGTAAACAGGTGGAGCGATGGGGATCTGGGGCACTGGGGAGGGTGGAGTTGGACCAGTGGGCCTGATCCAGGCCAGTGGAGGAGGGTAGGCTGTTTGGATGTGGCCACACCTTAGTGTAACACAGATAAGAGATAATTCTGCCCTGGAGTGACATAACTGTGAGCTGCCTAATGAGTGCTTAAAACTAATTTCAGGTGTTAGTATGTGGACAATCCAGGTGTGAAGAGCTCCTGGAGCCACCCAAAATTACCAAGTGACAAAACTTCTAGAGCAGTGGTAGGCAATTATTTGGGCCAGTGGGCCACACCAGGAGTTTTGGGTAGTTGTCATGGGGTGGGTCAGCACCTCCTCCCCCCCACAAGCTCACCAAACCTTCCTATGTGGGGTGGGGCTGTGGCAGGAAGAAGGGGATGGGGCGGCAGCTTCAGCAGTCTCAGCCTCTGGCCTGCCCTTCTATCCCGAGGAGGGGCTCAGGCAGATGCCCCAATCCCCAAGGGGAAGCTGCCGCCTGTGCCCGCAACTAATGCTGGCTCCCACCTGGGTCCCAGCGCACAGGCTGGGAGCTGGTGTACTCTGTCTGTCTCAAAAGAACAGTGTACCTGGCATCTAACAATGGCTACAGTGCATATCCGGATTCCAGGAGCCATATATATATCCATGTACTGATGAAACTTCTAAGAGGCAGTGGCAATGGCAAATAATTCCTTCTCTAGCATCTACGTATAGTATTTCTATCGTTTCACTGTAGCATTTTAGTTCTTTTTCAAGGCTGATGCCAGGCCTTGTCCAGCTTTTTATCCTAGTACCACTTGCTGTGTTGTTCTGCTGGTCCTTGAAGAGGTGCTATGATTTATGGTAGTCCTGACAGATGGGTTGCTATCCCTAATGTGGTTTCTAGTTCTTGTTGGGAGGTGGACACTTTTAACTGTGTTGTTGCTTTCATTTTATTTGGATCAAGTCTGATGCCCCCTGATCACTCACTTTCTCTACACTGATGAACATTTTGCTTTCCTGTTGCATCGCCTGAATCCTGTGAGTACTGACCTCACTTCAGTGATAATTTCAGGTTGAATTAATCTCTATGTTTTGATGAATTTACTGTGTTGAAAAAATATTGGATGAGCTCAAATGACCCCTTTTACTCAGTCTTGTCCTCTGTACTTCTTCCAGTTCCAAAGTCCTATGCAGTGCATTTCTTATGGCTGTTCTCTGTGAAAGCTGCTACGAGTTCATTATTTCTCCAGCGCCATGTATTGTGTGTGGTTAGTCCGCTCACAAGAGAGGGGATTCACAGAGGGATAAAGTAAGGGCTCTCAGCAGCTCAGATCAACACACAGGGAGAGGAAAAAAGTACTATCCAAGGAGGTGTCTATGTTACATGGTTCTGTGCTGTGTAGAGATGCCTGAACAAGCTCTGAATGAGCTAACTCTGGTACCAGAAGCATTACAGGTGCATTAATGCAGTACTCCACCTGGCTAATTTAGCTTGTTTCTCAGCATAACTACTGATTCCAAAGCTGATTTGTTCCAAGCCAGACCTGGAATCCCTACAGGGCTTTGCATTATACATTTTCATATCCACAGAGTTGATTAAGTGCCCTGGTAATGGCACAGTGTACCCAGATATCTGGCCTAGGAAAGGCTATCCAGGTGTGGGATGAGACCAACCTTAAGGTAAATCTAATCTATGCTTAGGTTTTGGGGGCTGTTGTTGCAATCAAGAATAGCAGATGAACATTTTATTCTGGTTGCGTGCTTCAGCCTCTAGTGGTCTTCATTTCCCAATTTGTTTTGCTGCAGTACTTTCTGCAATTTAGGACCAAATCATGTAGTCCTCTTTTTCACAGCTACTGTAGCACTGTACCACTGTAATGTAGCCTTCGTAGAAAGTAGAAACAGAGGTAACAAGCAGTTTCTACTCCATGTGCAGTTGCAGCTGTGGCTACTATTCTTAGCCCCCTCAGAATTAGCACCCAGTCAATTCTGGTGCCAGTTGGTCCCTACTAAGTGGAAAAGAGGTGTTCTGTCAGATCTACATACATAGGAAACTCTCTTAACTTGGGGGTGTTCCCCAGGGGCTGGTCCAACCTACTATAAGGTCCTCTTATGCCACTGGAAGAGTGTAAAGAGGTCAGGATGAAATCTAGGGCTGGACACAGAGAATTCAATTTATGGTGATGGGAAGGGGAAGGTATTTCTTTTTTTTTTTAAATTATATTAAATCCTAGTTTGCAGATTTATGTGCTGAATATATTTTAACATACAATGTCAATTCCTATTTTTCCTCACTGTGTGGATTTTTTTAAAAGTAAAATTAAGTTTTAAAAACGCAAAATTTGTTTTAGTTTTCCAGGCATTTGTCATTCTACTGAAGAAAGCATTGACATGCTATGGTTTGCACTGTTACAGCATTATTATAGTATACAGTATGGGTGAGTGGGTCAGCTTTTCCTTGGCAATAAGATGATCAAGTTAGCACAGACAATGAAACGAAAAATGAGTTCTGCTTGATTGGTAGTGCATGCTTTTAACTATTTCAGTGACTCTATGCTAATGTCTTTGTTCATTGTATAAATATAATAAAATAGCTTTAGTTTAAAACTGTATTTGCTTTTCAGTGAAAAACACCTGCTTTCCCCCTATTTTGCTGTTCTTCCATCATATAACCTCTTGCATCTTGTTTGTGAGCCAACCCACATCATCTATTAACATCACAAACATTGACAGAGAATGGTCTTGGATACTACAGGTGTTAATGAAGATTATGAAAACAACCACTTAAAGATATTGAGGATGAGGACAGTGTAGTGTAACATATGGGAATATAGAGTTGATAATATTGGAACAGTAATAGGAGCTATGTGTGCAGTGTTCATATATCTATTCATATCTGTATCTACATACACCCCCATGTGTTCTAAATATATATACAGTAGCTCTAACTTTCAGGAAGTAAAATGGGAATCTATAAAAACGGAGAATGGAGAGAACAAGAAAATGAAAACAAAGGCAAACCCAGAATAAAACTGAGACAATTGAGATGAATTACTGGAGAAAGAAGAAAGATACTTATTAAAATTCATCCTATGCAAGGGAAAGTACAAAAGCACAGAGATGTTTCCAGTTAGAAAATAGCTGAGGAAGGATTGTTGGATTCACCAAAGGAGACAAGCAGTATCAAAGCGATGTCCTTTTGTTTTTATTGTGACCACTGCTGTGGTGGTATTTGAAAAAAAAAGAGAATGAAGTAATACTTTTTTCAAAATAATGGAAAGCATTTTAGGAACAAGAAATATAAAGCCTTCCCTGTGCCAAGGGTGGATCCAGAGGGTATGAAGTGACACAGCTGCCACCCTCCTTTTGGATTGCACCACACCACAGGAGCCTCTGGACACTAAATGCCTCCAAGTAGATGCAAATCCTTTCTCCCTTACCCTTCCTGCTCAAAGGCGCATCCATTCTCTACTATCTTGGAGGCAGAGAAAAATCAGATCTTTTCTTGCCCTCTGCCTGGGGTCTGGGCTTAGTTGGGAAAGCAGATAGTGGCAGGAGGGAGATGAACCAGGGTTTCCCTTTGCCATGCCCTAACCCGGCAGGGTGGGGTCACAACTCTCCAGCTGCCCTGTTGCTGCTGCCTCTCTCCAGATGAGCCTAACCCCACTCAGCTGGGCTGGCTCTGGAGCTTCCTGGTACAAAGCACTGGAAAAAGCGGGGCAGTGCAGGAGGGGAGGGGAAAGAGGAGGGAAAAGGATGGGCTTGTGAGTAGGATGGGAAAGAGAGTGGCATTTTCATTTGCTTTAGGGACTTTAAAATGTCACCAGAGGCACTGCATGCCCACACTGGTGGGGGCAGTAGAGGCAGGAAGCAGGGGGTGAAACAACCTCTGCAGTTCAGGTTGCTGCTTCCACGCCCTCTTTGGATCTGCCCCTGTACTCTGCTGGTTTTAGGTGCAACTAAGGCAGGGGTAGGCAACTATTTCCGGCATAGGGCCACTTACCAAGTTTTAGCAGGCCATTGAGGGCAGCATGGGTACCCCCGCCCCTCAGCAGGTGCCCCACCCCCTGGTCACCGTCTTGGGACTGGAAGTCCTGCCCACTAACCCTATCTGAACCAGAAAAATACCAAATTATATTTTAAAAATCAAACATGCACTACAACATTCATTAATTTCATTTCAAATACTATTTTTGTCCTGATTTACATGTGTTTGTGTAGTGTACATAGAGGTGATAGTATAATAGCTTAAAATGAAGTCTTACGCTTGTATATTGTGGGAGCGTGTGAGTGAGAGGGTGGGTATAGGTTTGTGGGTATAGGGGAGTTGGTGTGTGTGTGGAATTTGTGGGGGTTGGATTTGTGTGAGTGTGTGTGGGTGGGTATGGGTTTTGTAGGGGGCTGTGAGTGTGTGGGGGGAGGGTGGCTGGGGAGGGTTGTGGCTTGTGTGGAGGAGGAGGGTTTGTCCACAGCCTGCCCTCCACCCCCCATCCCCCCATGGCAGGCAGAGTGCCCACCATTGCTCCTGCAAGCCCAAGCTCTGCACTCCTGCTGTCCTGGCCCCAGGGCACTGGCAGGGGCCCTGTGCTCTCACTCACTACCACTTGCCTCCTGCTGATCATTAGCAGTGCCAGTGCCTTCCCAGGTGGTGGTGGGGGGGGGGACGTAGCCAGGCATGCACCTGCCATGCCCTGGTATCTGAGGACATCACCCGGAGCTGCACAATGTTGTTGACAACTGTGATCATATGCAGCAGTCAGCCACGTCAGCCTCAGCCATGTGGTAAGACCTGCTATGGGCCCTCCATTCCCCTCCCAGCCCCTCCTCCTGCCTGGCCTGCCTGCACTCACCTGACCCTGGATTCCCCCTCACAGCACACAGGGAGGCAGGGGACAGTGCCAAATTTTATTGAGCAGCCTGTGCACTTTGAGTTAGGTGGGCACGGCCTCTCACACACCACAGAACATGTCAATGCTGGTGGCGATGCCCTCCTTGGGTGCAGGGGGCAGAGATATGTAGCACAGCCAAAGATAGTCCTCCAGGTGGCAATGGAGGTTGCGGGGCATTCTGGGCTTGCCCCTAGTGCTGTCATAGCTCAGGATCCCATACCAGGTGTGCAGGTATTTCTGGGGCACCATGGCTATCAGCAGCAGCAGGGCATAGTGGGTTGGGCACCCCCCAGTCCATGTAGACAGCTCCTCATGTGCTGCCTGGGGCACGTGCAGCAGGGGCATGCTCAAGGCACATTGGCCATCCTGACCGGGGCAGTGCAGGCCACAGATGACAACTGCTGGGTGCTGGACCCCATTATGGCCCCAGCAGTCACCCTCATGCTGCCCACTGCCTAGTACCTGACCCTAGCCCCACCTGCCCCCTGCCTGGACCTGTGAGGAGGGTCTGTGTCTTCTTCAGCAGCCAGGAGCTCCTGGCCAGGTCCCTGCCCCAGGTCTGGTGCCACCAAGCCCCTCCACCTGGGCCCAGCCCTGCTGCTCACCCCAGCTTCAAGCTGTCATGGAGCTGGAGCTGCCTTCAGTGGGGTTAGGACCACACGCTGGCCCTGGACACCACCTGCTGGAGAGGGCGCTGCCCCCACCAGGGGAGCACTGGCTGCTGTTGCCCCTGGGCAAGTCCCCTGCCCACCACATTCACTATGACATATGCACCCATAGGGGAGAGTCAGAGGCTGGGGTGCTGGCTGCCTGTTCCCAGGCTCTGCCCACTAGGTGCCCCCACCCTATGGCCTCCCACTCCTGCAGTGGCAATGTGTAGGAGGTGCACGTGCACCTCCTGAGAGTGCTGATGCACCCCCTGTCACACTGCGCTCCCCGCTTAGGCAATGGGCAGGGGGACAGGTGGGAGCACCAGTGCCCCTGCTGTGAGCACCAGCCAGAATAAAGTGCTGGATGAAGTGGTTGCGGTGCTCCCGAAAGTGGCTGCAGCTGTTTCTGGAAGTGGCTGTAGCCACTTCCAAGAGCTTTTCAGTTGCTTTCAGGTGAGTGCGATAGGCTGTGAGATTGGCTGCGGGGGACCCCCCGGTTGCTGACTGGTCACTGGCGGGGCACATGCCCCCCTGACTCGGATGGCACCAGTTGCACATGCACCCCAGGACAGCACACAAAGGACATAGTTTTTAAAGGGAAAAAGGTTTTTTTTATTGTTGGTAGGTTGGATGGGTGTTGGAGGGGGTCTGTTTCCTGGGGAAGCAGGGGAGCTCTGTTTGTTGGGAGGAAGGCAGGAGAAGGGCTGTGTTTGTTGGAGAGGGATAGGGAAGAGGGGTTCTGGTGGATATGAGGGGAATAAAAATGTGTTCTTGTGAGACATGTCTGCAGTGAGCGTGGTGCTGGGGGTGGGCAGGGGTATTGGGGAGTCCATGGGCGATGGTGCAGGCAGACTAGAACAGGGATTGCTAGATGAGTTAGTCTGCTGCACTTCCTCTGTCCAGGTCTCATGGAAGAGCTTTCCCTGGGGCCTCACATATGTTATGTAGCATACAGGCTGCAATGATGACTCAGGGGAGGTTGTCTTCAGTGAACTTGAGGTGGGTGGTGAGGGTACACCAGAGTCCCTTGAGGCAGCTGAAGGTGCACTCCACCAGGGTGTGGGTCTGGCTCAGGTAGAGGTTGAAGTGGGCCTGGTGGGGGTCCAGGTGGCCAGTGTAGGACTGCATGAGGCAGGGAAAGAGCTGGTAGGTGGGGGTCCCTTATGAGCAGGGGCCGGGACCACCCAGCTACAGGCTTGGCACCCCCTGCACGAAGCATCCACTCTCCAGATGGCCAGAGTTCCAGAAGGCATGTGCATTGTGGGTGCTGCTCGCCCATCCATCACTTAGGTGCGTGAAGGAGATTTGGTGGTTCGTGATGGCCTGGAGTGAAAGGCCCTCTGGTTGTAGTGGGGGCAGTCTCCGTGAGGCGGGTAGGTGATGGGGATGTAGGTTCTGTTCAGGGCCCTGATGCACTGGGGGAATCCCAGGGAATGGAACTCCCCACCAGTGTCAGGGAGTCATGCATGTGGAGTACAGGGTGTGCCCCAGTATGTCCTGGAGGGTGGTGCACACCTTCAGGATGGTCTCCTTGGCAGTGGCCTTGCCCACACCAAACATGTGGCTGATGTACTGCAGGCTGGTGGGCATGGCCAGCTTGAGCAGGGTGAGGACCAGCTGGGTGTCCCAAGGAAGGGCAGCCACATGCTGGTGTGCTGGCACTCCAGGTGGGGCTGGAGCTGCTCCATGAGGTCCCAGAAGGTAGCCTGGGTCATGTGGAAGGCTTCCAGTCACTGTTTGTCATCCCAGGTATGCTGGACATCATGCTGCCAGCAGTCCTGCTTAGCCTGGTGGGCTCACAGGCAGTGGGGCTGGAGGCCCAGGAGGGGGATGGCAGCACAGGAGATGGCATTCTGGAGTGCATCATCAGTACCCCTGCTGAGGTCTGGCGAGGTGGATGGGATGGATGTGGCAGGTGTGTAGTGGCCACCCTATGATGGTGTACGGTGGGCAGGCAGGTGGTTGCTGCATGTGGGGGAACGAGGAAGTGTGAGACGGCCATAGGCCACATGGCAGTCATTGCGGTGGGCCAGCAGGGTCAGTGTGACAGCCAGCAGGAACACAGAACGCTGGTCATCGCTGCTAGGGACCAGGGCTAGAGCACAGGCGGTGAGGAGAGCACAGCCATGTGCTAGGTATGCTGCTCCTGGCCAGAGAAGTAGCTGGCCAGAGAGAAGTGAGTGGAGCTAGCTTTTGAAGAGGGCTCTTGGCTGCTGGAGCTTCCCCTGGTGGCAGCAGGGGCCCATTGCAAGGCCCCAGGAAGCGGGAGCTGATTGGCAGCAAATCTGCTCCTGCTTTTTTGCACTTGTAGATGCATGGCTGGCACCATCTACTTTACTTAATTTACTTGCAAGTAAATTGGTGCTACATCAAATGCATGTGTAGACACCCCCAGTGTGAAGTACCACACAAGGGTGTGATTTTCAGATGCTGAGCACTTTCTGAAAATCAGAACCTTCCAAGGTATCTCAGATTGGGCCTCTAAATGCTTATTGGCTTCTGAAAATGATGGTGATAGACTGTTCTTTTTCAAAGGTAGGACCATTCTCTACTGGATGCTTATTAGGGTTTTGTATAGTCAACAGCATAAGGACGCAGCTGGGTACCCAGGGCACCGGGGCAGCAGCAACTTCTGGTTGCCATTGCAATCACAATTCCAATTACACAGTAGCTGGCACCAGTTGCTTTTTTCCACCCCTCCCCCCAAAGTCAGTGCTCAAGGTAATTACCCTGTTCACACCTGTCCTAGTTATGACACTGTATGCAGTTCAGTTGCATTTAAATAACCTAAGATGTCTACTTTGATTGGAAGACTATGTCAGAATCTGCAACTCTTTTTCTCTTCCTACTGCAAAGCTTTTTCCTGCAGATTTAAACTTTCTTCTTGCTCGCTTCTGCCTCACTATGCTCTCCTTCCCTGTCTACGCCAAATAATTATTCTCCTTACTTGGTGTTTTCACTTTTTGAACTTTTGTATCATGTTCACCTTATGCGTATAGAATGATATTTAATCACTCCATGTGCATCAAGCCCTCCAGCTCTTCTAAGTTTTGTAGCTGTTTTCTCAGCTCATTTGCAACCTTTCAATAGTTTTCAAGAAATGAAGCATCCGAGACTGAAAGAAATCTCCCAGGTGCAGTCGCGCTTCACCCTGAACAGTGGAATTGTGACTTCCCTGCTCTGTAATGCAACACCTCTGCACGTACAGGCACAAATTGCACTGACCTTTTGTGTTGCCATATTGCACTGCAAATGCATGAATAATTTGTTGTTCTCTCTCCTCCTAGGACTTTTTCAGCATTACTGCTTTCTAGGAGCTTCCCTTCCATGGAATCTGCCTTCTGGATTAATCTCTACTGCCCTACCATGTATTTTTTTAAGGTGATTTTTATTTTGCTGTGTTTCAGTAGGTCCCTCTGTCCTATTTCTCTGTCCTTATTGCTCTTCTTATCTCTTCCCAGTTTAGTGAATTTTATTTAACATGCTCTTTACTTCCCTTTCTAGTTTGCTAATGAAGATATTAAATAAAGAGTGAACTAACATTTGTCTCTGCAGTATTTTCCTCCCCTTCCTGTGCTGATACTTTGCCTTTGGTAATTATCCTTTGTTCTTCAGTCCAGATGAGTATTTTTACATGAGAGGATTCAAAGTACCATATTTTCTCACCTACAGCAGGTTCTGTAATAGAATACACACCTTGATTTTGGGAAGGAAGAATGAAGAAAAGAAGTATTTTTCCAGACTTAGGGCTGCATTAAAATAGTGACAGAGCTAAAAAGTCTGCAAGGCTGTGAAATAGGAGAAAAATGAGGAATAGCTACTAAACAGCAAAATTACAAGAAGAAAGGTTAGCTTGATTAGTAGAACATCAAAATCATTAAAAAGGAGGGATGACTGTTAACACTTGTCAAGTGAAGAACAATGAGCCATTAAGTAAATTGACTCCCTTAGCTGCCTGAAAAGAAATGTCACAGCTGCTGCTGGGCCATTGATTTTGGAACAGGAATCAAAGTGGGGGTGAGGGGCAGGCTTCTATTCTGGGCAATAAATCAGTGTCTCCATTTAGGACATTTACCTCAATTTTGGAGGGCCTGATTCAGAGGAAAAATGTGTTGTATGTGAGAAAATATGGTAATTTTCAAGTCAGCCTTTGTGAAATACAGTAAATTTAATTTTTCTCCACACACTCCATTTTAGTTTCATCGCCTCTGAATAAGAGGAGAATCTGGCTGTTTGTGTGTGTGTGTGTGTGTGTGTGTGTGTGTGTGTGTCTTTGTTGTGACAGGCCCCATCTGAGTCACCTCCTCTCTACAACCCAGTTGCCTGGGGCATGTCCGGCTCAGCTGCTACTATGCAGCCAAACAAGCTGGGGCATGGGGCATGGCACAGCAGCCGTGGAGTGAGAAGCTACCTGGGGGCTGGGGAAGAGGCAGAAGGTGCCAGGCACTGAAGATGGAGCTAGATGCTAACCTTGCTGATGGGGACCCTCTGTTGATACTGCCATTCCTGTTGCTCATACCACCATCATTGCTGCTGCCATTGCTCATGCTATAGTTCAGTAAGCCAGGGAGCCAGGGGGCTCACATGAGCCAGGGGCAAGCCAGGCCGGGGCGAATCTGGGCCACAGGCAGAGGTATGGGCCACAGCACCCTAGCCATCCTGCAACCTAATCATGTGCATAGAGTTTACCACCAGTGGACCCGTGGCTACCAGCCACAAGCACTCCCAACAGGGAGCACAGAAAGTCACTGGGATGTCTGACTACGAGAGGCCTGAGAGAAAAGGGACTGCATCAGGGAAGTTGACCCTTATGCTCCAACACTCAGGAGCAAGCAGCTCAGAATGGGGCAAGAGTGCCCTGCCCTGCTTAGCTTGAGCTACATTGAGTTACCCTGTTTCTTTTGTGTCAGCCTTTTATGCATAGTATAATAGAGCCTGGCTAAGCACAGCCTGTGAGTTGCAAGAACACCCGAGTAGGAAGGGGAGGAGGAGCCTCAGAGAAGACAGAGGGAAGCCCCAGAACTGGTAAGAACACCTTCACATCATTATGGGGTATATGGCATCTCTCAAAGTTGTGGCAGGTGAGTAGGCTCAGGGGTGGTCCACCCCCCAGGTGATAGGGCGCAGGCATGCCACAGTGTGCATGTGGGTGTAATATATGTATATGTATGGGTGCAGGGGTGAATCTGGAGGGGTGCAGTGGTGCAGTTATATGCCACTTTGATTCCTGCTCCACTAAAAACTTTAAAAACAACTCCGTGATAGGGGCAGCCGCATTTCTATTTAGGCAGTGCTAAGAAAGTCAATTAACTTCATGGCTCATTGTCATCTCCCTGATTCCTGTTAATCTCTCTCCACTCCACAGGTGTTAATGGTCTTAATATTCCATTATTCAAATGATCCTTTCTTATGTAAATTTCCAACTGTTAGTAATTTCTGGTAATGGTAATGTGTTTCTTCTATTTCACAACTCCACAGACTGTTTTTAACTCTAACTAAAAACCTTAACTTACATGTGGGAATAGTAACTCAGGTGTAGCAATGACTGACAGTGAAGTACTGGATCCACTGTCGAGAACCAGAAGAAGACTAGATTTTGTTTCATGAATCTGAATAAGACACATGCATTTAACCATAACAACTCTAGGACTAATGAAATAATGTCTTTTGACTATTTTGATTATTTTTTGCTGAGTTTATTGTGTTCTTTTAAAAAATATGTATATATATAATCTAGCAAATGAGCGCACATTCCAATGGTTATATTTTTTATAGCTCTAGCCCCTTAGCACAGTGGTTCCCAAACTGTGGGTTGTGACCCCAAATGGGGTTGCAGAAACAGTGGGTGCGGTTGTAAGAAATAAAATCACTTTAATCCAGGGGTGGGCAAAATACAGCTGGCCAGGCACTTTCATCTGGTTTGTGGGTGCCTGCTAACTAATTGTACCCCACTCAGCCTGTGTGCTTTGCTCCCACCCCAGTGCACAGATGGACCTGGCCCAGCCAGCGTGCAGCTTCCGTGTGGGGTTGCTGCTGCCACTGCTGCAGCCACCAGGGAACCTGCTTGGCTTTCCTGGCATCCCGCTTACTCTGGGCACCAGGTAGGGAAGTGGGTGGGGGTGGGGGGAGACGGAGATGTGGCTGGGTGGGAACGTGAAGTGTGGGGCTGGGGCTGGAAGCAGCGTGGAGCCTGTGCCCATGAGGGGCAGTGGGACCATGGAACTTAGGTGGGCAGGTTGTGGGTGTGAGGGAGGGTGGAGGGATGTGTGTCCCCCCCCCCATGCTCCCTCCCCACGTCACACAGCTCCTGCCAGTGGCAGCAGCAACAGCAGCAGGTGGTGGGTGCTCAGTGTGCTTGTGGCCCACATAGGTGCTGCCACCCAGTGGCACATGGCTCTGAGCAGCACCGCACATGGTGGCAAGGAGCGCAGTCAGGCCGGCCCACATCTATCGCACAGGGCTCCACGTGGCACACATGCAGCTTCTGGCACTTGCATGTCACCAGGGGAAACCCTGTGCAATGGAGCCAGCTGCCTTTCCCACCCTCTGCCATACAGGTCCTGGAACTCCACTGCAAGTGAAGGGGAGCCCCGCCCCCTGCTTCCTGTCATAGTCCTGGGATCTGCATGGCAGATGATGGGGAGGGCAACCAGTTTCATTGTGTGGGGCTTCCCCCACACTGCACAGAGCCCCACATAATAAAGGTGGGCCAGCATGGTTGCGCTTCTTGCCACCATGTGTAGCACTGGCCAGAGCTGCATGGCAGCGCCTGCATGGGCCATAAGTACCCCAAGCACCCTCTGTCTGCTGCTGGTGCTGTGCACCATGGGGAGGAGTGTGGGAGGCGGTTCCCACACCTCCCCACCCTTCCTTACACCTCATAAACCGCCCCCCCTCCACATATACCCCAACATACCCTATTGTCTCCCCACACATACAGCTATACCCCCTCACAAAAGTACTTTAAAAACATAGATTTTCATATTTATATGCTGTATTATGTTGTTCTATAATATGAAAACTTTAATAATTATATACTGAATGTTGTTTGTTATGCTGCTTTATTGCTGTTTTGTTTTCATTGGTGCCTGGGGTCCTGTGAATTTTCAAGGGTCAAAATGGGGTTGTATTGGTAAATAGTTTGGGAAGCAGTGCCCTAGCATATTAGTAAAGCAATCTACTATATTTACTCAAATCTAAGATGACCCTTAATGTAAAATGACCCCCCTAGTAATTAGATTCTATACATGGAAAATGTATAAATTCATTATAATTTCCATTGTATAGATTCTTATTATTGAAGAGTCAGCTTTAATTCATCCTTCCCACTGTTGCAAGGGGGTAGGCAGTGGGGGGAATGGGTGGTATGGCTGTTTGTATCTGTCCCCTGCCACTTTGGCCCCTGCTTGCTGTTCCTTCAGCCTC
Organism: Gavialis gangeticus; assembly: GCF_001723915.1. NCBI lineage: Eukaryota > Metazoa > Chordata > Crocodylia > Gavialidae > Gavialis > Gavialis gangeticus. The sequence continues at coordinate 36,310,429 of NW_017729032.1, forward strand.
CCTTCCCCGTCTGTCTCTGCTCTCCACCTCCTCAGCTTCTGTTCCCCCCAGCCTCTAATCCCTACTTTTGTTCCCCCCTGCCCTTTACCCTTGCTTTGTACTGGCACGCTCCATTCATGCTGCAGCCTGAGACATAGAGCACAGCTTCAGTCTGGCCCCCTATAGCAGCTGTATGGGTTGCATGCCACTGCTATAGGACTGGGCTGGGGACATGCTTATTGCCCCAGGCTGCAGTGTGGATGGAACCTGCCATTGCAGAGCAATGGAGAGGGGGAGACAGGAGAGTAGAGGCTGTCTGCTTGGGGTGGGCAGATGGGGGAAGGAACTGCCAGAGGGAAAGGCGTGGTGCAGAGATGGTGGGAGGGTGTCACAGGCAGCAGCTGCAGCTAGGGCAGCTCTGATCTTGGGTAGAGGCTGGAGCCCAAGCTAAAGGAGCTGCCTGTTCTCTTACTGCCCTTGTACTCGATTTTAAGACAAGGGGATTTTCCCTCCGTGTTAAATAGGGAGGAAAAAACTTTTTCTGAGACTCAAGTAAACATGGTAGTTTCTCTTTTACTGGAGAAAAATGTATTGTGTCATATGAGCTAAAGTACCACACCGTCTGCACTCTCCTTTTCAAAAATCTAGATGTGTCCCATATGCGTGTGTGTGTGTGTGTTATCTGTATATATAGATAGATAGTTCCATTCATTCATTAATGCAGTAATTATATTTTTAAAAAACTTTCACTTTTTTCAGGAAAGATCCATTCTTTACAAATATTTGTGACTTACGTCTCATGGTTTGGCTACTCTGGAAATAGTGTGACCTTTGTTTCTCAAGTCCCCCCCCTGTTATTTTATAAGAGGAAAAAATAAATTTAAAGAACTGTGATTAGCAAGAACACTAGTTTTTCCTTTTCTGAAAAGCAATAAAGTATCATATTTGTTATTGTATAATCTTCTGCAGTCTTTCCAGAACTTTTCAGTAATAGTAATAACTGGAATCTCTGAAAGCTTTAATCAAAAGTCCCAGGCTCCTGGAGCAGATGTTGAGGATGTGGGAGAAGAGGGGTGCCTCGTGTTGGACCCTGAGTGGAAAGAAGATGCCTACAAGGGAGTGGAGACACTGGTGAGAGACTTGAACCATGGATATGAGGCCCTTAGTGGACTTGGTGATAGGGTTTGGTGGGCTGTGGCTGGGGGTAGGAATTAGCTGTAAGCTGGTTAAACAGTGGCCAGCTAGAGTTTTTCATTTGAAATCCCTCTGCAGCTAGGTTAAGCCTTTCTATTGACTCTAGAAAACAATGTACCAGCAGTCCTGTAGTCTTGGAACCAGAAAAGAGATTCTGTTTTTGTGAAGAACAGAGGCCCAGTGTTTCAGAAGAGTACTGTGATACTGTGACTTTTAGAAGAAAATTAGAAAAAAAACTAACTGAGCCTGTCTCCTGTCAAGAACGTAAGAGCCTCATTAAAGCTCTTTTGGCTGTTTATTTTTATGGCATCCTTAAATATTGATATTAATTGCCTGTGCCTTACAGAGAAACATTTCGCCCAGGGCATAGTAATTTTTAATGCTGTTCATTTTACTGAAGACCCTAATGCTGCTCTGTGTGGGGTGATCAATGAGGAGGCTAAGCCTCTGGTGTCCTATCTTAAATGCTTAATTGGTACTTGAAATGATAAAATCCTACTTAGGAGGAGGGTCTAGCTATTATACAGTATAAACTAGTATGAGGCTAGAAAAAGCAGGACATTTTTGATGAAAATAAAATATTGTTTTAAAATGCATTCTCACTAGTGTCATGCGCTACTTGTTCAGTCTCTTGGAAAGGAGGTGGGAGGCCAGAGGTGTGTGTGTATGGTGTGTGATGAATCAGCCCTGGGAGGGTATGGATAGATGCAGATTTTATTTCCCTAAAAACATTACCTAAAAGTTTTAGTTGGGGCAGCATATTATCACCTCTACTGCATAATGAGGGTAAACAGGGTCCCTTCAAAAGGGCCTGTTGGAACAAGTTTGAGGATAGCTGAAAATCTGGAAAATTTTTGATGGGTGGCCACCTGAATTAATCAGGCCTGTTGAACACAGTAGAGTGGGATGTTTTTACTTAAAAACATTACAGTGGCCCTAGCGGGGGTGGTACCACACAAGGATTAAATAGGTTAGACTCCATCAATACATTGTAACGTCTCTACAGGAATGAACAAAAGCCTGAGACCTACAATCTTTGTGAATCAGAATCATGAGTCTAACCAATGCATCGTCAGAGAGAGAGGCCTCATAAATATATAAATCAGAATAAAAGGCCTAGTCACCCTTTACTTTGGCTTATGGCACAGTATGGATAAGGGGTCTTATGGTTAAATTGATAAAGACTAATAGGTGCAAAAATATTATTACAATACTGTTTAATATATTCCCCAACTGCAAGCTCAGAGTTTGCCTTGATGGTAAAATAAGTAGAACCAGATTTGCTAACAACGGTTTACCACAGGGCTCTGCTTTGGCACCCATACTCTTCAATTGGTATACACATGATATTCCCTGTACAAAATCAAGAAAATGTATTTATGATCATGATATTGCCATCCTAGTACAGGACTCCTAACATTATTGAAACTATACTAGGTACTACTTTGGGAAAATTAGAAGACTATGGGCATGTCTGCACGTTGCCCTATGCTGACATTGTTACTATGGCATGCTTTAGTACCAAAAGGAAGTACTAAAGCATGGTGCAGTAACCTCTTGTACTGCACTGTATGCACGGCACAAGGTTATTTTTAGCAGCTACTTTGTCATACCGGCGTGCTATAACAGGGGAGCATGCTGCGGCAGTGAAGTAGCTGCTAGTCACGTGTAGATTTAATACATGTGATTTAATAGCGGCTGTTTCAGAAATCACTCTGAATACCTTAAAAGGAAATATCCCTTTGACATCCTGCCAAGTCAGTGTGCTGAGAAAGATATGTGAAATCATAAAAAGGCTAAGTAATAAAAGACTGTTCCTCAAAAGAAAAAAAAAAACAGCTGGTGAAACAGTCTGGGGGATTTATCAGATGTATTGGATCCCTGTAAAGTTGGCCATCACAGGACTTTTGACTAAGCAGTGATGGAATCTGAGGAAAAAATGTACCTGGTGCTCAGCCACCAGTAGGAGCAAGTAAGGACTCCCCTGCCACCTGAGGAAAATATCAGAACTGAGGTGACCACCTTATTGGATGCTGAAATGATGGACATTGTCCAAAGGGAGGGGTCAGCCAAATATAATAAAGCTAAGCAGAATACTTCTGTACTTCAAAAATACCTGATGTACGGTGAGCAGGACAGAAGGAAATTAACCTTGTTGATGCCAGAACAACCCCCCCACACCCCTAGAAACTGCAGCCCCCGTAGAAAGTCCAAGGTATTCTGACCCCATCATTCAGGAAGTGTTGGATAACGTGGATGCTTGATATAGGAAAAATGGTAAAGTGTTGCTCAGCAATCTGAGCCAGTCTAAGCATATTTCTTTTTGGGATGGTCAAGGGTTTTTGTATGCAAAGGGTGTGTTTACACAAGACGCTAACTGTGCAGTCTCCTGGTACTATTGCACAGTAGCGCTGCATGGCAAAAACTGTAATGCAGCACTACTGCACAGTAGTATTAGGTTAGTTCACAGTCAGCATCACAAAAAAGGTGCTCGCTGGTGCTAGTGCACAGTAACTCAGGTTTAAACAACTACTCAAATAAAATGCACAGTAACAACTGTGCAGTAGTATGTCATGTAAATGTGGCCAAACAGTCATTAAGAGCTCTAACATGCTTGATTTAGTCCAGGGAGTGCTTCAGATTCACGCTGCTTCTAGTAAGTGCGCACCTAAAGCTTGGGATATCCTTATGAAAGCCATGGCCAAGCTGAAAGTATTGTCCTATCACGGGCAATGCCATGAATTGGGATCTTCTAGAACATCTGAAAGCATCTACTGCAGATCAAAAAACACCAACCTCCAACCTAAGAAGTAAAAATAATCTAAAAGAAAATGGCTCATCCTGTAAAGTTTTATTCTTGAAATAAACCATTCTATACTGTCTAGAAAGTGTTTTTTTAAATGGTATGGAGTAAACTGCCCCCTCACACAGATTAAAAAACCCCAAAAACCAGCAACTCAGCAGTGGGGTTGCTTTATTTAGGCAACATGTTCATGAAAGTAATTGGAAGAAACATGTTCTAGGCATGTTGAAATATGTTTGGAATCATAGAATCATAAAAGTAGGGTCGGAAGGGACCTTGT
>NW_017729032.1:36314695-36315727 GCF_001723915.1 Gavialis gangeticus
AAGCGATGATCGCTATCGCCCAGGTGGTCAAGAACCTGGGTTTTGAGCAGATCCAGTCATATGGAAAGTTTAACATTTTTGTTTTATAAACTGCATCACCATCCAGTCATTTTGTACTAAATCCAATTTTAAAATCTGTTCAAATGAATCCCCTTGTTACAGTGATGCAGGAAAAACACACAGTGGTATCTACAGGCAACAGAATGGAGGGTCTTGTAACTGTTTCATTTGAAAAGTGGTGCTAGTAGCATTCTTGTTTAAAAGGAACATCATACTTTGAGGAAAGAGAGTGCTGTTTGGGGATGGCGATATGAGTCAAAAAACTCCCTGTGGTTTCCATTGGTCAAGGAACTGCCAGCAAATGTTCACCAGCTGATTATGCAGGTACATGCTGACCACTAAGCTAAGGGGTCTTTGAGACACCCGAGCCTCTGGGAGCCAGTCACAGGGGAACATGGTTAAGAAAGTCTCTTTTGCTTAAAGGTCTGTGGATAAAACCCAGGAGAACTGTTCAGTGTCCATCTTCACATGTAGTCAAGCAGGACATTTCTCCTTTGCTTTATCTTTGTAATGTTGTCAAAGACTCCATACATGATCATGTTGAGAGTGGTAGGTAAAACCCTAGCAAAACATACTTCTGCTTTCAGGTTCCTGGTTTTAATCAGTGAATAATGGTCAGCACATACCTTGTCAGGAGAAAGTTCAAAGGCAAACAAGGTGTACCTGCAGGCAAATTCCTCATGATTGATTAACAGTGAATGGTCTTTCATATGTTCACCAGCTGTCTTCACCAGGTGCACATATTCCCTCACTCAGTTACCATTCTCAGAAGCAGGCTGTAGTGGCCTTGCTGGGATTTGTACTCCATCAACATACAGGGCAACAAAATTATTCCAGTAATATTTAAAGTTGAAGGGGTTTTTAGCATAGTTCTTGCTAAAGGCATTGTTATCCATGAACCCAATGATGACAAGTTTGGAAAGCTGTCCCAAAAACAGATTCTGCTGAATACTGACCCAGATACCTGCAGGG
>NW_017729032.1:36320727-36351376 GCF_001723915.1 Gavialis gangeticus
TGCTTTCAGGTTCCTGGTTTTAATCAGTGAATAATGGTCAGCACATACCTTGTCAGGAGAAAGTTCAAAGGCAAACAAGGTGTACCTGCAGGCAAATTCCTCATGATTGATTAACAGTGAATGGTCTTTCATATGTTCACCAGCTGTCTTCACCAGGTGCACATATTCCCTCACTCAGTTACCATTCTCAGAAGCAGGCTGTAGTGGCCTTGCTGGGATTTGTACTCCATCAACATACAGGGCAACAAAATTATTCCAGTAATATTTAAAGTTGAAGGGGTTTTTAGCATAGTTCTTGCTAAAGGCATTGTTATCCATGAACCCAATGATGACAAGTTTGGAAAGCTGTCCCAAAAACAGATTCTGCTGAATACTGACCCAGATACCTGCAGGGATGGAATCATAGAAAATTAGGGTTGGAAGGGACCTCAGGAGGTCATCTAGTCCAACCCCCTGCCCAAAACAGGACCAGCCCCACTAGATCATCCCAGCCAAGGCTTTGTCTAGCTGGGTCTTAAAAACCTCCAAGAATGGAGAGTCCACAACATCTCTGAGTAACCTTTTCCAGCGTTTTACTACCCTCCTAGTAAGAAAGTTCTTCCTACTATCTAACATAATCTTCCCTTGCTGCAACTTGAGATCATTGCTCCTTGTTCTGTTACCTGCCACCACCGAGATCATTGCTCCATCCTCTTTTGAACCATCCCTCAGGTAGCAGAAGGCTGCTATTAAATCCCCTTTGTCTCCTCTTCTCTAGACTAAATAAGCCCAGTTCCCTCAGCATCTCCTCAGAAGTCAAGTGCCCCAGCCCCATCACCCATCAAACAAAAGTCATCTTTACTGTGAGTCAGTTTAACTTTCATGTCTGTGCCATTCAACAACAGTTTTTTTTGTGAAAAAACAAATCTCTGTGGAGATGGTCAACAGCAATTTCTGATCTAGGCCATCAGGTTTGCCCATCTCTTAAACCCATGATTACCTTATCTGATGTGCAGATAAGGCAGGATTTCTTTCCTGGTGGTGTCACACAGCAGACAGGCAGGGAGGTGTGGAAAGCTTTCTTGTAGTTCGGCATTGTACCTCAAGCCTGAGGAAGGGCGTGTGTGCTTGAAAGCTTCCAGAAAAAGATGCATTTTTTTTGCAATTTCTTAGTTGGTCTCATACAAGGTATCATCTCTGAATCAAGAGTTCTAGAGTTTTGCATTTCTTTTTGTCTCAGAACAACACAAACACAGCCCTCAGATAAACAGCACAGTCAATAGGATGAAAGCAAACCACTGGTGTTCTCCAGCATCACAACTGTTAATGTGCTTAACCAGCTGATCAGGGACAAAACTAATGTTCTTATGAAATTATTGATCTTTTTCAGTAGGATGAGATCTACAAGCACCATGTTACCATTCCCCCTGTACCTGTGACAGAAGTAGTCTTGAAGCAGACTAATATTTCCTTTCTCTGAGTCTGGGAGGCTGGCATTAGCAGGTCATGCAGGGGGAAATGCTGTGAACTAAAATGAGACTCTTACAAATATAAGGCCTGAATTCCTGTGTCAACCTTGGTGGCAAGAGAATCTGCCTTATAATCTTACCAGTCATAACCGTAGCAGTGAATCCAACCCTAGTCCTCTGATCGACAGTGAATAGTCTTTCAACTATAAAAATATGCACATCTTTATGCTTTTCATCTGTCTTTATTTATGGGAAACAATGCGATGCATTGTTCTGGTTGTCTATGTCTGTTTCATTTTGTCTATTTCTTTGTGAAACTCTCCATGGGCCTAATCAAACCATAAACACATGTGAATTCGTTTTTTCTGTTCAGAGAAATTAAAGTACTGTCCCAGCTCAAGCTATGTCATTTTTGTTTTGCATCCCTAAATGTTTCTGTTTCCACAAAGGCAGGCTGAAATGCAGGTCAAAAGCAAGCAGACCAATGAAAACATGCTCTGTTCTTTCATCTTCCAATTCTAAGTGCAAAATATTTTTCCTAAATCTGGTAAGCGGACATCAACTTTCTCTACTACCATACAGTGTGCTAACCAAAGACATCCTTGCAAAACAGTCTAATAGGCAGGCTGAAATATAAAAACATTGCTAGATAATAATGGCTCAAATCCTGTAATTCTTTTGGGAGGAACTCATTGCAGTCTTTTGACTTCAACTGCACAGAGCTTAGTGCAGGCCTGGGGTCAATGAGACATTGGCAGAGCAGACGTGCTTAAATGTGGCCATCTGTGCTTTTGTTAATACAGTACAGCCTCATTATACCAGACCCTGCTTATAACAACCCCCCGCTGTTAACCATACCAATGTCAGGGATGGATTTTTCCATTATTATGATGCAGCAAATTGACTAATCCTATTACAGCAAACACCTTTTAATTAACATTTTTCTCAGTCCGATGGGGGTTCATTATAATGAGGCTGTGCTGTATCTGTCTGAACTAGTTGTGCATATGTTTGTTGTATGTGTTAGCTCCTCTAGAGAAAATTCTGTAATACCAACAAAAGTTAGGAACAAAAGTATTGCCATGATAAGTCAGGCCCAGGGTTCATTTAGTCTAGAATTCTGCCTCTGAAACCAGCCTGCATGAAATGCTTCTGAGGAAGGTGCAAGAACTCTGTAGTAGGCAGATAATCCAAAATAGGTATAATGTGGCCCACATTAGATCTCATCTTAATCTTTAAGATTGTCTTAAAACCTCATGCCTGACATTTAAATCCTAAGGTTTTACTTTCCTTCCAAAATTTTACTTAGCATTAACTACCATAACCCTGGATAGTCTTGTTATTAATCTGAAGGTCTAGTACTTCTTTGCATCTTGCCAAATTGCTCATAGTCTACCACCTGGAGTAACCCTATCATCATAAAGCAATATGTATTATATAGGCAGGAGTAAAAACATTTAGGTTAGTAAACACATTTAAGCATAGGCTTCCACAGAGGTGTTATAAACAACAATGAATAAAACAGAATAGATGCTAAGGTGAGTCTGTAATAACAGCTTATAAAATTAATATTTGGAAACAACTTCCAAAATTATCTTAAAAACTGGAAACAAAAGTAGTAAAAATAATTTAAACTAATCAAATATAAACATTGATTCAACTAATTAAAAAGAAACAGCTGGAAGAATACAGGTAAATAAAAAGCCTCTAAAATCCTGGTAAATGAAAATAACTGACAGCAAATAAGTTATATGGCTGAAAAACGAACAAAAAATATCTCTTTAGGGAAAAATGGTAGAGAAAAAGGTCTCCTGACAAGATTACATTTTATAGTAAATCCCATCAAACCACAAAAACCTAATAAAGGCCTATAATCTAAGCAAGAAGATGAAACATACTGCAGCTAAAATAACCATCAAAAAGTGGCATAGTTCATCTGTAAGAAAGAGTTAAAGTTCCCAATAGAATTAAAAAGGTAAGAGCCCCATAGTTCAGCCGTCAGCTGATTTTCCCAGAAATGTGTTCCTGAATTGTAACAGGCTCAAGTCAACTTTTTGAACTTACAGTAGAAATAAATGAAGGTCCCAGGTGGTTAAGTGCTGGATTTTTTAACAGGACTGTGGATGTAGATTCAAGTACATGTATTCCCCAAGGTGGGGTTAAGAGGTAGCTCCTCAGCAGTGTGGTATGTGCTTGGCAACGCTTCACAGCTTTTTTTGCTGGTTTTCTGCAAGCACCAGGAAGGAATTTCTGCCCTCATAAATGCATTATTGGCTCCTCTTCCATAGTTTGGTTTTTGGTTTTTGGTTTTTGCCTTCCTCTGAATCATTGGACATTGGGCACCATCAAGACTTTATCACAGGTGCCACTGCTGATACTTAGAAGCCTCATAGGTACCTGACTAGAGGATCTTTCTCTTCTACTAGGGTCAAACCAATTGGTCAGAAAAACTTTTTTTTTCTCCAGGGTAGACTGACTCTGGTTTTTTTGTTCTTTTTTGCCTTTCTCTTTAGTATGGGACACAGCTGTCTTCCAAAGATCCTCTGATCACATATTAACCAAATACTTTTCTTCCACTGCAGGAACAGGGCATTCACATTACCCTCATTTCTTCTGTTTTTTACCTGCAAGAGGTAGTAGACTGTTCCTAGTGTTTCTGGTTCTGTGCCTTGTCATAATGGTATATGAAGGTTTAGAGTGAATGTTTTTTAGGAATCTTGGGAGTAAATGCCTGAGAATGCAGGGGACTACATCCAATGGTTTAGGAGGCTCCCACCAGTCCTGTGTTCCTGCAAAAGAAAAGTCTGTCCTGGCAGCATCATATAGTACAGATGCCCTCCCATGACTCACCTGTATAATAAGCTCTGACCTGAGCTGCTATAATAATGTACTGCTTACAGTTGATCATAAATATTTTCAAAATGTAATTGCACATGTTTTCTAAGCTGCTATGAGTTTGTCAAGCTTAGTTCCCCTTGTGGGGTTGAGGGAGACTTAGACGTCCTGTTGAACTTCCCTAGGTTTTTGGGGATAAAAAATAAGGCCATACTGACACCAGGAAAAAGGCATAGTTTTGATTTTTGTTAGTCAGCATATGTTAAAGTATATGTATTACAATTTCAGTGTAAACAAGGCAAGTGGCACTATTAAACATGTGCTTCATGTTAGAGGTAACTCTTGGCTCCCTTCCTGCTCATTATAACCTCCCACCTCTTATATAACTGTTACATGAGTACCTAAAATGTACAGCATTGGTTGAAGATAATACAAAAAAGAGGTTCTGTTAAACCTCTATAGGGATAGTGTCTTCACTAATATATCAATATAATAGGAGTTGAATCAGAATAAATTACTGTATTTTCCATCCTCACCAAATCCACCCCACCCTGAAACCCTAGAATAACTGAAACTAGAGAAGTTTCAAAGGCCAGATGTCTGATGCCTTGAAAGAGCTACTCAGGCTAGGTCTGTACCAAGTTTTGAGACCTACTGAGGCCCATGTTAAGCCTGCCCAAGCCACATGTTCCTGTTCTGATAGGTCTAAGACAGGGGTGGGCAAAATATGGCCTGCGAGATGAATCCCCCTGCCAAGAGATTGTATCCAGCCCATGGTGGGTCCCTTGGCCCCACCTGGCTCAAGCACAGGGGTAGCCCAGGCTATGGTGCATGTAGCCGGTCCTGCTGTCCCTGGGCACATGGTGGGGTGGGAGTGGAATGGTGCGGCAGCCGGACTTTGCTTCCTGGCAGTTCCCACAACAGTGGCTGCTCTGCCTGGCTGCCACCACCTGTCCACCCTGCACCCACCACTAGGGGTGCTGGACAGAGTGGGTGGGTGGGGGCTCCACAGAGATTGGCCCAGGAACCCCCGTGGGCAGGGTGTGCTCAGCTGGGCAGATGGGATGGGGCCACTCTGGGCAGGCAGGGAGAGGTGACTGGGAGCGGGATGGGCAAGCGGGGCCTGGGCAGGGGCCAGGGCTGGGATCCCAGGGCAGTGACAGCATGGGGCCAGGGCCTGGGGCAAATTCACAATCTTTTCCCTGCAAGTTTCTGCCCACGGAACTGGCACCTGCTGCAGGCACGTGCGAGTAGCAGATCATGTTTCTGCTTCAGCTCCCAGCCCCAAGCTGTCACCGCCCCATGATCCTAGTCCCAGCCACCTGTCTAGCTCCTAGATGCTGCTCCCTACCCATTTGCAGCCCCATCCCATCCACCTGGCTGAGCGCCTCCTGCTCTTGGGGTTCCCAGGCCAGTCTCCACGGAAACCTCACCCACTGTCTCTGTCTGGGTCCCCTGGAGGTGGGTGTGGGGTGGATGCGCCCAGGGCCAGATAGAATCAATTCCCCCCTTCCCCTTAGGCCCACAACAGCTCACCAAAGCTCCTTAAGTGGCCCTTCAGCCCAAATAATTGCCTTTCCCTGCCCTAAGATCAGCCATGGGGAAAGAACCCATGGAGTGGCTTCACTGCTATGTTTCTGGGTTTGCTGTATGGAGTGGGCTGGCAGCAATGCATGAGAGGGTACCAGAGGGAGGACAAAACTTGCAGGGTATATGTACTTTCAAAGCCCCAAGGGAGAACTTCTATGGGATGGATTTTGACAGAAGTTGGAGATGTACAGCGTAGCTCAGGCTATAGTGATAAGTGTTATTGAAACCCTAAAACAAATAGATTGGGCCAAGTCATCAATGGTGTCATTGACTTAAGCAGAGCACACACATACACCAGTTGATGGTTTGACCCATGGTACTTATAAATAGGAGAGAGGCTAAAATGCCGCCAGGAGTTAAAAAGATGACTTGGTAGCTGCAGAACTTTGTCTGGCATCCTTACTGCAAGAGATTCTAGAAACCTGATCAGGGATAAGGAGAGGACTCTTGAACAGGCAAAGATAGTCTCTCAGCACAGATATAGAGGAGGAAAGTCATGCTTAATAAACCTGATGCATTAATTTCAGGAGGAGATGACAGGAGTAGGAAAGGATGAAGCAGTAGATGTAATTCACTTAGGCTTCTGGAGAGCTTTCAATACCCACCAAAAGAGCAATGTATTAGGTTAACAAGCACAGCATTGATAGTGAAATACTCAGTTGCAGAAAAAAAATGACTTGATAACAGAAGTCAGAGATGGTAAGTCATTAGGGATATAGATAAAGTTGGAAAAGGGTGACAAGTGGGAATATGTTGAGCCAATTCTTATTCCTGCTATATACAGTAGATAGCAGTAATCTATAGAAGAAAATGTGGAATAAGTTGCATGGGTTTAGTGATGACACAGAACTGGCTGTGCTGACAAATACCAATAAAGCAGAAGATTGGATAATAGTTGCTTATCATTATGTCTAATGATTTTGAAAGTACTTTATGTTCTGAGATTTTTTTCCCCCCTAAAATTGGGACTGGAGGGAGTAAGCAAGCAGGCAGGAAATAGAAAGAGAGGAAAGTGATTGTGCATCTGTTTGTATGTCAAAGATACTTTAAAATGGTAATTTCAGGTTTTATTGTCTTCTGGCAGGTAGGAGAACAAGGACAAGCCTAAGAAGAATAAACAAGGAAGAAGTGCCAGTTGGAAGATACACTGAAACACTAAGCAAAGGGCCACATGTGTAATCTCATGCACTCAGGGTATGAGGTCTGATGTATGAATGCATCTAGCATCATTTATGCATACCAAAATGTTACCATGCATTATTTTTAACAATGAAGCTAATTGGGAAACGAGAGTAATACTGCACAAAACCTGGAGAAACCCAGAGCTGATGCTGTTAAGATTGTATCGGTTCTTGTGAGAATATAAATGACAACAGAAAAGCAACAAATCCCAAGTCAATAGCCCTGCACATTTTATGGTATTGATGTATGCTTTTCAGATAGCCATCTTAAATGCAGCCAGTATTGATCCGTGACAATGGGCTAAGAATGCATTTCAGCTTGTCATGATATGAATCTGAAACAGTGCAGTTAATGTGTTCTCCTGAATATCAACATTTTAGGCCATTTCTACTAGCATACTTAGGTCAGGTCATATATGTGAAATGCAGATAAAGTAAGTTGTATTCCTTTTGGTGCACATGCACTGTGTAAAGCATATGCCTTAGGGCAATGGTTTTCAGCCTGTGGTCTGTGGACCACTCAGGGTCCACAGACTGAGGGACCCACAGACCAAGTTTAAGGGGCCTGTGAAAAATTACTATGAAAATAAAGTTTTAGATCCCACAAAAGCCATTCCATTTCCAAATGGGTCTGCATCTCCATTCAAAATTTTTTTTATGGGTCAGCAATTGACAAAAAGTTGAAAACCATTGGCTTAGGGGTATCTGACCCAAAGCTATTGCCATAAGCTCACTCTATCCATCATAGAATAAGAGGGTGAGAGACACAATTTTTACTGTTAGCAGGTGTATGAAGATGTCAACATAGAAGACTCCCGATTAGAATAGATAGGCACTTGCACTGAAAAAGAAATCTTCCCCCCTACCCTGAAAATCTGATGAAGGAGGTGAAGACTGGCATATTTCTCTCTGAGAAAACAGATGTGACAGTGATGAGGGCACAGAGCAGTACAGGAGGTGTGTAGCTGAGGGACTCTTACCGGGATTTTTATGAGAGTGACCGTTCCAACATGTCTGCTGTAGCCGTCTTCATAGATGGAGGAGCTGCACTGAGTTTGATGTTGCTATTAAGCCTTCCTCAGCCAGAAAGGGCTGCTGCAAGGCAGGAGACAAAAGCAAGCAAACAAAAGAAAACAAAAAAACAAGCAAAAAGTCCCAAACCACCAAACCCACAACATTTTCTGAATTGAAAGGAACAAAGCAACAGCATTTTGTCTAAGATAAAGTGTCATATCAGATACTAATTTGGTATTGCCTAATTATGGTGATTATATCCTCCATTATATGATTTTTTTCAGGTTCCTAAATTACCTATGGAAGTTGGGAAATATTTCCTCTCAATGTAGTAAACACCCATCAATGTGATTCTGAGTGAACTCAGAGTGCAGAAAGATCAAACAATGTACCAAAAGACCACAATACTGGTTTGTTAGTGCCACTTAAGATGTTAGGAAATTTCAACACACGGGTTTTAAAAAAGCAAATATGTGTTGCAAGGTGATACCAAAGAACAAATTTTACTGCAGCATGATTTTTTTTACTCACTCTTTAACCTGAACCTGTGAAATGCTTCCTTTAACACTGGATGAAACTGGATCTTAGTTCAGCTAAAGTGCCCTTGATCTCTCAAACTCTTCATCATTAACTTCAGGAAACATCACTGAGTTTGTGCAGGGAGGGATGCTATGTCTAATGATGCATTTTCAGTTTTACCATTTAAAAAAAACAAGTATGCTCTGCTTGTTTCATCCTACAATGACCTGAAACTGTTAATTATCCCAATTCATGCCTCATATAGTTACATGAAGGATCAGCTTTTATAAATATTAGATCCAAACCATAGGACATTAAAAGGAAAGGCAACAGAGTGGAATGGAAAGAAAATTGCAAAAAAATGCCATTGACCAGACAGGCAGCCAATCTTTGTGGGACTGGGATTGTCGTGATTTCCATTGTTAGTGTCTGGTTGGTTTAGGGTCCTTGTTAGTCAAGGAGGGGGATGGTGGGGACTTATCAAAACCCCTTACTAATATCAGCCTTTCTCTTTCTCTTGTATGGCATCAGATATCAACTTCCAAATCTGTGAGCCCCTGTCTGGTGTTATCGCTCAATGTGCAGATTCCATCTGCTCCATCTGGGCACGTGTAAAGACTACAGCTTCTGACTGAGTGCTGTGCTGTTTGTTGGACACAGCATTCACACAGGGGACTGTCCAAGATGTTCATCTTGTGAAGTGTTGTTTTGAAGTGTCTGTATCTAGCTCCCAGCCTGTTCAGCTTGACCCACACTTCTTTCCCAAGGTCATGCCCAATGTGGGCTCGTTTGGTGTTGGTATAAAACATGGTAAGAATAGCCCACTCTGGCTGCCCATAAGTTTGGTTTAGCATCCCCAAGCTGTTCCAGGAGATTGTGGGCTTCAAGTATAAATGGTTTATGACTTTTAAGCCTCTTAAACCTCCATCAATTTGAGTCTTCAGTTAACAGCTTATAGAATAGTTGATTTTAGTCATCTCTTGCCTCTATTGCCAGTAATGTTAAGGTCTGTTATCTTATATCACTTGGTCTACTGCCCAAGAGTACAGGAAGTACATATATGTACAGCCTGTTATGAGTCTCAGTGCACTGTTAAGTACAGTGTTGAACTTTTTAGTGTGACAACTTTTGGACCGTGCAGGAGCACAATATTCTGCTGGGGCATATATCACTGTTTGTACTCTGCTTTTTTCTCCTTGGCTAGTAGTTAGTTTGAGTGATTTGCTGGAGATCACGTTCCTGATGAGAGTGCATAGCTTGCAGTCAGGTATCACAGAGTGCAGTTTATATTTAAGGCCTTGGTGCCAAACAATATCATAGGCAGCTGTAAGGTTGTTAAGAACCATGCCAGTTTTCTGCCTCAGCAATGCAAACAGTTCTTTACCATCATTAAGCAATACAGTGATCCTGCAACTGTAAAAAGAACTACAGAACAGCTGGCTATCACTGAACAATATCAGCAAGGACAGATTGGACACTATCACAGAAGGATTTGGTATGACCTCCTTAAGCAGACAGGCATGCTGCATCATTAGCTTCCTTACTGGCAAGGGTGGTATTGCCCGGTGTCAGAAAACTCCATCATGAAAATATTATGCAACAATAGCAAGTATAGTAACCCAAGCAACTAACACAAAAATGATTAGACACTTGACTGGTGAACAACTTAAATCACTCAACGTCATCCTTAATTTAACTGCTCCAATCTCTGACAAAGAATTTGACACAGCTGTTAAAGTGATCAAGACTGGCAAGGTTGTTGGACCAGATAAGATCTTTCCAGAATTCGTTACCAACCTCAGAACCACAGTGAAGAGATGACTCCAGAAATTCATGTATAAATGTCTAGAAAGTAACAAACTTCCAAAAATCTGGAGAAAAGGTGATGTTATTGCTATCTTGAAACCCAGTAAATCACCAGAGGATCCAACAAACTATTGATCTGTTTCACTACTCTGCATTACATATAAACTCGTGGAGCTTAATTTTGAATCAAAAAGAGAACACCATTGAACCCCATCTCCCAAAAGAACAAACTGGCTTTTGGAAGAAGTAGCATACCATTGACTAGGTCACATTACTTACATCTGACATAGAAAATGGATATCAGCCTTTGTGCCCTATAATAGAAAATATTAGCTTGTCTTAGGAAAAAAATGTATACTGCTTGGAAAATACAGCAGTGTGCGCCAATTATTAAGATTCAAAAGATCAAACAGCTGAATTCCATTTCTACAGCACAGGGCTAAGGATTTTGGGACCTAAGGGATCTCACACCCATACTTTTATGGAAAATGAGTCAGTTCTCTCTCGGACCTAAACATAGGGATTGGTGACTTGTGGGTGGAAGGTGACAAAAAGTTTCCTTTACCCAAAGGCTAAACCCGGTCTGCTTATTAAAATGTTCAGCCTCCTTTAGGTGTACCCATTGTCTTGGCAGCTGCAGCAAAGGGAATCTCCCTTCTTGTGCCCCATGCCAATACCTTATATTCACATGGAGAGAGTGCCAGGTATTGCCTTCAACCAGCCATGTTAACAGTGGATGAGGAGAGGCAGAGGTATAACTAAGCAGTTTTTGCCCTGGGCAGTGGCAGTGCATGGGTCTGTAGTGGTTGCTATTTTTGCATTCCTCCAAGTTGGCACCTGGGGGTAGTGTCCCACTCCTCCCCCTTTAGTTATTCTACTGAAGAGAGAAGCCACAGTATTGCAGCATGAACTGGGTGCCCTGTAGGCAGTAAAGCCCAACCTCTGCCCCACTAGCGATCTGAAGAACAGTTACTGACAGGGAAACTGTGATTTGCTCCCTCACCCATCATCCAGAAGAGACTTTCTCCCTTACCCTTTTAGCAGTCTTGTTGCTTTTTTTGCCCACTAAAGATAAGGAAGCCCAATATACAAAAAGAACTGGAGAAGGGCCCATTTATCACCCAACTACCTGTCTGACAACCCACTCTTAGCATCCCAACAACCAATGACTCTACAGCCACAGGCAGCAGTATGGGAGTTTGCAAGGCCATAATTCACTTAGTTCAGCAGATGGTCTCTGATGAGTGAGAGGGAAGTTCAAAGCTCACAGGAGACAACTATGGCATAATTTCCCCATAAAAATCAACTCTTCATAATGATTGTCAGTCACTAGTAAGTCTGCGGGGTTTATATCACTTAAAATAACTCAGATGTAAGATATCTTTGGAAGTTCTTGCTCATAACCTTTTTGAGTTGTACTCAGCTTCTCTAGCAGCTGCTAGTTTTACAGGATAGCTTGTTTGCCACCCTTGTTGTACCACTCTGAGGTTCTGGAGATGGAGGAGCATGGTGCATTAAGAGAGAAGAAGGAGGAGATTTTAGGATTTAGGTTGAGAGCAGTGTGATAGATTTCCATTTGGATGGTAGAAATGTTGAGAGTCTTCCTCAGTCCTTCTCACTCGAAGACCATTTTGGTTATGTATACTCGAGGAAAACAGAAGAAAAAGGGCAGAAGAAATAATTGTTTCTGGTTATGAGGGGTAAAAGCGGAAAATAATTGGAACAGAAAGGGCGAATCAATCATACTCGGTCTCAGAGAATTCTGGAACTGTGTTAAAAAATTTAAAGGACAGGCGTCTTAGAACTTACCCCTGTAGATTCCCGTCTTTCCTTTTTTCAAATGCCCTTTGGGGCTCAGGTTTCTTATTTTTGATCAGCTCTTCATTGTTTTTGGAGTAATAAATAGGAACTTGAATCAGTGCCTTCCCCAGATACATCTGTTCAAGGCTCTAGCTGCCTTAACACACCATTAGCAATGTGGTTAAATCTCAGCAGAGTGAAAGCAATCAATTCAAAAGGCATCAGGCAGCCAGACACCTTACGAAACTCCTCTCCATCCCTTTATCTTTATAGGAAGCATATTCAGAGTGTTCTCCATAAACCCTATCAAACAACTTTTGCAGGTCACTAGTTTTGTATTAGTTCAGTTGAAGAGGATGAGCAAGATACAGAATCCTGAACCCTTCCCAGAGAACCCTCTGCAAACACCCTTTCCTTTGTAACAGGGGGATCCAGCTGATGGCAGGAAGAGAAGGAGCAATACCTCAGGTAAACCAGTCCCAGACTACTAATGGTTGTCTAGGTGTTATGAGATTAGGCTTATCTCTGGATTTCTGTTGCAAATTTTGTCCTTACAGACTATGTTTAGAGCAAAGATTCTATTCTATGTTCTGGATCCTGCTAAAGAGATAGCACTTAATGACATGATGTGCACTGAACCTGGACTTCACTCTGTTTCTACTACTGAAATGTTCTGTGACCACAGGCAAGTCACCTCTCCACTGTTTTCTCTTTTCCCACTGTGAATTCAGTTTACAGTGACGAGGCAATTTGGGGCAGCCATTATTCCACATTATGTGTCTGTATAGCAATTAGCAAAATGAGACCCTGACTTGGCTGGGGTCTTTAGGTACTGTTGTAATATTAAAAATGGTGATGAAAAGAAGAATTATCAGAAGAATAAGCACCTTTTTCAGGGCCTTGTTAAAAAAAAATAAAATAAAAATTTCCATTCCATCATGTGCTGTGCTGTGGATAAAACTTTTGCTGGATTTGAAATGTCATATTCTGGAAAAACTTTCAAACTAATGTATGCTACATGAACACTTTTAATATCCTTGCACTCTTCACGCTCCTGTAGGCTGCCAGATTTGTACAAATCGAGTCCTGACTAATTTTTTTTCCTTACAAAACAAACTATTAATAGATTGTTTTTGCTGTTCCTCTGCACTAATCATTTGTTTCCATACAAAAATTGCTTCCAGACTGTTTTGGAGCTGATTTATTTTATTTGATTAAAAATTTCTAGTTGATTATGTTAAATAAACATATTGTTGTGGTTTCATAATATTATTAGCTTATTTTCTCCAAGTTCATTTGTGCTGTAATGGCATACTGTGGTCTCCATCATTCTAGAAGTTTTATTTGTTTGGGGGTTTTTTTTGCCTTTTGCTATTATCATAATTTTGGTTGCTCATGTTATCTTTGTGTAGCTTGTTCTTTTTCCTTTGAAGAAGACTGAACTCTCTTCTGACTCCATTTATGCCAAGACTCCCAGCGTAATACACGGCATTATTTTCAATTGCTCATAATCCGCAGGAATAAAATTGTAGTGTGCTCAGACTTGAGTTACAAACTGAAGAGGAAAGCAGATTTGGGGGCCTCTATCTGACCTTTTTAAAGGAGCAAGTCAGGAAAGGAAAAAAGCCAGATGAAATCATCACTTAATTCTCTCTTCTATCAGGACATTAACTCCTACTAAGACACTGAGAACTCTCTTCTCCCACTGTTGTGCTGGTAACTGCTTTTTACGTTAAGAGTACTCATACGTGCCTGTGAAGAAAAGAATAATCCCCTGAGAGAATGTGAACAGGAGCCATGCTGACAAGATAGTTTTGAATGAGTCATTTAAGTTTCTCAAGTGAATTACTAGGAAATGGCTATTCTTCATAAGTTTTGTCCTAATAAGATATAATGTCAAATGTAGCATGTGTTATAGATTACCTGAATACACTTTGGAATAGAAATTAGGATTTCTTGACCACATAGGCCCATTTATCCTTCTAATCTTATATTAACTTATTGTATAATTTATAAATGTGGCTAGTGGACTGATAGGCTTATAAGAATCATCATACAAGTTATATGGTCTACATATACTTAAAAGCACAAACTTATGTTAAAATGGTGCATGGTCTCTGCTCTCTGTTAGCTATACTTTGCATCTACCTACTTTGCACCTTTCATCTGAATATCTCAGTGCTTTACAAGTATTAAGACTTGCCTTTTATATTAGTATTATTATTACTCCATTTCTCATTTTATAATTGATAAAGTGAACAGAGTTAGAGAGTGATTCAGTAATGGGTTAGAAATACAGTTTAGGAATCCTGAATCCCAGTGAGCTCCTTCAATTACTCATTGAAGTGGTCTTCCCACCGCACTGATATAGTACTTGTCCCAATAAGATGATAATGGCAACTGTAGAGCATTTTATAAATTGTATGAATACACACACTGATATAGTAGTATCGACCCCTGAAAAGCCATGTGTTTTTTTTGGGGCAGAAATGCTTAGTCTGAGAGCAGGGGAAATTCTCAATAAATGGGAAAGGCTCTTATGTCTTGTAAGATTTTCTTCCATGACCTTATGATATGCTGCTGCCTTCAGCCATTGAGACTGCCGTAGGTATATGAGCTGTTCTTATCTGCTGATTAAATATGTATCAATAAATTCTGTTTAATATGAGACAATTTACATAATAGACTGGAACAGCTCAAATGAAGCTTAGTCTATTGTGTAATTATGTATTTAGGTTGTGTCCTATCTTAGTCATAATAAAAATAATTATAGAAAATCCACAGAGAAAACTACTCGTTTTGTACAGTACTTGTTTTATAAATGATAATGTCTCTTGCTGTTATTAATTGTAATTTAACCAAATTAGGATTAAGTCACCTACCAAAGTGTTCTTTTTCTTAAAGCAAGTTTTGGGGAACATAATAAATATGGTTAAATCTAAGAAGATACCCATTTCCATAACTGGGCTTGAAGCCACTGTACCTCGGCGGGTACTGAACCACACCAGAAGAGCAGTTCTCCTGAGCGGCAGTTCAGGAAAACTGCCTTCTTGGACATAGATACATGGTATTTCCCCTGTCAGGTTAAGAAGCCACTACGCTTGATCTGAGCCTTCAAGAGGAAATTTTTTTTTTAATTTAATTTGTAACTGAGGCCAAATTAGCCCAAACTAATTCCAAATCCAAGAGTTCAGAACCATAAGTGACCCTACTACTGACAAACATCCTCCACCCGCACCTGGGGCTTCAGAGGTTTCCAAAACCTTTGGTGGGCATTCTACTTGCAGGCTCAAGACTCGAGGTTTGGGATTCAGATGCCCCTGGAGGCCACCTGCTGATGAGCAGCAGGCCCCCACCTGGGCCTGGGAGGATGTCCTGTGCTACCTTGAGTCTGGTTGGGGCTTGAGTCTGGAGTGGGCGCATGTATGCCTCCAGCACATGTGTGCGCCCTGTATTCACCAGCAGCAGCAGCAGAAGAAGAGGCAGCGGCAGAAGAAGAGGCAGCGGTGGTGGATCCTCTGAAGGTAAGTGGGGCAGAGAAGCTAACAAAGCTGTAGAGGATCTGGAGGGAGAGCCTCCCAGATCCCTCTTAACTGAGCTGGCAGGGAGCTGCATGCGAACAGAGTGCACAGACAGGCATACTCTGTAAGGGCACGCTGGCGTTTGTGCCAGTGTTTGTGCTAGGCAGCCACACAGGAGTAAGCCAAGAGGAAGTCTCCAGGGAAGACTTGGAGCTCCAAAGACATGGTGAGGACACGGCAAGCTGCTGCTAGGGACTCTGACCCGGTAGCGTCACTTGCTGTGGGCTCCTCTGAGGCCTCCACCCAGATGGAGCCCATGGCGGGGTCGGCGGCACCCAGCCCCCCTGTCTGTGGGGGCTGCCTGGCAGGGGCCCTGCGGTTGGGAGCGGCAGAGGGGTCTGGGGGCTCCCTCGTCTGTTCCTCTTGTAACCACCTATGGGCCCTGGAGGAGCAGGTGAGGGAGCTCCAGGCCGGGGTGAGGAGACTGTGGGGGATCAGGGCTGCAGAAGACAAAATTGATGCTTATTTCCATTCTCTGCAAGGTCAGAAATCAAGCGGAGAGGCCCCCCAAGTAGGATGTACTGCAGAGGCATGGCAGAAGGTACCCACCAGAACAAGGCCTGCCCAGGCTAGTACAATGTCAGCTTCCCAGGTACAACTGGGGAGCAGATACAAAGCCCTGGCAGCCTTGGGGGAGGGGGCTGCTGCGGATGCCTACGGAGGAGACAGAGCCACTCCAGGCAATGTACAGACTGAGCAAGGACAGAATGCCAAGAAGAGGAGATGCAGAGTCCTCATCATCAGAGATTCCATCCTCAAGGGAACAGAGGGACCCATTTATTGCCCCGATTTCATGGCACATGAGGTCTGCTGCCTGCCTGAGGCCCAGATTCAGGACATCATGGAGATGATCCTGGACCTCATCCAACCCTCTGACCAGTACCCCATAGTCCTGATACATATGGGAATGAATGATGTGGCCAAGAGCAGTCCAGACTGCTTCATGAAGGACAACAAGGCTCTGGGGGCCAAGCTCAAGGAGACGGGTGCAGGTGGTATTCTCCTCTATTCTTCTGGTGCATAGACATGGATGGTGCCATGAGGGCTGCATCACTGAGGTCAACCGACGGCTTCGGAGCTGGCGTTACCAGGTGGGCTTTGGGTTCTTTGACAATGACCCACATTTCCGTGCAGGGGGCATGGTCGGGTGGGATGGGCTTCATCTTTCCCCAAAAGGTAAACATGTCTTTTCTTCCAGGTTGGCTGATATCATATGGTGGCTTTAAACTAGTCTCGCCAGGAGATGGGGCCACAGAGGCACAGGAGGACACTTCACCATCAAGCCAAGTGTCAAGCACAGGAAGTACCCAGGTAAGTGACAGGGGCAACAACATACTTAGGAACAAGGGGGTGGCATGAACACCCACAGGAAGTCTTAAATGCCTCTACACTAATCCTAGAAGTATGGGGAATAAGCAGGAGGAGCTCACCCTCTTGCTAGCTATCATAAATCCAGACATAGTAGGGCTCACAGAAACCTGGTGGGATTCTACCCATGATTGAGCAGTAGATATTAAGGACTACAGGCTGTACAGGTGGGACAGAGCAGGCAGAAAAGGAGGGGGTGTAGTGCTGTATGTCAAGGAGCAATATACATCCTTGATGAGCAAGGTGGGGTCAGAAGAGGGGCAGATGGAGGTGCTGTGGGTAAGAATACAAGGGGGTCATGGGGAAAGGGACTTAACTGTGGATGTCCATTACAGACTGCCCAACCAGGGGGAAGAACTGGACCAGGAATTTTTAGAACAGCTCGCAGAGGCTGTCAAGTCAAGAGATGTGGTAGTTATGGGTGACCTGAACTACCCAGACATCTGCTGGGAAGAGCAGTCAGCTAGGTCTGACTGCTCAAGTAGATTCCTAGCCAAGATACAGGACCTCCACCTAACTCAGGAGATGCACAGTCCCACCAGGGAAAATGCCCTGCTGTGCTGGACCTGGTCCTTGCCACAGGTGATGACCTGGTGAGGGAATTGTGGGTTTTCGGCCACCTGGGTGACAGCAATCATCTCCTGATGGAATTCATTATCCAGCGCAGGCTGTCAAGGGCTAGGAGTAAGATGGAAATCCTTGACTTCAGGAGGGCTGACTTCAATGAGTTAAGAAGACTAATACGAGAGGCATTGGGAACCCAAAGTTTCGGGGAGAAGGGAGTCCAAGATGGGTGGTCTTTCCTCAAGGAGACAATCCTCTGAGCCCAAAGGGAGTCAGTCCCAATGCATATCAAGCAGGGTAAGAGTGCTAAAAAGTCCCCATGGCAAGGGCATTCAGGAATGCCTGAGGGCTAAAAAGGAGGTGTCCATCTGATGGATGCAAGGGGCTATTACCAAAGAAGATCACACCTCCATTGCTTGAGGCTGTAGGGCAGCTGTTAGGAAGGCCAAGGCTGAGATGGAACTGGGCCTGGTGACCAGGATTAAGGATAATAAAAATTTATTTTTCAAATACATAGGGAGCAAGAAGAAGGCACCAGGTAACATAGGGCCCCTGCAGGATGTGCTTGGCAATCTGGTGAAATGTGGCAAATGGAAAAGTGGACCTCTTTAACAAATTCTTTGCCTCCATTTTTCTGAGCAGGGACCAGGACATCTCCCCCACTGGGAGTACAGAAGCACTCAGGGGAGGCACTGCGAGGCCCAAGGTTAGGGATGATGTAGTTAGCCCCCCCTTCTGGAGGGGCTGGATGTGTTCACATCTGCAGGCCCGGATGCTCTTCATCCAAGGGTGCTGAGGGAATTGGCAGGGGTCATTGCAAGGCCCCTGGCACGGCTATACGAGCACTCATGGAGCTCTGGTCAGGTGCCAGATGACTGGGAAAAGGCCAATGTGGTCCCCATTTACAAGAAAGGGAGAAAGGAGGACCCAGGTAACTATAGGCCCGTCAGTCTTACCTTGGTCCTGGGCAAGATCTTTGAGAAAATTATCAAGGAGCACATCTGCGAGGGACCAGCAGGGGAGATCATGCTCAGGGGGAACCAACACTGGTTAACTAAGGGAAGATCCTGTCAGACTAACCTTATTTCTTTTTACAATCAAGTCACAAAGTCCTTGGATGAAGGTATGGGGGTGGATGTCATCCTCCTGGACTTTAAGAAGGCCTTTGACACTGTCTCTCACCCCATTCTCATAAAAAAACTAGGTGACTGTGGCATTGATGCCTACACAGTCAGATGGGTGGCTAATTGGATGGATGATCACACACAGAGAGTGGTGGTGGATGGGTCATTTTTGACCTGGAGGGATGTGGGATGTGGGGTTCCCCTGGGCTCAGTCCTCAGGCCCGCAGTGTTCAACATCTTTATCAATGACATGGACGAGGGGTGGAAAGCACATTGTCCAAGTTCACTAATGACACCAAGATGTGAGACGAGGCAGGGACAGAATCTAGCTAGATCTGGACAGGTTACAGAGGCAGGCAGATGAAAATAGGATGGAATTCAATGAGGACAAGTGCAGGGTACTGTATCTAGGGAGAAGGAACCAGCAACACACATATAGGCTGGGGAACACCCTTTTTATCAACACAGTGGCTGAAAGGGATCTTGGAGTCATTGTTGACTTCAGGTTGAACATGAGCCACTAATGCAAGGTAGCTGTCAATAAGGCTAACTGCACCTTGTCATGCATCGACAGATGCATCACAAGCAGGTCCAGGGTGGTGATTCTCCCCCTCTTTGTGGCATTGGTCAAGTTGGAGTAATGTGTCCAGTTCTGGGCACCACACTTCAAGAGAGATGTAGCTAGCATTGACAGCATCCAGAGGAGGGCCACTCGCATGATCAGGGGGCAGCAGGGCAGGCCATATGAGGAGAGACTAGAGGGCCTGAACCTATTCAGCCTCCACAAGAGAAGGATGAGGGGGGATCTGGTGGCCGTCTACAAATTCACCAGGAGGGATCAGCAGAGAATAGGAGATGCCCTGTTCCCCCGGGCACCACATGGGGTAACTAGGAATAATGGCTACAAGTTGATAGAGAGCAGGTTCAGGCTAGACATCAGGAGGCATTACTTTACGGTTAGGATGGCTAGGACCTGGAACCAATTTCTAAGGGAAGTGGTGCTTGCTCCTACCTTGGGGATCTTTAAGAGGAGGCTGGATAGACACTTGACTAGGGTCATATGACACCAGCATCTGTTCCTGCCGAAGGCAGGGGGTCGGACTTGATGATCTGTTTAGCTTCCTTCTGACGCTAGCTACTCTGATACTATGATACCTCCAGCAGCCAGGAGCATGGGTCTCCTGAGGCCTTGGCAGGGGGGGAGGGCGGCTGCAGGTGGTACTCCCATTCCCAGCCATCCTCCATGTGCCATGCCTCCTCCACCCAGGCCTTGTGAAAGAGCTTCCCCTGAGCCTCACAGATGTTATGCAGCACAAAGGTGTGATGATGACCCAGGGGAGGTTGTAGTCACTGAATTTGAGGCAGGTGGTGAGGGTGCACTAGCATCCCTTGAGGCAGTGAAAGGTGCACTCCACCAGGGCATGGGTCCAGCTTAGGCAGCAGTTAAAGAGGGCCTGGTGGGGGTCCAGGTGGCTGATGTAGGGCCACATGAGCCAGGACAGGAACTGGTAGGTGGGGTACCTGATGAGGTGAGGTGGGACTATCATGGAGCCCAGCTGCAGGTCTGGCACCCTGACACGAAGCTCCTACTCTCCACCAGGCCTGGCAGACTGGAGTTCCTGAAGATGTGGGCATTGTGAACAATGCCTGTCCAGCCAACATTCATGTGCATGAAGGCCCTGCAGTGGTCAACAATGGGCTGGAGCACCACAGAGAGAAAGCTCCTCTGGCTGTATAAGGGCAGTCTCCATGGGGTGGGCAGGTAACAGGGATATGCATCCCATCTAGCACCCCAGTGTGCTGGAGGAACCGCAGGGCACAGAACCCCACCACCCCTGCCAGGGGGGTCCTGAAAACAGAGCTCAGTGTGCCCCAGCACATCCTGGAGGGCACTGCACACCTCCAGAATGGCTTCCCTGGTGGTGGCCTTGCCATGCCAAGCAGGTGGCTAATGTACCATAGGCTGGCAGGTGTGGCCAGCTTGTGCAGCGTGAGGGCCAGCTGGGTGTCTGCAGGGAGGGGCAACTGCATGGCAGTGTCCTGCCACTCCAGGTGTGGCCAGAGCTGTTCCAAGAGATCCCAGAAGGTGGCCTGGGTTATGCAGAAGGCCTGCAGCCACTGCTCATCATCCCAGGTATTCTTGATGATGTGCTGCCACCAGTCCTGACTGGCCCACTGGGCCCAGAGGCATTGGGGCTGGAGGCCCAGGAGGACAATGGCAGTCCCAACGATAGCATCCTGGAACCCATCACCAGCCATGTGGTGGCCCTGAGAGAGCATGTGGCAGGCGGGGGAGCCAGGAGATGGCCATGGGCCAACTGGCAGCCAGAGGCTTCTAGGAGTATGGGGCACTGGTTGCTGTTGCCAGGGGCAGGGACAAGAACAGCCCTGGCTCATGGAGGCAGACGTGGCAAGGAGAGCACTGCCATGTGCTCTCACTGCACTGCACACTCTGCTCTTGGCCAGGGAAGTGGCTGGTCAGACAGCAGTGAGCGGGGCTGGCTTTTGAAGAGGGCTGTCAGGTGCTGGCAGCTGCAGCCAGAGCCTGGAGCTCACCATGATAGTGACAGGGGCCCATTGCAGGACCCCAGAAGAAGGAGTAGATTGGCAACAAATCTGCTTGTGCTTCTGGGGACATGTAGACACCTGCCTGGCACCGTTTACTCATGAGTAAATTTACTTGCAAGTAAACTGGTGCCACTGCAAATGCATTTGTAGATGCACCCACAGGTTGGTTTATTTCAAGGTCAGTGTTTTCAAATTTGTCCTTCACTTCTATTTGCCCAGGAAGAACAGGGTCTGACAGTAAGAAGGGGGAAAGGCTGTGCGGGTGGAATAAGTTGGGGCAGAAGAAGACAAAGGGGCTACCTGACCCGCCAGATTTATTTTCACTGCTGTAGCAATAGGAGGGGGGCAAATTCAAAACAAACCTTCAATAATTAGATTCTATACCTGGAAAATTATAACAAATTTATAAATTTTCCATATATAGCATCTAATTATTGGGAAGTCATCTACATTCAGGGTCATCTTATATTCAAGTAAATACAGTAATTTACTAAACATTCATTAGTATCTTGCTCATTAAGTATTAATATCTTGTTTGTTAAGTATGTGTGTGTCTACACATGCACTTTAATGCTCAGTGGACTATTTTACTGTGCATTGAAGCACCACATAAAAAATGTGACATGCTAATGAGCAGTAAAATAGTCTACTGTGCATTAAGCATCATTTAAAAAGTGTGCAAATGTGCTACTGTACATTAGCACAGCCTAATGTGCATTCATTTAGTACTTTGCATTTGAGGTACTAAATTTAATGCTCATTAGAAAAGGCACATTAATGCACGTGTAGATGCGCCTACTGTTAGATGGGTGAACAGCACTAACTTAGTGGTACAAGTGGCATTTTGGGCCACTTTAACAGATTTTTTTATCCTACCTTCTGGGAAGGCATGGACTTTATATGACACAAAACAGAGGGGAATCTACTACCTTTTAGCTGGACACCAGGTTCTAGCCCCCTCCCTCAAATTTAAATCTGTATCTTCTGCTTCCCAACAAAATGCCCTAAACACTAGGTATGGGCTAAATTCTGCTGAAGCTGTTCTAAAAGACAGCCAAGGTATGTGAGGCAATAGGGGAGCCCACTGGAGGAAGTGAGATGGGCTCTGCCACGGAAGGGAAGAAGCCCTGAGTTTTAATCTATGTTCCTGCCTCAGTGAGACAAAAACAACTCCACTACTGTTATTTTACTTTATCCAATGATTCTTACATGCCACATCTTGAAATATGATTGGGAAGCATGCCCAAAGGGAAGGGGTAGGATCAAAACACCTGTGTAAGAGGCTCAGAATGCCATTTACGTGTGTAAAATTAGCCTTAGCATTTCTATAAATAAGGGAAATACCTTGCTTTTGTGTTTGTGGTCGTGTACACCATAGCAAATACCTTTACCCTTTTTAATTACATTTTAATACTAATCTCTTCTGCTTACACTCTATTCACCTGCAATTTCAGACTCCAGCTTGTAGTGAATTAGAGCAGAAACCTACCTCCTTACAGTTCTTTTTCTCTTTGCTCTGCTCTACTTTTGCCTGATAATGAAATTAGGGATGGATTATGAGTTCAACAAAAGTGATCCATTTCTAGTATAATATTTATATACACAACCCCTGCAGCTCTGACATTCCTGGAGGAAAAATGCTAGTCATGTAACCTGTCTCATTAGTTTTTGAGATAAGACTACAATTCAAAATACTGCTCTGTGCCATCCTGGCACTTTACAGACTGATCTTTAATTCATTTTTCTTTAATGACCCATCTATTTGCTCATAAACCAGACCTCCAGGTCTCAAAAAATCTTCATTAGAGACATTACAACTTTTTTTTAAAGAAAAAACTAAATGCAATGCAATCTGCCATCATCTTATATAATCCGCATTTGTATCCTCTCATTAGGAATACATTCCGTTCTTGCTGGTGTATGTCCCTGAGAGTTTGTGATGTAGAGAATTTCTGTGCTTAACCCCATCTTTGTGCTAAGTGTCCAACTATGGCTAAAACTTGTGGAAGACACTTGAAAGTATGACAAGTTTGGAAAGCACTTCCTACCAGTGGAACTGGAAGGTGCCATAAAACTACTGTTTTCTTTCCCACTTTATTCCCACTTTATTTCATGCTCTCTTGACCTTCAGCATTTTAACTCTGACCTCTCATGAGGATTTTTACATATTTACCATAATAAAGCAGTTGAAAACAGATTTAGTATTAGGTCCCTACAGGGCAGTTAAAATGACAGATTTTTTTTTTTATGCAGATTGATTTTCAGTTCTATCAATCAAATTCCTTGTAATATTTTCTCTTACTGTTGAGGTATGAATCAATTTGTAATGAATATTTTTTTGCAAGCATCACTTCTAAATTGGATTCCTCATGCTCTTTTTATTCTCATGAAATGCATTTTCATTTATTCTTCTCTTTTGTGTAGACTGATCTTTTCAAGTCATTTATACTCTTCCATATTTTGGAATGTCCCCATCTTGTATCTCAGTTTGTTTCACAATTACTATTGAACTACCATTAAATTACTATCTAGATTTTTTTCCCTTAAAGTTTTGTCCCTGTGCTGCTACTGGTATGCAATCAATGGAAAGGAGTAGTAACCAGACTGTGGTCTTGATGGTGAGGTCCACTGAGGGTTGAGTCTATCACATTTTGTTCTAGATATATACAGACTGGTGATCTACCAAGAATGAAGTCCAGGGAGTGTGAAGCAAGACTTGGCATGTTATCTTTAGGGATGATCACTGTCATAGTGACTAAATTTACTGCACCTCTCACCCCACATGGCCTCCTCTATGATAAGTACCTGACTTAGATGTCTGGTTCATCCTTTTTTGGGGTCTGTCCCTACAAACTAAAGACCTTCAGTTCCATTTTTCTGCAAAATGCTACAATGATCTCAGCAAAATGCCTTTTTAGCACCTGAAGTTATGTAATCTCAGGGACAATGACATGGTTATGCACCGACCACTTTGTTGTCATGAAGCAAAAAGTTATTTACTCAAAATAAAACCATTTCAGAAAAAGCATATTTTAAAGCTACAAATGGCTTATATGCATGCCCTATTCACTGGGTAGTCACCTATCTTCCATAGAGCCACTCTGAGGTACATCTGGTCTTCTTCTGTTGGGCTTTCTGTGCTAGTGAGTCTTAGGGCTATCCGTCCTTGGATGGTGTGTAAATGATTCTCACACAGTTTGGGGCTGTCACTTTACACTGCTTCAAGTCCTCTGCCTTTTAAGGCTTACAGAAGTGCCATATAAGTCTGGATGTTGTTTTCTTTGGCAGGTGGAGTGATGGTATTTCCAAAAAGTTGTTACCTGCATTGTTTTCATACTGGTAATTTGCATTAATTAACCCCAGTGACTTCAGCTCACCTAGAGTCATGAGGACAAATTCTAACAAGCCTATCAAAATACATATTACATTTATGAAGTTAAAAAGGTAGTTTGAATATTCCATGATTCTAGGACATGATTACAGAGTCACAACAAGGAATCCTTTAAAAATGTCCATTTAAAAATACATTCAATTATTAAATCCTCTATTACCTGAGTTTTTGTGCACTTGTACTCTAGGGGTACAGAGAGATGTTTAGGCACCTTCTCTAACTGATGGCGCTTGATATAAAGCCCAATGAATTAGAGCGCTCCCCTGACCCAACAAATATTTGCTGGTCTGATCAGGGGATTGAACCTGCCTGCACTGGTCCCAGTCAGCAGTGAGCATAGGTGGCAGAAGGGTGGGAGGGGAACTAATGGGGCTTAGCCTCCACAAATGTGGGGCAGCAGTAGGGCTGTGGGCTTCTGGCAGCTGCAGCAGGGGTGAGGAGGGGCAAGAAGGCAGTGGTGAGGGAGGGAGTGGAGCTGGGGCAGGCCCTGCACAGCTGGGATGGGGTATGGGACTGAGCTGTGAGTGGCTCATCTGGGGGGGTGCTGCTCCTGCCGCTGAGCACCCCCTGGAAGGCATGGGGGGGTGCCCCCCCAGATCTGGGTGGGGTGGACAGCTGCTGCTGGCTGGGGCTGAGGCAGTGCCAGGCTCTTCCTGGAGGTGGAAGAGGGTGTGGGGGCTGGATCGTGCTGCACTCAGTCTTATAAAAATCATCATACAAGTTAGGGTGGCAGTGGTGCTGGGAGAGGGGCTACTGGGGGGCGGGGGGGGGCTGCAGTCACCCCAAAATTAGCTGTAGCCCCCCAGAACCCCTCCCAGTGATGCTGCCGCCCACATGGAGTGCAGCGTAACTCAACCCCTGGCTGGAAAGAGCCTAGCGCAGCCCCAGATGGCAGTGGCAGCCTACCCTGCCCCACACAGATCCCAGGCACATGCCTGCCATACCCTTTTGGCATGTGTGCAGCGGCCACCCTCTCCCCGTGCCGGGCACCCCTCTCCCAGACAAGCCACTCGCAGCTCCATCCTGGCTGTGCAGGGCCTCCCCTCCTACAGCCCTTTCCCCTCCCCCTGCCTCTTCCCCCACAGACTTACCTGCTGGGGGAGATGCACATGCATGCATATGTGTGCTCAGCCCCACCAAATAATTTTTTCTCCCTCCACCCATGGCAGCAAGTTGCTGGTAGGGCTTTGCCTGGCCTGCGGTGAAGGGGCGGAGTAATGGATCCGAGACCCTTCCAGCCCTCCTGCCTGGGTACAGGGGCAAGAGGGGAGGAACTGGGCCGGACCTATAAGATGAGGGGGCTCCATTCCACCCCCCTCCTCCAGCTCAGGTCAGGCAAGCTGGTAGCTTGTGCTGCTCCTTTCCCTCTTTCTGCTTTGCCCGGCCTAAGCTGGAGGGGGAGGGATGGAACACAGCCTCCTTGCCTTGTGGAACTGGCCCAGCTCCCCCCAGGACTGCAGCTGGAGAGCTGGAGGGGGGGCCGCAAGGTAGGGGGTATGTGGATCAACACCAGCTGGCATCTCACTGCTGGTTTCCCCCTCTCTCCCTGCTGAAAGCCCTGGGAGCGGGGCTGGGTTACACCTACCTGGCCTGAATGTGCAAAAAATTAACCCTAGGGAACACAAGTTCCCTAAGGTGCTCTAAAGCAGAGCCCCTTCATTTAATACGTCATCTGAGGAGGGTTAATTTTTCATGTGATTGGTCATTTTGAAAGCACTCTGCAGCCATGCACATATGTCATGGCATGGTTGTAGGGTGCTTTCAGATGCCTGATTGCGTGAAAAATATAACTTGTCTAAGTGCCCCAGAAGCCGTAATTAAACCCTCCAGATTGGCACACTGAACAATTCTATTCTTCATGAGCAGCATGCTGTTGCTTGTGTTGTCCATCCCAGGCCCATTTCCTCATCTTTTTCTACATTGATATGCTGTAATTTGTTGTCTAGTTTATTAATTCTTTTTAGATTCCTCAGAACCACCTCTGACATACTTTAGCTTTCCATAATAACCTACAAGGAAAAAAGACAGATACAACTAAAGTCAGACTAATGGGAAAATGTGGTTATAGACTCCTCCCAGTTCTGAACATTCTCTGTACTTTTATATGAGTATATGCAACAAATTTATGGCTTCGGTGATTGCTTTTGAGCATGTGCAAGATATCTGGGAAACATGCCATTTCATACAAAAAACTGCCTCATAACATCCAAATATGATTTTCTTCAATCACGGTGTTCTAGACAGTAGTTAGAGCAGATTTAGACTGGACATTAGGAAGAACTTCTTCACATTTAGAGTGGCCAAAATCTCGAATGGGCTCCCAAGGGAGGTGGTGTTCTCCTCTACCCTGGGGGTCTTCAAGAGGAGGTTAGATAGGCATCTGGCTGGGGTTATCTGAACCCCGCACTCTTTCCTGCCTATGCAGGGGGTTGGACTCAATGATCTATTGAGGTCCCTTCTGGCCCTAAAATCAATGAATCTATACACAGTAAAACTTAATTTAAATTTATCACTCCCCAATAGTTACTGCATTTATATTTGCCCCTCCCCTCTTAATATTCTTAATAGTCTTTGCTTACTATTTCACGGTGCTCAAGAGTGTTTGAGTCATATGCACAGTAAGCATCAGTTGGCATGGTCCTTGCCTTGATATGCTTGCATTCTAATTGCAGGCCTCATATGATGAAAAGCCTTATAAAATTTAGTAGAAAGGGGTTAGGAGAGGAAGGCCAGCATTACAGTAATAAAATGGCATGGTACTCCAGCAAAGTCTAGTGTACACAACAGTAGAGCAAGCCAGTTTTTTATAGTATTAGTGACTTGTGTCTTAATGAAAATCAATTCCTTAGAAAATGATGGCATTGTTTTTGTACTTAACAGATTATTCACTAGCACATCCAAGATGACATCAGGTAAGTGCCAAGACTGAGAGTGTGATAACTTGTCATCAATTACACACATCACATCCTTATTAATAGATTATTATTAATCTATTAGAATAACTAGTAGAAAGGTCCATCTTTAAGTCACAGGATCATAGGAAAGTAAGGCTGGAAGGGATCTCATAAGGTCATCTAGTCCAGCCTGTACTCTAGACAGAATCAACCCTGACTAAACCATCCCAGCCAAGTGTCTGTCTAACTTGCTTTTGAAAGTTTCCAAGGATGGAGATTCCACAGCTTCTATAGGGATCCCGTTCCAATGCCTGACCAAGGCAGTTCCACTTGCTTCATGAGCTTCTCAGAAAGGAGGGTAGAAATGCCTGCTCTTGAGGTTTGCTCCTGGAAGGTTCTGTCATTTAAAAGAAAAAAAAGCTCCACAAAAACTATATATGTGAGATCGTCCTGGGATAGAAGCTGCTAATGTTGTTATACTTATGTAGAGACTCAGACTGGGAATGTAAAAACAAATGAACATGTTTATCGTTAAGAAAAGCGGAACTTCTAGAATGAATTAAACTTCACATCAGATGAGCTGGAGAGAAAATTACAGCTCATTCACATCCTTACCACAAGCCAAAGCCAAAGGCAACTCTAAAACATAAAGCTCTCCTTTGTAACTGTCAGCCATGGGGCAATATTGGAACTACATGCTAAAAGAATATTCCCAACTGTTTGGCACCAGAGGTGTGCTACTGTACTGCTATTCAAAATAAAACAATAAAGCCAGTGGTAAAATATGTGGTGAGGGTATGTGAAGTAAGAACCTGAATAGAATAATAATTGTTCTAATTTAGTTCTTTATACAATAGTTTAAAAAATAAATAATCACAAAAGTCTGTGGGTAAAATGTGAGCTGTTCACTGCAGTGGAGAAAAGCAACATAGAGCCTGGAGCAGAGTAAGCCTGTTTCTCTTGGGATATGTTAGTAGGAGAGCTGATGAGAAATAGGTTTTTCATCCCATCAAGCTTTTGGAGATTCTTTTTCTATTCTACCTTGGAATTAATCCAGGATTTTACAAGCAATTTTGGAAAAAAATGAACAAGAGAGACCTACATATGTTCCCAGATGACCAAGAGCCTGGTGAGCTGGGTATCGCCCCTGTGATGTGGGACAGCCAAGTCCAAGTCTCTGCTCTTCCATTCCTCCATGTCAAATTTTCCTCCTGATAAACTTTTCCCCAAGAAACAATTCAGTGTCAATCATCTGGTGTTTTCTGACAGAAATTCTGTTGTGACTAAGAATTCCCAACCAGCTCTAGTAAAGAATAACATAAATCCCCTATCCTTGCTCTGTGCCCCATGCCTAGCTAACTCTGCTGCCCAATGAAGAAATAGGCACTGGTATGGTGGCTTAGTTCCTTCACTGGCCCTGCTACTCGCACATACCCTTTTGTCAGGCTGCTAGAAGGTTGGCAGAAGGCAAGGACTGTTACCCAATTGGATTGGGTCAGAGGTGGGCAAAATATGGCCCCTGGGCTAGATCTGGCCCACAGAGAATCCTTGTCCAACCCACTGTGGGTCCCTTAGTCCCGCCTAACCCAGGCACTGTTCAGCTGTGGTATGTCCTGTCACCCCCTGGGTATGCAGTGGGACTGGGGCGGTTCCACAGCTGGACTACCTGTCTAGGCAGCACAGGTGGTGGGGGCTCCTTCCAGCTGTCACCACCACTAGCCTCAGCCCTATGGTACTGGTGGCATGGGCAGTGCTTGCCACCTGCCCCCACCCCTCCACTGCTGACAGCACTGGTGGCATCTGCGGGAGTTCCCAATTACTTCCGCTGTACTCCCACTGCCACTGTGCCCCCCCAGCTGTGGGGGGCACACATTGTTAATGACTGGTGGGGACCTGAGCCGCACAGCCCCACCCCGACTCACCCTGTGCCTGCTCCAGACTCACCTACCCAGGCTCAGCAGCAACAGCAGCGGCGGCTGCCAGGTAGAAACTGTTGCTCAGCATGGGGGAAAAGCAGCCCTTCCTCCTCACCACTGCCGGGCTCTTCCTGCTGCAGCCACCTGAAGCCTGCACTAGACTGCCCTGTGGCTGCTTTGCACTGCCACTGCTGGGCAGCATGGAGGTGGTAGTGATGGCAGTGGAGATGCAGCCTGGCATGGGCTATATGTATGGCTGCAGCAGGAAGGGCCCAGCAGCAGTGAGGAGGAGGGGCTGCTTTTCCCCCACATTGAGCAACAGTTTCTGCCCGGCTCCTCCTGCTGCTTGGCATGGGCAGGTGAGTCTGGAGCAGGCATGGGAAGGGCCAGGTTGGGGCTCTGTTGTGTGGCTCCCCAAGAGTACTGCAGGTCTGGGGCCAGCAATGGCAGCAGCCAGAAGGAGCCACTGCCATGTGGGCTGCCTGTAAAAGCAGTCCAGCTGCAGAGCCACCCCAGCTCCACATGGTGTGTCCAGGGGGTGGTAGGACACACCATGGGTAGGTGGTGCAGAGCAGATGTGGGGCGGGTTGGGGTTGGGGCTGTGTCTGGGTGTTCTGGCTGATCCATTCCTGCTGGGGTGAGTGCAGAGTAGGTGTAAGGCAGGGCTGGGGATGAATGTTGGTTGTGGTGGTGGGGAAATGCCACAGGATACGTGGGCTCTGGGCTGTTGTGGGGCAGGAGTGGGTGCTGACCACCTCAGGGGGGTATGCACGGAGTGGCTCCCATGCACACCCCACCATATCCATAAAACATCCCCCACACATACACCACATCCACCCACATCCTCCCTCATGCACTCCCACAAACCCCACACCTCTCCCCACATGTACCCCCCCACACACCCACGCATGTGCATGCACCCCACCATACACATGCACCTCTCCCCACATGTACCCCCCCACTCACTGCTATGTGCATGCACCCCACCATACACATGCACCCACACTCCCCATCCCCACCCCCACTGCCCACACAACCCCACATCCGCCC
>NW_017729032.1:36351544-36358757 GCF_001723915.1 Gavialis gangeticus
TTTAAAATAAAATTAAAATATGTTATTGTTAATGTTTGATTTTTAGTATATAATTTTTTTTCCCAGTTTCATGATGGTAAACCCCCTTCCCAAAAGGGGTACTTCCAGGGCCAAGGGGAGGGACTTCTGGTAGCAAAGACCACAGTTAGGAGGTGGTTCCAAGATGGCTACCATGGGGTGGGGCACCTGTCAAGGGGTGTGGCTACCCTTGTAGCCCTTGACAGCTCACCAAAACTCATTAAGCAGCCCTCCAGCTGAAATAATTGCCTGCCTCTGGTTTAGGTCCAGCTTTTGTGAAAAGGGGCAGGAGTGGGAAAAGTTCTTCCCATTCTTTCTCCTCATTATGCTCCCTCATAGGGCGTTAGTCATATTTTGGCTCTATGAAGGGAAAATAACAATTACAGGAGACTGTCTAGGCTGTGAATGGAAGCTACATGTGTGAATCGCATGGGTGATCTGTAAGAGTAGAGTTGCTCATTATACCAATGTTATTTTACTAAATTGTAAAATTTTAGGTTGAAGTGTTCTAGGGGAATACTGCTATCATGTCTCACCTCCAAGTTCCAAGGTTATAAACATATATTTCTATAGAAGTCTTCTGCTTCTGGAAATTTGACACTGCTCTATTTTCTTGTTGATGCTTTTTCATGTTGCAATTTAGCTGGTAGCAAAGAATTTTGCATCAAATTCTGACTTTGCAATTATGCCTACAATTGCCACTATACTTAATGAGTACCTCACACCTTCATCCAAGCACAGCATTTCACCAAACAAGCAACTCAACCAATGTCAAATATTGGAGTGAATAATATGTGGAATTATCTCTGAAATGCATTTAAACTGTGTTATGAGAAACAGATGAGGGGCTGCTAACATAAAATCTGATTTAAATTATGGATCATTGTGCTACAACCTCTCTGCAGTTAAACTAAATAACAACAGTAAGGCATTTTTTTTCCTTGTGATATCCACTTCTATTTTTACCCTCAGGTTTTGCCAGCCACATTCTCCACTTTTAAAAAATAATGACAGTCTGCTCCTTTGAATTCTCTGATCAAACTCTGTAAACTATTAAGAAGAGCAAAAGGATTAAATCTGAAAGGTCATTAGATTGGCACTACCTTAGTAAAACCTATTGTCTATTGGAAAAACAAATAGCATTTTAAATGTGCTGTTACTGATAAAATCCTGCCTTCCTTTTTTTCTCCTTGAATTAATTTTAATCAAATCAACTACTCATCAGTCAATGCATGCACTTTGCAGTTATATAGGCCCTCTGTTGTAATGAAAATTAAGATCCCTATACCTCTTCAATGTGTGCCCTATATAGCTCAGTTAGTTATAAATGCAGTCTAGGCTCAAATTCTGCTGCTAGGGTCATGCTCCACCCCACTGAAATCAGTGAAAGAAACCTTGTTTTCTATATCCCCATTGCTATAACCATCCTTCATCTGAATAACATATATTTGACTTTTCTCACTGCCCAGTATGGTAATTTTATTCTTCACAGTGCAAGAATTGTGTATGTTTGTAAAATAAGGATAAAAGTGTATATATAAAATTGGGTTAAAGCTTATTAAGCAGCCTTTCCTTAGAGTCATGTAATCCTGAGAGAATGTCATGCAAACTCTCCTCTTTTCAAAAGGAAAAAAAAGAAGCTTCTGTACCGGATCAGGGTTTCCTGGACACCAGTTCCTTTGGACTTAGCTGAACGATTTGCAATTAACTAATGCTCTAGGACACTTATCTACAGTATTTTTGTGAGCTGCAGGATTATAATGTCCAGGATATTACTTGAGCTACTAGTACATAAGAATTACAAATGTATTACTTTTTACATCTAAAATTAGTTCTGTGTGAGGTAATAGGTTACAAGGCCATTCTTAAATTACCTAGCTCCATCAACAATAGCAGTAGAGAGAGGTAGTTAGTCATGTTGTTCTGAAGTCAGGTGGGAGGCAGAGCAGTGTTAGAGAGAAACCAGTCACAGCCACAGCCACAGACTTTGTCAGATACTATGATAGCATAGGTTGTTGCAAGTGAAAGCTTAAGTATTTCTGAATGAGTTAGTTTGTAATGTGCCAACCTACCCTGCTTTCTGCCTATACTAGCTGATGACTCTGCGGGTGTCTGAAAAGTCTTATGTACAGATGGTCCTAATCCCATAGGGAGACTGCAAATCAATATTGGGGTTGGTGATATTCATCAAGTACTTGGGCTGTGTGGCAAATAATGACATCAATCTTTTTGCAAAAGGGATCATGAATTATTCCATACGTAATCGACTGCTAAATTAAAATGATGACGGCACAACGAAATTTTTCAGGAAGAGTCATTAATAGCTATGGGTTACTCATAGCAGTCTTTGCTCACATGAGCATTCTCATTAGACTAGTGGTGCTCAACCTCCAGCCTGCAAAGCCAATGTCATCTGGCCCATGGGGCTCCCCACAGGTCTGGAAATGTGGCAGCAAAGGGGCAGCAGCAATTAACACTGCCACTGTTCTCACACCACCAGATTTTTAAGCTCCATGGCCAGATGATGTAGTCCTGTGTACTGGATCAGACTGACATGCCTGATCTGCCACACACATGGCCTACCTGGTATGCAGGGCTGGGGCACGCACCCTGTCCCACCCTGTCTACCAGCTCTGGGGCTGTCAGCAGAAAGGGAGAGGGGAGGGGGAGTGAGCTGCCAGCTGGGGCTTGACCATCCTCAGTTGGAAGGTGGAGGTTGGCGGGGTGGGTGCAATGTTGGTGGGGCTCTGATCCACCTCCGCCTCCACCTGAGGCCAGACAACCCTCAGCCAGCAGCTTACTTTCCCAGTCCTTCCTCCCTTCCTGCTGACAGCCCTGGGGCAGGGCTGGGCTACATCAGCGCAGCCCCAGTTATGAAACAAATTAACTCTGAGAAACACAAATTCCCTAAGGTGCTCTAAAGTAGAGCACCTTCTTTTGATAACTCATTTGATGAGGGTTAATTTTTTGCATAATCAGCCACTTCAAAAGTGCTCTGCGGCCATGCACGTGTGTGAGGGTATGGCTATAGAGTGCTTTTAGAAGGCTGATCACATGAAAAACATAACTTCTGTTTGTACTCAAAGAGGTTTATTTATTACCAGTGTAAATCCAGCCAAAATTGGCAATTACCAACGCCTGTAAAGAACATTTGTACCACCATATGCAATTTTGCATTTTGTCTAGTATACTAATGTCCAATGCAGTATACTTCAGCAGAGAGTGTAACCTCTGCAAGTTGCATAATTGTATATAGTTTGGAGGTAATTGCATCTTAACCAGTGCTCAGTTTTACACTTGGAAGGCACCACAGCCTTGAAGATTTGATATTCCTTGTTGTTATGCTAGGTAACTGAAGGATTTTTATCATTTCTTCATGTCATATATCCATTATTTAGTTAATCAGAATGCAAGAATTCTATACAGCTACTGGTATGTAACTACATTACACAGATTTTTCCCCCCATTTGTGAAATTCCTTGTGCTCCAGTTGCAGGTACTTGAATCCCTGTTTCAAATTGACTAATAGCGATTATTAACCAGAATGTAATTCGTGTGCCATTATTCTTCCTTTTCTCTTTAATCCTTCTCTTCTGGTTGGCTCTTGTTTCCAGAACTGCAAAACTATTTGCTAGCAATAGACACCCACCCCAGCTTTTCGCTCCTTTTCACTGGAACAGTAATACTTGAAAATGCACATGAAACTGAGCAGGTTAGATAACTGCTGAAAATATTTGAAAATGATTTCAAGTCTCACTTCCTCTCACCCTTCACTACTGCCTACCTTTCCCTCCCTAGAGCTAAGATTTTCTCCTTGGGATAAAAGTTATAGACATTAGATAGAACATTTGTGGTTTCCCTGTTTGTTAATACTGAGAGATGCTGGTCTGTGTCTTCCAATGCAGTTTTGGGACACAAGATAAACATGAGGGATTCTAGTGACACAAAACCTAACCGGCCAGAATGAGGATGTTGAGAAAGGAGGTGATAGGGACAGCATGCTGTTTTCTTTATGACTGTCCATACTTTTGCTCTTTCTGAAGATACTTTTAACCATCTGATGACTTTCTGAGTGATTTGCAGTGACTAAGTTTGTAATGGACCAATGTCCACATTAAAAAATGACACCGAAGTTGGAACAAAGTGGTTATCACACTGGGGCCAGAGGCTAAAAATGTAATGTATGTGTAGACTGAAGTTCCTTCAACTCCATTCAAAACAGAATGAAGTATAAGGAAGCTTTAATGACAGTAGCTGTGTTGTGTTAGAGTGTTTTTTTGTATTGTGGCTGCTAACCTGACACTTAAACACTACAAATTATGGGGAAAAAACCTTAAAATAAAATGAAATACATAAAATGAAATGAAATAAAAACATATTCTGTACTTGTTATCCCAACTGCTTTTAAGAGAAAACCAAAAAGCCACTGACTTAACACAAGCTGGAAACTTTGCCTTCAGACCAAGAGAACTGATAACGTGTTTTTAAAAGAAAATGACACATTTTTGTGTCATTTTTTGTGCCATTGGGTATACATGGGAGAGGATGGGACTGAGTTTGTACAGGGAGAAGTAGTGGAGCAAGAATATATGGCATGGAGATGAGTAGGTATTTATGAAAGGTAGGATATTGGGGTTGTATGAGTGCTCAGATATTATGCCTGTGGTAAGTAGGTGTCAGAAGTGATGGTAGTGCAAATGCATGGAGTGTGAAAATGGGGGTGCTTGCTGGCTCTATTGAGTGGTTGTGCTAAGTGGCAGAGTTCTTTGGGTAAGTAAATGTGGGTTAGGGTATCCCAGTTCTGGGTTCAACTATATCTTGTCCTCTTTATGACTTCCCCAAGAAAAACCTCTTTCAGTTCTCAGGCAGACATCTTTTTTAGTCAAGTCTGCATATCTCTCCTTATGGCTCTACATTGCTGCTCCCTGGCAGTCCAATGTGATATTACCCTATTGTACCTCAGCTTAATTCAGGTCTTGTAGCTTGTGTTTCTCTGAAGGAAAAGCAACAGTTAACAGCAGCCAGTCAGCTTGCACAAAGCTGAGTACTATTTATCTAGGCCAAAAGTATTACAGAGAAAACAATAAACAGAGTCCGCATGTACTTAGTTTATCAGTATTACCTATCTTCCACATGGGGTCCTGGATTATGCAATACACAGAAGTGCCAGATCATTGTTCTGGTGCGACTCTCTGAGTACATTTACCTGGCACAATACCGTATTGTGCAGAGTTGCTCATGGTAACTCTGAATGAGCACCCTATTGTATTAGCACAACACTTCACTTAGTTTCCGTGTCCCAAATCAAGATTCTTTTGTAATTTTTCTTCTATGTTTTTCAGATCTCTGGAACTCCAGAGCAGACCTATATGTACTATCTTCTTCTAGAGGTCTGAATTGTTACCTGTACTGGTGATCTGCATTAACTACTCCCAGTAAATTTAGCTTCCACAGGACACACATCCATTGAGCTAAGAATACAACTTAGGATCATAGGACTGGAGAGGACCCCTGGCTGATGAAGTCTGGCTCTTCTTCTAGTCAGAGGTGGATTAAGATTCACTGGGGCCCTAGGCTGCCCCTGTGGGCTGTGGGTTAAAAAATTAACCCTGGGTTGCCCCTGCCCATAGGTCTGTGCTGGAGCCGGAGCTCAGGTCCAGTTGTGCAGGATCCTGCACAACATCGCCCTGTGGCTGAGAGGTGCCAGGGGTACAGTGCCACTGCCCACCAGGTGCGGCTCCCCCCACTGCGGCTTAGTTTAGATGCAGCGGCACCCGCCCAATGTGCAGGATTGCAACCAGGCCAGGCTGCGACCTGGCTGCACTGAGGTTGCTCCGCCACCAGCAGGTCCCAGTCATGCACTGCACCCAGCTCTGCTCCCTGCTGTCTGTGGCTCTGGCCACTCCCAGGGCTCTGGTGCAGTCATGCCCAGCGGCCCACCCGGTAGCTGGTAGCCATGGCCCTCTGCACTGCACACACCTGGCTCAGCCACCAGTTTTGTCTGTGCATCCCCTCTGCCCTGTGCCCACCCTCCAGGCATCTGGGGGCCCCAGCTGGCCTGTGTGTTAATCCACCTATGCTTCCAGTCCTAAGCAACCATATCAAATAATCCTTTTCAGAAATGTATCAAGCTCTATCTTAAAAGTGATGAGTTTTTTTGCCCCCAGTGCTGCATGCAGAGGGTTGTTTTCGAAACCTCATTGCTTTGCTGGTTAGAAACCTATCTCTGATTTTCACATGGAATGCATTCATGGTCAATTTGTACCCATTTGTTTTTGTAAAAGGTGCATAACATGAATCACCTTGATAGAGCAAATCAAATATTTCACATGTCTATAGTTTCTGTCACATCTCAGTAGAATAGGCTTTGAAACTGCCTTGCTTCCAGAGCCTGGCATCTATCGCACAAGAATAAGGAATTGTGTGGTTGGTGTAAGAGTGTTAGGAGAAAAGGTTTCAAGGTAGGGACTACAGGTGAAGGCTTGGGAAATAAGTGAATAGGAATGAGGCATGGGACTGGGGGCTGGAGGACCAGTGCATTGGATGTAGATGGGGAAAGCGTTGGGGAGGCTGAGAGTGTGGGGATGGATGTTTGTGAGGAGGTTACATGGGTGGCAGTTGTGAGAGGGGAGGGATTGGACCCTGTAATATTGGTAATGACTGTAGGTGGGGGCTGGAGGACCAACAGATTGGATTTAGATGGGGAAACCACTGGGGGAGTAGTGGGTGTGGGCACTGGATGTCTGTGAGTTGTGAGAGAGGACAGATTGGATTATGTAGTAGAGGGGATCAGTGCCTTAGCTTTGAAGTTGTTGTGGGGGGGGAGGAGGTGAGCAGGGCAACCGCCCTGGGCACCAAAGTGAAGGGGCATCACCAGGCGCTGCCCAGCTGGGGCGGGGTGCAGATGGAGCTGCAATCTGCTCTTCTGGAGGGGCGCAGAGATGGGGGAGGGCAGCTCCTGCCACCGCCTCGGGGCCAGGCCGGGTTGCCGCTGTGGGCTTTGCCCCGGGTGCCAAACTTCGTTGCTAGGGCGCTGCTGGGAATGACTGTAGGTAGGGGTGGGGGCCGGTCCGCTGGATGTTGGATGCAGATGGGGAAAGTGCTGGGAAGTTGTGGGCATGGGGAAGGGGGTCCAAGGACCGTCCCCGGAAGGGGGGGACTGGGGTTAGGTAGGAGAAGGGGGAAGGGTGGGAGC